>NC_092422.1:76449899-77049899 GCF_036169615.1 Heliangelus exortis | reverse complement strand
TACTGAACAGCTTCTTATGTGGGGTGATTTAGTGTTACTGCTTAAGGCACCTGGGTTTATTATTTAAAGTCCAAATGCTGCCGTGCAGCTTAAATGCTCTATTCAAGGCCATATTTAACCAAATTAACCAAATCCTGATTTGGTGGAAGAGATGGAGGCATTTCATGACACTTCCATGATTTGCAGTGAACACGGTGGTCTCAAGCACTACCCCCAGCTGTGGTTTATTGGCTTCGCCATCAGGCACGATGGGGGAGCAAGGAAAGACTCCCAGCAGCGTATGCTAGGAAGCTTAATTCTTGTCCCTTGCCAAATTTCCCAAGTCTGAATGCAGGCCTGCCCTCACAGGGATAGAAAGCCACACAGAAGGAGAGGCAGAGCGGGAGGGCAGCAGGAATGAGGACAATGCAAAGTGAAGAATCCCATCCCCCCCAGGGTACTGTCGAGGGGATGGTTCTGCCAAGGGCACAGGACTGGGGTGCACTTCCCCAGAGCTCAGGGAGTTCTACAGGCTACCCTTGCCCCAGAAGCTTTGCTGGGGACTAGCGAAAATGCCACTTTACTGCTGGGTTTGTTCTGCTGAGGAAGAAGAGAGTGTGTGTGGTCTCCTGGCTTATGAAATGCTCAGGGTTTTATTGCTGCTTAGCTTTAGCGTATCTGAATTGCAGCAGCTTGTCTGCCATCCGGACCAAGCATGCCTCAGCTTGCATAAAAGGAAATTAGCACTGAGGGTTTCAAGCTAAGACCATTTCTAAACTAGGGTAAAACTGAAGTGTTTTGACACATGCAGCTAATTCGAGCAGTAATCTAAACAGTGGGAATAAACTCCCTCATGTTAATCCATGAGCAGCTAATATCCACTCCAACTACAATTTCTTCCTCCATAAAAGGGAATGGATCCTCTCTCTTTAAAATTTTGCCCTCAAGAATCCCTGAGGATTTCAGCCCATGTTCATTCACACTCATGAAACATCACCTTTCCCTAGTGGGGACAGGCCCTCAGCTAGGCTGAAGGATTCATGAACAGTAAATCTGGAGGGAACATAACGACCTTTGCTTTGTTAAACCACTGCAGCTGAACTGCCTGAGCTGTGCTGAGTATTAATCAGCTTTATTTATTTATTTATTTTTATTTTAAGGAGGGCTAATGAAGGTCACCTATGGTAAAAACCATAGCAGTGGGCTATCTTTACTAAGCAAATCCATGAACAATTCAGATGGGTTTAAGTGTATGAAACTGTAACACCGCTGACAG
Source organism: Heliangelus exortis (assembly GCF_036169615.1). Taxonomy (NCBI): domain Eukaryota; kingdom Metazoa; phylum Chordata; class Aves; order Apodiformes; family Trochilidae; genus Heliangelus; species Heliangelus exortis. The sequence continues at coordinate 77,048,644 of NC_092422.1, read as the reverse complement.
AATATAATCTAAAGAGCAGGATGCATTTTCATCTTTGAAGTATTGATTGTGGCTGTTACTGTTCCTAGAGAAGCAGTCAGATGCCAGTAAAAAGGCAAACTGTTACAGTTTTATAACCAAATTATCAAAATGATCCTAAAAAAAAATCTTACTACTTACCAATAAAACATCAATAGTTAAAAGTAATAAGCTAATTATTTTGCATCAAAGCCACATAAAAATCTAAACCTAACCAGTTCAGGAAAACCACATTTGAACAGGTAGAGAAAGGTCACACAATTATACACCATCTGTTTCCCTTGAAATTCATACAAACATACTTCACCACATGGGATGGAGTGCCCCATCTTCAGCTGCCCCACAAAGGGTGAATAAGTTTGTGCTTTCTGTAAACCTTTGAGGTCCATCTTCTGTACACTACTAGCATGAGATTAAGTTTTCTGTGAAGTATGTCTGCGTCTGTCTTGTGGTTCCTGAGGGTTTCAGCTGCAAGTCAGAAGCTCACACTGTGAGCTCTCTTCTGGGAAAGGAGATGTTTAAACTGCAGAGGGAGAGTGAAGAGACAGAGCCCAGATCCTGTGGCCATCCCCTGAAGCTGGTCAGCTTCTGCACACAGAGGGGCCTGTCTCCTGACAAGAAGTTTAATGACACCATTACAGGTACAGAGATGGAGTTTCCCGAAGAGATCCAGAAGCTTTGTCCAACAATTACAATGTACTAACTGATCACTGAGGTCTTTCACTTAGACAAGAGTCACAAACTCTTAGCAGTGGGATTTTTAGTAAGATCCCCACTGTAGAAATAGAAAGAAATACTAGAATGCTTTTAGAGGAATGTAATTATTTCTACCAGCCAACAGAGATGCTAAGCTGCAAAGTGTTTTTCACATACCCTCTCCTTGCTGCTTTGAAATTCCTCCCCAGCCAACCAATGCTAGTGTTTTGACATCTGGCCCCACTAAACTCACCTCTGGGTGCAAGTGCGTGCTGGCTGATTGGGTTTTACTGGCTCCAGAAAGAGAGAACAAAACAAACCTCATGGCTTTACTCTAGGCTCACCTTTTTGCAGGTGATAAAAGAAGGGTTTATTCTAGAACAGGTTGCTCTCTTCATTGCAAAACTGTATAGGAGGTTCCCAGAGGGAGAGCTTAGCAACGAAGCCTGATTTTAGCTGGGCTCAGAGTCCTGGTTTGGGCCAGAATATAATTAATTTTCTTTCTTGTAATTTTACTTTCAGCTATGTCTCTTGTAAGTATCTGTACTTGCTGAAATCAACAGCAAGTTTCTCAGTCAGTGTCTGCTCCTAGGGCTGGTAACACTCGATGTTTATAGTTACAGCTAGAGACTGGTGTGCAGAACCAAGGCCACTGCTCGGTTCTGAAAAACATCTTATGCTCCAGAAAGAGAAAGGGAGTAAGGGGGCCACACCTGCAACACTCCTTTAGAGAGGAGTGGAGCACAAAGGTGACCAAAATTGACCAAATGGAGTATTCTATTCCATGTGCGTCATACTAGGTATAAATTTGAGGAATCATGAGTTTCAAGTTTTAATTTGTCCATGGCTGGTATCCTGGGAGGATTCTGTCCATTTGTCTGCCTTTGATCCTGATCTGTGCCCTCCAGAATTTTTCCTCCAGCTCCTGTCTGCTGCTGACTCCAGCAGCACAGCCTGGAACTTTTCCAGGGCCTGTCCTGCAGCCTCAGTGGTAGCATGAGTGTCACTGGGGGGGGAGGGGGGAGAAACATGATATCTCTTCTTTATGTATTTTTATATATTTAATAATTTTTCATCATTATTGTTTCATTAAAGATGTATAGTTTCTAAATCACAAATCTCTCTCACTTATCCTCTCTCTTCTCCATCAGGGAGTGGAGGGGTGATTAATAGAGAGCATCTGTCATTTGGTTAATTGCCAACCCAGAGTTAAACTCTGATGCTCAATCTGCTTGTCAACAGTTTGCTTCAAGGCAAATTTTGTGTCCTTTGTCTACAATCCCTAAGTCAAACCTTGGTCAGTAAAACTGTAGCATCAAATACTTCAGTAGCACCCCAAGAGCTGAATGCCAATCTCTCCCAACTTTATCAATACAGTTCTTTCAGTTTTCCTTCCTCAATGCCTATGAAGCATTCAGGCTTTACCCAGAAATGGTTGCTTTTAATATACTAGGTTGCTTTGATACTGATCATCTTTAAGCTACTGGCTCCTCCTACCACTTCCCTAATTCAGATGGCAAATTACTCATGCGTATCATTATCAAGAGACCTGTCCAGATAGAGGTGAAGCATTCACGGCTTATCTTGGGTTGAGGGGTTATCTCAACTATTTGATGCATTTCCTGGTTGTTACAACATTCAGAAGTCTGATCCTGTATGCTACTAATTGCATTTTTGGTGCACATACTCTTAGTATGTGTCATTAAACAATCCCTACCATTACTCTGCCTCTTCACAGGCATTACATATGATGCATAGATACTGTAGGTGATGGGCACTGTAAAAAGGCTTTTAGTCCAACCAGCTTCCACTCCACCCCACCAACACACAGGACACTATGGTGCCATGCTGACTGCTTCAAAGAAGAGGAGACCATACCCTCTGAGCCACAAGTCTGACGTCCGCGGACACTGATCTCCTGCTTTGATAACTGCTCTGTGGTTGCTAAGACTGGTGTTGCCTCAACAAATTTAAAACAGAAAGGAATTGCTTCTTCTGCTGTGTTTAAGAGTTACAAGAAAACTCAGCTTGTAACAGATTATTCAGCAGAACCCAATGCTAATCATAAATATAGGTCTGAGGGCACAAGCCTAATTCATTGCACGGGGATGTTTTTCCAAGATGATGAAGTGCAAAAGCAGTCAAACTGCCTGGCTCAAATTCTAAGCTAAACTACTCCAGCAAACATTGCTTCATGATCCTAAATCTGCTGATGTATTTATATTGTTTACTGTATGATTTCCAATGTCCTTCTTAAACAAGTTCAGAAAACTGACACACACACAGTCAGAACTAAAAGCACTCATATTTTACACTTAAAATGCAAAGATACTGAGACAATAAAGAAAAATTTAAGTTTGTGAGACATTTTATTGTTGAATTACTTTTAAAAGTTTATCTGTAAAACCTTGGCTCCCTGAAGCAAAACTGTTCAGTTCTGCTGGGAAGGCATGAGGGATGAGGAAGGCATCCTGGAGCTGAAGGAGCAGAAGGCTGTGCTGCTCAGCTGTGTTGCTGCATCCCAAGCAGCTCAGGCTCTCCACACCCCATGATAACGTGAATGTCAGCGTGGGTCCCTTCAGTCACACTTGACCAGAAGGTCTAGCTCATGTCAGTCAAGTCACTTCCTTTGGCATTTTAGGCCATCTCCATGGTGGCTGGTGACCAAGATTAGGGGCAGGGTTCAGGGCAGGTGAAGCCAGCAGGCACATGACAAGGCACCAACCCCACCAGCACATGAGTGCTGGCCCCACTCTGGGCTCTGCCCCTCCACAGACCCTGACACAGCTTATGCAGTTATACCTCTTATGCCTCTGATGTGATGGCAACGTGCAATGTCTTTGGGGTAGGAGAGTGGCAAAGAGCCTTGGTCCTGGTAGGCCATAGGCTAGAATGCCTCTTCCTTATTGGGCCTTTAATATCTCTCTTAATATTATCTCTATCTTCAGCTGTGTATGGGGTGGTTCATAAAATCTATCAGTGACAAAATATTTTGTGAACTCCATCCAAAACTAAACTCTTGCTTTTCTTGGCATTTTTTTTTTTTTAATCATTCTCTGTTCCTTTTTTTTCTAGGTATGTGACCATAGCAGATCCCCGGGGGTTAATACTTTCAAAAATCTGTGGTATATAACCTAGGAGCTCTGACAAGAGGAGATGTATCGATTTGCTGCATGTCCAGGAAGTGAACACGAAAGAGGAAGAATGATTTGGCTCCTGAAACCCCAGCTTTTCAGGTATTGCAAGATGTGGTCTTCCCAGCTGGCAGGCAGAGCAGTCGGGGCACTCACATGACAGAATCATAAGCCAGAGCTGATAGGCAGAACTGCAGGACTCTTCAGCAGTGCAGCTACAAAAAAAGATAGATTCACTCACACAAAGAAAAAGGAACAGTTTCTTTTTTTTTTTTTTTTTTTCTTTTTTTCTTTTTGCAATTTCATCTACTAGTAACTATGCAGCGCTAGCACATTAAGACTGTTTCCAGTTTTAAAACTTAATAAATAACTTTCACAGTCTGTGAAAAGAAAGACCCTGGGTTCATTTTGATCATCTTCAGGCGCTGGCTGAGCTACTGAGATGGTGATCTGAAGAGAAACTGCTCTTTCACCAACCTGTTGTATCCAATATTGTATCCAATTGTACCCAATGCAAGAGTGTGAATGTAACTTTTGGGGTGCTCTCTGAAGAAAAAAGGACAAGGATAATTTTCCATTTTTATATATATATATATATAAAATCTGGGAGCCTCTATAGTTCTGCCTCTGGTAGAACTATAGAACTGCCTCTGGCAGTTCAAACACATGCAAAGGAAGAAAAGATTGTTGAAGTCCATATCCAGAAAATGCTCACATTATGCTGAAAAAAACCAAAATAAACAGAGATAAAGTCTAGAAGCTAGAAAAAGAAAGACAAAAAACTGCTTGCACACATTCAAAAATAATGAAAAAGGAAAAAAAAAAACAGGTGCTTGAGATCAACACTATAATGAAAACTGTTTGAAGACTGTGAGATTTGCTGCCTCTCTTGGCATTGGCCCTTTTATGAATTGCTGTGTTGCTGCAATTCTGTGTTTGCATCAATTGCAAAAGTTGGGAATTATCTTTAAAATAAGCTGCAAACCCTTTTTTTTTTTTTCCCTTCGGCTTTCCTGCTGAGGCACTTTCTTGTTTTTCCATGTGATGCTGCAACAGGTAAACTGGAAACCTCCCCTATGCAGTGATTGGTTTTGATACATATTAGTTACTCTACAGCTCTTCATATGCAGCTCAAGAATTGTGTGTGCAGGTTACAAAATTCAATCCATTCTTGAAACCTCCCTGTCACTTACTTCTCTGGAGGTTCTCAGGTTTTCATGCTACCCATGAAAAGAAAAAAAAAAAAAAAAAATAAAAGGAATGTAGGTCTGTGCCAAGTTATTATTTCCATAGCAACTATGTGCCAAGAAAAGGTAAGTACCATCAATGTGAAATACTTATCTTTTTGAAAACTTAGAGTCATCATACAGACAATGGAAGCAGCAATATTGCTTATTATCATAGCCAAAGTCTCCTAATGTGGTGTGTCTAAGTTCACAGGATCTCCGTACTGACCATAAGAAGAGTCCTTCAGAACTCTACCAAAGCCATCCAGTCAAGTATCTAATGGTGAGCATCTGAAGATCCTCTCCCAGAACACTCTTCCATCCCAAGCAATGCACTAAGCAATCATTTCCTGAGTGAGAGCTGCATGTTTACCCTCAGCATTAAATAGGCTTTATGCTTTGCTGTGTGATTTTGGTTTAGGTTGGATTTTTTACTTTATTTTAATGAATTTGTCTAATCACTTTTTGAATCAATGTAAATTTTTAGTATCTAGAATATCACCGGGTCTGGGTTCTACAGCTGACTGCTGCCTGGTGATTTCCTTGGATTCTCCCTCTTATTTTTGAAAAGCAAAATGATCCTTCCTTATTGATCTCCATCCCATACATGAAGTTGTAGCTCTCTTTTATATCTCCTCTGAGTCAATTTTTTTCATACCTAGAGTCCTTGTATGTTTGATTTTTTTTATATTGACCCTACCTTATCAATTTGATAGTCCTTGTCACACTACTATGCTCCTTGGTTGTTTGGTTTTTTTTGTTTGTTTGGTTTGTTTTTTTTTTTTTTTTTTTTGAGATGAAAGCTAAAAATGTCCACAGCATTTAAAATATTGTAGCCTAATGCTGTTTTATGGGTAGTGCTCTCTTCCCTTGTAATTTGCTTCATACTGACTGTCACTCAGAACTGTGCTGATGTGCCTGCAGAACTTGCTATTATAACTTTGGAATCTTTGTGCTAGCTGACAATAGCTTTTTCAGAGCCTGTAATTGCATATATTAAATTAGGATTTCTCTTGTTTCTTTTTATATTTTCATACATTTTCTACCCCCAGCCCGTAATGTTACTCAGTATCACAAGATGTTCTAGCAGCTCTTTACACTTTGCTAGCTTTTGCATTTTCCACCAGGAAGAGTTCAGAACAGTCATTGAACTCTGTCACTTAATTTTCCACCCCTTTTCCATTCATTTGTGAATGTGGTGAAGAGCAGGGTTTCTCAGATAAGTCCCTGTGGGACCACAGTGCTAAGAAAGTTACTTTTCTGGTCAGAAAAGTAACTACTTAGTATTTTAATCTGTAACATATCCATGCTGGTACCGTTCACCTTGTCCCAGTTTCTTTAAGACCCTTTGGTGAATGACCTTGTCATGTATCTTTCAGGAATCTAAGGAGACCATATCAGACGTAAATCCTATACCAACATGCTTGTTCATTCCTTCAGAGAACTCAGATAAATTTATGAGAAATTAATTCCCTTTACAAAACCATGAATAACATTGCCCAATGAATCATATTTGCCTACATACCAAATAATTCTGCTATTTTATGCTATTTTTAATGTCCAAGACCAGTCTATAATCTTCAAAAACCCTGCAATGCCTTTTAACAACAGGCATCATCATTTGCTTTATTTCTCTTCCTCTAGTATCCAGGTTATTGGTTGCAGGTGAGAGATAAATGACTGCATACTTCAACTTGTGGTTCAGCTGTTTCACATTTGCATCTCTTTATAGCTCTCAGGTGAAAAAACAAGGTCCTGAGGGTAGTAGCTCTCTGTTAGTGCTTGATGCAGTGGCCACTTCGGGGGTAATATCTCTTTTCGTGGGTTTGCCATTGCCAAGGCTCAGTCCACCAAAACTGCTTCAGGTTCAGGACACTTTGAAGTAATCCTTTGTTTCAATGAAAGTAGCTCAAATGAGAGTTGTGAAAAGGTCAGGAGAGGAAAAAACATAACAACCTGTCACTGGATGACCACAGAATGATTCTTTCAAAGGCTGGACATTTTAAACCTCCTTATTTAACTTCCCATGTCATTCCTTGAAAAGCTCAGTTGATCAGCAGAAGAGAAAAGCAGGAGTTTGTGTTCAAAACAGCCTCTTTTCCCATTCAGATGTGTTTCCTTTTCTGTCTACAGTGTCCTGGTTCCAAAGGAATGAGCAAACATAAGAGCATGGTGCATTGTCATGTTCTTTTGAAATAGGATGAACCCTCACGAAGTAGAAATTTCTGTAACAAAGGCTTTTAGACACTGGGGCTTTTTATACATTGCTCACATATAATTTAGTAATGAGTAGTTACCAATGTAGTTAGGCAGTTGTGGACCCAATTATCCAATTACTCCAACTGACTGCACAAACAGAGTAATTGTAGAGAGAACGTGCTCATATACTTTGCCTTCCTGCTTTTGTAAGCCTGGAATTACCCTTTCAGTGCTATGTCAGAGTGGGAACAGTTCATCTTGCTTATTAACACCTCTGTCCTTGGGGAAGGCTTAGCACCTTTTGGGAAGAAAACATTCTGGCTTTTCACAGAAGGAAGTTAATGGTGGAACTAATCACAAGATATCTGACAAGCAGGAATATTAATTCTCTCAAATGTAGATGACACTGAAGTTAAATTTGCTGGCTTCTTTCAGCTTTCTGTGCTCCAAGTTCTCTTTTGTGATGAGATAATTCTATTCCTTATAGATGGTGAAAAGTCATCGCAGCCTCATCATCCAGAAATCTTCATGCAACTGAAATAAATCCCCAGTGCAAGCTGAATATTCTCCTTCATCTTAATGGAGTATTAGGGTTTAGTGCATGCCACGAAATACAAACCCGGACCCAACTCATAACAAATTTTAGCATTCTTCATGTTATTCCTCCTGACACTTGGGTTTGGCATGAGAAGAGAGGTGCATCTGTCAAGTCAGTGCCTGTGCAATAGCAGCACAAACAATTAGGCAATTTTTTTTCAAGACTCAGGTTCATGTGCAAAGTTAAATAATAATAATCAAAGTAGATTGTATGGGCAGTTGCAAAATAAATCAGATCAAAATTTCATACCGAGTGGGAGTGGGGTACATATTCTTCCACAAATCTAAGTAATGCATTTCCCTTCACATTTACATTTCTGGCTGTGAATTTCTGTGTAGGAAGCCTAATGGCTTGGGGCAATTACAGAATAAAATGGGACTGCAGGAAAGGAGATGTTCTTTGTGGGGTGCAGCAAAGGTAAAATCACAGACTGTTCTGAATCGCATGTATAGAAGTCACCCTATAAGCATAAAATATATGCGTATTTTTGCCTTGATACAGCAATATTTTTACAGTGTTAATTGTTTTCCTGTTAATCTCCTGGATCCCCGTGGCGCACAGCTCTCCTCCAGTTGTCCCTTATCCTAAAAAGAAGTTGATCAAACTCCAGGACCATGTTTATCTTGCTGGAGGCAATTAGTTAGGACCAGCTGTCAAAGCCCCAGCCGGTTCCTTGAACACATGTGTGTAGTTTGTCAGTGTGTGCAAGGAACAGCATATGCCTCCCAGAAGATAATGATACTGATCTTAAACTGGAACCGAGACTTGTTTGGTAGAATAACACATGGAGAACCAGATTACACCATAACCAAATACTACAATATTTCAATAAATGAGTCAACTTCAGGCCTATTTTTGGTTTCGTAGACTGTTATCAGAGCAGCTGCTTTTAATATAAGCTCCAGTTTATCTATGCCCTCTCAGTACTTAGAAGTTTGAATACTCCTTTTCAGTTTAGTCCCATCTCTGTTTTTAAAAGCTCATTTATCAGATAAGTGCAGCTGAAAGACCAAGAAACCTCTGAGCTTTGAATGGATGGATTAGATTAAAGTGTTGGGCATAAGAAATGAAGATTTTATCCGATTATACAACTTCCCCTGCACATTAGTGTTTTCAACACTTTGTCATATTTATAATCTGCTTAGCTGCAATATTATTAGAAACAGTAGTTAAGTGTTACTTATGAAAGAAAACCAAAATAATGTTACCAATTTGTGAGCCAGAAATGCCTACCTCCTACTGAATGAGAACCATCAAATAATAGAGAGCTCTTTGAAATCTATAAAAAGACTCCTGTGGCCACGTATGTTCTACATCAAATCCGTGTGATTCCCAACAAATTTGAAAAGCAAAATCAACGAAGAACAAATTAGGATTAAGGTCACAGCAATTGCTAAGTACAGGTCAGAGACAGGAATAATCCGTTCCAGAAACAATTATCAGGACTGAGAAACTTTATATTTGGATTATCAAGGATGAGCTTTATTCCCTTGCTCTCAAACCTGCTGCCTCCCCCCCAAGATGCTGTGACAGCCCCAGGAGGGAACTGCAAAGGCCAGAGGTTTTCTTCAGAAGTGCCCTGAGGAAGAGAAAGTGCTACCAGGCTGGAGCAGCTTACTGGGAAACTGAGACAACCATCTGCTGGAAGGAAGGGAAGTGCAAACCCAATGAAATGATCTCTTCTGAAATTGGGAAGTAGAAAAAGAGCAGCAACAAACCACCAGGGCTTGAGCTGCTGGTAACTGCATCGCCTTGCAAGGAACAGGGAGCTTATTAACAGCAGGTGAGTTAATGTCTTGGAAAGAAGCAAGACAAGGAAGGCTTTCCCTTTTCTGAAGAGTAGGTGTCTCAAGCTGCGTGTTTGGATATGTGAATGTGATCTCTGTGCAAAATTTTGACTGACATCTTCGACATGTAAGCCAATGCACAACTCCTCAGCAGCAGAAGAGTTTGGATTTTTTTACTTGCTTTTGAATTGCTGGGTTTTGAATTCTAAGCTATGGTAATAACCTGTTTAATAAAGGGTATTCCTTTCTCTAGAGAAGGGAAATGGAGCTGGAAGCTCACAAGAAGGGTAATTTTGAAACTCACTATCTCCACAGTTAATCTTCAAAATTATTGCAGGAAGAGAGGCAAGATCATAGCAACCTCTCTCCTTTTTAGATAGCACACTGTGGAGTGTAAGACAAAGGAGAATATGGACAAAAGAAGAAATTAGAGACAGGAAAGGAAAATGTTGACCAGATTTTTATAATTATCCACGTGATGTGTTATATTAAAGTGATCCTCGACTGTGAATGAAGAGGCTGCAAGTAGATGGCCCTTTTGTGAAAAGAATTCTTCTTACTCATCAGAAAGAGAAACTGTGCAAGCAATCCAAAAGGAGAATAATGGTATTAGTCACTCCTCATGCTCTGAGATTAACTCCTTTCAAAACACTGATTACAGCTCTAAGTAAAGCCCAAAACTGGAATTTACAAATCAGATGGGGAAGTGGGATTTTAGCAGTTCAGTTTCAGATCTTAGCCATTCTCTTTCTACAGAACCAAGAGCAGCTTTTATAAGTTCACAAAGTTCCACTATATATTCATCCTATATAATGAATTTTCCCTATAAATTGTATTATGCTTCATCCAATCTGGCAGCTTACTGGCTAGGACTGAAGTTGTGTACTGTATGGCAGCCACACAGCCCCAGCTACTGCAGACCTCTGAGAAATGACTATTTGCTTTTAAACCTCATCAGGCATCTGCACAGAGAGGTCAGGCTGAAAACATCATTTTGAGTGTGGGACTCTTTTGCCTTCTCTGCTCTGTTTGGCCTCCCAGTTGACACAGAACCCACGGGAGGACGCAAGGACAGTTCTGGCAGTGAACACAGGGTGCACAGGAACAACAAAGCCTGACCAGCCACTTTCACGTCTCTCTTTGACACCCTTGGACTGCTGGCTAGGGCACACCAGTTTTCAGCTGCAAATACCTGAGGCTAGTGAAAAATAAGCAATAAATTATGTTGTGAAAAAATACTAAGACCCTGGCAAAGACACCTAGAAAGAATACCACAGAAGACTTGTTTTGGGAAGGAGACAGGAGGAAGCAAGAAGCTGGAACAAAAAAGGTTGTCAAGTATTAGACACCCTTCAATCAGAGGATGCCCAGCGTGAATTGTTTTATACTGTAGCCTGTGAATTTAATCACAATAACCTTGAAGTAGAAAATTTCCATGGATTCTTATTTAAGTTTGCAAGTTCTCTAGCACCTGAAGTAATAAAGTTGCAGACTTGATTCCTGCTTGGTTTTCACCTCAAAACACATGAGGATGCATATCACAGGTGCCATTTGAAGACACCTAGGAAGATGAGCTTGTCTCAAAAAAGCTCTCTTCTTCCCTCTTTGCCTTTTCTCTGTTGTGCCTGAATATGCATGGGGAATCATAGAATCATAGAAAGTTAGGGGTTGGAAAGGACCAAACCCCCTTGCCCCATGGCATCCCTAGGCACAGTTCAGAGATGGGACATGCAGTATTCACATAACTTTAGATGTTTGCTTGATCTTTTGCCCAAATGAAAGTTTAACTTATACCCTGCCAAATGAAGACCATAAGGACAAATCACATCAGCGCTCAATGGTTATGAAACAGCGTGGTCAGACTAACAAAGCAAGGGCTCAACCTGTACTGAATGTGAGGGAAGCAGGTTGAAATTTTTTTAACGTGGATGATGTTGCTAGAAAAGATCCTAATATAGTTTTAGGCCTATAAAATTAGGAGACCAGAACTACATTTCACTATAGACATCCAGAATGTACAGCTGGTAGTCCAGCCAAAAGTGAATTCACCTCAGTGCACACATGGACACTGTATTACCTGTATGTTCATTAAAAGCACATGCATTTAAAGAACAAATAAATTTCTTATGCACAGCAAGACAGAAAATAGCAATGCTGAGGTTATGCATTCAGTTTCATGAGAGTCCCTTTCACTATTCCTTAACTGGTAGTATAGCATTTCTCTCTGTTTCTCTATTTCTTTCAGCATATCAAGACATGTATTTATATCCTCACTTAGCCCCAAAGCCAGTCATTTTTACTTTAATTGTTCCTTAAAGCAGTTATTAGTGTGTCAATATATGTCTAAATATTAGTATAAAACAGAAATTTTTAAAAAGGAACGAGCCTCATTGCTGCTTTCATAATGTCTCCGTTTCCCTCTTTTTAAATTACAACTTCCCTACTCACATCCTAAAATAAAAGTAGTTCTTTGAAATATATATAGCTGAACGAGGGTCCACTTCACTTTCTGTTAAATCAAATTAGCAGAATTCCCAGTGATGCAAACAAAAGGGAAAATGAGACTCTCACTCACAACCTTAGCTTCCTTTTTTCTCTTCCTTCTTAGATTCACTATATGTTCAGCTTGGTTTCTGAGTGAGAGGGGGCTTATCTGACCACAGTTTCTGTCTGCCCACTCTTACTTTTGAACCCTCTGGCTAAATCTGCCTTAACCCGAGAGAGCTACTGATCTCCAAGAGATGATGTTTCTAAAAAAGTTTTGGGAAACAGCAGAGAAGAGACAGGTGGATCAGTTGTCCCTATGGGAGAAAGGGGACTGTCTGGGATGGGTAAGCTTCTCCGTCTGCACTCCCTTGCTAAGTCAGTACTTGGGAAGCATGGGTAGCAAAGTTGGTATCTGGCTATTATTAAGAACAAATAGAAAGATGAGCCAGGATGTGTGCAATAGGAGTGTTAGGCAGACTGGATGATAGACTGGAAATTAAGATTCACAGGTGACAACTCACAAATTAAATGGTCTGTAATTTATTTTTCAGGGGGGGCTGGAAAGGGGAGGTGGTGCTCAGTTTGATAATGACTTGCAGTCATTCCACAGATCTAAGTTTTGAAGAGAAATCCAACAGAGTCAAATGAGTATTTGACTGAGCTAAAACTGAACAGAAACTCCGGGACTTGTCTGACTGGCAGTTTGAGCTCACTTCCTCACAGCATTTCCTCCCCAGATATCAAACGAATATTTCACCAGAGTACCAGCTTATCTCACTCAGGGCAGCTGTGAAAGCTCATATCAAGTCCAGCTTCTCAAAGTACCATTTTACCTGGTGCTCAGTTTTTCCATTTTCCCTCAGTGATAAATTCAGCAAAGCTTTCATTTTTGTTTCAGAAATACGCTACACAAAATCCCAGGTCTTAAACAAGAAGGCTGCTGTATGTAATGTCTCTTAAACATGAAAGTAGGACAAAAAATATGAAAATCAAATCCCATGGCCCACTCAGTTGTGGGAATTTCTTTCATTATAAAAGCCAGTACAACAATTGTAGCTCAGCTACAGCTAAAAGTTTTCACATTCATGGTCCATTTTTCTTTTCTTCACAGCTCCCTTGCTATTTAAAAAAGCTTAATTTCAAAATGTTTATCCCATATACTGATACCACAATCACACTGACAAAATCCTCTGGCATCTTCAGATAAAACCTATCCAGCCCCATGTTTTTGAGTATATCCAGCTTCTTTCAAGTGTTTGACTTGTTTGCTCCCTTCCCACTGAGGTAGGGCCAACCCTCTGCATCCCAAATCATGCCAAATCTCAACCAGAGCAGACTTTGGTTGAGAGGACTGAGGAAAAAAACCTCATTGAACACTTAAGCCTTTTTGCTCAACTGTAACTGGGATTAATTCTCTACCCATCTATGGGCTTGTGCTTTTCCTGAACTTTCTCTGAAATTAGCATTCCCACAGAGTCCATCTGGTTTCAATCAGTGCCCCTCAGCAGACTCAACTCCAGCTGGACTTTGGCCTTCCTGATTTTGACACTAAGTACCTAACACTGCTTTACACTGCCTGTTCTTGTTTTTACCTCTTCTCCATTCCCTTCTTGTGTGCTAGTTCACTGAAAGTCTGCCTATCTAGCCATACTTCTGAATTTCTGAAATTCCCAGTCTTCCCGCATGACAAGATGGTTCATTCCTGAGTTCTCAGTAAGTTGCCTTTAGAAACCAGCCAGCTCTCCTAGGCACCCTTCCCCTTCACAGCAGATCCTCAGGGGACCATAAGAACTATAGAAGAGTTTGGGTTGGAAGGGACCTTAAAGATTATCAAGTCCCAACAGCCCTGCATGGGCAGGTTGCTCAAAAGCCTCATCTAACTTGACTTTGAACACTTCCAGGGAGGGGGCAGCCACAACTTCCCTGGGCAACCTATGCCAGTGTCTCACCACCCTCACAGTGAAGACTTTCTTCCTCATGTCTAACCTAAATCTACCCTCTTCCAGTTTTAAACCATTATCCCTCATCCTTTCACTACACGTCCTTGTAAAGATTCCATCCCTATCTGGTAGGCTTCCTTCAGGTACTGGAAGGCCACTACAAGTTCCACCCAGAACCTTCTCTTGTCCAGGCTGAACAACTCCAATTTTCTCAGCCTGTCCTCATAGGAGAGGTGCTACAGCCCTCTGATCATCTTTGTGGTCCTCCTCATGGACTCTCTCCAAGAGGTGCATGTCCCTGTGCTGGGGGCTCCAAAACTGGATACAAACTCTGGTAAGGTCTCACAAGAATGGAGCAGAGTGAGATCATGCCAGGCAGTCCCTGAAGAAGCCTCTGTGCTCACCTGAAGCCCAGCATTCTCTGCTAACCTTCCAGCCTTCCTCTGGACTTCAACCTCTAGCCCTGTGTGACCAGAGCTGCCACCAGCTTCTGATCAGCAGGTTGAGTCGAAGCTTGACCCTGTTCATTTCATCTGGTGTTTCCATGATAGTTCCAGCCATCCATGCAGACCAGGAGCCTCCTGGATTTCCTTCCAGATGCCACATTGCCCTCCCAGCAGGCATCCAGGCAGCTGAACCTCCACTCCAAGGATGAAAGCCTGCAAGAAGCCGTGCTACTAGGCAGGAGCTTGTGCTCCCAGACAGCAAGCACCTTTCTGCCATGGGTAAGCATCGCCTGTCTGTACCACCAGGCACTGCCAGCCATATCAGCTATTAAACTTCATAAGACTCTCCATGATAGTTGCCATGGAAGAGGCCAGCTGGTCTGGTATTTTTAGATCGGTCAGAGCCTTTCTATCAATTACAGTGAGGCTTAATAAAATGAAAATTATAATTGTTAAAAAATCTGGAGCTTTGAACTCCTTTCTGAGAATAACTGCAACATCAACCCAAATTGCTGCTTATCAGTTGCTAATGTAATTGGAAGATTGGTTTACATGCAATACAGCTTTCTAGTTTATTCTTATTTTTTAATTCTTTTCTGGCATGACACTAACATGTCTTACCCCCATACTCCAGTCAAGGAATTCTTTTTTTTTTAATTTTGATACAGCATCTGGGTCTTGGGAGGAAATACTGGTGGTTAAAAAAAAGTGAATAGTATTGCTCAAAGATTTTTTTTTTTAGATTTAAATAAGAAAATGACCATGTCTGTACTATGACACTTCTACTAAGCTCAGCTACACTTTGTTCAATCTGTGATTATGAAACCACTCTTTAGTAAAGGTTAAGATCCATTTGAATGCACTGTGGGGGCAGGGAAGAGTTTCCAGTATACTGGTAATGGAATCTTGTGTCCTTGACAGCAATAGCATGTCTGAGAAATCTCACTTTGGGATAAAAATGGTATAATTATGGGGGGAAAAAAAAGACATACTGGCTTGGCACTGGCAGCAGTTTGTCAGATTGGGTGGCTAAACCAGTACAGTCCGCATCAGTGACACATGGCCCTATTACTGTGTTGCTCTATATTTCTCTTTTTATAGCACCTGGAATATTTGGTGCCAAAATTCAGATCCAGAGAATCTGAAACTTGATGAAAAAGTGGTTACCTTTGAGACTCTTCTCATCTGAAAGATGTCAAGACTCCTTTTTTCCACAGGGAAAGAAATAGATATCTTTGTACTAAGCCTGCACAGCCGCTGATTGTCATACACATATGTTCAAGTAGTTTTAGTCTGTAGAGTCTACAAATAAAGATGAAGAGTGTTGGTTTTAATGTTAACATCTATATTCTTCCTGTTCTATATGATTCTTTTTGATCCTTGAGGATCTCACTATGCAGACTTTCACTACCAGAAACACTACTTAACACCAGAGATCCTAAAATGAGATCCCTGTTCCAAGGGATAAATAACAAAGGGGAGATAGTCTAGAAATGCCATTAATTCTCAGAAATAATTATCAGAAATGAACTTCAACCCATCTAGTCTAATATATTCTGTTCCAGATATGGATATCAGCTACCAGTAAGGTTTTCTTCCAGAACTCCAAAGTTTTGTGGTGCTTTGCTGTCTTTGTTGCTGTAGAGTGAAAGCTTGCAGTCCTTGAATATCTGGAGTTTTAGAGAACATGTGGAAATGAAGAGTTTTTCCCATAACATCTTACTCCAAGGTTTTAGCTGACTGGTGTTTGCCATGTAACTTTGGAACACAATCTTTGTTTACAAGGCATTAAAAGGGAATAAAAATGTCCTACCTTACCCTAGCTGTCCGTAGCTAATCAGGTTTGTACATTGCCTAAATACCTGAATGCTGCCACAAGAAACTTGATTCTGCTATCTACAGGGGCCTATTATGTTCTAAATATCAACATTTCCCAGCAAGCCACTAACATTTCTATTTTGGTTTAGCTTTAGTTTCATCAGTTATTGACAGTGGCTATGTCTGTCCAAGTAGAGAGGTTAGAGACTGACCCAGGATCAATGGACTGGATGGAATTTCCCAGTGTATCAAGTTCTACCTATCTGCTATTACAGGCAAACAACTTGCATCTTCCTTTTTATAAATGGGCCAAGCTTTGTTTTAAAATGATGTAGATTTTGTCATCTCTTATTCCCATAGCTTTAAAACAACCAAATCTTCATTGCTCTGATGGTTATAAACCACCCTAGCCTTCAATCTACATTTATTCATGCCTCATTTATACTTATTCCTGTGACAGGATTGTTCTTTAGCATAAGTGGCTCCCTCCCTTCCAGGTGTTCTGCCTGTTTTGCATTCAGACAGTAACCATGACCTCTTTCAGCCTTTGCTGTTCTAAGCTGAGCAAGCTCTCTTCTGTAAAACACTTTTTATTACTGTCATCACTTCTCTGCACCTGTTCCAGTCTGAATTCCCTCTCCCTCAGTCATTGATACCCAGAAGCGCAGACAATACTCCAGATAAGGTTTTGGCAGAATCACACACACCTGCAGGACTATGTCTCATTTTTTTGTATGAAATTGCTTCAATTGATACATCTAAGCACTGCACTTCATGGGGGCTTCTCATTAGTGGCTCATAGTCAGATTCTGATCAGTTAATATATGCCAAAGCACTTGATGCCCTCCATCGTTCCCACCTGGCACTCACACAACACTTTCTCCAGGATTTTTCTGCAGGGAATGGTTTCATTCATACAGTTTTATCCACTTAAATGTTTTGCACAGCACAGATCTCATGCAGGAGAGACTTCTGCCGGCTAAATCAGCTCTTCCTCACACCTGTGTGCCCTCACTGTCAGGGAATTTAGGGTGGTGACAAAGATCTGTGGGTGTGAGAAGCAGCCTGAAACACAGTCCCTGCCTCTGACTTCCCAGGGGGAATGAGAAGCTTGGCTGAGGCCCATAGAAACCCAACCATTAAGGAACTGTCTGCATGGCCCCACTCAAAGAGTAGTGGTCAGTGGCTCAATGTCAAAATGGGAACTAGTGATGAGTGGCACACCTGAAGGATCAGTACAGGGACCAGTGCTATTTCACAGCTTTGTTGATACATGGACAGCAGAATCGTGTGCACCCTCAGTGAGTTTGCCAATGACACCAACATGTGTGGTGTGGGTGACACGCTGGAGGGAAGGGAGGGCATCCAGAAGGACCTTGACGGGCTTGAAAGTTGGGCAACCTCATGAAGTTCAACGAGGCCAAGTGCAAGGTCCTACACCTGGGTCCTGGCAATCCCAAGCACAGTCACAGGCTAGGTGGAGAATAGATTGAGAACAGCCCTGAGGAAAAGGACCAGAGGGTGCTGGTTGATTAGAAGTTTAACATGAGCCAGCAATGTGTTCTTGTAGCCCAGAAAGCCAACCATATCCTGGGCTGCATCAGAAGCAGCGTGGCCAGCAGGCCAAGGGAGGTGATTCTTCCCCTCTACCCTGATTTTGTGAGACCCCACCTGGAGTATTGTGTCCAGTCCTGAAGCCCCCTAGACAGGAAGGACATGGATATGCTGGAGAATGTCCAAAGGAAGGCTGCAAAAATGATCAGAGGGCTGAAGCACCTTTCCTGTGGGCTGAGCCCTAGGTTCAGCCTAGGAAAGAGAAGGCTTTGGGGAGATCTTATAGCAGCATTTCAGTACCTGAAAGTGACCTACAGGAAAGCTGCAGTGGGGAGGACACAAACAACACACTTTTTATAAGGGCCTGTAGAGGTAGGACAAGGGGTAATTGTTTTAAACTGGAAGAGAGTAGATTTAAGTTAGACATTAGGAATAAATTCTTCACTATGAGAGTGGTGAGACACTGGAAGAGGTTGCCCAGGGAAGGTGTGGATGCACCATTGGAAGCAGTCAAGGACAGATTGGACAGGACTTGAAGAAACTTGGTCTAGTGGGAACTATATGATCTTTCAGGTCCCTTTAAACTCAGACCATTCTATGATTCTTTGCTTCTATGATTTGTTGTCCTCCTGGAGAAAGTACTGAATAGATAAAACCTCTTCCAGATACGCTAAGCTTGATATCAAATGATTAATATTATTTATTCACATTTTCAAGTTCATCTTCAGGCAGTGACCCAATATTCAAACGTGCATAAGCTACATGTATATTGGTCTTTCTAGAGTTTGCAGGTTTCAAAGACTTAAAAGTTAACAGTACATATCTCAGTATAACAAAATTGTCAATAACAATTACCACTTTCTGTTTTGCAGTTTTTGTACAGAGATGTTTAGCTGCATTGCCATAAAAATGTACTGAGATTGCACTAGAAAAAAATGACACTTCTAACATTAATTAGCCCTCCCTTACCATTGTAGAGTTTTTTGAAAGTATGTTGTCTGAATGGCTCTGAAAAAAAGGGCGTTAGATATGTTTTACAAAATATACAAACTCAAAAAGCTGAGTTAGTTTTATATTTTTCATTCTGTCATAGTCCATGCATCCATCTGTGACTTATTACATCATATGTGTTATAATAAGTTATGTGGATGTGGGCATCTATTTAATTTTGCCAAGTCCTTGCAGCCCTTTGTATGGAAGCAGTTCC
Source organism: Heliangelus exortis (assembly GCF_036169615.1). Taxonomy (NCBI): domain Eukaryota; kingdom Metazoa; phylum Chordata; class Aves; order Apodiformes; family Trochilidae; genus Heliangelus; species Heliangelus exortis. Next base: position 77,029,534 of record NC_092422.1, on the reverse strand, counting down.
TAGTCCTTAAGAATTGCAGCTAGAAACTGTGATAGACAGTAAATCTAATGTATTTTTAATTGGGAACAATAGCTTTAATGAAGATTTGCCTTTTTAAAGGCATGTAATTAGCACCAGTATTAGCTTCTTCACCCAGATAAGAAGTCAACCTTTTGCTGAACTTGAGTTTTGTTTTTATTATAGAATCCCAGAATGGTTCAGGTTGGAAGGGACCTTTAAAGGTCATCTAGTCCAGTTCCTGCAGGAAGCAGGGATATCTTCAACTAGATCAAGTTCTTTAGAGCTCTGTCCAACCTGATCTTGAATGTTTTCTGGGATGGGGCATCTACCACCTCTCTGGGCAAACTTTTCCATCGTCCCAGTACCCTCACACTTGAAGAATTTCTTCCTTACGTCTATTCTAAATCTAAACTCTTCCAGTTTAAAACCATTATCTCTTGTTCTATCTCTACAGGCTCTTATAAAAAGTCTGTCCCCATCTTTCTTATAGGGCCCCTGTAAGTACTGAAAGGCCACGGTAAGGTCTTCCCAGATTCTTCACTTCTCCAGGCTGAACACCACCAGTTCTACAACCTTTCCTCATAGGTTGAGACCTTGACTCTCTGACCACGCTTTTTTTGATGCAGCCCAGGATACAGTTGGCTTTCTGGGCTGCAAGAAGATGTTGCTGGCTTATGTCCAGATTTTCATGCACCCGTAACACAAAGTCCTTCTCCACAGAGTTCTCAATCCCTTCATCCCCTAGCTTGAACTGATATTGAGGATTGCCCCAACCCAGGTACAGGACCTTGCACTTGGCCTAACTGAACCTCGTAAGGTTCACATGTGCTTCTTAAGCTTGTCCAGGTCCCTCTGGATGACATCTTGTCCCTCAGCTGTGTCAGCTCCACCACTTAGCACATCTGCAGACTTGCTGAAAGTGCACTCAATCCCACTATCTATTACACTGATGTAGACACAAAGCAGTCCTGATCCCAGAAAGGATCACTGAGGGACATCTCATGTCACCAATCTCCATTCAGACATGGAGCTGTTGACCACTACTCTCTGGATGCAACCATCCAGCCAATTCCTTATCCATCAAACAGTCCATCTATCAAATCCATATCTCTCCAACGTAGAGAAGGATGTTGTATGGAACCATGTCAAAGAGCTCAGAGAAGTTCAGATAGATGACACTTGTGGCTCTTCCTTTGTCCACTGATGTAGTCACTCCAGTGTAGAAGGCCACCAGGTTGGTCAGGAAAGATTTGCCCCTGATGAAGCCATGCTGGCTGCCTCAGATCACTTCTTTGTCCTACATGTGCCTTAACACAGCTTCTAGGATGATCTGTTCTGTGATCTTATCAGGCACAGAGATGAGGCTGACAGGTCTGTAGTTCCCAGGGTCCTCCTTTCTACCATTTTAAGCAACAAGTGCAATGCTCCCTCTTTTCCAGTCACCAGGGACTTCACTTGAATGCCATGACTTTTCAAATACCATGGAAAGTGGCTTGGCAACTTCATCAGCCAATTCCCTCAGGACGTAGGACGTGACTCGTCAGGCCCCATAGACATACCTATATTCATGTTCCTCAGGTAATCACAAACTTTATCTTCTCTTAAAATGGGAGGGACTTTACTCCCCCAGTCCCTGCCTTGTGGTCCATCCAGAGTGCGAGGTGTGGGGAGACAAGTTGCCAATGAAGACTGAGGCAAAAAAGTTTGTTGAGTACCTCAGCCTTTTCCTTGTCTGCTGTTACCAGTGTGTCATGTACTTCAGAGGGGTGTACACTTTCTTTGACCTTCCTTTCCTGGCTGACATACCTATAGAAACCCCTGTTATTATTTGTGTACCCCATCCCTACACAACAAGGCAGTTGTGGCATGAATGGCAGGAACCAATGGATGAATCAAATATATAGCACAGGCTCTGATCTGATACATTCCCATTAGAAAACCTGGGCCTTACTCTATTTTGCAAGGCAAAATTACAAAGTGCCTAAGGTAAGAATATTTTTTTTCTGTAGTTTCTTCACTTTTGCTTTATTTTTTGTGCCTGTTTAACTAATGCACACAGTATCAATGGAAATGGCTTAGGTACCCTCTATGCTCCTCTAGCCTTTGGATGTAGTTCAGTGAGTTTGAATACATCCCTATGAAGGTGTTACAATAGTTATTACAATATTTTTAACATCACCAAATACAAAATAGTAAAATATTATGGCTGACAAAGTACTAACACATTATTTTGAACAACTTAAGAAACATCTATCCATCTAGAAGGATGAGTTTGTACGTCTTGTAGTGCTGTTTCCTTATAATGTCTATCATTTTTTTATTTTTCAGATATTCTTTCTTCAGCTGAAATTTCCTTCAGCTTGTACCAAGCTAAGTAACTTTCAGTATTAACTGGAGGAATTATTTACTTCAGCTTTCTCTGGCTCAAATCCTGAGGTTTCTAACTTACAGTTTATTTGGTTCTTCGTCAGACAATACTTCCATAAGCTTTCAATGGTTTTTGCCTCTCAAAAGCCACAAGCATAATCCATTTTATAGGATGCAGACCAGTTTATGTGAAGAGTTCACCAAACTGAATGCAGAGTTTAAAAAGCAAGGCTAAGCACAAACTGTTTAGATGATGCTGTGGGGTGGAACATGAAATCTCTCCCAGTTTATGACACACATCCCTTGAAGCATGGAAATTTTTTTGGTCCAAGTTGAAGTCCTTTACAAGTTCATGAACAAAAGGAAATATTCATTAATTTTCATTAATCATTACAGCCTGCAAAAGAAATGCTTGGATGTTTTCACAAAAAATGTGTGTGTGTTGGTGTAGTCAATTTAATCCAGATAGAAACATCTAAGACAGTAATTGCAAATCTTCCTCATCCTGCATAAATCTAGGGGGGTTCCTAAAGCAGGATTAAATTAGTCTACCATGGTCTGCAATATTAGGATGCCAGTCATCTCCACAACATTCTAAAAATGTCCTCAAAGTCAGCATCTGATGTTGAGTACAAAGACAATGACTTTTAAATGCATTGTGTTATATAGCCAGCTCCTAAATTGACAGATGCTATGCAGCAGTTCTCTATGGATGCACATTGCCATTATAAAATGAAAGTTAAAAAGTTAAATTGAGTTTTGGTCCTGTAGGTATTTATTTGAATTATGCCTATGGTTTCAGTGGGAAAAGAATTGTATTCATTGTTTTAATACACTAGTACATTACCTTTCCACTCATATTTAAATTAAATATTGCCATTAGTTTTCACAGTTTTTTTATAAGATACATTCTGCAACTGAAATTAATCCCAGAGAAAGGAGTTATAAAAGGTTAATGGTTAATGTTGTTGTCACATCAGTTCCTAGAATTCCTTGCTTTCCCTGACACAGTTCTGTCATTAAAGTGCATACATATGATTAAAAGTGTGACAAATTAAAAAAATTATTCATTGAGGCCATAAAATTTTTAAAATATGGCAGCATGTTTTCCCCCTGCATCTTAAAAAAGGGTAAAAAATTAGCTAGAAGTATCTCCTAACCAAAACTCTAGAAGGAGGAACTAAGAACAAACAAGCTAAAGGAAGAAAATAATATTATAGCCAATATTAAATAACATTTAAGGATTACAGAAAAATAAACTGAAACTAAGGCAACGCTATTAAAACATCCTGAGGAAAACCACATGACTGAAACAATCGGTATCTTTTTTATTATTATTATTATTTCTTGTGTGTGTTCTTCCTTTCTCTAAATACCCAGAGCCATTCATTGCATTTAAATATGCCTTATCTTTCAATTATGGACACAACTCCACTTTGCTTGCTTGAGTCAGTGGCAGACTAAGCTAAAATCCCCAGAAGATGCAAAGAGGCTGAAGGAGCTAGAGCTCCTGTCATCTTCTGCCAGCAGAGGATCTGACCCTCATGTACATATATAAAAGAAAGTAAAAAAAAAAAAAACAGAATTCTGTCAGGATAAGTTGCCATTTGCTGCTACTTTGCTAGTCCAAACTAAGCTGCAACTTTTTTTTCTTTTTCTTCAAAATGTGTGTAAATGGAGACATCAAAAATATTTGTGGGCAAGAGAAATTCTGCCCAAACTCAGAGGTACATGGAAAACAAAGGACAATGAAACGGGCAAAAAAGGGTCCATTTGCACGCTGATTTTCCACAAGACTTCTTCATTTCAGCTTAGAGAGACTTCAGGAAGCAGGCCAAGAAAGAAAAATAAAAGCATCTGAATGAGGGATCTGCAGCAAAACCATTGCTTAGTGATATCACTGGTGCTTCATCCGATGCTGAGGCTGAGGTCAAGGGAGAACAACTGGACCACCACTCTGGCCTAGTATGAAGGAAGAAAACTGTAGACAGTAGGGCAGCTCTTGAAAAATCTTATATATTCCTGCTTTAGACAACATCTTCTCTATGATAACAAAGTAGAGTTATTTCAGACTCCTTTTCCCTTCATGAATAAGAGTACCTGTACCTCCAAAAAAGGAGGTGGATATTTTAAGTCCCAAACTCATGGCCAAATAGGTGGAATAAACATAACTACTTTATTTCAGACCTAACAAGTGAGTCAGCAGTCAGATTCTACTTCCTCTGGTGAAGTCAGAAAACAAATTAGGCTGACACCATGCCTCTAATGATGATGACATGACTGAGAGTGGAGTTATTTTCAGTCTCCACAGCACTGGCAAAGGAGAAGCATAAAAGAGAGAAGCTTGACTTTTTCTTGTGCCTGCTCCCAGCATTTTCACTTTGCACCCACTCTCTCAAATTAGGTATTTTTTTGCAATTGTTATCCCATGCTTAAATGTATTTATGCATTTTTCAAAGGCTTGTAACTAAATAAAAGTTTTTACTTTCTTTCTTTAGAGAGTGCCAACACCTAAGGCTTACAGAAATTTTAGCCTTATATTAAGTGGGAACCATTCATCCAAATACTTTAGAATTGCACCTAAATAAAACAGAAAAGAGTTTAAACCATTTGCCAAAATGTCCAAAAGTGACTTTATATGGAGTCTGTTGGTCTTCAGATGCATATCCTGTCAGCCTCAGAAGACAATATAAAATGTGACTCTACATCTGCAAAAATATCTCTCCCTCAAGTGCTCTCCTTACTTTTTAAGTGGAGGTGGAAAAGCTTCTGTTTTTTGACAGTAGAAAAGCAGTACTTAGAAGAGTTTTCTAACTTGGAATAAAATACACTTTCTGTGACAGTGGCTGCGAGACAGTGTTAAGGTGGATACAAGAAGACTCAAGAGGATTCATGGAAGAGAAGAGCTTTCTAAGAGAAAAGCCTGAAGCACAAAGTGACATAAAAAATGGATGAGGCTGAGAAACAGTAGGAAAGACGATGCAGAAGGACACTGAACCATGAACAAGTTAAAGGATAAAATGAGAAAAGTGACATAAGCCAGGACAGAGTTTGCTGAGCCACAAAGCTGAGCAACAGACTAAGAAGCAGAAAGAAGTGAAGGTGCAGAAATGCCATGAGAGAAGTGAGCACTCTGGCTTTGCTGGTGAGTGACGTGAGGCGGTGAGAACATTGCGGCAATGGGACTGCAACTCCTGGCAGTGGCAACAGAGAGGAAATGCTGAATTGCAAATACTCAGCTCCAGAAGGTACACGATTTAATGAGAAACTGATGACTTGACAAGGAGGATTAGAGATGTTTCTGGAATGCCAAGTGGGAAGTTATTAGGAGAAAGGGTTTAGGTGTGAAAAGGGGAAGCAAAGTTTTGACTGCATCACATGCAATGCAGAGATAGGTAAAAATAAAGATGACAGGGCAGGAGAGAGGAGATGTGGCAAGTGAGGATACAGGTGTAGGTGAGGTTTGTAAGCACCTCAGATCCACTCAATGTATTGCAGGGAAAGCAGGTGACCTGCTTCTTCTGGCACCAAGTGCCAGGTGAAATAGTGTGAGAAGGATGAGTAACTTGAAAGAAACAGAAGAATGAAGTTAAGAGAACTAGGTCTGTCTTCAGAAGACAAAATGGTGAAGAAGAAATGTACAGAGGATTAAGAGGACTGAGAAAAGGCAGTCAGAGCTGGCTAGAAGGAAATTAGTGACAGATTTCTTGCTTGTCCCCAAGGAAAAATAAACCCAATGTGGAATGTAACTCCTTAAACAAAAGCGTTGATATGTCACCAATGTAAAAGGGGTTTTGGTGAAAAAAAAAGTGGAAAAATTTTGTCTTATAGATGAGTGGTGCTTTAAAGAGCTCATAAAGGATCTCTTTGTCTTGAGAAACTATTAAATAAATAAATAAAAAATCTGTACCAATGCAATTAATAATTAAAGAATCCTTGCAACACAGTGATTCAGCTCTCTCTGGACATGGCTATCTTACTGCAATTTACACTCTCTCTTAACCAATGAAATTAGTAGTAGCTCTAGAAAGCACAAAAGAATGAGACAGTGAAATACTGCGGGAACACTGTTAACACTGAGCAAAGCCCTCATTGTAGCTTTTGTTCAACTAGGGCAAGCAGCTCAAATGTGTGCAGCAGAAGAGCATTCATTCTGGTGAAGCAGGCAAAAGAACATCATTCCTTCCTGAAAACTGTGATTTTTAAAATAGCCTCTTTGAAGTTAGACAAAGCTTCAGTTTTGCTGAAAGCAAATCACTAGAGGAGGAATATAATCCTGACAGCTCGTTTAATCCTTTCTACTGTCTGCAGTGATGTAATACCAAAGACTCTATTAACTTTTAGACCGACTTAGAAGCTGAAAATTTGCTTCTTACTGCAAACATTAGCTGAAGACATTGGAAAATTTATCTGGTTGTAATGGATTTAAAAAGACATTGAATGGTTGTTTTGTTTCATTAATCTTGTATTGAGTGGCTCTAAAAAATAAAATATTGGCAGATTTCTACAGTTGCTTAGAACATCTTTATGGCTTATCACTGTTAACACATCAGCCTTTGTTTTCATGTGATTCACTAAATATTGACACAAAATTTCTTATATAGGATTAATTGGCTATTCATTTTCGCAACATAACTGCTCCTTAAATCCTCTTTAGAACTATTCTGTTCTTTTTCCTCTGCTGTTTAAACATCCATCTCTTATTCTCAGCCTCCCCTTTCCATTTCTTCCCACATCTTTCATTACTTTCCTTTTCACTTAATGACCCACAAGCCAAAAATTTTCCACAACCTCTACTACCTATGGTATCTTGACAAATCTAACAGTCCAGTCTGCACCACATCTTAGCTTAAGGGCACTAGAGCCTACAAGTTGTTACAGCTCAGACAGCACAGACTTACAGTTTCTGGCTCACCTTTCATATACATACCTTTTTGCAACCCCAAAACTCCATGTCATATTAACAGAGCCTTCAGCTGTTTTGCCATCCAGTTGCTGCTTCATCTTAATATCCCTTTTGGCAAAGTTGTGACTCCTGAGCAAGGCCCTAATGGTGTCTTTGTTCCATCAAATAGGACAAAGTGGGGCCACACAGCAGGGACAGTGTGGTACCCACAAGGAGGACAGAGTTGTTCCAGCTAACACGTTTCTGTTCACTCCTTTCACCTGGCTTCCATCACAGCCATACCTCCCTTAAGTAAGCTCTTCGGGTGGTGGAAATGGAGTGAATTCGACTCACTGTAGAACTGTGTCATTGTATGCTGGCATGATTGCTGGGGGTCTGAAATATCCATATTCAGAGTAGAGACCAGTAAATCACCCATGGGGCACAAGGAAGGGTGTCTGTAGGGACTCTGCCAACCCTCATCTCAAACTGAGTGGTAGAGAAACACTTCAGGGTAGGTCAGCCATTAATGAAGTTCTTTTTTCACAGAAGTCATATATAAAAAATACATGAGAGTGTGAATCCATCACATATCTGAACTACGGGCTGCCCCGGGAAGTGGTGGATTCTCCGTCCCTGGAGATACTTAAAAAGAGACTGGATGTGGCACTCAGTGCCATGGTCTGGTAACTGCAGCGGGAGTGGATCAAGGGTTGGACTTGATGATCTCTGAGGTCCCTTCCAACCCAGCCAGTTCTATGAATTCTGTGATTCTATGAGGGGACAAGGACTCAAGGCAGGACTTCCGCAGCTGCACTGCAATGGCTGACATACAGGGAGATGAGGAAGATACTACATATATACAGCCTGGTGTAGAATATAAACAATTACAATCCTTTCTGATTTTCATTTGATGATCTGACAAATTTTACTGATCACTGGAGAACGTGGACATGGTCACAAACCTGGGAACTCCTCTGAACGGCACCGATCGGTTCTCTACAGGGGAAGAGGCTAGGCACAAATGTGAGAAGCTGGGGAAGAGCAATTGAACTGTTTTGATAGAACATGAGGGTCTTTCAAACGAGCAGAGATAGCAAACTGTATTTTTAGGTCTGATAACTTCAACAGAAGGTATTTTGAAAAAGATCAGCAGACTGCTGGGAATGAAGATCAGGTGTTGCCAAGCAGGATAAAGGACAGCTGTTATCTCTGTCAGGAGAATCCTGTTGAGTGTAATTAAGGGTCAGGGAAGAGAAAGTAAAGCTTTCTAGATTCAAAAGGGATTCTTGGCTCAGAAAAGGAAGTGAAGAGTAAGATTTTTAGATTACTTGGTGGGCAGCTTTTGCAGAGACCAAGGGATAGGGGGGAAGACATTTTAACTATTTAATTAGGAGAGCATAAATTCAGGAAATTGAGGTATTAAGGTCAGATGCTGAACATGCTCAATAAACCAGGCTTTGCTTGTCAGTAGACTTTAAATCAGACCTAATTTGATAAGAATAAAAGAGTGGCAGGCGACATTTAACTCCTAAATCTGCAGGAGGAGACAGGTAAGGTGCACATAATGCTGTGCCCTCTGCTAGGCCTAGTGTGTTTTATAGCAGTGACTTGTGAAGCTGAAAAGTTTGTTATTGCTATTCTGTCTTGTATAATATAATATATTCTATGTCTATCGCCTTTGTATCTTTTTCTTTTTATGTGAACAGCTATGCTGTGTTAATATATAAAACCCAGGAAAACCCCACCCCTCAGAGACTGATCCTTCTTCATATTCTGTTTCCTTTTTGTCTCGAAATACCACGATCTGGAATTCTGATCATTGCTCTTCAATGTTCCCCTGTAACAGGGTGACAACTTGTATTCAGTATTTGATAGCTGGTTTCTGTGTAATATTTCAAAGCTCAGTAAAAGGTTTCTCATACTCTGTGGGGAACAGGATAAGCTTTGTCATTCAGAAAATAAATCTGAGCTATCTGTACATACAGAAACACTAAAATGAGAACATATGTTGGAGACAGGTATGCTGTAATGAGACCATATTTTATTGAATTCCAGATTTCCACTCAGGATGTAGAAACCACAGGCACAGTATTTCCTGCTCGTATAGTGACCACAGATAAAACTCAGAACAGTAATACCATCAAGGCTGATCCATTATGCTTTACTCTTTCAGTGCAATTTTATGTATGCATACATACATCCAGAAAAGCTCATTTTAAGTGGTGAGTCAGACATAGTCTCTCTACTATACATAGGATTTATACATAGTCTTATTGTCATTATCACATCTACTACACTTGCGGGATCAGTACTTCAAAGAAGCTCCTGCCAAAGGAAATTGTAGGAAATGTTTGCATTCTTGTACAATTTCATCATCCAGGGGCCTGTAATGGTAAAAGCACCCTTCAGCAGATGTTGCTTGAAAGGTCAGATTAAGTCTTAATACACGACATACGTTCATTTCAGTTAGTTCCTTTTAAATTACTGATTATAGCTAATTAACCCTTGTTCATATGCCAAATCCTTCTGGTACCTCTGCTATGTCAACTCACACCAACTGGAAACTTCTTGCAGCACTCTCTCCTTCAGGTCTTTGCCTGCTTTCCAAACATCAACAAAACTCAGTACCAGGTTAAGGAGACGTTCATTATATTTGTAAATATAAAGCACAGAGCAATCAGTTCTAATTAGCACTAAGGCTTCCTTAGTCTGTTTTGGCAGGATGTATTAACAGTTCTTTAATCAAGGCCTCTTCACACTTTTGAAAACATCCTTAGTTGAATCTCATCTATATTGACTTACTAAATTACACAGTTGTCCTCTGTGATCTACTAGGAATTGAATCCAGGTGCCTTGAGAGTAAAAGACTTGGCAACTACTGTATACATACAAACAAAGAGTATTGATTTTGTTTAACTCCCAGAAGGTTTTTCCCATGTAAATTTGGACAGTAACTGTATATTTATATTTTCTTCTGTGTTAAATTCAAATTATACACCCCAGTACACCCCTGCTTGTATTTTTTGAAACTGATTTTCACATTTTTGGAATGCATTTACTTTTTCACACCAAAAACACTATTACATCTTCTAGATGACTTGGACTGTGGGTTTTGTTGCCATAGTTTGCTTTGTTTCCCCCCCCTTTTATTTGTATTTTAAAAATGGAAGTTCAAGCTCCTTAATATTACAGCTACCTGAAAGAAGGTTGTGGTGAGGTGGGTGTTGGTCTCTTCTCCCAAATAAATGATAGGATTAGAGGAAATGGCCTGAAGCTGCACCCAGAGTGGTTTAGACTAGACATTGGGAAGAATTTATTTACTGGAAGAGTAGTTGGGTGCTAGACCTGGCTGCCCAGGGAGGACTCATCATCCCTGGAAGTACTAAAAAAAAACAACATGTAGATGTGGCACTTTAGGACATGCTCTAGTGGGTATTGGTGTTTTTTATTGTTGATGGTTGGACACAGAGATCTTTGAGGTCTTTCTCAACTGTGACAATTCTGTGATTATTTGGATAGTAATATTAGCAAACTAATCCTTGTTTATACTTATTAGCTTATTTTTGGGTATGACTATGGTGATTTACTAACTCTGCTATGAATTCTACCTTTTTTGCAAAGAGTAAGCAGGTACTAGACAAAGCATTAGATACCAGCAACTACAAGGAAGCTTCCCCAACTTCTGCTCTTCACACATGAAGATGCCTTCCGTGGGGAAAGACAGGTAAGTCCTATGAAGCTGATGTCCCCCTTTTCAATAAGGTGACATTTCAGAGAGACTTGTTAGAAGGGAGATCAAAGAATGGTGCAGCTTGTGAAACCCAGCTAATTCATATGATGACAGGTTAACACGATTTTATATTGCTCTGTCATTTCAGTGCCATATGCTACCCTTTTCCTAAAGAACATGATCAAATTTTCCAGAGCAATACGTGTAAAACATTTCTGTGGATGCAACACAACTGCAACCACTTATGCAAAGGTGAAATTAACCCCCACAACTAAGAGAGGTATTAGTGAAGAACAGTCAAGTAGTGGTGGCTGTGCTTAATGGGAAGAGGGTAAAAGGAAAGGTCTCCTGCCACAGGTAAAAGCACGATCTGGCTTTGGCCCGAGACAAAAGGAATGAAAAACAGAAGCTGCAGTCTTGAGGCAAAATATCTTCAGCATCCAACTCTGAGCTTTACAGGATCTGAAAGGCAGAATCCCCCGCATCTCCCAGAGTCATTTGATATGTTTCTCTTCCCCGTGGAGACAATTTCCAGATAATTTTCTTGCCCTGAAGTATGTTCTTGAATAGGAGCTCCCATTAAAATCCTGATGAAGCTTTCCCTTTATAAAATTTAAATGTGTGGTGTGATAATACTCAAAGCCCTGAACAATAAAATAGCATACTTCTGCCTAACCCCTGTACTTCAGTGCATGAGAAAAGGTCAGATTTCTGTTGTTTGCAGCCCTCTTACTGCTGAAGATGTTTACCCTTGTTTTTCTGGATTCATAGAACGCATTCACTGAAAAACAAAATTTAAAGATGCTAACTGAAATGTGACACCCACTCTCCTAAGAAGAGTTTGTAATTCAAACAAGTCATTTGGAATAGCTACCTACGGCAGGAAAGGACTAGACAACTATGAAATGAAACGAGTACATACAGACCTTTTTTATTTAGAGGAAGGATGTCTAATCATTTAAAGAGAAATTGAGAAGACTATGTTAAATGCAAGCTTAGGTTTAGGGGTTTTTTTCTATTGTCATTGCCACCTTCCAGCTACTCAGGTTCTTCTCCCTAGTGACACATCTCAGGTATCCATACCTGACTGTATAATTGATGCAGGTACAAATGCTCAGGCTTTGGTAATGTAAAGCTAATTATCCCTTTGAGGGAAAAGGGACTCATGTTTCCAGAGAGATGGACGGAAATATTTTTTCATAACGAATTTTTACATGAACTCAAGGATTTTTTTAAAAGTCTTGATTTGGGTGTCAAACACATAATGTATGACTGCAGTGAACATAACATTTTTATTCAACATTCTAGCAACCAGTTTGAGAATGAAGTAACCTGCTGTAGATGACACCACAAAAAAAGTATTCCTTGCTATTAATATTATCCTATTAAGCATAAAGGCTGCAAAGCACTATTGAACGATCTGTTTTCTATTACCTTGTTCTAAATTTCACACAAATAACTGGTCAGAGTTTTGTAAATTGCCTGTTTTCAACCTAACCTCTCTTCATCTTTAACTCAAACTTTGACAGCACTGGTTAGTGGGTTTTGAGAAAACAAAAGGTTAAAAGGGTAGGGATAGTTTTGACATAAATCTATTCCCCAGTCTAACTCACCACGTGGCAGCACAAGCAATTGCATCACTTCAGAAGAGGCTGATGCAAGGGCCAGACTGAAGAGCAGTGAGCAAGGGGAGGAAGGCACAACTGCTTCTCCTGGCAGTGGTGATGCCTTCAAGTGACCATTCAACTCTGACCTTTTACTCCAGATATGGAAGTCTCTTTAGTACCACCTGAAGTCTGATTCATTATGAGCAGCTCTCTATCCATTCCTTCATGCCTCTTTGTAGAGAGGAATTTATGCCTGCATGAATACAAAGTGGGATCAAAAATGCTACCAAGCAGAAACACAAGTAGTTTGTGTTCATCACAATAGCGTTTACATGCACACACGCTTTTAATTGCTAGCACTCTTGCCATTACTCCCACCCCTGAAAAAATTCCAGATATTTAAAGAATGTTCACTTTTATCGTGGATGGAACAAAGCACGTGGCACGTCAAAGTCTAGAAATGCTTTGGGACGGTGGGGGATGTTGAGAACAAAGTTGCCTTCTCAAACATAGCTCCGGAAAACTTGGCTCTGAGGACAAGGTTTCTGACACCAGTACGCATCTTCAGTTGCTGGTCTAATGTTTCAAGGATTCTTCTGCATCAGCAAAACCACATACAACATCGCAGAAGGATGGTTTTAGAGTGCTCCGCATTTTAAAAGAATTATGTGGGACAGCATATACTCATGGATCTCAGAATTTATTTAAGTCAGCTGGTGGTAGACTAGCTAAAAGCTGAGGATAAAAAGTAAAACAAGGGTTCCTTTCAGAAACGATGAGAGGTTTTTTGACAGCTTTATCTTCATGTCTCTTAGCCAGCAGAAGTATAACTTTCCTGCTTCGAGGCAACTCTTACTCATTCAGTCCAACCGCTACTTAAATGGTATTGCTAAAAAAAACAAATTCCCGCATCTCAATTCCTTTCCCGCTCTGCCTAATGATATTCTGCACAACACTACGTCTTCCTCCCCGTCTTCACTCGCCTCCCCACTTCTCCATCCGCCCTTGAGTTTATGCAAACAAACTTTTCGTTTCTACCATTCCCTCCCCACCGCTTACCCTCCTGGGCAGCGACAGCCCCGGGGCCCCGTTCGAGCACCCCAAGGGGTCTCTAAGAGCCCCTCCCGCTGGGGCCGGCCCACCTCAGCCTCGCAGCGGCAGGGCCCAGGGTGAGACCCCCCACAGGGCCGCTCCCTATGAAGAATGGAGCCCTGGCTGCTGCTGCTGCTGCTGCCCCTCAGCCCAGCGGGCCTGCCCGCCAAAGCCCTGCACAAACCCGGGCAAAACCGAGGTCGGAGAATGGCGAAGTTCGGGCGTGCCTCGCCCCGGAGAGCTCCGGCCCCGCATCGCGCCGCCCGCCCGCAGTCACCTAACGCTTCCCCCACCCATGGCATGGCCGCGCCCGCCACTGACCCCGTCCTGCCCAGGCCTCCCGCAGCGCCGCGCTCTCGCCCGCGCCTAGGTTCGCCACGGAGAGGCTCGTTGTCCCCAGTCCCTGCAGACCGGACCGGACCAGCCCGGTACCTGCAGGCGGGGAGAACCAGGGCGGCGAGTTACCCACCCGGCAATAGCTTGCGCAAGCGCCCTTGCCCGCGCAGGTAGAGCCCCGGCGCCATGTTGTGAGCGGAAGCCGGGCGGGAGCGGCGGGCCGGGGGGAGGGCGGAAGCGCGGCTCCGCCTGGCAGCAGGGAGGGGGCGGGAGGACGGACGGAAGGACGGGCGGCCGGACGGACGAGCGGCCGGCAGCAGCAGGGGCGGGCAGCGATCGCCGCAGGAGCCGCCGGTAGATCCAGTTAGGGTGTCCCGCGCCCTCCGGAGGGCTCGTTGTCTGCCTCGCCGCCCCCGCCTCGCCGCCGGGGTGCGGGAAAGCGGAGTGTGAAGGCTGCGGGAGCCGGACGGGGAAGATGCCCCTGGCGCAACTGGCGGACCCTTGGCAGAAGATGGCTGTGGAGAGCGCGGCCGAGAGCAGCAGCACCGAGGTACTGGGGGGGGAACGGGCGGGCGGGGGTTGTTTTGGGGAAAGTTGTGAGGAGGGGACGGGATCTGGGCTGCCGCTCAAGGAACGGGCTGAGTTTCCCTTTCGCAGGCGCTCGGGGCGGGAGTGGTACGGGAAGAGGAGCGGGGGGTAGCGGCCCGCTGCGGGGACGGGGCGCTGCGGGTCTCCGAGCCCTAGAGCCGCTTGGACGGGCAGAGGGGGGGGTGAGGTTCGGCGCCTGTCGCCCGGGCGGCCCCTGTGCGCCGCTTCCTCTGCGGGGCATTGACTCACGGCCAGGACCGGCCGGGACTCCTCCGCGCCGGGGCTCGGGGCGTGTTTCACGGGACCGGGCTGCTTCCAGCTCGCTCCCTCCCCTTCCGCCCCCTTCCCCGGGAGGGAGTAACCTGCTTCTGCGGTGGCGGCCGACCCGGGCGCTTTTGTTCCAGCGCGGTGTCTGGTTACTGTCACGGAGAGTTTCCCTTTTCGGGGCGGCCCCGCCGCCTCGGCAGGCGCGGCCCGAGGTGGAGGGGCCGAGAGTCTCGGGGGCCTTGCCCGGTGCCCTCGCTTTGCCCGGTGCCGCTGCTCCCTCTGCGGCGGCCAAGGGCCGTCCCTGCCCGGGTGCCGCTGCCCCCTTATCTAAGCGGGATGGGGTTGTCTCTGCAGTTTCGCAAGCGTTTGGGAAACCGCAAGGACGTTTCTCCTGGGTGAAGCTTTTGTGCTCGGCGGAGTTTATGGGAACATCCCTGAGATACGCAGCGCGGGGTGGTTTCCCGCTGTGAGTAGCGGGGAGTTGGTGTTGCGCTCCTGTCCTTGTTAGGCAGGACGCGTGTCGGCTTTCCTGGGCTGGGGTAATGAGAGCGGCTGGAAATTGGATTCGCTTGTATCCGAGGCCATAAAATGCCTTCAGTTATTTTCATTTTTTCCTACAGTCTACTACTGTGTTGATTTGAATCTATGTAAACACTACACCTACGCAGTCAGTTGTGCTTTGCTCCGTGATTCCCTAGTAGCCCACAGTGCATGAGGTAGTTCGCGACCAGACTGAAAAGAAAAAGCTTCCTCTGACAGTGCAGCTTCTACCTGAATCTGCTCCAGCTGATACGCAGCCAGGCGGCTCCGAGTGATGCTGATCTTGAACAGCACGAACTCAGGCTAGCTCGGAACTAGTCACAAGGTTAGGGGCTTACTCCTTAGTGAGTGGAGCGAAGAGAAAGAGACAAATGCAAAGTTTCTGCAGTATCAGAAACGTTTATCCTTTTGATCTTGTCTTCCTTTTGCTTAAAGCCACTGCATCTCTGGGGTTCAGAAGAATCTACAGTTCTGATCTGACAGGCAGAGCTGTCTTTTAAATTCTTGACAGTTATTCACTGACTTAAGTTATGAGCTTAAATGTTGTCATTTTTTTTTAATGGGGAGTAACTACAGCAGTAGTGTGATGCTTGGGGATGCGGAAAAAAGGTGGCAGAGGAGATATTTCTGCAAAATCACTTGGATTAATGGTTTAGAGAAAAGATCTTAACTGACAGTCTAGCCTTCATGCTTTCTGCTTGTAGTCTGTGTAACTTCATAATGGTATATATGCTGGAAAGTTAGCATTGCTATATACATGCTCTTATATGTAGTATACATAATATATGCTATGTATATGTTATATATATATGTGCTATTATTATATATATGCTGGAGAGGTAG
The DNA here is from genome assembly GCF_036169615.1 of Heliangelus exortis. Lineage (NCBI taxonomy): Eukaryota > Metazoa > Chordata > Aves > Apodiformes > Trochilidae > Heliangelus > Heliangelus exortis. Next base: position 77,013,276 of record NC_092422.1, on the reverse strand, counting down.
ATTGTTATTTGAAATATGTGTTTGTTCATGAGTAACTATATTTTGTTACTTGTTGTAGTGTATTTCAGGCATGTTTTGGTTTTTAAAAGTGGTCACAAACTTTTGAAACAAGTGTATTTTAACTCTTCCTAAAAATATATACTTAAACACTAACATTGACATGGGTCTTACAGCGGTTTTATCACCAAAAAAATTGTAGGACCACCAAGAAAACATGAAAGGGCAACTGAAGTTATGGGTTTGCACATGAAGGCCCTACTCTGGAGTAAGCACTCAGTTCTTGAAAAGAGCAGACTGCACCTGCAAAAGCTTCTCAGATGGACTTCAAATGGAAAAAGGTAGACTTAGAAAGGTTGCTTGCCTGAAATGAGTTTTTAAGGAAAAATATTTTAGTGAAAATAGTAAGTAACAAATTACCTAAATGCATGGCTTATATTTTCAGTTTGCACAAGTTGTACTTATCTGTAGCACTGTGATATATTAATTACAGGCTCTATCCTAAAAGAGAATTCTTGTGCAAAAGTATTTTTTACATCCACCTGGAAAGTCATTGCGATTTCTGTCATAGTTTGCTAATAATTATGTCTTCAGCTGTAATACTGAGTGAGGTAAAGCATTTCTGCTAACCTCTCAGATTTTCTGACAAATCACTGTGTTATCCACTTGGAATTAAAAGTTATTGAGCTTTAAAACTCAGCTCGCACACTTTTCTTGTCTTAAAAAACTCTGAGTTTTTATATTGGATTATTATTTTATTTGTTTCCTGGTGTAGACCTGTGTTTATTTTTATAGTGATACCTCTGAGGAGGTGATTTGCTGTGATGTGTGAGCAAATTTAGTAGAAGGAATAGCATACCTTTAACAAGCATTACTTTGGAAGACAGTATAATTAACCATTAACTGCTGCTGTGTAAGATCTGTTAAACATGGTCCTTCTTAAGAAATAACAAAAAAAAAGTTTTTAGATAAAATGAAGCTTTATAGTTTTCAGACGTCAGTTCCAGGACTTTTGTTTCTACATCTCTAAGCTGTCCACATTGCATCTCTGTCAGCTTTTACAATATGTAAAGTCATTGCACTATTTTAAAAATAATTTGTCTATATAGAATAATATGTTGTGTTTTTAAAAAAAAAGTTTTGTGTTTTAAATCGCCATATCTGTAAAGCCTGTGCAATGATTCTGTCTTTCATTGGCTAAGTATACTCAAGATTTATAACTAGCATAGGTTTGTTTTTCATGGTGAGAATGTGCCTGTTATTTTAAGTCAACTGCTTTCAAGCAAATTAAGTATTGATGACTTGAGTTTGTAGCTGAATGCCTGAGTAACCATCCTGATCCTTTGATCTGTTCACCCAGCTATGCATATTAATGTCAACTGAAGGAGAATTAATACAGTCATGGCAGCCAAATTTTGGCATTGAAAGAGCTGGCCATCATCAGGATATGGCATTTGCTAGACTTTCTGGGCAGCATTTGTGGCATCTATCTAGGAGTTTTTATTTAGGTGCTCTAAATTTGCAATTGAGAAAGAATTTCTTTTGCAGAATTCCTTGTTTTATCTTCTCCATTTAGAATTACTTTAACCTTGCATGAGGCAAGGAGTGCTAACATTTAACTTGTACTGATGCTTTAAAGAATCTAGTATAATGTAATTTTTGCTTTGTAACTTTATTCTCACATTACCTTGACATTTTTGTCCCTTCTGGCGTGGGATCTGAAATTTATCAGATGATTTGCAACCTGCAGCCATGAGGTTATACTTCTGGTTGTCTCTTTACATGCTGTACAAGTCTGTGTAATCAGTGTTCACTCAGGAACAAAGGCTGTATTTACATTAATTTCTTGTATATCAAACACAAGCAAACAATTCAAAGCCAAAGTAGCATCACACAAATGGAACAGGCTGTGTGGATTTTGTATTTTTTGCCCCTCCGTTATAGGCAGAATTCTCAGCACTGCTCCACCATCACTTCTCAGACACACCTGATGTCAGTGCAGTGCCTCTGAAGTCTGAATTGTTCACAGATTTGTGTAGTGACTTTTTCTTACACTGGGTTAAAAGTGTCTATTGGCAATGTAATTCCCATATAAATAGGTAGTATACCCTGTATTCCACAAACCACTGTGATAGAGAACAGATGTTACATATCTGCAAATACCATCCTGAGAAAAGTATCATCTGCATGAAAGATGTGTAGGTGTGTGGGGTTTTTTAATTCAGCTTTTTCAGATCCTTAATGGTAGAACTTTACTGTTTTTTAGTTAACACATTCTTATTGTGTAACATAGTACTGATGTTCTGCTGTCAGCTGGGTGGGGTAGGAGCAGGTAGGTGGTTAACTCTGTTGAATTGTGTGTGCTCCGTAGCTCTTTATTTTCTCGTGGAATGTGTTGAGCTCGACTTCTTGAATCGTTCCATTAGGGTTTTTTATGACATTGACAGCTCTAGCTTGTAATTGTTTTGTACATTATTGCCTGTGTATTATTTCTCACCACTGCTGGGACATGGTAACAGCAAGTAGATGTATGCAGACTGACAAGTTTAAAGGCATGTCTGCTGTCTCTGAACTGATTGTGATCTGTCACTATAACTGTAGTTGTCTGTAATTTGAAATGCCAGACTTATATTCACAATGATACATAGACTAAGGTGGGAATTTAATTGTATCTGCACATCAAAAATACTGGCTTTATGAGTTGATTCATCTTGACAGTTGGCAGATCTAGCAACTCTATGAACTCATTCAAGATAATGGTTTGGGGGTTGCTGGGTTTTTTTGTTTGTTTGTTGTTATTTGGTTGTTTTTTAATATAACTCATAGCAGTATTCAATAGTAAAAAATTTAAGAGTTACTCAGACAAGAGCAAAACATTGCAATTGATTTTTTTGATCTTGGTGACTTGAAAGAGGAGAATAATTTAATCAGTAAACCCAAAGAAGTTAAAATCTCCTCAAGGAATTTGTAAGTTCATATGAATTTAAATTATTGATTACTTAAAATATTGTGCTATATGCTTACTTACATGACACTGCTACTTATTCTCTCCGGGGTCGCTGAAATAAGATTAAATGCCTCATCCACTGGAAAGAGAAGGGGGGAAAAAATCCTGTTACAGATGAGAAAGTGAGGCTCAGCAGCTTAGTGACTCCATCTAGCATGTTTCTTTTCTAGACCTAAGAGATGAACTCTGATTTCCAGAGACCTACTACAATGACTCAACCACAAAGTTACTGCTAGCTCATTCTTATCAGTAACAGTTACCATATGTTCCCTTTGATGCAGGGAACCCCCGGTGATACGCTTAATGCTCCGCTTAAGTCTTTCTGGTGGAAATGTGCTGCTTTTTTAAGTATTTATTGAGTGAAGCCATTCCGTTGTGCAAAAAGTAGCACGTGCATTCGAAATACATTATTATTGTGTAGGTCTGTTTTGTGACGCAATTTTTGAGGTTCTATTTAATTAAACTTCCATTTAAACTTTCATTGCAAGCATTAATTGTTTTTGAACGTGCGTAAGTATTTACAGAAGATGGGAGAAAGCAGTATTTTGTTGTGACTTTGGACATCCAGCAAAACATAGCTTTGAAAAATAAAGTTTTCTTGTTCTGCAGGCTCAAGAGGTGGTGGTTTCAGAATATAATCAGATCATGGTGAATATTATTTATGTTATTCCTTCCATAACATGATTGCCAAAATTAGTTACTGTAAGAACTTAGACTTGTATGGTAAACAATTTTTTAATTTCATGGGGAGTCTTTCTCCTCCTGTCTTCCAGCAGTTGCCATTTGTTGTGCAGTCATCTTGGAAATGCTGAACTTTAGGAAACAGCAAACTTGCTCTGTAGCTTAGTCTCTCTTGTTAGTGGAATTTATTAAAATAGCTAAATGACAAAATGAGTTTAAAAGGGTGGGGTTTTAGTTGGCTGCAGTATTAAATTTCAGCCTTTTTCATTTAGCATGCAAAGAGATTATAAGAAACCAATTCTTGCTGGAAAATCTGTGTCTACATTGGAAGGAGTTGCAGCACAAAGCCTTTTCTTTGCCCCTTGGCAGCCCCCAGCTCACGGGGGAAGGACCTGGTATGTACTCCCATGTATGTGCACCCCAGTTGACTTTGGAAGAAGCCCAGGGCCAGGCACTGGGCATTTTGGTGGGCCAGGAACTGCAGGAGGTGGTGATGGTGAAACATACCTACCTGCTTGTGCAAATACACTCTCAAGAAAAGATTTGTCTACTGTCAGGTGCTAGAGTTACTCTAAGGATAATGTCTGTGAGAAGTGGCTGGATATATTGAAGTTATTTCTACCTATTCATTTTTTCTTCCCTTTTGGAGCAGTGGATGAATAGAGAATAGGTGGTGTGCTTGTTGTTGTAGGGCTTTTTTGGTTTTGTTTGTTTTTTACTAAGGCTGCTAAATTGACGTGTTCAGTATAAGAATTTACCACATCTATAGGCAGGGAACTAAATAAAAAATTGTTTCCCTGTGTTTGTTGTTTGGTTTTTTGTTTTTGTTTTAGTGTTTTGGGGTTTTTTTAAACAAATGAACATACATGGAGCTTGTTTTAGCTACAGAAAGTTGTTGGCCTAGACAAAGATTTTATGATACTATATGTCTTGCATCTTGGATAATGCTATGGCACTTGCCTAACTTCAAGCTGAGTTAATTCAGATAATTAAACTCTGAGAGCTGCAAACTTCTTTTTAGTTCCTTTTCTGAGCTAATTTGGCACAGGACTGGACAAATGCCAGTGCCGAGGAAAGGGGACTAGTTTTCTGTATTAATCTGTACTCTTGAGTCATATTATATAAGAAGGTGGTAGTGTCAGGCAGATAGGGTTTCCAAAAGCATCAAGTTGCCCAAGTATCCTAACTTAAGGAAGTTTGGTTTTGTATCTAAAAGATCTATCAGCAAGTAAATTGTTTATAGCTGAGGTCAGTTGTATACAGAAAGGCAAGTTTCTATGTCCTGATACTTTTTTTAATATTCAGCAAATTTACCTTAGTAAAGTTTAGAATAAATGGTGTGGAATTAGTGGAACTTGGAGTAACAAAGTTTTACATGAAAGAAATACTTGCAGTAATTCTATGTTTCATAAAAATAAAGACTCGTATCTTAGGATTTTGTTTGATTTTTGAAAAAAAATACAGAGTTTTTAATGCTTGCATGTACTATTTTTAACATAGCATATGCAAAATGTGTTTAATATATTCTGTGAGCTAAAGAAGTGTAAGATGATAGCTCACTTCTGCTACGTAATGTAAGTTTACATCAGGTCAGGATTTAGGTAAGTGCTTTGGATCTGTGTGGCTTCACGGCTCAGGAGTTAGGACACAAGTCATTAATTCAGATCTTATTAAAGTCTTATATTTTAGTTCAGCACTGGAATAGATTGTTAAAACTCCATTACTGAAGATTTAAGAAGGGCTTAGACGTAAACATCGTAGGAATGGCTGATAGTGCTTTGCTGATAGGTTGGATGACCTCTTAAGGTCTTCTCCACGTCTATTTTAAACTTTTTCTGTGGACCTACAGATTTTTTCTCAGTGTAGCTCATTGCTGCTTACAATAGCAAGTTTGATTGTGCACAGTTCAAAAGGCTTTTACTGAATGTAGTTGCATGCAGTGCCTTGTATTGCAAACAGCAAATTTGTTATGAATGTTTCAGTGGGAATACTATATCCTGTGCTGCTTTGAAACAAGCCAGAAGCATTGTTACAGCTTTATTCAATTCGAGGATCACATGGTTCTTGAGCTCTGTCAGATCAGAGTCCCTTGAAAACACCAGAGTGTAAGTGCATATATAGATAGATAGATAGATATAGTGTTTTAATGACTAAATTATAGGGGAAGTTCTTGTGTGTTTTGAAATATTTTTTTGTATCCTAAACTTTACTTCAAAAGGTTTAAAGCAGGGAAAGAGTGTTTTTTATTAATCCAGTAACTGTGTTTAAAAGCTGTTGAGTAAGTCTGGAAGTTTCACTAGTTGAAAACTAGGAATTACCTGGGAGAAAATTCAGGCCTATCCAGGTAATTTATTTAAATTATAATTCCAATGCATGGTTAAATTATTGCCTAAGTTACTTACTCATTGGCATGTTACAACTTCTAGATAATGATTTTTAAATGGTGTGGTTCAGATGTCTTGTCTTGTCTGCTTATTTGTGTTCTCAAAACATCATCCTGCACTGATACACCATTCATAGTTCTTGATTTATCCAGCTGTAAAGTCTGATTCTTAAATTGTATCTTGACTGGGGGGTATGGTTCTGCTGAAAGGCACCAATTTAATGAAAAAAAAATGATATAGCATACTGAACTCTGTTAATAGTATAAAGACTGGTTACTAACTTATATGTTCAGGCCCAGAATTAGGAAATGTTGAAGTTAATGGCAGAAGAATTATACCAAAAGCAATAGCTGGTATTGATTTCATAAGGGTTTTTTAAAAAATGACAAATGTAGTTGGGTAAAAAGGTTAAAATATGTGGCAGAGGGGCTATGTAAACATCCAAAAATAGTCCAGCAATAGTCTAAATGCACAGCTGAGATGTTTAGGGAGTGGAAGGAGATGTTAGATGGTGTCTAATATCAGAGAAGCTTTGGGAACAAACTTATGTCCTTCAGAAATGTATTAAATTGAACATGAAGTTCAGCAAAGTAAGTCCAAATTAGCAGAACAGCTTGCAAACAGAATGTGAGGTTGGTGATACTAAACTTAGTTCTAAAACTTCAAGTGTACACTGTCTTCAATATTACTGATTAAACTAACAGGAAAAATAGGGAAAAATAAGTAGTTCAGGAAACAATGTATTGTCCACTTACTATTTCCATTAGAGTGGTTTAGATACCTGTAAAAACATGTGTGATGGTAGATGATGGGTACCTGATACTATTATTCTAGTAAGATATCCTGTACCAAATTGGCAAGTTCAAATTGCTTTTTGGGATGCTAAATGGTATGTTTCATGTATGACTAGCCACGTGGGTCCAGTCCTATCTGTCCTAATCAGGATAGATAGGAACAGCATTAGGTTTATTATGCAGGTGCCCATGATAGTACAGTTTTGCCAGACTTCTGAGATTAATTGGGTCTCTTACAGCAAATGTGGAAACCATAATTATGAATTACATTAACACTGTAGATTATTATATAGTTATAATGTGTGGATGGCAGGATATTCCCTACTTTACAGAAAGTGGTTAACTGATTATGAGTGGGATGTGGGCTACATTTCTTGATGTATTCCTTTCTTACAAAGGATGTAGTACGATGATATTTTTTTAATACTGCCTAACATATGTCACAGTTTGCTACCTCTTGGTCCCTTTCAGTGCAGTTGTTTGTAGGCAAGTGAAATAATATAAAAAAATAAAATAAAAAGACAAGCCTTCTTCAAATTACATTTTTGGCAAGGCAATCAAATGTTTTACTATATCCTAGGAGTTCTGTGGGTTTAAACTTGTAATTTTTGATTGCTAGAAATATTGATGGTTGATTTCCTGTTTTATAGTTGCCTGTCTTGTGTCAGAGGCTCTCTTGGTTCAGATCAGGGGCATTCATATACCAAATGTCTGATGCAGATTCCCTGATGTTTGTTTGCTTTATACTTGGTCACGGAACCTGTAGGATCTCTTCTCTGTTCCTTTTCCACATGCCTTCAGGAAAAATGCTGGAATGCAACTACGTTTAAATATTAATTTATAGCAATTGAGTGAAATGTGGCAACAGATTTAAAAGTTTTGGGGAGTCAAATCTACACAGCTAACTTAATGTGAGTGTTTGCACTGGAAGTGGAATTTTAGTGGTTTGGATGAGCAGTTTGTAGTGTACCTTTATAAGGTATGTGCTCCCCTCTTTCGTGGCGTAACTTGATTGCTGATGTGTTTAGGTGTAAAAAGAAACTTTATGTGGAGCTTTTTGAAAGCTGCTATTTGTATAGTTCTTTTGTGCTGTCACCTGAAATATGATCTGGTTTTGAAGCCAGAGCGCTGGAAATAGCCAGATCTTTGATCCATTCTGCTTGCTTAGTGTCCCACTATGGGAGGAGTGTATAGAAGAATAATCCAGGTGTACAGTCTCTGTCTTCTGAATTATACCCATCTGTACTTGTGAAAATGTATTCAATATATTCTCTTGCTCTATGTTCATAGGACCAGTCTATCTAGTCCAGATATATTAGATCACTGAGACATGCCCTTGGTTCTAGTTAGATACTAGAGTGAGTCTACATCCAGCAAAATGGAATCTTCTTAATTTTCTCACCCCTTAAGCACGCTGCTGACCTCCTCACTCCACAGTGGTTTAACTGTGGCCACTTCTGATAGGAACCATTTGGCTTTACCTTTTAACTCATAAGATAGGCAGTACATTTTGTAGACTTTATGAATACATAGCTGCTTTACATTTAATAGTATCATATACCAGCAAACCATAAATCATATATACATAATCTTCTTTACCTTACACGGCTCAGACTGAGAAAAACTGGTTCTACCATGCAGTGATTTCTTTAGCATAATCATTGCTTGGGCAGACCTATTTAAAAATGTCTTGCTAATCCACTGATCTTGCTCAGATGTTACTGCATAGCACACATGCTGATTTCTTGAGTTGGTTCTTAATTCCAGTAAGTGTTTTTTGAGTGTGTTTTTTGTATTCAACTGAAAAATAACTGAAAGCCATGAAGGATTAAATGGGAAAACTAGATTGTACAGAACAGTTGGTTTGTGTTGCAGAAGTTTTCCTGTGGTTTTTTTTTTTTCTGGTAGACTGATAAACTGTTGAAAATTCAACAAGGTTAAAGAGTAGAGCCTTTTAAAAAACAATGGTTGATATCTCCATCTTCAAAGAGAGGCTTATCTCAAGTTTCTCATAGTCTGTTCCACTTTCAGCTATGTTTCAGTTGTCTTAAAATAGTAAGCATGAAATTTTAATAAACCTACTGTGTAGTAAAATATTACTTAAGCTGCAGTTAATGCACATTATTATTTGGTGAAATGGTTGTTGTAGCAGGAATCACTATTCCTGAAAGTTGCATGTGGAATCAGTTTAGAGCACATGGCTTTGGTACACAATTTGCCCTATTTTAGGCCCCAGAGTTTAGCCATCATTAGCTATTAGGACACTACAGAATCCTCCTTTCCATCTGGAATCAATTTTATTATTTGTTCTACTGTTTTTGTCTCATTTTTTCCTATTGATGAGACACTTTGGAAGCTGTCTTGTAGCAAGGACAGAATATAGAGATGTGTAGCTAAAACACAAATGTTAATTTATATGTAGGCATAGATTTGAGAAAAGGGAAAGGAAGTGACTTGTGCCCTTAATGATAATTTCATGCATACACAATATGCTTTCTTATAAACAGGCTTTCTTTAAAACACTATTTTTTGTTACTTATAAGCAGGCTTTATTTAAAACACTATTTTCTGTTACTTAACTAAGCTGGTATCATTATAGACTTCTAGTTGACAATTTCAACTTTTAATTTATCTTAGGACAGTACAATATTCCCTGCTTGTATATTATAAGTAAAAGATGCTACAGTGAGGTGAAATTAGGCTTTATGGAGTATCATCTTATCAAATTACCTTTAGCTGTGTAACTGGAACATGTAAACATATAAAGCCCATGATGGACACAGCTTATAAAGAGTATGTTCACCTCTGCTGGAACCTATCATATATGAAGCTGATTTTTCACTAGTCTTCCTTTATGGAAAGATGAGTTCTAGACTAGAGTCATACAATAAGTCTCTGGTGTCTTCCTAAAGCCAGATAAGGTGAGCAAATGTCAGGGTTACCATAGCCAGAACTCTCCACCAGAGAGAAGCTCCATCAGACAGAAGCTGAACCTTCTTCCTCTCCCCACCCCCTTTGAAAAAAAGCAACAAAAGCATGTGTCATTTTAGGAACCCATAATTCTCATAATTTAGTTTTATCCAGCTGTGTCTTTTTGCAAAAAAATGCTCAGGAGAAATCTTGGTAGAGCGCTGGTAATCATTTGAGGTACCACTTTCAGTGTGTTTGCAATATTTCAAAATGATAATTCCCAAGTTGTTGGGCTTTCATCTGTCGCTTCATAGAAAAGATTCTTCTCCAGGCATGCACAAGCTGGAAGACTATATTAATCAGAAGTTGTTACAGAAAAATGCTAGGAGGGTTCCACACAAGTCTGTTAAAAAACTTAGCTGTGTAGAATGGAGCTAAAATCTCTGAGCAGTTTTTATCACCTTTCCAACATCTAGAAAATATGTGTTCATACATGCATATAACTTGATTTACTTAGGATAAAGTTGTGAAAAAAATAGATTAATAAGGCCTTCTGTTTTCTAGGGAAATAATGCACAAGTGAACTTACGATTCCATTAGTAATGGAAAATGTAACCATTTTTAATAGTTTTTCATTTGTTTCTAAAATTATATTTAATTGCTGTTAAACTTCAGAAACAAACTAAGATTTAATGCCCCAGGTAATATTCCATACCGTAACTTAGGAAATATGTATTTTTCCTTGCAATTTGCTAAAATCCATGCTTGTTGTGTAAGCAAGGTAATTCTAAGTCTTTGTGGGGAAAAAAAGTCTCCTACAGATTCTCTTTGTATTGCTGGCAGGGAAAACAAAGCATTTGTTGATCAACAAGGTATTTCAGCTTTTTTTTTTTCCCCCTAAATCTTTGTGGCTACATTTCAAATTCAAAAGCCTATTTCTGTGTGACTTTTTAGAATCATTCTTAGAAAAGATCAGAAAGTGGTAAATGCTGATAGAATTAGCATTGGGCTCAGTTTTTATATGGCTATGCTGCAGTTACAAATGTTCTTGAAGTAGTTCTTTATGGAAGAGAGTAAGGACTGCCTTGCTACTCAAGATCTTGCTCTCAGAAGGAACCTGTTTGTCTGTTGTGGCTTTTTGCTGTTCGGTCTTCATCAGGTTTAACTTTTGCAGAGGTTGTAGTGGAAAATAATGTGTCGTTGTGTAGCAGTAAGGCTTTGAATGCCAAATTGTGTTTTATATTTCTTACTGTCACTTCATGAAGGATCAAATTGAGAGTGGCATTGCGTGCTAGAAATATGCAGTCTTCCCTATTTACTTTCAATGATTGTTTTTTTTATAAAATACAGAGAACACTTGATCCTGTACAGTAGCATGCCATAAAAGCACATCTGCAATATATTTACTTCTGTACTTGGATTCAGCATTTCTGGTAACTGGATGTGTCTGCTTTTTACAGAATGGGCAGCAAATTGTGGATGAACCTATGGGAGAAGATGATATCAACCCACAAACTGTGAGTAAAAGATGGCTGTAATAAAGATAATACAGTATCATTGTGCACTGATACTACTTAATTTACAGGGAGTTTGCCACTAAAGTGTATTAGTTCATTTTTACTTGATATGTGATACAACCTAGGACCCTGGTAGTTTTGAGAGACATTTTTTCCTACTTTCTTGTTTGGGTCAATATCCTACTGTTTGTTCTGATGAACTTTTATGCTTTCTAGCTAGTATAAAAAAAAGATGTGGCTAGCTAGAGCATTCTTGAATAGGAGGGAGATCCTGTTTTCTTATTTTGGCAAACCTTAAAAACACATATTTCTTTTTTACTGTCCACTTTTCTTATTGCCAGCAAGCAAAGCATTTCCATGGGCTTCTGTTAGTCTCATCAGTGCACAGGTGAAAATATTTTACAACTATGAGTTCAGAGCATTTTTTATTAATAGGTAAGCTTTGAATTATGGTCGTGTCACAACAAAGGATCTTCTCCTGGTTAAATTCCACACAGATTCAGTTGCAGACACATCTGTGTTTACGGTGGGAAATATGATACAGCATGGCAGTGTACACTGTAGCTTTTCCCCCTCTAGTTTGATATACAAGATATAACAGCAGTGATCACCTTTGTTTTTCCATGCTGTCATAATATTTGTTGGCAGTTATCTGTTCGTGCCCTTTTGTTGTTAGCATTAGTCATTTCATATTTTCCTTACTGACCTGTGTAAAACTAGATTATTTGCATAATCAATCTTCATTACCCCAGAAGAAGAGTCTTTCTATTTATTCCCTTTCTCCATAGAACCAAGAAACCAAGATTCAAAGTTTTAGGTAATCTTCCTGGGCTTTAGGTTGAAAATTTAGACGTGTCACATTGAAGTGTATTCATGAAAAGCAAAGCTAGTCCATTAAGGCCAACAGGTTTCTAAAGCCTTCTTCTAATGTGGATTCCAACTTCCCTCTTGCAGTGCTAATTTTGCAAGGTTAGAGAGGAAAAGAACTTTTGTTCATTGGTTCAGAGCTGACAAAGCCAAGGGCTTCAGAAATTTTTGCATGGCTGTACTGCAATATCACAGTTGTAATATCAATTTATAGATGGAGACTTAAGAACCCATCCCTGCCTCAGGTAACGTGCTGAATACTGAAACATACTTTGTGAAATTTTCATAGTGATGAAATAGCCAAAGGCAGAGGCTGAAATATACTAGCTTAGATCTTGAGTACTTGCTGCACTCAAGCACGTGTAAGAGTAGAGTGATCACTCTGAGGCTGAAGTAGCAAGTGAACACAAAAAAACAAGGATCCATTTCTTCATTCTCTATAACTTTTTTTTTTCATTTCCACAGACTGTAAATTCTAAAAGCCCATACCTCATATTCCTTTCTTCTTTCACCTCTCACTAGTCTTTTAGAGGAAGATCAAAGGTGAAAAAGGACTGTGAAACTAATTTCCATTGCTCTTGTCACTAAGAGGAATTAATCAAAGGAATTCTTAAACCTAGCCTTCTTGAAAATAGTTTGCTGCTAAAGAGAACATTACAGGAAGGTTTATTGATAATTTAAGTTCCTTATCTTCATGTCAAAGTTGCAATTTATTTTATTTCACATGTGAAGATACCAGTGAGTTCAGATTTATAATTGCAATGCCTGTGGCTTCTTCTCAGACATGAAGGCAACTTGAATGTTCACCTGTAGTTTTGTGTTAGTACTAGCTGACTGTTCAGGTGATAAATGGCCTTACCAGTACAATTTTTGGAACTCCACATTTGGTTAGAGCTCAGGGTGCCTGTGCTGGTATCTTATGCAGATTTCAGCATGTGATGAGCTGGTCGAAGCTATTTCCATCTATGCAGCATGGATATAATTTTAACACCACAGCAGTTTATCTGCTGAAGTTGTGGACACAGCCAAGTTAGTATTGAGCAGAGATCCTTTTTCTATCATGTTTTCAAACATACCAGTAATATATGTAGGTTTATAAGCTGATGTGAAAATTAGGAGATTAAAAGCCTGCACTTGTATAACTTACTTTGATTTCTTATACCATGCATACTTTGCTAACTTTAATACAGGGTAAAGAAACAAGGCAAGTGGTGACAGATTACTCTAATGCAGTGCAGTGTAAAAGAGTAAGAAAGGAATAAAATTTGTATTGTTAGAAGGCAACACCAGAAGGAGATAATTTGTTCTAATATCCTGCATAACATAGACTACAGCTGTGTTGGTTGTTGTGTTCTGCTACCTGGATTCAACTTAGCTATTAAAGCACTGAGCACAACAGTGGTATTACCATTGTACTATCCTAGCTTAAACATAATTATTAAACATACAAAAATGTTGCTTGAATTCTTGTTTGAAGAAAATTTGATTTGGGGAAAGTGTTTGGTTGTGGTTTGGTTTGTTAATTTATTGACCAGTGCAATTGCCGGATGATGATTTCCATGTATTTGATTTTCCTTATGAAGTCTGTGACTTCACCTTCAGCTTTTTTTAGTTTGTGTTTATCTGTTAAAATTACATTATTTGTTGTATGGGTTTTGGTAGCGACAAGGTTTTGGAAGTAGGGGTGTGGCCTCTGGGAGAAGCGGCTGGGGGCTGCCCCACCATGCAGCATAGAGCCAGTCAGTTCTTGCTTGTGCTGAAATGACCCAGCACCAGCAAAAGCAGAAAATGTCAACAAGGAGGGGCAGTGAGAGAGTGGGTGGGTGGGTGTCTGGCAGCCAGCCAGGGTTTAACCTGCCACAAGGATCTCATTTATTTCAAGATGTGTTAACTGCAGGTTTACTTACAAGTGCTTTCCTGTACTTTCTTCAGATATATCCATCCCACTGCTTTTTAAAGGAGCCATCTGTTTTAACACAGTATCATAGAATCATTTAGGTTGGAAAAGACCCTTGAGATGAGTCCAACTGTGAATGTAACACTGCTAAGTCCACAGTTAAACCATGTCCCTAAGCACCACGTCTACACATTTTTTAAATACCTCCAGGGGTGGTGACTCCACTGATTCCCTGGGAAGCATGTTGTAATGCTTGACAACTCTTCTGATGAAGATTTTTTTCCTAATGTCCAGTCTGCACAAAGATTGTCCAAAGATTAAATGTTTTGATAGGTGTGAGGTATACAGGTTCAGGATGGAGAATTGTCATAGTTCTGTGGAGGTAGGAGGTGAAAACTTTAAATATTGTATCCTTTTCCTGTGTTAAATGGTTGGATAGTATGCTGATAATACAAATCAGACAAGAAATTAAAAAATATTAAAGCCTAATGGTCTTATCTACACAGAAAGTCTGCTTATCAAAAGCTAAATTTCATTTTTTTATATATCTGTTCCTTTGGTCAGAAGTAAAGTTAATTGACAGGAGAGTCTGAGTTGCATAGTTTTGATTCAAATTCAGTAGTTTAAGAAAGGCAGGAGCTATAATGGCACAGGTCTGTTTCCGAGGAGCCCAAGATACTACATGGTTCAAAGTTTTACTCCTCTTACAAGAGGAATCATTCAGCACTCTGGTTTTATCACAGTTTATATACTGGTTATATTTGGCTTTTAAGCTTTCTGTGAGCATTTTTTATCTGATGATCTGAGTCCAGCAGGAAATGTAAGAACAATTGAACAACTGGCTGAAGCTTGACCTAACATGAGAACTTAAGTGAACATTACTGAAAGAAGGGGAAGCTATTTAAAGTCTTTTATTTGCTACTTTTCTCACTCTTGTGCTGTCTACCATTGTTTGCTGTATCTATGTGTACACAGAGATTGAGTAAATTGACTGAGCAAATTAATTGTTTTGAGCTCTTAGAATCATGATGCATGCTCTACTGCTAGATAAAGATAACCAGAAACTAAGCTGGTCCAGCAAGTGCCTTCCCATTTTGTATATATGTGAAGAGCATATCATCTGGGCTGTGTTGGTTGTTGTGTTCTGTTACCTGGATTCAATTTAGCTATTAAAGCACTGAGCACAACAGTGGTATTACCACTGTACTATCCTAGCTTAAACATAATTATTAAACATACAAAAATGTTAGGTTCCAAGAGTTTGTGATAAGTAATTTTCAATAATACTTTGTAAATTGTAGAAAACACCCTATCTATATCTTTGGTAACCTGCAAACACTGAAGGTTACTTTTCTTTCCAGTACAGGCAGGAGTAGAATCTATTCATTTAAGTGGGCTCATATAAAAGAGAGGGTTGAAAAACCCTCTCTCCAATGGAGATGACTGGGTAATGTTGTATGCCATGTATGACTTCTTGTATGCTTTGATAAAACTTTAAACAAAACCCTACTTTTAAATAAGCAGAATTATAGCATACATAGAATTAAATAGAACTAAAGCATAGAATCATAGAATGGTTTGGGTTAGAAGGGACCTTAAAGATCATCTAGTTCTAACCTCCATGCCATGGGCAGGGACACCTCCCACTGGACCAGATTGCTCAAAGCCCCTTCCAGCCTGGCCTTGGACACTGCCAGGGAGGGGGCAGCCACCACTTCATCGTGCAACTTTAATACACTGCATGGAGCAGTATATTAACATATGCTGATCTGGCTGATGAAAAGCTAAATCTCAGTAGCCCCCACTGTCTCACTAAAACACGTAGCTAAGAAAATTAAGACTAGTCAGTGGGTGGTCAAAAGATAGTGTAAAAAATGCTTGCAAAGTCAAGTAAGTAGTTAAAAAAATCTTTTCTTTTTCTCTAGTAAAATTTAAATAGAACAACTTCTGTGGGGAGAGACTAAAATTATGACCTCTTTCGTTGAAATCAGTGTTTTAATAGGAGAGTTTATAAGCAAAATGTGATCCTAGGAAAGGCTTTAAGATATGTTAGAAAAATAATTTGAAGCATGTAGACAATGTAATCTCTTCATCGTAATACCGATCAGACAATTATATGCAGTAATAACAATGAGATTCTAATGCATGTATATTGTATAATTTACCATGAATTTGTAAACCACTAGTCAGCCTGATGGAGGGCATGCAAGGAGGTGTCAGGACAAGGGCAGGGAGATTGCTCACCAATTACAGTCATGGGCAAAACATCCTCCAATCACTAAGGCAACAATGCTAAAACCAGAATTATCTGGGGTAATCTCATTTGTTGTGTCATCATCCATGAAAATAATAGAAGATAAGTGTTGAAATGAAGTAAATCAAGGGGGAAAAAAGCATAATTAAACAAATGGTTAGATTTTAAAACATTAGAGAGAGGCTTTAAAATATTTTTAGTTTCAGCTCAGTTCATCATATAGCATTGTACTAGTGACAGCTGTTTGTTTCTAAAACTTAGTCTGTATGTTAGTAGGTTGAAGCTCTGTTTCGGTGCTGCTCCAAATACTGCTCTTCAGGAACTCAGTAACTGTTTCCAATTACAACAATAATCATGTGTGTTAGCATGGCAATTAATGTATTTCTGATTATAGTTTTGATATGTATGTTTTCCTTTTGCTGGTATAACTTTTTCAGGTTTTTGTGGTTTATTTCTGTCAGTATCTTGGTGTAAATTCTTAGCTTTGTGGTAGAAGTTGTAAGACAGAACTGCTTTTTTTACAAAAAAGTTTGGGTTCACAAGTATTCATAGAGAACCTAGTTTAGGATTTATAATTTTTAGAGACTGATACTTAATTTTATCTGAAACAGCTACTGGATAGTTTATCAGTAATAAAGAAGTGACAATATTTTGTTAGTTTTACTAACTTAGCTGTATACATCTCTTAGTATTTCACATTGCTTACACACCATTGTATTTGTAATTATTGCCTGTTCATATGGAAGTGAAACTGGGGAAGCTTTCCTTACAGCCACAGCAATGCAGTTGTTTGAAACTGTAACATTAAATAATTTACTATAACACCATGTTCCTGGTTATGAAGCAAGCTGTAGTTTCTGTTAAAGCCAGCCAGTAACCTGGCCATATGATGAAAGTGTCCACTGTGTAATGGAGTGAAGGAAACAATCCGGGGTACAAAGACTCAACTCAGACTTTAAGGTTATCCATAATTCCTACACTCCTCCAATACTCAATTCCTACACTCCTCAAATACTATTGAGTATTTTACTCAATATACTCATATATATATACATATATTCAATTTTACAATGAAATACCTTGATTATTGAACAAATAAGTTTCCCAAGCAAACAATTTACATCTGTTGTTCCCTTCTCCATGCCCAGATTTTCTAATATAAAAGGTATAAAATACCTTTTTTTGAAATTGCAAGTTAATTAGCTTCCAAAATACTGTGCTGTGCTGCAACCTGGATGAATTTTGCTATAATCTTGGTAAAGTGCATGCATGTTGGATAAGAATGGGCTTAGTGTTCCATGTGTGAGAAATTACAGCATCCTTGCCGACAGTGCAAAAGCTTTTATTCTGAAGTGTTAACTGTTAGGTATCAATCAAGCCCTGGAATATTTTTTCTCCCCAAATGTTGTCAGGTGTTGAGCAGTGGTCACAGCAAAATTTCTTCATTGATGTCTTTTAATTGATTTTCAAACTGGCTTATTTTGCACTTAGTGTCTTAGGTGCAGCATACTTTATGGTCCTTGGAAAATGGAGTAATTTGACAGTGCAAGCAATGTTTGAAGTCAAGCAGCTTGTTACATGAAGACAGATGGTCTCCCTGAAAAGCTTGTAAACTAGCAGATGGAAACTGCCACACCCTCTGATGGATAGAATATTGCTGCTTTGACAATAAAAATGTGTTTATTGTGAAGAGAAGTATATTATTAAGCTTCTGAATGCTCCAAAATGTGGCTCTCTGTTCCTCAACTGCTGACCTTCCCCAAATGAGGGCTTTTCATTCCTGTGTGCTCCATCTCCAGAGCCTCTCTTGTCTAGCAGCGTAAAGACTTAATTTGCTGTATTACACTTCTTGGACTGAAGGTATGGGCAGATTGTCAGTCTACCTAATGGACTCCACTTAGGTGAAATGCTTCAGCTTTTTCTGGTTATGTGTAAAAGTGAGCATCCCACTGTGGTATACGCACTTTGTTCAGTAAAACCTATGGATTCCCAGATGTTCTCCACTGCTTTGAGAGTTGTTCCAGCATCTTTCAGTTGTCCTGCTCTCTGGAGGCTGAGATCCCCAGTCACTTCAATGTCTGGACAGCAAGTCTGATGACATTTTCATTTTTGTGAATTCAGAGCATCTAATTTAAAAGAGGCAGGGAAGACTGTTAATGAGCTTGCTGTGTATTTCTATACTGGAGGAGGCAATGCATTGTGCAAGTGGAGCTCTGCAACTGACAGAACTGTCACTGACAGGCATAGAAAATTCCTTTTGTTTTGGAGACAGTTGTGTTTGTGATAAACATGTATAATACAAATCCTTATCAAAGACTTCAAGGTAAGGAGAGCAATTTGCTGGAGCTATTTGTCCTTATTATCACAGACTTCCCTGTTGGGGACTGCTGCCCTCTAACCTGTCTCTTTCTCATACGAAGGAATATTTAAAAAGGGCAAGCTCTCTTCTCAGAAATTCTCAAAATGAATTATGTAGCATATATCTTAATGTTTCTGGTTGGCTGGTAGTGCTCTTTGGGAACCATGCAGGCTTTATTCTCCCAGAACAGAAGAAATTTCTTCCACCTGCTGCAGACCCCTGGCAGTTCTAGGAGAACTATTGTTGTGAAGTAACCCCGCTGACCCCTGAGCGCTCTGCTTTGTACTTCACTGAGAGGTCACATAAAAGGTTTGGGAGAGCAGTAGTCAGTAATTGTAGGAGTGATGCAGTTGAAATGCCTTACTTCTGCCACCCTTGCCAGATAAAGCTTATCTGCAGGAGAATATGCATGCATACCCTTACAAGAAAAATAAGAAAATGGTTATTTACTCACAATGTCTTTTCATCTTTGAAGTACATTATAGTTAGTGTAGGTCTTACCAATTGCTCTCCATTTCTGATTTTAGCTATCCTTGCTACCCTAGAGTTTAATTTAGTGATCTGGGGATTCCTGACCACGCTGCTTTCAGTGCATTCATACCTGTTCTTGACAGAGGAAACTAAAGCAGAGATCTTGAATATTCTCCCATTTATTTGTTTTTGGCAATAATTTTGTTAAAAAAAATATTTATTAACAAAATAAATTTGTTTCAAAGTGTGAGCCACTCTATTGCTGTTAAACTGCTGTTAAACTCTATTGTGTTAAACTGCAGAAAATTCTTGAGAATTTTCTGTTTTGAGGGACAAGTAGCTGTAGGCTTAAAGCAATTCAAGAGACGAGAGCTTCGAGTAATTTTTGTACTATTTATGAAATACTTGAAATCCCTGTGTTGCAAGAAGCTCCTTGTGTTGAAGAAGCTTTGTTTACCCTAAAGCAAATACTGAATCATTTTTCATGCTGTCGATAGTAAAGACTGTTTCTTCCAAAAATGCTGTAGCACTCTGAACTGTAAAAAGTACATTGAAATTGATGACTCCGGGTGTAGCAGCAGTTTCTGAATTTCTGTGTAATCTATAATGACAACTCTGTATGTTCAGTACATAGAATTTGAAAGATCCATCCCTGTGGATGTGACATGGATGATGCAGATGAGTACAAGAGACTACAAAAGAAAAAGCATGGTTCTGCTTGTGGGGTTCTCATAAAGACAGTCATTATTTCCTCTCTGTATTTAGGCAAGAGGGTTTTTGCTTATGCTGGGGAGAAACATAATCCTGATTTTCAAGTCCAAGTTAGAAATTCATATTCTAGACAGCCAGGATGGTCTAGAGATAGAAGCAATATGTTTTGTCACTGAAAAGAAATGACTGGCTTTGCCTTCTGAAGAGAAATTAAAATTTAAAAATTTGTAGTGATCCAGATATCTATTAGAACCCAATCAAGTAAGTTCATTTGGAGGGTCTGTTTCTTTTAATGTCTTCTGCAAGAAGACCTACAGTGTTTTGCTGAATGCTTCTTGGGTACAGTCACTAAATGGAATCACCTGGATCTGTTTATTGCTGAGTACGTGTATTTGCCTAAATGTTATTTGTCTTTATTACATGAAGAAAATAAAAAAACAGTCTTGCTCCATATTCTAGTGGAGGAGGTACTATGTAATTGTGTTTTTAATACATATCAGAAAAGCTAAAGATACTGTCATTATTCTGTACTGTCAATAACTTCTGTACTAACTATATAGACATCAAATTAAAAACTTCATTGCTAGCTGTTAGAAGTAAGTAAAGTGAATTCTTAGAAACATTTGAAGGTTTTTTAAACGTTGAAAGAAAAGTTAGGTATTTTAATGAGTTTAAGAAATTTTGCACTCTCTGCAGAGTAATATAATATTGGTGCGTAAGTCAGATGTTTGAGCTGGGTGATCCAATTCAAATAATTTCTGCAGTCTGTGTTGGCCTAACCTCTATAACATCTGTATAGCATTTTCTGTGTGCAGGATTTCAAAGGGATATGTGCAAGGTCCGTTTGGTCCTCTTACAAATCTAGTAAATAATAAGAGCCATTAAGCATTAAGAAGTAGTGATAGATGGTATCTTAAAATATTTTATAAAATGAACTTAAAATTCATAAAAATACAGTTGGCACGTGTAGAACTAGAAATAGTTGCTATTCTGCTTAACTAGTGAGATGTGGCATAGTAGCATGATTTCTCAAATCGATGTTGCTCTTTCTTGTTCTTTTGTGGGAAGCAGGAATAAGTAACATCTGCAACAGCATATTGCTATCAGGCGATCTGTGGAAGTTTCCTGTGCTGATCTCTACAGCATCAGCAATACGAGTTCCACTGCTGCCCAGTTTTTCTTTACCTTGGCGGGGGAGGAGGAATGTTGAAAAAGCCACGTCTTCCTGGGGGCTTGGGTTTGGTTTTTTTTTGTTGTTTTTTTGGGGGTTTTTTGTTCGCTTGTTTAGCACCACCCCAACCCCCCCCCCCTCCCCTACATCCCTCTCCCACCCCCGCCCTATATCTCTCCCCACCCCCCAACTGTGTCTGACTTGCCTGACAGGAAATTTTCTAATTGCCGGAACAGCTGGTCACAGCAAAACCGCCAGGGCTCTGGTGTTCTCTGCTAGACTTATGATCGCTCAGTCAGAAAATCTAAACATCATGGTTTCTTAGTCATGTTCAAGTTTCTGGCTCTACGTGTTCGATCTATCCGGGTGAGCTAAGTTTCGTATTTAAAAGAATAAGGGGGAAAAGCACAAGTTTAATTACGCTTCTAAGTGCAAAGCAGTTTTAGGCTTTCACTGCTTTGGGGTTAGTGATGTTTGTATACAAAGCCTTTTGTATTTTCTTTTAGGAAAAAAAAATAATTCTTGTGTGGTTATATTGGGTAGAAGTTTCTAAGATGGCTGTTGATATTTCAGCCTTATTGGGAAATTTTTATCTGAATGGAAATACTGTAAAACTTACCTTTTTTCCCCTCTAGAAATACATGACTTTAGATGTCTGTTAAGCTTTCTCACTTAAGAGTCTAGTTTTTTTAAAAAGCTTGTATTTTTTAAATTAATACTTAATGGCTATTTTAATAGTTAGATTTTCATGTAACTGTAAAATATGGTTTAGTGTGGAGTAACTTAAAGTAACTCAGGCTTCTAATATCTCAAATTTACTGTTGAAAACAATGTTTAGCTGCAACGTGTCACTGTTCTTATGTTCTGGTTATTTCAGCTTTTAAATTATAATTTAGTCATAGCAGACATTTAATTTGTATAATTTGTCTTGTTGAGTGTATATTTGAACATTAAAGGTTTATTTTTAAAGGTGAGAAAAATCTCTAGTGGAGAACAGTGTTAGGACCAAAGGGTGTTTCTGAACTGTATAACAATACATGTAAACATGCAATGGGATAGAGCATTTTTATCATTGAAACGCAAATCACTTTTCATGTTTCTCCTCCTGTAAGTCTGTAAATACTTTTCAGTGAAAAAGCCAACCTTTTTGTGTACTTTCCAAAGACAAGTAGGTATATTATTTTGTAAATAGGGGTAGTAGTTTAACATCTGTTAGCCTGTGCACTGGTTAAAACTCTGCAATATGTGTTAGAAAATTAAATTTATTTGTCATAACTGAAACACTAAAACAAGATATGCAAGTAAACCAGTTGAGCGTAGACTGCAGTGTGTACAGATTTTTAATGTAAACCTTGTAAAATCAACATTTATCCACTCATAGTCTTTATATTACAGTTCTTTTCCACATCAAAGGTATTTCTTAGAAGTCTTTGATTTTTAAAAAAGCATTTTATCTAGTTAAGGCAGCACAATTATATTGTCTTTAGCATTCAGTTGATTTTAAAATACTAAGTGGTGCAGCCTGTAAACATTTTAGGATATAATCTCAATAAAACAGGAACCATTGCTTTCATTGATTAGTACTGAATATGCTCATGGATTTTTTTTTTTAAATAACTGATTTTTTAATTTTTTTTTTCCTTTGAATTATTTCTTTGATTGCGTTGTTCTCAAATGTTAGTGCTTACGAAGTAGGAACAAAATTTATATCAAAGTTACCAGGAAATGAAAGTTCCACCCAATGAGTATTTTTTTCCAACGCTGACATGCACATTCTAGTTCATGAGATAATTTCATGGTATTTTAACAGAAGAGAAATGAATAACAAAACCGCTTTTTGTGGAGCCTTTAAAATCCTTTCAGGAATTCCTCAGCTTTACCTGCTGAACAACACACTGCTCACATTTCTTTTGAGAAGAAAGGGGTAGGGTCCTCCTACCCTTCTGGCCTTTGTGTTTACGTTTGGAGAAGGGAAAGCATCTCCAGAATTATCCTCCTAGCCTGGCCAGTCATGTTTATCCACAGGACCTCATTCTACCTTTGACTTGTTGCTCTCAGACAGAACTCATTCTGCAAACTGCTATCTTGCTTCATCTATAACACCCAACAGAATGGGGAGAGTTCAGTCTCAGTAACCACACCTGCAGTCTTCATTATGTGAGTTGGCTCCTCAGAACAAATGTGGACATAGACATCTTTCTAGACCTCAAAACTGTTGTAGAAGAAAGCCAGGGTTGGTAAAGTGTGGACAGTATACAGTAAGGAATAAATACAGTGATTTTTTTTTTTCTCTGTATTATCTCTATGCGTTGTTTTTCTCTTGTAAAGTTAACAATTTAGAAATAAAATCAAATTTTAAAAAATGAAAATGAACATTTGCAAATAGCATTTAGGAATTTTTTTTGTCAGGTAAAACAATAGATACCATCTGCAAAAAGTAATTGGATTTCAGTTGTAAGTTAATTTTTTCCATCTTTTAAAAAGAAACAAAGACACGAATTGTGAAAAGCTGTATTTCTGACTACAGATGTCCACATTAATTAGAACTTACTTCTGCTGTATTCTGTGTAAATTTTTTTGCTACTAGTGTAGAGCAGACAACAGACACAGAATATCCTGAAGTCAGATTGACTTAATTTTATGCATGGCGATGCTTTGCTTTTTGTTATATTAGAATAATTGCTACTTCAAAAGCATGGTACTTTTTAGAACAGTTGTTTGTGTACAAGCATTTAAGTAACCATAAGTTCTATTAAGCAACTCAAATTTAATATTGGTCAAAGAATGGTTTTTATTCCATGGTTTAGCTCACTAACATTGTGTACTGGACTAGTAGGAGATTGTGACATGCTTTTTGGACATTTAATTTTTTTATAAGGCAGTTTTGAATTTAAAGGTAAAAGTATGTGTGAAAGTACATTGGAATGTGTTTTTAAAAAATACCTAGACTGGTGCACTCCTTGTATTTTTAACTCTCTAAACTTAATAAAGTTAATATAGTTAATAACTCCCTTTAACATAATAAAGATTTCCATGAGTCCTAGTACAGAAAGTAAAACTAATTGGTTTTCAGTTTGTTGACTTTTTACTTCAAAAAGCATAGCTCATGCAAGTTTTATTTCATCAGGTAATACTGAAAATTCATCCTACATTCATAACAAGTTGAGAAAGTAAAAATGCATCTAGGAGACTTCCTGTCTCAAGGGAGGGGAGGAAAAGGAAATTATGTATATGAGCTGAGGAGCTGTGCCAACACTGAGTCATCCTTTTAAAACCACTTGATATCCAGTAAGCATAGTGTCCTTACAGGGCATAATTGCTTTATATAACTTAGGCACCAAGGTTTAATATCATAGTCAATATTTCAGGAATTGTTTCTCTTTGGTTACAAGAATCAACATTGTTGTGCTTGTGACAGAAAAATATTTTGCCAAATACAACGATGTCCAACTGACCTCTGACAAGCATAGTGAAGGCTAACGAAAGTAGTAAAAGGGAACTTGCAGTCATGGTTGGAGCAGTGTTAAGTAACTTCCTGGGACATCCACTTTGCTGTTTTCAGTCGTATCTTTGGTTCGACTGGATATGCATGTGCCTCAAGAACACATTTCTTTCCTTAGAGGAAGCAAAAAATTCCTGAGTCAGAAGTGAAATCAAAGCTGCTCCTTTCATAACGAAGATGGGAAAATCTAGTTACATATCTAATACTGACACATGAAAACTGATAAAAGCAGTATTTTTTGCTGCTGCTCAACGTTCAAATGGAAGTTTGCAATTTTCTCTTTATAAATTGGATTTGCTTTTTTGAAAGTTGTGTGGTCAATAGTATAGTCTGATACTGAACTTGAGTTTGTTAGAAAAGTTACAATTAAGTGTACTGGGATAGTAATACAGGGAATTTCACTATGAATTAGCCTTTACACTAATAGAAATTGCCTTTCTTATAATAAAAGTTGCACTTTAATAGTTGAAATGTGTATATCTTTATTTCAGAAACTTAAATTTATATTAGGAATGTTGTCTTATCTTGAAAGATGGCTAATGTTTAAGGAAGGTGTTCACCATACTGGCAATAAAGATCTGACTTAGTTGTTATTAAAACTGGCAGAAAGATTTTTTTTTTTTTTTTTTCCTCCTCATTCTGGTTCCTGACTGTGTAGAATCTGAAATTCTAGAATTAGGAACTTTCCTAATGGTGATTCTAGCTGTACATTATCCCTATACAAAATAAATTTATAGAACAGATTTTAATCTGTTTAAAAATGTTATTTTAAATGGCAAATATTCACGGAACAGTTCCTAGAAGACTTTCTGGTGGGAATCCCCCCAGCATTTCTTAATGGATTAATATTGTCCATTTAGAAGGAGTGTTAAGAATAGCAGTATTGGCACAGTCAAATGCTAACCTAGGTATTAGGAACAAAGACTCTTGCACAACTTGGGGGAGGGACTTTGGCAGACTGTGACTCTGAAAGGAGCAGCAACAGCACTGAACACTCACCCGAATGCAGCCTCCCAACCTGTCTCTGCAGGTCTGGGCAGGAAGGTTGTGCCCAGAAGTAACATGAGGATATTTCGTTATATGCAGAATAAACCCAGTCCATTGTTGTTGTATACAGCAGGGATGCAAGGGCTTCCAAAATAACTTTAATAATCGAATATTATACTAGGAGATGGACGATCACTTTACAGTGGAAAATCTAAACAAAGTCTCACTTATCTGAAGGGGAAAATTAAGTCATAACTGAGTTTGTAAATCCCTATGTAGAAAGTGCTTCTAACTATGCCTTTTTAACTCTGATCTGCAGTACAGAATTAACAGATACAGGTGAAACCTGGATAATGTTGGAACCAGGGATTTCAGTATTTTAATTAATTTCTCATGTAGCTACCTAACCTGGCTTAGATACTAGATAGTTAATTATTAATTGAGACTAAACTTGGTTTATCAGTTCATTCAATGTTTACCTTAAGTCAAAGTTTTAACACCATTTTTACAGTTTTTGGTCAGCATGTCACCAACAATATTTGCTGTCCAGGAAGAACTATTTTTGAATAACAAGACCTGTCTGAGGATTTTTTTTGTGTATGCCAGATTTACCTCCCACTGGGTTTCATGAACTCCAGTATGTATAGTCATGCCTGTCCTAGAGTCCTGTGCCTCTTATTAGACAAATACAGTTTATTTTAAAGCCCTACAGAGAGGCAACTTGCTTCTCAATTCCAAAAGCAAACATATGGATTTTTTTTTCCCAGAAATAGCATTGTAAAATTCATCTGCTTTGTTTTATTTAAAATTGTTGTAAGGGTTAGTGCTTTATCTTTGTTCCTTTTTTTGTATCCGTTATTTCATAACTTCCATCTGTGTTAGATGGAGAAGGGGTTGGTGACCTTTTACTTTTTCTTATTATGAAACCTTTCATTCCGATGTTACAGTGTTGGTGTTATATTTCTTGATATATTTCATATAGCTAGCAAGTGTGCAGAGGAAAAATTCATCATTGCTGAGTTGTCTGCTCTTGAAATGGACTGTGCTTCTGAGGAATTTTTCACCAGCTTCAGGGTGGTATTCATTTTGTGGGAAAAAGAGCATACAGCTTTGTTTTGCAGTCATTTTTGTCCCTTTTATTAACAGAATACGGATGTTGTGTGTTATCTTTAATATCCTCTTCCTCTCATGCAAAGGACTTGAGATAGTACACAGTTACTCGTAATATATCATGCAGTAAGAACTTCTGGGGTTTTCTAAATCCATATATGAACTTTTTCATAAAGAAAATTTTCTCAGAAATCTGTTTCTGAATTTGTCAGATGCTTCCTGGTGAAATTTGAGTCTTGTGAAGGAGCCATTTATTTTGTTTAGCCTTTAACTGCTTTTGCTTCCTTTTTTGTCATCAAATGAGAACACACATTTTCCACAACTGTAGTCATCAGAATTATCAGAAATGCAATGCCACTCCTTTTGAATTGTTTTAGTGTGGTAAAAATAAATGGCAAAAAATTAATAGAACATTATTTCAAAAAGTGTTAATCTACAGGTACTTGTAGCATGTACTGCACATACTTTGTGCTTGATGTTACAAAAAATAAACTGGCAGTTGTTGTTACACTGTACAGAGTTGACCACAAATACATTTGTAAAACAAACCAAATAAAAATTGAAAATACCTTTCCTAGCTCCCTTCAGTCCCCAATTTTGTTGTACATTCATATCTTTGTTAGAGATCTTACCTATCTTGGGTTTGGTTAGCTTGCTGTATTTCATCTGATTTCAGTTTAATTTCACTGAAACTGACAGCAGGGATGATGCAGTCACTATTTCTGTTCAGGATGTGTCTAGTTAGCTTTCAGAGTCACATTCTATTTGACATGAATGCTTTTGGTATTTTAAGCTGTAAATGTTTCCCTAATTTTTTTACTTATTTTTCAAATTTTATGTTGCTTCATGACTTTACACTTGTTAGATGTAACTTATGTGTAGCAGCTATTTAAATAGACCATTCCACTATTTTTATTGCAGTGAAACTTTACATTTTTAGACAGCAGCTGCTTTTTCTCTGTAGTGTAATACATCATAATTTTACCTTACACTCCTCAGTATCTTAAAAGTATCTACTCAGATCTTTGTCACTCATTGTGAAGCTGATGAAATAACTGCTCTTTCAATAACTGTTCTCTAAAATATGCTCAGAAAAGGGTCTGCAGGTAAACTCATTTGTGTAAAGCAAGTAGTGTTTTATGCTGTCCAGCTTTGCATGGGCTAATTCTTTGCATACAGAACCATTTCCAGATCTACCAGAAATTCATAAACATGAAGGATAAATTGCAGGGGATAGATAAGCTCATGTTTTTCTCTAGCTTTTCTGAGTTAACTGAGAAATGGTTACCTACTAAGGCTCTTCTGCTTCTACTTCCTTTAGGGTCTGAACTCCAGTTTCCTTTTAATACATTATCTAGTAGCTGTTCCTGTAATGGCATCTTGGAAACAAATACAAGTTGGTTATGTTATAGCAGACTTAATTTAGTCTTAAATTAAAAAGTGAACATAAATCCACATAAATTCAATTACTAGAACAAAAGAGAGTATTTAATGTTCGCAAAGTACCTAAAATATGGATATTTTTTTCCAGCAACATGATTAGGCTAGTATTTTTTTGACATAATGTTGATTAAATAGGTTTTCACTGCTTGCCCAGGAGGTATGTATCCTTTCTTTATTTTCCTGACAAGCATGTTTCCTGTTGTAATTTACAGCTGATTCCTAAATCAGAAAAATGAGTCATGAGTTTTGCTTTTCTCATTTAGATTTTATTTGTCTGTGAAATATAGTCCATTCAGTGTTCTTTACTATGTATGTATATATTATTGTGTGTAGACATATATTATAATATACATTACTATGAGCTCAATTATACTGAGATACTTACTGACCATAATAGTTCTGACTTGCAAACGGTGTCAGTACAGGAAGTTATTCTGAAATAGTCTTGTTTTAAATTCATACCCAAACTTACTTGTCACTCACTTCCCTTCTAGGCCAGTGTTGATTGAACACTCTCATCCTGTTAAAGAAACTCAGAGTAATGGTACCTTCTGTTTGTTTCCTTGTATTCTATATTTAGTTTTACAATAATGGAAGCCTGTAGCAACCACTTTGAGTTGAGTATTTTTGCTTTTTGGTAGATGTGTCTTTCTGTGACATTTTACATTCTAGTGTGAAGAAGGCCTTGGCTAGAAAAAGAAATTTTTTTCCCCAAACTTCTATTTAGATATTGATGAAATATAAGGTTTGAGAAAAGGGAGCTCTGCAAGCTTATAAATAGCAGAAATTAAGCATAGGCAGTATGGTGTAGTTGAAACTGGAAAAAAGATCTCACCTTTGCAATGGCCAGGTCACTGGTGACTGAGTGTATGCAGTGGTGTGAAAGTTGTCAGGAAATGGAAGAAAGGAGAGAAGGACGAGAGCCATTAGCACATTGTATGTCATCTCATTTAATTTTAATTTACCACATTAGACAAATGTTTTGTTTTCCAAATATCACACTGATCAGAGGCAGAGCTGAAGACGAACTGAGTATCAAGCTGAACCCCTGGCTTCTCTTCCAGCTTACTCTAATACAGCTTCTATCAGCCAATGTAATTACTGAGGTTGGCTTAGAAAGAGGTATCCTTTTACTGTGTGAAAGGCTTGTATTTTAATTCCAATAGACAGTGGGTACAGTAAGAGTCGGGTACTTCCATATATAATTTGCTTTTCTATAACAGACTTAGCTTTTGTATTTTTAACTGCATTTGCAAAATACTGTGTAGGTTGAAATAACAAGCATTTGGCAATTATGTCAGAAAAGGAAGCTGCAAATTTGTGAGTAAGTGTTCATCATAAATCTTGCACCCAAACGTATGTTATGGATGAGCTAAAGTAGGATATGGCCTGACTACCATTTCATTTAAAACAGCTGTATTGGGTCTTACAAGGACTGGAAAGTAGCTGAACCCTGAGAAACTGTGAAGACTGCGAATATTCTCATTGTATCAGGAATGTGAAGTGATGGTCCGGGTTTGCTGGGTTTTGTTTTTTTGAAGGTGCCCAAAATAACCACTCAGAAATTGGTTGCATAATAATTATGTTGCACTAAAGATATTTTTTTATTTGTATATAGAGAACTAGTTAGGATCTTCTTCACTGCTTGCTTTTGTCAAATTTTCTGATGCTGTTAAATCAATGTGTCCACCTGATTGCATTGTGTCTCTGAATGTGGGAAGATAAAAGAAATATTTGAGGAAGTTCTGCTTCACACAATTTTTACTTTCCCAAGATTGCCAGGGAGCTAATAGATAAAATGGTTGAGCTGAAATGGATCAAAGTACCCAAAGTAATATGTAGTTGGCAACCTGAGATTGCAGTAGTATGTAATCTAACTGATCATTTACTAATTTAGAAGATAAAAATACAAGTGCACACCAGAAAATAATTCACTTCACAAGTTAATGGAATCTATTTTTCTTAAAAACTCTGTAAAAGTTTGGAAAATTCTGAAAAGATTCAGCCTTGAGTCAATTATGGTAGTGTTTGTTCTTGAAAGGAAAAATTAATTTAGATTTATTAGTAGTACATGAGCACATGTGCAAAATTTTGACTGAGAAAATTTCTTTCTTTACTTTCTCATTTTAAAAGTTGCCGGGATGTTCTGTGCATTATTCCGAAGTGTATGTTGGAATTTTTTAATACTCATACAGAGTCTCACACATACATGCTCAGGATTTGTTGCTTGCAGTTTGCTTCCAACTTCAGATGGAATCTTTTGAAAAACTTATATTTTGAAAGAGCAATGTTGATGCAGGAGAGGCATGTGTTAGAGGACAGAGATGTGTATGGGCAGTTGCTGTGCACTTCTGCATGGTACTGAAATGACCAGATACAAAAGGATAATTTGGGTAGTTGTTCATCTACATAGATTTTGCTGAATACTTGAAAAATACACAAATTAGTTCTGCAGTAGCACAGCTTTAGAATGCTACATCTACTCCCCCATCACTGGAACTAATTGGTGCACATCTTGGTGCAAGTAAGAGATACTGTTGGTGACAAAGGGCCAGGTTAGAGTATACTTAAGCAAAGTGGGCACTGATAGGATACATGAATCAGTGCTGAGGGACCTGACAGATGTCATTGCCAGACTGCCCTTTATTATCTTCCAATGATGAGACGTTCTTGAGCATTGAAGAAAAGCAAATGTCACATCCATCTTTAAAAAGGAGGAACCAGGGAACTACAGGGTGGTCAGTCATACCTCAGTCCCTAGGAATGTGATGGAACAACTGGTACTGGAAAGTATTTCCACATCTATGAACAACACGATTGCAATTGAGTTTAGTCAACATGGATTCACAAAGGTGAAATCATGTTTGATCTACCTGGAGGGAAGATGCAAAGAGGACTGAGGCAGGCTCTTTACATGTGTGTAAGTGCCCAGTGGCAGGACCAGAGGCAGTGGGCACAAACTGAAACAGAGGAAGTTTGCATCAGGAAACACTTTTTCCACTGTGTGGGTGGCCTAGCCCTGGCACAGGCTGTCCAGGGAGACTGTGGAGTATCCATCCTTGGAGATACTTAAAGCTGCCTAGACATGGTTCTGAGCTGTAGGTGGCTCTGCCTGACCAGAGGACACTGGACCAGATGACCTTTAGAGGTGCCCTTGCAACCTGAACCGGCCTGTGGTTCTATGTAATACATCTGAGAATTTCTCATTATGTAGAGGAAAAGTAGTCTTGGATTAATTTATTCACAATAGCAAATAGAAGGGATAGGAAGAGAATGCACAAAAAATAGAAATGTTGGTTTATATATTTGTTTTATGTACATGAAGTGTCAGTCAGTGCTGCTTATGTTGTATTGCATGTAATGTCTGGGTGTTTTTTCAGATGACTAACAATGCAGGTTTTTCCTTAATTTTGGGCAGTTGCTGAAAAGTTCTGAAAGTCTTTCCTTGGAGTAAGGAGTGTTGCTTTTGAGGGGATTTTCAAATCCTGTGCAGTAAATACAGAATTAAGTGCGAGAACACAAGGCCTAGAAGACCCACTTGAGAGCTTTCTGTTTCTCTTTTCTCTCAGAAGAGGGGTTGCTGAAGACTGGCAGTTTTTGTAAATCAGGCTCTCCTTGAGAAGAGAGAGTCAAATTTTTTTCCTCACCAGAATTTTCTCAGTGGACAGTGGAGAGTTAGCTGCTGCTGAAGTGGGGGTGGGAGGGTGTGCTGCTGCCTTGCAGGAGAAATGTCTGGAGTCTTACATGGCCCTGTAAGGGTGACCATCAACATTGCTGCAGCATGTTGGTCCTCATTCAAATATTTAAAAGGAGGGCTTTCCAAAGAGATCTGGTCTGTGTGCACTCCAGGTGTGCTTTAAGAGGACTAAATTCTCAAGAATATTGTTTTTCATTAATGGGTTGTGAATCTGAATCGGAGATTATGAAGCAAACAATTATAGGCCCAAGCACAAAAGCTTGGGAATCACCAACTTGTTATTGTCAAGTGTTACTGTCTGGTTATTGATGCATCTCTAAAAGTTTAAGCCACATAGTTACTAGACTAATATTATCTTTTGTAACAGTTCTGATTTGTGTGTGTGTGTGTCTTAATTATGCAAATAATGTTGCTTAGTGTTTTTACTTTACATTAGGAACCGTGTGGTTTGTTGGATTCAGCAGCACCAGTATTTTTCAGCATACTGTGAATTTATAAACATTTTAGGAAGGTGCATCGTTAACAAACTTATTCCACTCTTTTTTGGTTTTCTCTGTCAGGATGAAGGAAGTATCAAAGAAATTGCAATAACTCACCATGTAAAGGAAGGACATGAGAAAGCAGACCCTTCACAATTTGAACTTCTGAAAGTGCTAGGACAAGGATCCTTTGGAAAGGTTGGTAACTGTACTCTTGTGGAGCCAGTTGTTCAGCAGTATAGCACTGAATAATATTAAGAGGAAAATATTTATAACAGCCACAATATACCATTAATGCAAAGCTGCAAGGGAAAACTGCTTTCTAATCAGTGCTAATTGGCCGCTGTAATTGTCGCAAATTGTTTTAAAGGAGTAAAAAAGCTCTGTAGAAAAACTGGCTTGATATGAAGTAATTTGGTATTCACTGTTAAAATGGAATGACATTTTTATGTAACCACTCTTCTATTTTTGAGGGGGTGAGGCTTGAAAGGTGGTTTTTTTGTTGTTTTTTTGTTTACTTCTTTTTTGGGTTTTTTGTAATTATTCCTAGTTGCTGTCTTGCTAATGGGAGGTTATCACCAGTACAGAAGTTATAGGCAGAATTTATTTTTGTAGCAGATTATAATTTTAAAGATGAAATTTTATGCAATAATGGCTGATGAAGTAAATCTGATTCATCCTAGTTGCATTTGTGCTCCTTATTACCTGTCATAATTTGGTTTAGTCACAACATACGTAGAAATCTTCAAATCAGGAGAGGTAAATAATTCAGGGGCAAGGAAATGTAAGATGATAATTTCAACATTCCCTTTTCTCGATACTATTAAATTCAATGCTGTAATTGCTGGGGGGGGGGAGGGGAAGGGGAATGCACAAGTTGAAATAGCAAAAATAATTAACTGTCTGGCTGACTCAAAGTCTTGCAAAATTCCAGTCTTGTCCTCAGTTGTTTTCATGTTTATGCAAAAAGGATTAATACTGCAAAGCCCATAATCCCTTTTTCCCAATAATTTGGGAAATCCCTACTACTTCCCATTCAGTTTAAAAAGACTTAATTGCTTCTCAGTGAGGTCTCTTGATGATGATGTGGTTATGCCCGGATAGTGCAAAAATATATAAATGTAAATGTTCCCAGAACAAAAAGAGACACAAATCTAATTTCGTGTGACATGTTAAAAATTCTCATACAACACAACATGTCTCTGTTTTTTCATAAATAAATAGAAAACCTGTGGTAGATAAATGTTTTTCTTCTTTATTTCTAAATTTAAAATTTGTCTCTACTGGAATTCATTTATATTGTGGATATTTAAAACTATCCCACTCAAGAAGTCCCATTACACTAAAGAATGAAATTAAACACACTTTAATTGAGGCTGGTTTAACTTCAATGTCCAAAACTCAGCAGAATTACGTCACAAAAAAGATACAGTTTTGTGAAACAAGGGGTTGGTTGTTTCAATTTTGTAGTTGGTTTGTTTAAAATTTTGTTATGCTTTGATCCATGTAGTTTTCTTGGTCAGCTTTTGTACAGTTTTATTTCCCTGTCTCATAATTATTTTGTTAGCACTCTAAGTGCTAACTCTATGCAATCTTATGAATTCTAATAAGGCAAAACTAGAGGTTTATATTTAAAAGCTGAATTTTGTATTTCAAATTTTTTTCAGTTTCTGAGAGAAGGCAAAGTTGTCCTTTATTTAATTTAAATTTAATTTGTATCAACGTTTTAGATTACAAGATGAATAGTAGGCAAAAATGAAAGCTTCTTTGACAGTTTTAATTTCCTAACAATAGTAATACTGGAAGGAATAATAAGGTTGTGTTTAATTTTAAATAATACTGACTATTTGAATTTTTTAGCAAAGTGTAGTGGTCTGACTTGCCCTTATTTTCTTTTAAGAATTCATTTTAATTTTCAATGCAGGTGTTTCTTGTCAAAAAAATCTCAGGATCAGATGCTAGACAGCTTTATGCAATGAAGGTATTGAAAAAGGCCACCTTGAAAGGTAAGTACTGTTTACAGAGAAAAAAAAAACCCAAAGATAAATCAGGAACATTATACCAAAACTTAATCTTACACACATGATGTTCAACAGATTGGTTCTTAGACCGTTTTTTTCTATCAGACAGCAAACAGCAGAATACACTTCCTTGTACTTTAAACCCAGAAGGACTAAGCAAACAACATTACTATATTGATAGCTATAGGGGAAAGTAGGTTTCTTTCCATGCTAAGTTTGTTAGGTGATGATGATTTAATTGAGTAGTTGTGTTACATCTGCCACCTGACTTGCTCCAAAGCTGTTATTTGAAACTTAATAGCCTTGGTTTTTTCATTTGCTGTGTATCACCAAGGAGACAGTTAATATCTTTTGCTCAGTTTATATTTAGGTCATGATATTTAAAAGTGCATTATATCAGCTGTTTTATTCTAAAGGTTCTAAACAAAGGAGTTTTAAGTCTTTCTGTAAAAAAGTATACAGTACAGTTTCCCTGAACTTTTGGCATTTATTCTAGATGTACAATATATTTGATAAGGTCTTGAGTTAATCATCTAAGTTAATGGAGCACAAATGAGTTGTTAATGGTTTCGTTTTGTTTCTTGTGTGGTTTTGGTCTTGAAATGGTATCAGTAACCAAATAAGTTCAAAACTGAGCAATCTTAAACCTGTCCTTTAGAATTTCATAAGAAGAAATGAATAATGTATTTTTTTTACATTCCTTAACATGAAGGTGATCTTTCACACTAATGCCTTAACCAGAATATATATTTACTGCTTATGCCATTTTCAGTGCTTCTGGTTTTTTGTAGTTCTTCTAACTCATGAATCTTCTGAAATTGCAGTAATTTGGGGATGGTTCCAATAACCTGTAGTACTTCACCTCTCTTACTGATTATTGTATTGTTTTGCAATTGTAACCTACAGTTTCATCTAAAAATATTCATAAAACAAAAAAAATCATACTGAATTGTGAACTTCTGTTAAAATTTTGAACCTGAAATTTTTCTGCTGAAGATCTAGTGCTGAGTATCTCTCTTGCAAATCTCATTATAATTCGTTTTCAGGGTGTGTTTTTGAACAGTTTCCTATATTTTGATTCCTCTGTGTTTTGTGGCGTGTGTTATTCTCATTCTTTACTTCCTATTTCTCTGAAAGTGATTTCCAGTCACTAAAGGTGCTTTGATATCCTAAATGACCTTTCATTCTGGAGCCTGTTAATAGCTCAGAACTGGAGTAAAAGGTCATTCAGCAGTTGCTTTTTTGAGATGTTTAATGGCTTCTTTTTTATCACCTTTTGACTGTGGTTTAAATTTATGTCTAAGAATTGCCATACAAGCTGTGAATCTAGCTTTGCCTACAGATGGCAGAGACCAATAAAAGTACTGAAAATGGAAGCTTGGCTTTTGGTTGGAAAAGTAGATGTGAGCACAAAGAATTCAAGGATGCAAAAAGCTTGAGCAGAAGGGTGACACTGTCAGGAGCAGAAAGGTGACACATTATATCTAAATTTCCACATGCTCTTGAGTGTCTTGTGGTTGCTGTTCCTGCTTTAGGAAGAGTGGAGTTGTGAGCAAATGAAGGTTACTGTTGAAATAAGCTGAAATGTATCTTCTTAATCAATGTAAGCTTCTTAACCAAAAGTGGTGGGCATGATTCACAAATCAAATTTAAAGAGAGTATTTTCATAGGTATGCAACTATATTAGCCAAAACTTGTTGACATAACTGCACAGTCCAACCTTTTACTGTTCAGTGCTAATCGAAGAATATCCACATACACCTTTGTTTAGTGCAGACAAGTTTATTAATACACCCTGATAGAAGGTGTCATCTTTCAATGCCCCTTTATGATGGGGACAGAGAAATAGGGTCAAATCATTGCTAGAGAACCTGGCATCAGATGTGGTAAGAAAATTCAGTACATCTAGCTGTACACATGCAGAAACTAGTCAACAAAAGTCAGATTTTTAATGGCTCGTTCTAATGTATGAAATTAACTCAGTTTCTTATACTTTGAGATTTTGTAAAGCTGGACTTCAGCTTTTCAGAAATAAAGCTTATTATCTATGTCACTATTCCAAAGTTATAGGCACTTAAGTGTTTTGATTTTTTTTTTCTTTTTCAACTGAATTTTTAAAAAAAAAAAAAGTATTTTGAATTTCAATTTTGTAATTCATATAAACCCTTGGAACAGTGAGGTCTCACAACGATCTTGTGACATTTTCATTACGTTAGATATAAAGCTCAAAATTCAAATGCGATGTTTGCTCTGTGTTTGGTTTGCATTTACTTCTTGTACTTCCATTTTCAGTAAACTGTTCTTCAAGGAGATGGAAATGTGTTAGCTTTATTTATTCATGAAAATGTATCTATATAAATTTAGTTCACGAGTGCCTGTATTATGGAGCACCTATTAAGCTAGATTTCTGAAAGACCCTTTTGCTTCTTCACCTTTTTTCATGCCTTGTCATGTTTTTGTATCTGAGAGCTCTGCTATGTGAACTGTACCAGGAGTGCTGGCAACTTAAGCTTTAGACTGGCTTCGTTGCTGCGGAGCACTTCCTTCAATAAGTTGGAATATTTGGGAAAAGGATGGGAACAAAATGTAGGGTAAGGCAAAGAAAACAAACGCCACATCCTAAACCACTGTGGCAAACTTTGCTAGCTCTCGTCTGTAGGAGTTCTGAATCCTGTCTTTGTCCTGTGGGATAGGGAGCTTTGGATGGGAGCCAGGCACTGGCTGGAGTGGCAGGGTGGTTGCCTAGGACAGCTGAAGCAGGTGCTGTGCTCAGCTGACGCTCCTGCTGTCCCTGTGCAGGGTATCTGCGTGTGACCCTCAGTTTAGTCTGCAGTGACGTGGGAGCAGACACGTGTCCCCTTCTGAGCCATCGTGATGGGACAGCACGGACAGCTTGAGCAGTAGCCACCTCTGATGTCTTGTATACTGCTCCATGCCCCTGATTACTCTCAGTAAACCTTTTCGAAATAAAAAAGATTGTTTGAAGTATCCACTACGTTGAGGATTCTTTTTTTCATAAGTTCATAATAAGGGAAGGAAATGAAAAAAAATACCTTCCAAATTGTGGTTGTACCTAATATTTTATAGAGCAAGTTATTTGAATTACTTAAACCAATATAAGTGTCTTTACGATAGTGTAATTATTTGTGTGTTACAAGTTTGCTTTGCCATCATTTTGTCTCCCTGCTTCTCAACAGTACAGAAAATGGCTGCTTTTTCTCTAGATAGCTGCGTCAGTTTTGTTCTGCTGTTTAAAAGATTAACCAAGTATAGGGCAGACTGAAGGGTGATTATGTTTTCTTTCGTGCTTTTTCTTACATCTATTTACTCAATGTCAGATTTTGCCAAATGCAGAAGCTGAAATAAATTAAAATGCCAACAGATTTATCAGAAAACTGACCCGTGAATGAAATTCTCCCTCAAGTCTTTTCTGTGTGAAGTATAGTGACGTGCAGATAGTTATATTATTATGGAATACATTTTTTAAAATTTTGCTTGTATTCTGTTGTAGTTCGAGACCGGGTTCGGACAAAGATGGAACGTGATATCCTAGTAGAAGTTAATCATCCTTTCATTGTCAAATTACATTATGGTGAGTTGCAGAAAAATTGAATTTTGTATCATAAAAATGGATGCTTGTCAAGATAGTAACTATTATATGCCTTGAGGTTTGGGAGAATCATAGAAAATCAGTGTGCTATCTAAAATCCTGAGTAGACTTGCTGTGTAGTAATTCTAATGCAAAATAAGCACATGGCTGTCATCGTACCCAGTGTTAGGTCTGGAGAACTCAGAGTCTGTAGCTCTTTGTTTTATTAAAAAAGTTACCTTTTATGTCTAGCCATTCTCTTCCAAAACCTCTTATCTTTTGTGTATGTTTCTTACTTTTTCAATTATTTCTTGTCCTTGCTGTATTTACTCTATAGAAAACATGTGCAATGGCATTACTTGCAGTTGCATCAGAATTGGTGGGGAAATGCTTTTAATCTTAATAGTACGAACAGGCATAAAAAATTTTCATGAGGAGGGTTGAGGAAATAATTACTCTTAAGTGTGCCATACAACAAGTAAACTGAAAAAAGAACAGTTTCTGTTGTTAATTTGTTTTTTCAGTTTGCTTTTCTTTCAGAATAAAATGTTCCCTGTACTGTAAACTTCAGATCTCAATCACTCTCTGTTGTGCCATAAATAATGTAACTTTCACTAGCTTACTTCTCATTGTTTTGAAAACTAGATTATATGTCCCTGTCAAGGGAAACCTCTGAATTTCCAGAGGCTTTAGAATATGTTCATTAGTTATAAACTTACCCTTTTAAATACAGGCATTTTAATTTCAAAATCTGAAATGAAATACTGGCTAGCTTTAAGTATAGGTTTGTGGGTTTTTTTTAAAGAAATTCCATTGGTGATTTGCTTTACTATCACATGACATGAGGATTACTTTGTCTGTGATAGAGGAACAGTTAATTAATTAATTTAAATAATCTTTTCCACAAAGCAGAAAAAGGATTAATTTTTATCATGAAAATAAGGATGAATTATTGAGAATATTATTCTTCTGTTCATGGGTGAAGTCAGATTATATTTAATTTTTTTAATTGATCTTTTCAGCTTTTCAAACAGAAGGGAAGCTCTATCTTATTTTGGATTTTCTCAGGGGAGGAGACTTGTTTACACGTTTATCCAAAGAGGTAAACTTTTTTAATTTAAAAATTACCTATTCATAAAATTTTATTATAAATTGCCTATATTAGGAGAAATTGCTTTAAAATTCAGTTTTCCTTTATTAAAATTTAAAAACAAAATAATTTTTAAATAGCTAGGTTTTTGGTTGGTGGGTTTTTTTTGTGGAAAGTAGTCACTTCGTGTAAATGCTGCTGGTAATTTACAGTTAATGAAAAAAGGCTTAGACAAGTGGTGTTTGTGTGCTGCTTTTTACACCTTTCAAAATTCTCTTCTCTTATTGCTATCATGTTTAAAGATGAGTCTCGGAAAGAGCATGGATTTACATAAAGTAGTTGTATTCACTTAAACTCGTTTGTGTCTGGTTTTACTATGCAGAATTTAGTTCCAGATTTTTTTTATCACAAAATCATATTATTTAAAAATACTAAAAAAGAAGAATTATATTCTACTTATTTAAGTGATTTTTTTAGCCATGAACACTTTGCTTCTGTCACGATGGTGTTGCCTTTGTGTAGATATGTGAAATAATGACTTTTCAAAGTTTGATTAGCTCAAATTAATTTGATTACACCTCCTAAAATAAATGCTAATATTACATCAGAATCGTTTGGGGTTTTTTGTTTGGGGTTGGGGTTTTTTTGTTTTTTGGTTTGGTTTAGTTTTTGTTTGGCTTTTCTGTATGTTTTTGTTTTGTTTGTGTTTTGTTTGCTTGGTTGGTAGGTTTTGAGGTTTTTTTTCATCATTTGTGCAAAAACTTCCAACAAATGCATAATAGGATAGGGAAGTAAGTATATCCAATGTGTATCTGGTATGGAGAACTGTAGCTGTTGCTGCCTTCCATTTTCCCTTTCTACAGAGTATCCCAGGGGGTTAGGACACCACTGCAAATCTGTCTGGTTATTTGGATTGGAGTAAATGCAATGCATTTTCTGTATAGATACATCATAGTTCTGTGCAGACCACATAAATTATAACATTTAATTCAGTGAAGCCATCTTTTTCAAGTTGCTTCTTTTGGTTTGTTTTGCCACAGACAATTAGAAAGGTATTAGTACTCTAAAACTGAGATACTTTTTTTCTGAAAATCCACAGTTCCTTGTTGATTCCCAAGAAAGAATGCATATCACTTTCCTGCAGCTAACTTCATCTTAAGCCACTCAAATTTTGTAAGATTTAATATGATTAGATAAGGAATATTCATTATAGGTTCTGAATCTGTGCTAATTGTTTGTAACTGGTGGAGCAAAATGGGCATGCTGTCCATCATCATATCAATTCATGTGATTTTAAGATAGATCAGATTAATTGCAGCCTGAAAGTTTGTGCTTTCCCCCAGTTGACTCCAAAGTGAAAAGTGATTAATTTGGAGCTGAGTGTCTGCACTGCAGATGTCTGAGGGCTAGGAGAGATGAGCTCCATGCAGTGTTTTCCAGGAATATCATGTGGGTGTATTGTGATACTCATGGGATCTTTTATTATTTGAGCTTTTAAATGCTTTGTTTAGAGATTTTCCTACTTGATTGGTCTGTACTAAGTATTGGCTCTTTTGTAGAAGTACACGAGCAGCACCCTTTTGTACAAGCTTTTGTATCACTTTCTGTCTTTAAAACACTAAGGGGAATATATAATGGTGTTCAGCATTCTTAAGTCTTGATTAGAATAATGTTCATCTGGGCTCTCCATTGCCTATCTTTTTTCCAGGTCCATATACTGTATCTAAAGATGTTAGTGTTGAATCCTAAATAAATGTTTTTTTAAAAGGTTCAGAGTAGTTAATGCGGTAGAATCAAATCATGCTGGATGTTTAAATTATTATCTTTTTCTAAATTCTCAGAAAAGTTTAATAATAACATTCTCTGTCCGATCACAACAATTCTTGATGTAATTGGGACAACATGTTCATTTCATTGAGAATGTAAACAAGGATTAATTTATCTTCCTAACAGAACATGTGGGATTGCAACCTGAGATATTACCTGTGCTTTTATATAGGCCATTTCCTGAGTTTGCTTTTTGATATAGCTTTGTGCAGTTGTGTTTTGAGCTGCATCTTGTGGTTTTTACCATCACCATGATTTCTTTTTCATAGTACTTTGTGACAGTCTCTTGAAAAATAGGATTCATGTACTCTTCTTATCTCTCTGTAGATAGAGT
Source organism: Heliangelus exortis (assembly GCF_036169615.1). Lineage (NCBI taxonomy): Eukaryota > Metazoa > Chordata > Aves > Apodiformes > Trochilidae > Heliangelus > Heliangelus exortis. Next base: position 76,972,177 of record NC_092422.1, on the reverse strand, counting down.
TTAGGCATTTGGATTTCTTTGTTCCATTTGTTGTTTGGAATCCAACAAAATAGTAGTCACGTTGTTTTAAGTCTGCTTCCTAAAATTTTTCAGTCCCTCTACAATGTGTCTGTTCTCTTGAACAATCAGAAGCAAATAACCTCAGTTTTGATATTGGCTTCAGAAGTTCAAGTACGTGCTGTGATGTAGCATTGATTTTAGGATCCTAGGTTTTGTCTTACCAAGAAATTTTAATTTCTAGGCTTTTATATAGAAACTAATTCAAGTATTATGAACTAATTCAAGTATTCTGCTGAGCCACTGTTACCATTTTTTTATTTGGTGCTGGTGTAAGCTTTACTTGTAAAATACATTGATTTCCTTTTTCAGGTGATGTTCACAGAAGATGACGTTAAGTTTTACCTAGCAGAATTAGCACTTGCTTTAGACCATCTACATAGTCTTGGAATAATATACCGGGACCTGAAACCAGAAAAGTAAGACTCCTCTTCAGCAAATGCAGTGTATTGATTTGATTTGTATAGCACTTGTACCAACACACTTCTCTTTATAGCTCTTTCAGCTGTTTTAGGGTTTCAAATGGAAACGATGTTTTTGCCTTTTGTATTGGTCATTGTAGTGGAATTTTTGGACTAGAGATAAACTTCAAACAAATCAATAATACAGAGTTACAGTCAAATGTTGTATATCTGCATTTGAAAGACTAGCAGTAAACATCTTTTCCAACACTCCCCTGCAGTAAGAGCAGAATGTAGTTAAAATTTTTAAGTAAAATATGAAAATAATAAGTCACAAGTTTTATTTAGCATATTGACGATCACATAATTACACTGAAAACTTAAAATAAGATTGAAATTACCATTCTGGTATGGTGTTGTGTCTCAATATGTTAGTCATCCATGCTCCATTCAAATGATTCAATTCTGTCTCCTGTCTTTCCTCCAGTAACTTTTTTTAGTTTTAGAAGATATAAAGAAGAAAATGTCAGTGCTATTATTTGGAACATTTGAACTTTTCAGTTATTAATGTATGCTGAAGTGTTACTCTTAGATTGGATTATATTGTAACTTAGATTCCAGGGAGGAATAATAATGTGTGCATCTTCTCCCTTTTGCTTAGTGAGTTAATTAACATATCCTACTTTACTGCAAGGAAATCTGTAATAACTGAAGTCCTGATATTCTTGGTGATCCCACTTGTCTGTTATGGCTACATGGAGAACCTGGAAAGTCAGTGTGAGATAATAGTCTCATGTAAAAGTGGCAAAAAGCAAAAGTACCACAGAATCTGGCTGTTACATGGAACTTCCATTAGGATAGCATGGGTTTTTAGGCATCCTCTGGGAACAAACCCACAAATTTTAAAATGTTTAGCCTTGACTGATGAGGAGAGATTCATATTCAAATTAGAAATTTGGAGAGTTTTGGCATGGGGGCTGCAAATAACAGGGAATGAATTATTTTTAAACTCAGAGTGTTAAATAATTCTCAAGTGAGTGAAAATAAGCTTGCCAAGAAGAATAAGATCTTTAAAAGCAAAACAAGAGAACATCATTACTTTTGGTAACATTTACTTCCAGGAGGAAAATAACAAAATTGTAGTTGTCAGAAGACCAAATAGCTACTTCCTCTAACATGAGATTAAAAAAAAAGTAGTGATTGTATATGTCCACACCAATTGAAAAGCCTTGGTTTTAAGCCCTGAGTGCATCTGGTTAAAAAAAAAGAAAAAAAGAAAAAAACCAAAAAAACTCAAAACCACCCTATCAAAGGTTGAAACTACTTGCCAAGTGAAGTTATGGATGAGACAGCAGTAACTCTCACAGGCTGTATCTTTACTGTGAGGCTGTTTCCTGCCATGGAAACTGCAGTAAGGAAAAGAGAAGGGCAGGGGAATGAACAAACAGTGAGCACCAGGGTCTTGTCATCCCAGGTGTGAAATTCAGCTCTCCTCAGAAGAAGGGAGAAACTAAGTCTGCTGTGTAGGTGTCTTTACAGAGTCCAGTTCTCAAACACTTTACATGCTTTGAATTGTGATTTTTTTTCAGTAGTGGTTATGGATAGTTGGCATTTCTCAGAAGTATGATCTTTTCTGTGATTGAAATAAATAGGCAGAAGCACAATTCCTGCTCTAAGTATAGGGCCTGTGGGTCCTGTGCTTTGGTACAACATGCTAATATTTGTTACTTGATGATACTTGAAATGTTCAACACCTTTTGAAATGGTAATTACAGATGAATGCCCATTCTGTATACAAAATTTATGCAAGCATAAATTGTATTATTATGTCTTGCTCAACTTACGAGAAATAGAACTATATCTGTGTTTTATCAATTGTGATAATGGCATATGCTGCAGATGGCCAAACCCGTAAGATTAAGATGAATATTACTGCATGCTGTGCTGAACAGTGAAATAAAATAGATATGCTGATTGTGTTTCATAATCTTTAAAAATAAAATGAAAAAAACAAAGGAAAAGGAAGTGTGTCACTCCAAGTATCTCTTCCTAATCTTCTTTTCATATATACTCAATTTGTCTGTCTTTGTGTGTGCTGTTCTGTTTATTCCTAAATGTTGGTAGTACATTGTCTGAAACAACAGTTAAAAGATATTGTAATAACTTCTATTATTCTTTTTTAATGTTTTTTAGCATCCTGCTTGATGAGGAAGGACATATCAAATTAACAGGTGAATAAAGGGAAATTGTAACACCTAGATCTTTTCTGTTCATAGTATTAGCATTTTCCTTTTATTCAGTAAATAATTTGTGTGAAACAAATGAAACATGTTAGTATTTAAACAAGATAGCTGCTTTATAAGTGTATTAGATGTTACCAACATGAGATAATGCGGGGAGAGGAGGTCAATACTGTAATTCCCATACATGTATTTGGGTGTGAATGATATAAAATATATGATAGGATCCTATAAGATAGGATATATGAATGATATAAGCATCACATTTCTCATTATAGTGAAAGTTTTAACCCTGAATGATTTAAAAACAAAACAAATAAACCTCAAAAATTTACAAATATTCTTTTTCTTCCAGATTTTGGCTTAAGTAAGGAGTCAATTGATCATGAAAAAAAAGCCTACTCTTTCTGTGGAACAGTGGAATATATGGCACCAGAAGTCGTTAATAGACGAGGCCATACACAGAGTGCAGACTGGTGGTCTTTTGGTGTTTTAATGGTAGGTTTCTGGTAAATGTAAATAATAGCAAATATGTGCTTTGCAAGGTTTGGTGACACAAATCAAACGTTAAACTACAAGGTGAGCTTTAAATGAATTGTAACTACCAAAAAGATCTTAAATTACATCAAAAACTCAGACTAGGCCTCATATCAACACCGATAATATGCCATATTTTTGTTATCATTGAATTTAAATATGCATCTATTCCAGTTTGAATATTACAGACACTAATAGTAACATTAAAGTGTACAGGAAAAATCCTGTCTTCCAAGGTGGGGAAGAAATTTAGATCAAATTTTGAATTTGAATTTATTCTCAAACTTTGTCATTAGTTTCCAGTGTAATTACAACTTAGTGGAATAATGACAGCCTTTGCTCTCACACTTCAAAATAGTCTAAATGACAGTGAGCTGATACAGGATACAGTTTCTGAATTGCTAACAATTTTTCTGCAAGGAACTAACTTACATGAAGTTTCACTGTTGGGGGAAATAATATGTCTGTCAAATATGCCTTTGGAAAAGAAAAGTAGGTCATGTTTGGTATTTTAGGAATGCTGAATGTTTTTTTATATTCTCTCTGTGCACTTTTGAGATCAAGTTTAAGTAGTTGTATATTTTAAGGAAATGTTTTTCTTTCTTAATGCTTCTGCTACATATGACTGTAACAGTACAATTAATGTGTGTGCTTTGTAGTATGAGAAGGACTCTCCTGTCTGAAAATAAGTCATCCTATCACCTTTTAATCATCTAGAATGCTGTTGTGATCTGAAAACTGACTATGTAAAAGTAGCACCTGATAACTAAACTTCCTCCAGACTGACCAGCACACCCATACATGTGCACAGCTGCACATTTTATGCAAGAATACAGCCAATCAAAAGTAAATCACAGTGTAGTTGCATAATATTTTTATTGATAAAACAAAAGTAGTTAAACCTCTGCTTTGTTTTATAAAGCTGGAAAACTTAATTTTCTGCTTATAAAATACACATGTGTGAAAAATAAAAATTGCTGTATAATTTTAAATGTGACAGCTTTAGAGGTGAAGCTTTCATGGTCTTAGTTTACTTTGAATACAAAAAATATGGCCTTAAAAAGCAGTTCTCTAAATTAGTATATGGCATACAGGGCAGTTTTTTCTAAGGCATATTTTTGTTGCTTGCATTTCTGGTTTGCATTATAACTTCCATAGACAGTCTGTGTTTATGCACTCTTAACTAATTCCTAATTAGAATGTGTTGATTAAGAATTCAAGTAGTTGTTGGTGTGATATGAGTACACAGTATCTAGCTGGAACAGAAGTGACAGCATAGAAATGATGACTAGAAAAATATCTCAACAAATCATTCAGCTTCTTCTGCTGCTGCTGGATATTAGGTACGTTTAAATCATTCTTTAGAAGTAGATTCTAATTTGTTCTTTAAAACAGTGACTTTTAAGGGATGCCAGACATCTAAAAGCATTCACTTAAAGTTTTCAGAAGCATTATTTGTTGAGGTACTCTCCGACTGAAATAAAAGATGATGAGTAGGGAAGACCAATGTTTGCTTGTTTTTGAAGTACGATTGGCTTACTGATGTTAAGAGTATATTATTGGGGTGGGGGGCAAAGAACATGTGCTGAGTAGTTTATACAAGTGTGTATGCTTGTCACAAATAGGAGCTTGATAAAGAAACTTTTTATTTCAAGCAAGAACAAGTAAAACACACAGCTCTCCAAATTTACCTTTAAATTTATTTGCACTTTTTGAAAGTGTGATACGTGAAGAGCATTCTAAACTATGACAAGCAAAAGGTTAATTTGTGTGTATGGTTTTGGCTTATGCCTCTTGAGATTTTCTGACAACTATCTTAAGTGTTATAAATAGGTTTTTTTATGTTGGTATTAAATTTAAAATTTTAAATGTAAGTTTATATGTAAAAAATATTTAGAGTAAAAAATAATAGTAGTGAAGAGTTGGCATCTAGTAGTTTCTGAATACTTCTTAGAGTAATAATAGGTTTAAAATTTAATTTTAATAAAAAGCATTTTTAAAGAATGCTGTTAGTCCAACTTCATGCTCCTACCTAAGAATACTACAGTGACACATTATTCAGTCTAGTTATTCATGTACATTTTTAGTGCTTAGAAGGATGAATCATACCAGAAAACAGACAAATATTGGAAACCTTGTGTCCAGGAGGAACAGACTGCTGTCACTAACTCACTTAGATCTGACATCCTTGCAGTGTACTGCAGCCCAGCAGAAGTCCCTTTATATTTATCTATTTTTACTCAGTCACTTTCAGAACAAATCAGTATTTTAACAGTGTCAGTTGCCTACTACCAGGCACTGTAGAATGTGCATGCACGTACTGTGTAGCTCTTACATGTTCCTTCAGGCTTTATTTCCACTGTATGCATAAAGTAACCACTTTTCATCATGCATGTCTTTGTCAATCAACTAACCTTTTCCCCCTTTCCAATGAAGGCTATGTACATACCAATTTTAAAAATTTTTACCTTTTTAAATATCTCTGCATGAGGAGAAACAGTCACTAACTTTTGAAAGGGGAATCTTTTTCCTTACCCCCATCCTCTTGAAAACTAAAATAACATTGTAGTGATAAATCTTTCAGTAAGTTTATTAGGCAGACATGAAACACAGAATATCATAGTCTAAATTGCTCAGATTAAAGCATGCAAAGCAAGGTATTGATATAGGATTTTGCAGCTTTAAAAATGGCAAAGGCTGCTCAATGTTTGTAGTAATTTAAATTGTACAATGAGAAGTTGTTTTGCACAGACTTGGTTGTTAACATGCATGAATTTTGGAAGGTTAAGATGCTAAGTAGTTTTGTCAAAAATTAGATTTTGTCCAGGTAATGTAATTGATGAAAGTTTTACTCTATACAGTTTGAAATGCTCACTGGTACTCTACCTTTCCAAGGGAAAGACAGAAAAGAAACCATGACTATGATTCTCAAGTGAGTACACTCTTATTTATATATCTCATCAGGTATTCTACAGGGATGCCCTCCGGGCTGCAATATCTAATTTCTACTCTTCCCTCATTTCCAAAGGTACTGGTAAATCCTCACTCCCTATTCCATACTATTAATTCCCTTTGCTTCCTATCTAATTTGCCTTTCTCTTCCTCCCCCATACCAGGTACAAAGAATTTCATAGCCACTCTTTTGTGTAATAACAACTTCTCCAACCATATGATCTTTCCCATCTTATTTCCATAAGATTTTTTTTAACATTCTTACCCTTTTTGATAACCTATGCGTTTTTTCCGTTGTTTTTTTCTTTTAGTTTTTTTTCTGAGAAAGTATTTTATCTCCTTATCTTTATCTTACCAGCTTCTCACCCCACTTCTTTATATTACTGGTGCTGCCAACAGCTTGCTTCCCTGATACTTCCCTATTTGCTAAAGTGAATCTACCCATATGTACTCTACTATGACTTGCCCAAGCTACACTTTTCCCCTTTGCTATTTCCACTTTAGGTTTTGCATTAGCAATATTGTGGAAATTGCTTTCCTTCATGCAGTTAACATTCTTGGTTTTGCTAATAAAGCCCTGCTTTTTTCCTTGCTGGTCCCCTACATATTCTCTGAACTAATGCAACCTGTGATGTACTGGCCCACTTTGGGGACACTTTGCAAACACTTCTGTTCCCTCATGTCATAGTTTCACTTCTCTGTTTCCAGCCATTTTTTACTAATACCAGTTTTTTTCCCATGGGATCTCATAAGACTGATTTTCATTTTCTCATTTGTTTTCTGCTTCACTGTTTATCATTGTTCTTAGTCCCATTACCATTTGTCTACCTGTATATTGAAGCCAGCATTTCTTTTGCACCAAGAGCCTGTTTTAAAAAGTAAATATATGAAATTCTTTCATATTTTTAAGTGATTTGAAAAAAACACTAGAGAACAGGAATTCGTTCTTTCCGTTGTGTTTGCTTTCATAATGCATACTTGTTATGTCACTCTTTGCCTGTGTTTTTCCTTCTCATCTTACATTTGCAAATGTACTTTGTGGTGCTAATTTCTTCTGAAGCCTCAACACCATGCCAGTTTGAATCTTCACGTTGTGATTATTAAATGTCTTTAACTAAAAGGTTCTATCTATTCACAGCAAATGTAAACTCCCTCTGACCACCTCCTGTTTACAAGAAACTAGTCTGAGATAGTTCTGCTGCATTCTCATTTATTTCAAGAGCCTTGCATTTTTTCTGTCCGTATCTCAAGAGTTGCAGCTGTCTCTTCTTTTACCTGCCTGCATGTGACTTCAGTGTTACTCAACAGTCTTTCCACTGTTGCTACAGAAATCATCTCTATCCATCTGCCACGTAGAATATCCCTTCTTGCATCTCCCCAGTTAATTGACATTTATACTTTCAGATTTCATCTGAGCATGTATCTCTTAATTCTCTATCCAACTTTCTTTCCTCACCTTCTAGTCTTTGTAGCTATTACTAGAGAGCTGCACAAAAAATGTGAAATGAAGAAATTTTACCTGTTTTAATGTTCTGTAAGCTTATGATTATGGCCTATGTATAAATTATGTATTGCTGTTGATAATATGAACAGCTAAAACCAGAAGATACTTGAGTCTTTTCTCATAAGTTCACATTTTTTGTCTAGCCCATAAGAATGACAGCATGTTTTCATTTTATTTTCTGCATACAAATAAATGTACTATACTTCTCCTTGAACTTCTCATAAAACACTTTAAAATGGACAGCTATACATACAAATTCATATTTTCATAGTGTATCATTGCTTTTCTTACCTTCTGTTACTGCAAATCCACAGAAAATGTATCATCCTTACAAAACAATTATTCTCTTCCTCACAATGTTACCAAGTCAAGTTTTTGTTTATTCTTGTGTGCTTTACCTTAAACTGAAAAATTCTGCAGTTTGAAGAAATGATAGTTTGCATCAATGGAGTTAACTTTTTATGGCATTTTTTTTCTCATTTACTGAAGAGGTATACCTTCAGATAAAATTTTGCCTTCATTCACCAGGAATGTCAAAAAAAAGTGCTGTCACTCATGTAGCAGTATAACCTAGGAACTCGAAGACCTGGTGGTAGCTTTTTCTTCTGCTGTGACCAGTAAAGGGTTTGTTAAACCAGTTACGGTTTTGGCCGGGTTTTAGATTATTCTAAGCAGTTGGCCTCTCATGCTGAACCTCCAGGGCTGTATCCTACTGTTGGAGCTGTTTGGGATTATAATAGGACATAGATTCCTACCCATTCCAGCACAGTCAGTCCTATCATATTTAGTTGTCTGTCCTCTGTCCTTCAGTAACTTTGTAAATGATACCGTTGTACTTCTGCTTCCTTCTTGCAGTGTAGCTCTCTGATATTTTGCTGTCAGCAGAAACCACATTAAGTGAGTGCAAAGAAAGCACTGAGTACAAAGGGCATGAGTGAGAATTCAGCTGCCAGAGGTGCCTGGCAATTGGGGAAGCATTAGGTTTATTGCCCATTCCTTCACTCAGCACTGGTGGTCCTGATCTGTCTGCAGTATGTTACTGAATAGCCCAAAGACAGCAAAGTGATGAAGGCTTCTACCCCACTCAGCTTGCTTCTGTAGTGCAGAAAAGAATGAAAAATTTAGTTAAGTGTAGTTTTAAAGTAATGAGCAGTGAATCAGTGGCAATGTGTATCACTTGCTAAAATGACAGGGAGGTGGACATCTTGGAATAGCTGCAATGTGAGGTCAATCAAGTCGTCTTGAAAGGCAGAGAAAGCCTGTCATGGCTTGTTAAGGAAAAAATCATGCTACCAGTGGAATGAGAGATGGAAAGGAAGGAGGAGAAAAAATTGGTTAGGATTACAAAGCAAAATTAAATGACAGAACTACAAAAACTTAAATCTAAAAGTTCAAGACTGGCAAGTTGAAAGGTCTTATTTGAAATAGATCGAGGGTGCAATAAGAAAAGAGTGATCTTTTTCTCTTTTTTTATCTGTTAATCTTGCGTGGTCTGTCCTACCTTTAATTTATATCCTCTAGCTCAGGTTTTCTGTTGTTTTGCTTGTGTCTTCTTGGTGTATGTTAATACTGTAGTGGTTTTATGCCCCTCTAAATTGTCTTTTATCTTATGGTCAGAATGAATTTGCTTGTTTCATCTCATTTGATAATAACTGGACATAAAAGTGGATCAAAACATGTTGCAACTTTGTAAAATGTTATTCTATAACTATTATTTTCTATGTTACTACCACCTCTTCTGCTACTTAAGTTCCTGAGTCATTAGCAAAAATACTATACTACTCAAAACAGAAAAATAGAACTAGAAATTCTAGGTTTACATGACTGACAGCACTTTTGGTCTGTTTCTGATGTCTGAAGGCACTTTCTCAGTGATGGTGTTTATATGGATTTCTTGAATGAGAGAGGAAAGTGGGAATGTAGATTAAAGTCTTATCTAAATGCGTTTGTACGCTATTAATAATTTTTATTCTATAGGGCCAAACTTGGAATGCCCCAGTTTTTGAGTCCTGAAGCACAGAGTCTTCTGCGAATGCTCTTCAAAAGAAATCCAGCAAACAGATTAGGTAAAGTGTTTAGCAAAATATTTTAAATTTGATCATAAAATTGATAACATCTGTGATTATTAAAATGACTAAAAATTTCCAGTGTCTTGTGTAAAACAGGCTTTGAACATAGCTTGCATGTTTGCTCTCTAATGATAAACAAAACACAATTTCTGCCATTCATACATCTAAAATTAATGCAGAAGAAAAGACAAATACAACTTTTCTAGTTATTCTTTTGTCCAAGAAAAAATAATTTACATATTTTTCTTCCTTATAAAAGGAGCAGGTCCAGATGGAGTTGAAGAAATTAAGAGGCATGCATTCTTCTCCAAAATAGATTGGAATGTGAGTATCCAAATAAAAATCTAATTCAGAAAATTTCTTAATTAAGTGTTTGATGGTGTCTTATAACTGTCTAATTCACCGTGGCCTGTGTCTTCTCTTTAGAAATTGTACAGAAGGGAAATTCATCCCCCTTTTAAACCTGCAACTGGAAGACCTGAAGATACATTTTATTTTGACCCTGAGTTTACAGCAAAAACTCCAAAAGGTAAAAAGAATACAATTAATGTATGTATTAAAAAAATAGAAACATTGTTCCTGGTCAGCTTGTGTGAAATGTCTTGTTCTTCCTTATATTATTGACCTAAATGAATGCCCACAGACAAATGTTCCATAATTCATAAAAGTTTTTGTGATCTTCAGTGTAAATATTTCATGAGGGGCAACTGAGTTGTCCTGTGTTAAAAATAAATCTTCAGCAACAAAACATATACATAAGTTCAGGTTTACTTATCTGAGTAATCTCATTTTTTAAATTCAAAAATAGTATTTCTATGTCTTTTCAAAGGCTGTGTAGACTTCATTTATTTCATGATGGTGACTCTGTGTGCTATGTATATGTAGAAACTTTGCTATTCCAGAATTTGGGCGGAAAAGTTGCTATTTCAGTGCAATCTGTCTGCATAGTTTCACACTGATCTGTTAAAAATATAATAGAAAATTTTGTCTTTGGACATGCAGGGTGTCACCAGAATTTGAGAACTTTTCCATAAATATAACATAGTTATGCTACTATATGTAAATATTTTCTGAAAAGTACTTTTTTTTTTTTTTGTATAATGTCACCTGACTGAAATATAATCTTAGCAGTCCATGATTATCAGTTTTGTTTCTGGATGATGTATACAAAACAGTTCAGTAATTATTTTTATTACGGTTCTCAAACACTTTATGTAAGTTCCAGTTTCTGTGTACTTTATAAAATAAAGCTGTAGTTAGTTCCTCAGAGTAGACATAATCTCATATCTAAATTTTTAAAACTCAGCTTGTAAGGTGATGATTTGTTTTCCAGATTCGCCTGGTATCCCACCTAGTGCTAATGCACATCAACTTTTTCGGGGATTTAGTTTTGTAGCTATTGCATCAGATGATGAAAGCCAAGCAATGCAGACAGTTGGAGTGCATTCAATTGTCCAGGTGAGTATATCTGCTTTAAAAAAAAAAAGGTCAATAAATCAATATTGCTGTCTCTTGGTGTGGAGGGATTGCTTCCTTTATCATAGAATGCAGGCCCATGGCAAAGTCATTATCAGCTTTATACAGGAAAAGTAATTTTATCCAAACACAAGCTCTAAAAGTGCATGACCTGTTTCATTACTGATCAACGAGGGGTGTGATTAGGTTTTAACCCTTTAAAGAAAACATTGTCATCTGTACTCTAATAACCCTTTAATACCAAGCCATAATTTCAGACAGAACAGAACAGAGAGGGGAATAACAGACACACTGATCTTTTTCCCCTATGCATGAAAATATCATTTGGTCCTGCAGTGCAGTAGAAGGCACTTGAGTGTAATGGTGAATTGTGTCTGGATCTTTTGGCCTGCTCTGCACTTTGGAACCACTGACATAGTCCATCCCTCCAGAGCCACTTTAAATTAATGTGCTAATCCGTGATACTTTGTAACTAATTTCAGTGTAACATAAAAGTCAATGTCACAGTATGCACACAAGCTTTGGCTTCCTAGCAGTGTTGGAATTATTCCAATACAGTCTCCCCTATGAATAATTGTGAGGTTGTTGCTTTTAATAGCCTGCTGGGGTTGCTATTCTTACGTGTTCTATTACTGCCAATACTGCTGGGTTTTGAACAACAAAGCTTTGTTTGCTTTTGTGTGAGTTTTGGGTGAGACAAGAAAGGTGGTCCTCATGCAAAATGGGGGGGAGACACTCCTTGCCTCCTTATGAGGCTGAGGTCATTCTAGAAGTGTGCTTCAGCACTGGAGAGTTTACAGCCAGTGGGGAAAAAAGCAGATGCATGTACAGGAAAGAAAACTAAAAGACCTCTGCAAAAACTGTTGTTCTACCTTCTCTTACTGCTTTTAATAATTCTGATTACTAAGGAAGACTGAGTTGTGAAAGCTAACTACTGAGCTCAGTTGTATTAAAAACCTGTTGGCTTACAGGTCAGAATAAGAGGATATGCTGTATATTTCCCTTTATTTATATTTTCACTGCAACAATGTTGGGCAAATGGCTGAGAAAATTTTTTAAAACCAGTTTATTCAGAAATTAATATTTCTTGTATTTCTTTAATCCTCTTCTTATGTCTCAAATAGTCCTAACATCCTTGTTCATCACATAGCATGTTTTATATGTAATAAACCATTAAATTTCAAGGGGGTTTAGCTCTTCTTTTAATCTACCGATTTTTTTTAATAAATAATAAATAAAATAAGTAAATAATAATAATAAATAATAAAATAAATAATTTTTAATCTATACCAAGCTGTCTGGCTTGGTATATGGATCAGAATAACTTCTGCTCCTAAAGACTTGCTAAATGTTTCTACATGTTTTTCTGTGCTTCTTTTTTGCCACAAAGTTTTGCAAATGAGGTTCTTTTCTTTTATATTGTTTACTTCTCTTGTAAAAATCATCTCTGCTGCCTTTTCTCCATGCCTCTCCACTGCTTCCTCACTCCTGTTTCCTCTTTTCAGTGCTGCAGGATACCCAGATGGTTTCCTGCAAATGCTTTGCATCCTTTGCAGAGATTGCCTATGCTAGAACACCATTTCCTTCCCTTATGAGTGAACATTTCTCAGTCTTTCAGCTTTTCATTTGTGTGAAAGGATTTTTGACTGCTATTTCATCCAATTTTTAGTTAATCTCATTCTATTCAGTATATCTGGGTTTTCCAGCTGGTATTCATCTATTCAGATAAGAGTGATGCTCTTTTATTAATATTTTATCACAGTATTTTGATCTTCATTGTTTTGAAGAGTGTCATTAAATTTATTAATCAGTAACCAGAAACATCATATTGTCAGTTTCTAAAATACAGTGTGCATTATTTATGATTTATTCTGTACTAATACCAAGCAGAAGGTAGTGCCTATTTGGGCCACTTTGACCTACTACAGGCCATCAGTTCAAAATTTGAAGCAAATCAGTAGGAAATAAAAAACTTATTCTTAATATAAAAGTAATTTATTTAGAATATTTGTTAATTGATACTGTTATTTTGGTAGCAGTTGCACAGGAACAGCATTCAGTTTACTGATGGATATGAAGTAAAGGAAGATATTGGAGTTGGGTCTTACTCTATCTGCAAGAGATGTATTCATAAAGCTTCAAACATGGAATATGCTGTAAAGGTAATTACTTTTTTATAAACCACACCAACTCTTTCCAGGTTTAAGCATCATAGATCTTGGACATGATAAAATTTATCTCAATTTCCTACATTCTTTATGCAAATAAATTATAGTATAAGAAGATTTTTTAGATGCAGATGTGAATTATGCTAATCAACCATATGCCATCTACTGGCAGATATTTTTATGGAATTGCTAATGGTTTTGTTTTCTATATGCTGATTTGAGGAGTGAAAAGCAATCTTCAGTCTTTGAAACACCTATGTAATTAAAGAAAAACTGATGGGAGTTACATGACTGCTTCTTGAAGAAAGGGAAGCAGGAAAAGCTTTGGTGACTTTCCATCATTCTTTCAAAATGTGATTATTTTTTTCTAACATAGTTATTTATGGGGGGTTTACTTCTCAAGTAGACTCCTAAATTGTCAGACAGCTTGGAGTTCATAACAGTGCTTAGGTCTGTGTACCTTCTGGAATAAACCTCAACTCTTTTCATTGATTGCTAGTTTTCAACAAGGTTTTAATGTTTGGGGTTTTTTTATGGTATTCCAGTGGGCTTTCTAGCACTTCTTTGAAGGTGTTTAATGCTTAGCTGAAATAGTAGAATTCCCAAAAGTGGAATGATATACTTATCTTTTTTTCTTTATATATAACACTGTGGAGCTGAATGGCAACTGTAAAAGCAGGAGCATGGATTAGCAGACTTGAAAAGCAGAGGGGGAAGTAATATTTAGATCCTGTACTGTGAGGTGGTTTCTCTGTTTCAATTGATGAACACTTTACTACCCAAATATGTAAAATGTGAAGATAAATTATGTTTTGCTGTATCCTTGTACACAGATTGTCTACTGGAAACCTTCCAGTTTCAGTTTGGTAGTTACATATTTGTCATTATTCTGGTTCTGGCCAGAAACAGATTTGATTCTGTGCTTGCAATATGAAGTAATTTCTTGAAACTGGAAGAAAGTACTGGCATAGCTGTTAGTTCTCTAAGCCATAACAGTTAATGTCAGGATTCTCTTGCTTTTCTGATGCCTCTCTTATTGATTTTTTTCCTCAAGGAATCCTGTATCAGTGTTGATGTGTTAGGATAGTGGTGGTGCTGGCTTTAGTGTGTCAAAAGGAAGAGGGGTAAGAAAGAGATGGAGAAGACATTGGAGGAAATTTTACAGCTCAGAAAGAGAGGGGAAAAAAAAGAACAAAACATTTTAAATAGGGCAAAATAATATTTTGCTTGTTTGCACTGGGAGAACTTCAGAGCCTGACTGCAGTCCCCTAGCTATTCAAATGAGCTTTCATAATGGAATTCTTGTCTGAATTAGCTTGGGCAATTTTTTCCTTTTCTTCCCCCCTCCCTTTTTCTCCTGCTTTTTCTTTTGCTGAGCTAAATACTTGAGATTAGCTTTGTTAAAATCAGTTCATTAGCATCGTTACACCGGTATCTCTTGTCAAATTAGGAACTTCCTATGTTATTAAAGAAGGGGTGACTGAAGTCTTATCTACTCAACAGTCTTACACTATTTATCACAGCCTGAGATATAAGATCACATCCTCCAAAACTGTTTTCAACTGAGAGATTTTTTTAGATTTTTTTCAAATTTTTTTTCTCTGCCTTGCTATTCCAGTTAAGCTTTATTTTGGTTATAATCCATGCTCTTTACCAACAATAATGAATATTACTTACCTGTTTATGCTAGTAAATACACCAAAGTATTAAACTACATAGTATTTACAAAAATAATTATGCCTATTTATCTATTTGCTTTTATAGATCATTGACAAAAGTAAAAGAGATCCAACAGAGGAGATTGAAATCCTACTGCGCTATGGACAGCATCCAAATATTATTACTTTAAAAGATGTAAGTACTGTGTTAAACATTCCTTAGCGTATTATAATTGCACATCACTTTCTAATCCAAGATATTACAAACTGCATGTTTGAAATTTATGTTACTGTTTTTCAGTGTTTAAAAATAAAACAGTGTCCTAATGTGTTGTATTCAACAATATCTTTTTTTTTTTTTTTTACTGATATGATTTTGTTGCCTTTTGGAGATGCTTATAGCGTGGTATAACATAATCCTAAATACTCAATTCATCCTTAGCAGATCTTAGCACAGGAACAATCATTTCACCTTGGCTGTATTTTTAAAGTAATAAACAAGGTTTTTGGTTGCTTAGTTAACTTTGAATCTCCTTTTGTTTACATGAGTCAAAAGCAATTTTAAAGTGCATTATTATGTAACTGAGGACTTGCTGTTTAAGATGGCACAATACCTAAATTAATTTTCAGGAACGTTAATGACAGTTACTTGGTAATAAACAAAGGCTTTTCATATCCATGGTCATCACTTTTTCTTTACCTTGTATCTTCATCCGGTCTTTGTTTGCAAGATTAGCTATTTTTTTTTCTTATGCTGCTCTGATTGGGGAAACAATTTGACCTTAAAAAGCCAAGAGTAACTTAAGTTAGGAGGTAAAGGTTTTTCATAGTGAACAGCATATTCTGATGATCTAAAAGAAAAATAACATTGCATTTATCTCATTGATTATGCATTACAGAGGATTAAAAATTAAAAAGGATATGCTTAATGACTTTCATAGTCTGCAAGAAAGTGGTCTGGTCCTCAGAATGAAACCTCAAGCAAAACAGCTAACCATTTCCAGGAGACAGAGAGATTCTCCAACATTTTGCAGTCGTTAAAACAGGAGTTCATAAATACTGTGGACATGAGTACCAGGCAACTCTGTGTAAAGATCATCTACTATAATCTGTCTTCCTTTCATCAGTATCATGCAGTTAGGGCCCCTTCTTGGGAGAACAAAACAGGTCAGATATACAGGAGCAACCCACCACAGAGCTTACCTTCTGCAAACTGGTCAGTCCCACTTTGTTGTGCCACATGTGCTTGGACAATAAAGGTCCCTGAGAGCAGCTGTGCTAACACAGAACCTGTGTCCAGAACCAGCATCCACTCTGCTTTGAGTACTCCATGCTAGTTTTATGTGTTATTTTAACTCATAATAGAGATTATGCTGCTAAAAGAGGAAGACAAACATAGGGAATATGAGTACTTACCTGAACTTGAGCATTATGAGTATTTTTCGCTGAGGGTGGAGAAACCCAAGCAGCCTTGAAAATCTGCAGTGTATTCACTGAATCATTCTACTTTGTAGCTAATTCTTCATCACCATCACCTATCATCTTCCAGTAGATGTCATCTTTCATTCACACCATGCAATAGACACATAAGAAAAGGAGACAAGCAACAACAACAAAAAAAAAGCCTGAAGTCTACAGAGCAGGAGAAGACAGTAGGCTTTTAATTCTCACTTATTTCTACTTCAGCTCAATTCCTCAAGAACAGTCTATGGAAGTATTTCCAGTGTAAGGAAAGAACAACAGGATTCATATGTGCTGGAAACTTGTATAATACCCACTACTGTGAAAACTTTAAACAATGTTAAATTTTTATTGTCCCAATATAGATCACTGAGGCAGATTGCTTGCATATTCCACAATGTAGTGGTATGCTATTATAACTTTCAGAAGAATAAGGAGTACTTGGCCTTTAGGCCTGAAATTCATCAAGAGCACCATGTATTTATTATTATGCAAATAAAACTCAGTGTTGATTTTACTCCATTTTTAATTTTGTTTCACACCAGCATTTAAATGTTACTATTTTGAAATGCCAAAACAAAGTGTTTCAGTATTAAGTGCATGTAATTGAAAGTTATTGTTCTTCAATAAGTAATTTTTCTTTCTTGTATTTCATGGATCAGTGTAGTAGTATTTGGATTTAACTTTATGTTAATTTTCATTCTTGCTTAGCACTTCTTGTATAATTTAATTCTGAAGGTGTTTGGATAGAAACAATGGATATTCAAAAGACCAAATTCTTTCTGCAATGCACAGTCCTCTAGGGTCTTTCTTTCTGATTGTTATCAGTGGTCTTTTTAAGTTACACAGTACATAAACAAAAGAAGGAGCTATATTGTGCTAAATCAGATGTCCTCTTCTCCAATATCCTGCCTCTGACAGAGACCATTAGTGGATGCAGTGTAAGAACAGAGGAAGCACACGGCTTCCAACAAACCAGTACCTAGAAACTTCCTGTGCCAGACCATTATATGTATTTTACCATTTTTTACATATTAGAGCCCTTCTTAAATCTTGGTTCCCAAAGCCAAGCCATGGTGATGATGATGACCTATTAGCTACTGTTCTGCAGCAGAACTTCTGTGCTGTTTTGAGTTATGTAAAGCATTAGCTGCAGAATCTTTCCAGAAACATTTTAGAAAGTTTATATCCAGTATAAGAAAGTATATCCAGTCTCCCTATTCAACTGCTTATTTGCAAATTCAACACAACACCTAATATGTATGTGAAATCTTTTTTCTCTATGCAGAAACCATATTCTCTTTCTCCATTACATGATACTTTGTTCATGTCCCTACACCTGTTTCTCACCATAATTTTTCTTCCAGTTTGCCTGCTGGAGAAGACATACTGACTGATCTTAGGCATGTGTCAGTAGTTCATTAAAAATCATCACATGTATGATCTCAGCATAATACCATGCACCACTGTAAAGAAAACTTCAACATTATTTATTCAATACAAACAAATAAGTTGATAATACCATTAGAAAAAGGGTAATGGTTGGTTTGGTGTGGCTGGATTTTTTTTTTCTATTATTTTGACAGATAGACAGGACCTGCAAGGGGTAATGGATAAAATAGTAACAAAGTGAAAACTTTGCTTGTATGTCCCCCTGCAATACTCAGATGTGTGTGCTTTATCTTATCAAATGAAATAAGCTTATTCCTTCATGTTCTACCAGGATTACATGGAGCACACCTACTAAAATGCAAGTTTAGTAGCTAGAACTATATTATTCTGTTTCTTAATTCTGTCTAATATTTAAAATCTTAATAAAAGAACATTCAGATGATTAATCATTTATATTTCACAGAAGGAAACACTGCTGTTAAATGAGAAAATAAAACCTATGATGTCTTCCTCTCTTTATGTTCACAAGCTTGTGAAGCCTTCTGGAACTGTTTCTTTACACCACTTCTTTTATTATTTGTTGATTAAATAATCCTTTTAATATAGTGAAGGGCACAAATATTTCTAAGTTTAGAACTTTAGTATTTCCTAGGCATCTTAAGACAAGGAGATTGGGATGAAAGCTCTTTTTATAATTTAGCTGATACGCATCTCTAAGTTTATTTTTCTACAACTTGCATAATTGTTGGTACTTAAAGTAGGTTTTATTTCACAAGCAGTGCATAAGAGAACAATTTCAACATCACCATAAAAATTGATTGACATAATAATAAAGAACAGAATCTGTACAAGGTGTCACTAAAGCAAGAACCACTTTCTGGGTTGGAAGCCCAGGAAAGTGGAACTGAAATGAAATGCTTAAGAATACCTTAATGTGTTTTAGTATAGCTCAGTCTGTAGTGCCCCCTGCTGATAATAAAATTCTCAACTATTGTTTCCCTAGGAGATAAAAATCATGCAAAAATGAAGCCATTTTCCATAACTAGAAGGTCTAAAATATACATGTTTTATTAATTTCAGATTTGTATATTGGGTTTTATCACAGCCCTTTTGTTTACATTAACTTGTTTACAGAGACGCTTTAAGGTGAACTTGCATTTAATTTGTGTGACTATTCAGCTGGAATATCTCTGTCCATACCTTTCATTTGGTGCAATAGTTACTTTTAGAATTATCTCTGGGTTTGCCTTAATTAAGGTAGTTATAATGTATCACTACTTCTTAATTTCCACCATGTCTGGTTTATTATGTTTCATTAAGAGTATGTGGGGGAATCTACGTATTACTCATCCTTTTTTGTCTTTAAACATGCCAGTATTTTTGTGTAATTTCATTACAGTATTACGTTTTTGTAGAAGATCTTTTCCTCATTTCTGAAGATGAACAGTGTTTGGATAGTGCAGAGTGAGAAACAGAGGGATTAATAATTGAAGAAAACAGCATGTTGGATGCACCTGCACTATCTCTGTGCACTTCACAGGAAGATAGAGAATAAGAATTCTGAAGTTCACATCTTCCTCTACTTTTTGCAGGTGTATGATGATGGAAAATACGTATATGTAGTAACAGAACTTATGAAAGGAGGAGAACTGCTGGATAAAATTCTTAGACAAAAATTTTTCTCAGAACGAGAAGCCAGTGCTGTTCTGTTCACAATAACAAAAACGGTTGAATATCTCCATGCGCAAGGGGTAAGTTTTCATCTCAGACAAAAAGGCTTATAGAAGTTAGTGTTCTATTTCAGATGTATAAAGTCATATATTTCTATGTTCTTCTGTGCAGCAATTAAGTAATTTTTGGTAAATAATTACCTCGCAGCACGATTTTGTGTTGAAATCAAAGCATTCCTGATCAGCTGTGCAGATGTCCAGATAACAGGGATGATGCAACTGTATCTCTTGTCCTACATGCAGTCTGTCAACAGTTCTGTGGAATGTGCAGAAAATGACTAATATGATATGAGAGGAAGCCAAGAACAAGTGCTAGAAGCAGTGCTGTTGCTTACATGTAATTCCAGCCCTATCCTCTCATAGACCTTGGAAACTGAGTATTTTCCACCTATCGCTCTTGTAAATTTTTCCACTTCTTGGTTTGGAAGAACTTGTCTTATGAGTTGTAATTCTGGCACCATAGCCTCAGGAAGTTGTAGTGGAGTGCTAGGAGAAAGAAAGTTAATGCTTCAGGAAATTAATTTGTATTTCAAAGATAACGAAGGCAAATGTGACAATGCCTGGCAAGAATGACAAGTTGTGTTGCATTTTTAAGTAAATAAGGGAGATGGAGAGAAAGCAGAAAGTAAGGGTGCAAAGTGAAGCTGCTAGCACCTAATTATCCAAGAAAAGATATTTCAGCATGGTTAGTGCTCATTATTTTAAGTAACAACAATTCAGCAGCGACTTTCTGGAAGCTATTATTTCAGAAAACCTATGATCATAAGTTAGCATCATACACCATACGTATGGTGTATCTTATTCTGCAATTCAAGGCTTTCTTCAGTCTCTTGTTATGTGTGGGTTTTTATCTGAGCCTTTGTGCACAGGAGTAGAACCTTTGGCCAGTAGCAGCATCCATGAGAACTATGAATAAACCATACCTCCTGGATGGAAATATCAATAATAGAATGCCACAAATCATAACCTGCTTCTGTCATACCACTTGTGGCCAAAAAAAGGCCCAGTGTTCATGCATTATGTAAGGGATTTTTACGAGCTCTTGTTTTTCTTTACTCTGGTTCTTAATGCCAGTAAATACTGGCATTTTAACTTGCATTAGATCACATGCTCTTTGGAACCTGAGGAATTTTCAATTTGCCTTACATTAAGTATATTTCTACATGAAAGATGGCCATATATGTAAACAGTGAGTACTTCAGTAGTCTAATTTTTCTCTGGAAGAGTCTCTGGTGTCTTCAGTGGATTTTCCTTTTGGATCTCTTTTGGACACAGAGGGAGGTCATTTTAATATGGTAGTAGGTAACAGCTGGTTTGACAGATTCTGCTATGTGTGCAGCCTCCACAACCGTTCCCAGAAGGAGTTTCTTCATGGACATTCATAGGATACTTTTGAACTGAAAAGTTAGCTAAGGAAGGAATGAAATCTTCCTCTTCAGGGTAAGCTTCAGTTCCAGCTTTCAGGCAAACCATTCCAAAACTATTAGTGCCAGCATACAACAATAAAGGGTTGGTACAATAGACATCATAAAAAGAATAAACAGGAAATATAATGTCATCTTGGAGCAGAATATTGCATGCTTGTAGATGACTGTGAATGCTAATCAAAACCAAGATGCTATGAAATAAGAGAACTAAAAAGTCCTGCGTATTGTTTTGCTATCCTCTGTTGCTCTAAAATAAAATGTATTTTTAATGCAAGATATTAAATGTAATTTTAAGCTGTATTGATATTATATATATATATATATGGCTTTACATATATATATTTAAATATATATTTTATATATTTTATATATTTTATATCTGACTATTTTTAAATTCACCCTTAGGAAAACATCTTAATACAAAAAGGTATTTTATTTATTCTTTGACAATAACATTTTGATTGCTTAAGAATTTTACATTTCAATTTGAACTAGACTGTTACACTTTTCCTCCCACTTGAGAATTGCTTCCCCTTCTTCCAAAAAAAGTAAAACTTAAACAGACTGGTTCTAGAAGCAGTCTGCCAAATCCACAGCTTTGTGATGCTGCCATTGCCCACCTCTTCCTTTCTAAGCCATTTAGGATCTAATTAAAAAAAAAAACCAAACACCACCAATTGTAATAAAACTGTGGGATATTTTTTCTTCTGCTTCTTGGAGCAGTAAAGGATGTTTCATCAATTTCTTAGAGAAAAAGGATTCTCATTTATCTCAATATCAAAAAAAGAGGGCTGTCAGGAGCCCATTCTCTCATACACTGACATCTCATGCTTGGATGTTCCTCTTAAGAGCTGTTGTTCCAACTCAGGTTATTTAATATCTTAAGTATTTGCATGCTGAAAAAGCCTCTACTAAATAGACTTACTGTGTTAAATGGCTTTACAGTCTACAGACACCCTGCAGCCTATTACTTCTTCATCTTGTGTTGCTTATTTTTCCAATACACTACTACAATTTTGGAAGAGTGTGTAGAGCTTCTCATTCTGCACATCACTTACAGGAGTTTTGGGGTATCTCCTCATTGTAATGTGATTACCTTCTTGAAATGTTTCACCACATTCTTTTCCAGGATGAAATGAATCCTCCATTCAGATTTAACCATGAAAAGCTGTGTTTAATATTAATCAAATACATAGGACAATCAGAAAAAGAAAGGCCTTCATAGCAGGTCTGTTTAAATATTTAAAAGAGGATATTTAGATCCACTCTGCTGTCTTACAGCAGTATATACCTTCTTCTTTACAGAGAGCAAAGCTTCTAGAGACTTTAGGCTAATTTGTCTTGTGAAAAAAAGTATAACAAGTCATCTGATGTGAAAGACTGCCCTGGCACATTCCAAGTTTTAATAAGGCTTATTTATAACATAGCTTCAAATACGATCAGATTCATTCTGACAGATCTTTGATGGCTTCTACAGTTTAAGTCAAGCATTTTAGATCTACAAAACATCCATTTGGGAACCAGTACAAGCTTTTTTGACATGTCTGTCCATTAGGAGAATACCTCTTTGATATTTAGGGTTTTTTCTGGCAGGACTGTATTAAAATTCCTCTTTAATCAGGCCTTAAATGTTTGCACTGAGATAAATTCCAATTATCTGAATTAATAGAGTGGAATGTAATGGGTTACTTCAGCACCTAGAGTATGATTATATAGCACTGTGGCACATCAACAGCTATGGACATCCATTACATCAAAAGATATTACTAGCCAAAGGTTCTGATTTAAATAATCTTGTAGGTATGCATGTTAAAATAGAAAATACATGTATTCACCCATCAGACCATGACATCTGGGACTCTCTGTACAAATAAATCTGGGGGAAATGGAATGTCTGGAGGGGGCTTCATATTTGGTTTCCAAATTAGAATTATAGTACTCTGAACACCATTGAGCATCAGAATGCTGCAGCTAATGTTAGAAGCGAGAAATCTGGAAGCTGATAGGATATTTGAAATTAAGTACCAGATTTGATAATTATACTATAAAGCCTTTCCTGTCTTTAGCTTATTGTACTCAGTGGTTTGTTTTATTTTTTTAGGTTGTTCATAGAGACCTGAAGCCTAGCAATATTCTATACGTTGACGAATCTGGTAATCCAGAGTCGATTCGAATTTGTGATTTTGGTTTTGCAAAACAACTACGAGCAGAAAATGGTCTTCTGATGACTCCGTGTTACACAGCAAATTTTGTTGCACCAGAGGTAAATACCAGGAGAGCTTATATGCTTCAGTTTATTTTGATGGGGTTCTTTTGCTGGCTAGAAACTTGTTTCACTTGTGTGTAACACGCTAACTCACTGTAAAACCCAAAAATTTGAAATCTCACAATTTTAATGGCATAATTAAAGTATTTCTAGACATACTTTAAAAATAAATAAATAAATTTGTCTCCCTCAGGTTTTAAAGAGGCAAGGTTATGATGCTGCATGTGACATCTGGAGCCTTGGGGTTCTGCTTTATACCATGCTTACTGGGTAAGGGTAAATTTAGTTTGCTTTGCTGTACAACAGCAAACCAATATAAACAAAAAGGATTATAAATGTATGCCCACTCTTGAAGGTGTTTCTATTGAGGTGCTGATTAATCTCAACTTTGGCTTCAGTGGGGGTAGAATATGCATTGCCTTTTGTAGAATCCAAGTTTGCAGGGACCAATGTGAAACATTCTTGGCTTTTCATGTCTAATCTAAGTGTTTCATTTCTGCTTTTTGGTGATTTAGGGGGAGGATTGTTAAATGAGAAAATTAGCTGATTAAGCAGCATATATGTTGAAGGAAACATATGTTCCAAATATAATTGCAATGCATTAAGCATGAGTATGTGCAAAAATCAGTCAGTGGAAAGTTTGAAGTGATGCAGTTAGGATATAGCAGATACAATAGAAATGCATTTATGTGTGCAGCAGAAATTAATGGTATAGAAGATGTATATTAAATTCTCCTATAGTTCCCTAATCTCAAAGATGGTAAAATGGTTGCTACTACACCTGCCAAATAGATTATCTTTCTGCTAGATTATTCAGATTGCCACTTTGGTTAAGAGTTAACATAATCGGAGACATTTTTGGCATTTAAAAATATATCAGTCATGAACATACTTGGTTTTAGATGTATCTCCTTTGGTTGTGGATGTTCTGATAGCAGCAAGAATGTATTGAAGCAAGGAAATATGCTATATCTTCCTCCTTCTAGTATCAAAACAGCATTTACTCTTTTTTGCAGAATCATCATAAAGTCTTCAAACCTAATTTTATAACAGCTTGTTTTATTACTTCAGTAAAATATGAAGGCTTAAGGCATACTTTCTATAATTCAGGAACCACCACTACTTAGACTGCCAGAGGAAAAATCTGGTTTCAGACCCTATATAGAGAGAATGCCTACAGTAAGAACAGACCTGTAGTCATGCATGTAGTCTGCAGTGTTGTACATTTTCATGTTAAGGATAATTTGGGTTTTAGAGCTATTTGAATATGTGTTGCCTCTAGTAAGTTGAACTCGCTGAATGTTATTATCAGATTTATAATAACTACTGTCCTCCAGTTTGTGGAAGTTAATAACATTTCAATTTTCTGTTTAAATAGCTACACTCCTTTTGCAAATGGTCCTGATGATACCCCAGAGGAGATTTTGGCCCGAATAGGTAGTGGGAAGTTCTCTCTCAGCGGTGGTTATTGGAATACTGTTTCAGAAACAGCAAAGGCAAGTAGATTTGCTTTGTGCTTTGGGGGATAAGACACTGACTGCAGTGTAACATGTTGCATATAATCTATATTTTATATACGGTTGGGTAGGTTCCAACCATTATTGTTATTTCAAAATACTGATCTGATCCTTTATGTGCTTAGAAGTTTGTTTACTACATCTGATTCTTTCACATTTGAACGGTCACTTGCATGTAGGAAGAGAGGTGTCTCTCTTCTCTCAAGTAACTGATGATAGGACATGAAGAAATGACCTTAAGTTGCACTTAAGGGATGCTTAGATTGGATATTAGGAAAAATTTCTTTACTGAAAGAGTGGTCAGGCATTGGGACAAGCTGCCCAGGGAAGTGGTAGAGTTGCTGTCCCTGAAGGCATTCAAAAAATGTGTAGATGCAGCAGTTCAAGGACATGGTTTAGTTGGCATGGTGGCGTTAACAGCTGGACTTGATCTTAAAGGTGTTTTCCAAGCTTAATAACTCTCTGATCCTATGACAGTCGTTAACAAATGTCTTTAGAAATACAGTGTATTCACTCAGTATTCACAGGCATGCAGAGTCATCCATGATGACAAATGATGGAGTAAAACGTCATGTGGAAGCATGATATTCAAAAATAATAACCTAAATCAGGGATAATGATAATATGATGATGATGATTACCATATGTTCCACTGATTCAGGATAGAAAATAAAATAAATTTTCACATTTTTCTGTTAAGGTCAGTTCTTCAGAATTACCCAAGACAGTTTATCCTGTACTGTCTCATTAGGATTTGATCAGTGTATTCTTTTAATATTCTTTAAAATTCTTAAAGTACTTTAAGAACTTTTGGTGTGTAAATGTCATATCTAATCTAAAAAAACTAAAACAAAAAAACCAAACCAAAACAAAAAAAACAAACAAAAAACCCAAACCCAAGTATTATATGTTCTTGGTTTTGCATTTGTACGAAGTAAAATTTTAAGACAAGGTGTTTTTTTTTAAGAAATACATTTTTTACAGCAAATAGACTTGAAACTTCAGTGTGCAATATCCTATATACTCCTTCTGTATAGCTACTCTAAGGTGCTAGCTTTCCAAGAAGAAAAAAAGTTACATATGCTCTGCTCTTTCATGTGAAGTGATCTGTGATGTGTGTTCTAATGTAATGTTCTCATAACTCAGCCATTTTCCTGCAAAATATGTCATTCATTTGTTTGAAAAATCAACCTGTCAGAATAACATGTTTACACTCATCTGGTAGCATCAGTTTTGTCTCCCTTTAGCACCATTCTGTTCAGTTGTATTCAGGAGTCTAGAATGGAACAAAACCTATTAGCTATGGAAAAAAAAAATCATAGATTCCTTTTTAGTAATAATTTTAAACGTTTTGATTTTAATTATAAAGCAAATAATGACTTAAATGGAAGTGTTCAGTATTGCTAATCTAACTTATGTTAACATAAATTCATTTGTAGTGAGTTAAATGTGTTTCCCCACAGGCAGTGGAGAACCTTAGTGTAGAAATGTTTTTTATGCTCGATCCTTACTAACTGACATCTAAAGTAATTTATAAAGTATTATGCTGCTGTATACCTTTGTTTTCAACATCTCGAGTGTTGTATGCAATTCTGATTACTGTAATTTGAAAAAAAAAAAGTTTAAGAGATGGTAGAAAAGGATGTACCAAAACAATAAGTAAAAATCTTATTAAATGTCAACTACTTCCAAATAAAGAGAGTAAATAGAATATGACATAACAGACAAAAGAGATCATTTAATTGATGGTACAGAGAAGACTGATTACTTTTTTTCTCATATGATGATTTTACTAGGGAAATCAGGAACCATTAATACTTTCTGCAGAAGTTAAAACACAAACAAAATTAAGTATCTGATAATACAGTTCACAACTTAAATTTAAAATTGCTGTGACAGATGTTTGAGAAGACGGGAAAACCAGAAGTATAAGCCATAAAATGAGTTCAGAGGTGATGAGGTAAAAATCACTGAAGAGATGTTTATGGCCACCAGTAGTACTAATAATTAACCTTCAACTTCCGTTGTGGTTGACAGACACTGGGGAAACATGCAAATTAAAATATTATCTCTTCTTTCTCAATTTTTCCTTTTTCACAATACTCTTTGCCTACATATCTGCTGTTTGTCATTGCTAAAAAAATTACTGCTATAGTGGAGCCTCTGTGTGCATATTTTTATGTTAATGTATTTTTCCTCACTTAATTGAGTACTTTTCTGTTGTGTTACCAAACATCCATTAAGTCATGTAATTAAAAGATAAAGTATTAGCATAACTGGAGCAGGTTTTCAGCTGTTTCAAACTGACGCTATGAGCAAATTTTTATGCCACTAGAATCCTCAGTTTCAAACAGTAATCTTTTTAAAAGCTGGTATTTTACTGCAATTGGCATTGATTCGGTTTTATTGACAGGACCTCGTTTCAAAAATGCTTCATGTTGACCCACATCAAAGACTGACTGCAGCCCAAGTTCTCAGTCACCCCTGGATAGTTCACTGTGACCAGTTGCCTCAATACCAGCTGAACAGGCAGGATGCTCCCCATCTAGTGAAGGTAAGTAGATATTTGTTAAATTTTGTTACATTTGCTCTTTAGCCAAAATCAGTGTAAACAAAAGGATTTTTTTTTAAAAGTTGCTGTGTTATGCGTTCCTCTAAATACTATTCAAATGTTGTTATGACTGGGAGAACTTTTAATATGTAACAGGATTCTGCAAAAAAACCAGTCATGGAGGGTACATCTAACACATCTGAAAAAGACATTTTCTTATGTGTGAAATTTATTGAACTTACAGTGGCTTAACTTCTTTAAAACATGGCATGAAGAAATCATTCTTCTGATAGCTGAAAATGTTGTCAGGTGACTGTATAGGGGAGCTGAAAAATATTTAAGCTAGTTTTACAGTTTCAGAGGCGGTTAATCAAAAGTGACTAAAAGAAAACAGTGCACTTCCTGATCACCATATAAGCTAAAAAGAAGTCAGAAAGGCAGTGATAATTATTACAGAATCATACTGTTTTGTATTGTCTGAAGCACAATCTGTTTTTGACCCTTATAAACTTCATCACTTTGAGCAAGCAGAAAGAAATCAGAAATAATTGAATTCTACTTTTCTGTATTCTTCCTGCATTCAGTCCTACATCCAGGAATCTCTGTCATGCAACATAAAAGGGATCTGAATAATATAATTAATACTCTCTCTGAGTCAGTTGTTAGAAACTTCTGGCATCCAAAAGCACAAGTGGAAGGAGAGGAAGTTCTGATACCACAGCTCTGATAATTTTCTAACTTTTTTTTTTTTTAAATAAAATATTAATGTGCTGAATAATGTGGATGACTTTAAAATATTTTGTTGAAAACTGAAAATATTGTATAAGTGATAAGCAGAGACAGCCCACTGGTGGGATTTCATTCCCCTATTATTTCACGAAGCATGGAGAGAGAACTTCATGTAGCGATCTGGGTTCAGTTTTTTAAGCAATGTAAAATGGCTTTAGATTGATCTGAAAACTATTTATTACCCCTAAAAAATACTCACTCCTAACAGTGCTGTCATATAAGTAATGTAGTGGTATGTTTCATTTTGTAGATGCAAGTAGACTGGAAGTTAAACTTGTTCACAAGTAGGACTGTGTGATCTCTAGTATGTGTGTCAATTATAATGTACCCCTCTTTTTTTTCCCCCCCTGCTTCACAGGGAGCAATGGCAGCAACTTACTCTGCTTTGAATCGTAATCAGTCACCAGTTTTGGAGCCAGTCGGCCGTTCTACTCTTGCTCAGAGGAGAGGTATAAAAAAAATTACCTCAACAGCCCTGTGAAGTGACCTCAACCAGATATTTGGTACCATGGCATAAGATGATAGCACAAATCATGGCGACAGGTAGCACATATCTGACAGATACCTGCAAGCACACTCTGTCCCAGCTGGTACCTAAAATGCTGCTGCTCCTGCTGCTGCTATTGCTTTCATCTATTCTCGCTTTAAACTGTTGATGGCAAGTTACTGATCTGACTGGAGCTTCAAATGGAGTGACAAGTGGAAACACAGTGGAAACGATCATGTTCACGAGTGAATAAACCAGAAGAATTATGAATGCCGCCTCTGTCAAAAATACACTGAATAAAGCACTCTGCACCACATAGCATTATTTTTATAAGGAATATTTTTTGTCCCCTAAAATATTCTTTGTTACAGGTAGAGATGGACAGTTTATGTTAAGCACTTAGCTTAAACAATCTGTTTATATTAGCACTATATACTTTGTGCCATCCAACATTTTGTATGTTTTTGTAAACAGTTCACAAGCAGTACATTTCTGTGCTGTTTTCTTTAATGTATACATGCCTTGTTTTACTTAGATATTATTAATCATTTTGACAATTAAGCCTGATTAAACAGTTCACCTGGATTAATCAGTATTGTTGGACAGCTCTAAAAGAAGCCTGACTGTTAAACAGCTATTGAATGTAATACTATGAATTATGTATTTCTCTTTGCCTACATCTTTTCTATATTTCCATGTTTTTCACACTGCATGTCATGTTATGAAAGTCAGGATACTGTTTATAGTATTCAAAATTTAAACAGTGGATCTCTCACCATGCTATATATACAACAGGTAGCATAACCCAGAGAAAAGGTAACTTGCTCCATATCTCAGTCTGTCTTTTGTTCCTCTGCCCCTTCCTTTTATTCTTTTCCATCTAATCTCTGGACTCAGGAATTATTGCTAAATACTTTCTGATAGAGGACATTTCTATGTTGTTTATTCTTATAACCCATTGTTAATATTTTATCTCCATTCTGTGATTTTTGTTTAAGCTGCAAAGGATTTGTTCAGTAAATGTTGGCATTATAGAAGAAAGGCAGCATTGAAGGTAAAGCAAAACTTAATGTCAGCTAGTAAGCAGAAGCCTGCAAAAAAAAAAAAAAAAAAAAAGTAGGTTTAAAAAACTGTGTTCATCATCATTGCAAATCTGATGGATCTAATGTTCTGTCAGTTATTTTCTCATTATTTTAATTGACATCCAAAACAAAATGAGACGAGAGTCTTCCAGATCTGTCTGGGATTAGAAAGGGTTCTTATGATATACCATGAAAATAGTATTGTCCCAGTCAGGTAAAACAAAGCTGTTTGGAGTAAAGTGTTCTCACTTTTCCCCAGATGGAAGCAAGTTTGCAGGAATAGTGAAATACTCATTTTAAATACTAATACAAAATTTTAATACTCTTAGACTCTAAATGTCTTAAGTAATTAAAGGTGTATCTTGATGCTAGTCTTGAAAAATTAATTGCCCACATGAGAAAGTGCATTGGAATGTGTTTGAATCCAGTGAGTGCCCCACTCCACCAAAATATTATGCCTCATCAACTCATTCCAGGCACAAAAATGTCTATTGGGAATTCCAGCTTTAATAAATACAGATCTGAGTGAATAGCTCTATGTGAACAATACAATTAAAAAACTTAAAGGTGCAATGTTGTGTTTTGCATAAGAAGTTATTTCTGGGATTTAGTTTTATTAAATTTATTTTACAGTGATGAATTTGCTAGTTTACCTGAAATCATCAGAGATTTGTCGAAAGGGAGAATTTCATTTGCTCTAAATGAATGTGAAAGTGTTCCTTCTGCCACAAGCTTTTCTGAGTTCCTTGGAGAAGCTCCCTTTGTTAGACTTGCAAAAGATTCCATGTATGTGTTAAATAGTTAACACATCACAAAATTGATAAGGAATCAGTTTTATGAATGAGAATTCTTAAATTACCATTGATCTCATAAATTTGACCTTGCAGCTCTTCCAGGCAATCAGCATTCTTCCCTCACTTGGTGCTCTAGCAGTGAAGTTCCATTTAGCTGTACAGATGCACCTACCCTTCTTTCAAGAAACATCTTTAACTAGAGGCAGAAAAAGGCCATTTTAATTTTTCTTTGTCAGTGTCTGCAGTTCCAGAGGAACGGTGTTTAAATGTGTTAATCTGAAGACTGTCATATCTGGTTAACAAACAAGACTGAAATAAAGGGAATGGTAGTACTTGCTAGTGTGTCAATAATAGCATTTCAGTTCAGGAAGGAATTTCTCCTGTGTTCTCAGTGCATGAATATATACAGAAAGCTGGCCAAGAACAGACATAAAGGAGGAAGCGTTAAGCTGCTTCATTATTGGCAATATCTATGTTAAAATAATGCAAAAAGACCTACAGTAATTTTATTTCATCCATATTTGTGGCTCTCAGGCTCACTGGTCATTAGCCAAATAGTGAAGCAAGGTTACCTTGTACATTTTATATATTTACATTCTCAAGTAAGCTGTTAATTTAGTCTAGACTCTACAGATGTTGCTGCCATGTTGTGTATATAGCAGACAGGAGGAACATTGTAAATGCTAATAAAACAGGGCAGTAAAGCACATGCTAACTCAAATGTGTTGAAGTCTAGTTCCACTGTATTTTTAAACTACTTTCTAAACCAAGGTGTAAAGGACCCATCTATGCAGGCAGTCTATTATACAAGCTAGACTTCCATGGTTTTATGTACCTTACCTCCTGTTTTGGATTCATGCTCACCACATTCATGTTCATTTTTATGTTTTTGTAGCTGCAGTTGTTAGGAGCTATAAGGAAATCCAGTTTATGCTTCTACAAATCCCAGCACCTTTCTATTAGAATGTCAGTTTCTGTGACACACCGTGTACATTCATTGCTGGACTGCTTCTTGGTCTGCAAAGCATAGCAAGAGCCTCTAGGATAAATAGTCAAAGGAAATAAAAGGAGAACTGCAGATACAGGTGATTTTTCTGTATGTAGGTTTCTATATGTTGGTTTACTTTTTATAGTGTGAAATTATAACTTACTGTGCTTGAGAGCCTGAGAGAACACAGGAAAGAGTATAGCTGTAATACTCATTAAATGCCATCTATATCCACTTAGGGCAAAGTTCTTTATTCATGATCACTGTAACACTGAACAAAAGTTAAAAGGAATTCTTCAAGACAATATTTAAAACTTTTTTCTAAAGAGTCAAGGCATAAGAAAATAGATTTATGTGTCTGTGTTTTGCTTTTGTAAATGTGGTGTACCAACTAAAGCTGTGCTTTTCTATTATTGGATGGAAAGGATTCAAAGTATGCTGGTCCTTAGTAAGCAGCAACGGTTAATAGATGAATTTTCACTTATGAAAATGATGTAAATGATTAGCTTTATCTTGTTGATACTCTTGACCTAATCAAAGGGAAGGTGTACTTATGAGGGATGTAATTATTTTGAAACCTAGTTGGGGGGGAGGGTGGGGAAGGTCTACTTAAAATGTTTTTAAAAAATGACAAAATGACAGATAAAATATTTTTCTACAATTCTATACAATCATACTTTATACTAGTTTTCTCAGCATGGCATGTAAGTGAGTCTAAGGTACTGTTCCAGAAAATCAGTGGGATTGTACCTTGTTCTAGACCATTACAAGAGCATCTGTTAGATGCTTGGCACTGCTGTCATAGAAGCGAAATGCTAGTTAAAAAGACAATTGTACTGAATACTTTAAATGATTGTTTTTTTCAGAGTTTGATCTAGGAAGTGTTCCAATCATGCTATTAATGTGTAATTAGAACTGCTCCGGATGTAACTATGAGCAGTTCTGGAAAGGTAACATTGCTTGTACTCCTGTTTAATGGCAGGTTTTGTAGTCTTCAAAAGAAATTGACATTTCTACTATGAATAAACTTTCAAACATTTAAAGTGCTTTTTTGGTTAATAATTTGTTCTGCCTGGTTATAAAAGTTGTTGTGTTCGAACGTCACTAACTGAACTACACTTGCAGCATAGCAAGTGTGCATTTCTAACCAGATACATTTTTTAATAAGTGTTTGTCAGAATGTCTCTACATGACAGAATATTTAGTCAGAACACTATTAGTAAGGTACAGAGGGACCTGAAGGAAAAACAGTAGTATTCAGTAGCTGCTATGGACCAAATAAGTTTGACACAACAAGATCAGAGAAGTGCAAGAATATTGTATTTTAATAGCCTGTATGGGCTCCAGTTCACTGTAGAAGTGCAACTTAAGGGTAGGCTGCTAAATAGTGCTCGCAATGTCCACATTGCTCTGGACATTGAGAGGCAAATCTGATAAATAACTATCGAGTTTTATTGACTAATTAATGAAGATTTAAACATTTGGAAAAGGAGAATATATATATAAAGTACTCCATAAGCTTCACACCCTTCTGCTTCAGCAGCTCAGAGAACTTGGAAGCTTAGAAGGATAATGGTTTTTAGCCTTGCAACCTGGAAAAGATGGAAAATGTTTAGAAGCTTTCTGTAAAATAAAAACAATAGTTCTGACAGACAATATATCAAGACTGTACCCAGTGCTCCTGTGAAGTGCACTACAGGCAGTATGTGAGAGGAGGAGGAGGGGGGGAGGCTTGGTAAACATTCAGAGCAAAGGACAGCAGACAGGGCCAGGAGGGAGGGCGGCTTTACCTCCCCCTGGGATCGAAGATATCTTGGATCTAAGGCAGAACCAGCGCAGACTTCGTCCTGTCTGCCTAAAAGCATCTTAAAATCGATTTTTGAGGTAACTGGACAGTGAGTAAACCTTAAGCAGCTCTGGAAAGGGAGAAAGCGTGTCTGCATTACAGGTGCCGTCCTCCCGGTACCATCTTCTCTTCACATTTTCCCACCTTCGCATGCTCCCATTTGTAACCCACACCGACGCCTCGAACAGCGCTTTAACCCCCGCCACAAGAGGATCGCGGCTTTCTCTGGACACAGGTGACAGATTATTTTTTTTTTTAAGGTTTGACCCATCTCCCGCATTTCCTTACAGCACACCCCAAAAAGTCCTCGCAATTCCCAAGAGCTGCCCTTCCCCACGCTAACACGGGGCCCCGCGCCCACCGAGGGCGAGAGGGGAAGCCGCGGGGGTACCTCAGGTAGTCCGCCAGCAGCGTTCTTTGGGGGCAGCCAAAAAAACCCAAAACTCCCGAAGCCCCTTTGGACTCCCCCGCCGCCACCGCCCCTCCCGCTCCCCGCCGGCGCGCGGCTGAGGTGGGACTGCGCGCGGGTGCGGCGCCGCCGCACGCGCGGGAGAGCCGCCTCCTGATTGGGCGCCGCAGCCCGCGCGGAGCGGAAGCCTGGCCAATCGCGCAGCGCCCGGCGTTCAGGGCGTCCATTGAGAAGGGGGGGAGGGGGCGAGGGGTGCGCGCGCGCGTGTGCTCGCGCGGGTGGGTGTGCGTGTGCGCGCGCTTCTGTGTGCACGCGCTTGTGTGTGCGCGCGCCCACTGATAGGCCTTCGAGTGCGTGCGCGCGCGGGCAGCGGTCAGGCCGGCTGGAGCGGGCGAGGCGCATGCGCGGCCGCTCCGCGGGACGCGTGCGCGGAGGCGGCGCTGCCGGTTAGGCGGCGGGTCCGCCCGAGCGCCAGGGGGCGCTGTGGGTCGGATCGGCGCCCGCGGCAGGAACGCACGAGTCAGCCCGAGCCGCAGCCGCAGCCCCGGTCGCGTTCCCGGTCCCGCCGCGCGAGGAGCCGCGCGAAGCCTCAGCCGCCGCCCCAACCGCCGCCCCTGCCCGCAGCCCCTCCGCGGCGGAGCGCCCGGCGCCATGCCCAAGAATAAAGGTGAGGCGCCCTCCCCTACCCCGGGCCTTCCGCGCCGGCCCGGCCCGGCCCGACCCTTCCTTGTAACGATGAGGCCGGGGCCGGGCCCGGGCGCGGCCGCGCTCGGAAGGCCCGGGAGCTCCACCGCCGCTCACGTGGGGAGCCGCCGCGGCTCGATGCCCGCGGGCGGGGCGAGGAGGGGGCGGAGGAGCCCTCCCGCCCACCCCACTCCACCCCACCCCGCCCCGCCGTACCGGCGGGTACCCCGGGCCGGTTCCCCCTTCTCGGCCGCGGCTCCCGGATCGGCCCCAGTTATACGAGGCCTGGCGCCGTGTCGGAGGCCTCTGGGGCCTGGGCGGGAAGGACGGGGAGGCCCCGGTGGGGCTGAGGTGTCAGGGGCGCCCCTGCCTGCTGGTCCTCGGGGGCGGCCGTCGAGGAAAAGGCCGGGTGTGCGTGGCTCGCCGAGAGCTGCTGGGGACGGCTGTTTCTCCCCTTTTCCCCCACCCCGCCGCTTAAAGGAGAATTAGAAGGAGTGAGAGGAAGGGAACGAGAGGGGGGGAAGTATGATCTGCTTATCTGTGGTCTTATAGGGAGCACTTAAGCCTCTTCGGACGTGTGTGTGTGTGCCTTTTTAAAAAGAGCATCTTCACTCGGACCCAAGGCTTTCCCCTGAGTATTTCAGGGGGTTCAGCACTAAAATAGCTACTCAAGTTATTCTTCTGTCCTTTAGTGGTTACATGCATCAAATTATCCGACCAATATATATGAGATATTTGGTAGCAGCAATCTGAAAAACATGAAAATGGCCATCTTGTGGAAGCCCCTGTTCAAGACTGCTGTCATTCCAGAGCAGCCAGGACATCATAAACAGTGGAAGCTCTAATTTTCTAATTACTGTGTTACTGCTGAGCTAAAAATGTAGAGCTAAAAACGTTAAAAGCACAGAAATCCCCACATTTCATTCACTGTATTCACGGCCAGTAACATATGATCTTTTTTCATCCCTTTTAATTTAGGCAAAGGAGGTAAAAATAGGCGACGAGGTAAGAATGAGAATGAATCAGAAAAAAGAGAACTGGTGTTCAAGGAAGACGGGCAAGGTGAGTTTTTTGCTATAGTATGGCAATGGCATTTTAGTCAGGTATTGTAAGTGATGTACATTCGAAGTTGATACACAAAGAAAACATCTAAATGCCTGGAAAATACAAAGTTACTGTGGAATAAAAAAAAGTTTTGTTACTGAGGCTGCATTTCAGTTCTAAGTGGTACATGGACCGTAGGAGGAAGACTTCAGAAAAAGGGAAATTTTAAAAAGCTTCACCACTTAAAGAATAAAGCTTGCATCTCCTTGACCTTATTGTGATGCCGTGTGTAATACAGTAACGTAGTAAACATTCAGTAGAAATCCTTTGAGCTTGTTCTCTGTGAGGCTCTGCAAGCTTACTTGATGCAGTTAAGTGTTGCCAGTAGTTGCTGAATGACTCCTGGATGCACAGTCCTGCTTTCTGCTACAAACCAGCTCTAACATTGCCTGGATCCTTCTAGGAGCTCTCTGCAGCCACTGGCCTGGCAGAACAGTGCATCTCACAGTTCTGCTGTCCCTGATGATTTGGCTGAATTGGCACCTGGGCTGGGATGTGTAACAATTATTAGAACAGGAGCAATAGGTAAGGTCCTTATTTGGGTGTTGTCAGGTAACATAAGCCTTGGGAGTGTCCAGCTGGAGGGTGATGACTAGGATTCCCCTTTCCCCTGCCATTAGGTGACAGCGAGCTCCCCGTCCTTTTGGCTTGCCTTGCTTTCTGTGTGTCACACTCTTGCAATTGCTCACAGAGATAGGAGTAGCTGAGTAGTGACCAGTTAACCAGTTGCTTTGTTAGAAACACAGGAAAAGTACTTACTTTAAAAATTGTAAACAAAGTGACCACTGAACTAATTTTTAAGCTCCTCCTGATATTCTGTGACAGTTATAAACAAAAAAGCAGTTGATTTTGATGCTCATGTAGGACTATAAATCCTTTCCAACTTCTAAGCAAAATCTACTGAAACATTTTTCTCAGTTATTAATATTCTCACGTGATTTGCTTAGGCTAAGGAAAGATTTTAGAATTTTGAAATGCAGTTCTGGCTGATTGAGAAAATATTTTTTCTTAGTGAGTGTGGGCAGTCAGATGATGTTGTAATTTGTACAATTTTTATAATAATTATTATATAATTCTTACAGGCTTTATTGGTTTTACTTAAATGGAAATACGTTATGTTGCAAACTTTAATAGTGTGTGTGAAGTACTTCAGTGATTTCTGGAACTTGCTGAGGGAAAGATATTAAATACAAGGTGAGAGATTGAGGGTGGGTGTTGAAGACAAGCTTCCTAGTATTCAGCTGAAGCCTGGTAGTGGCTTTTTGGGCTGTTTCTGAGAACACCAGAACGTGCCCTTGCAAGAACAGCATTTTTTTCCACAGAGCATCTGCAGAAGGCATTCCAGATATCAGTGGGGTGTACAGGACATGCCCCTTTCTCCTCAATAATACCACAAGATTTTGGATGTTAAGACAGATACTATCATAAACTTTCAAGCTCTGAATGTGACTTAATAGCTATAAAGGTTATCTGTAGTAAGCATTTCAAAGGAAACAGAAGCATGGATACAACCAAGAATGAGAAGTGTTAGAAAATAGGCAAATTGTGATATATTCAGCAGTCTCTGTGGCTGACCAAAGCTCCTCTCACCTGTGTTTGATAAAATGTTACAGCATTCCTGTTATTTTAAATACAGTGGCAAAAGTTACTAGTTGTTTCATGAAACTGTATTTGTTTAGAAGTTTTACTCTGTGCTACTGTCCTGTCTCTTTCAGAATATGCCCAGGTGATCAAGATGCTAGGCAATGGAAGACTGGAGGCATTATGTTTTGATGGTGTGAAGAGGTTATGTCATATCAGAGGGAAGCTAAGAAAAAAGGTAATTCTGAAGCATTGCAGTAGAAAACAGTGGCATACTGTATGATATGTGATTGTAAAACATGAGTTATATAGCTTGATACAAAAGTTATTAGTTCCACAGTACCAAATATCTTAAACTTCTGTTTTGATAGTGTACTAGTGCTTCTGTTTGGTTTGCTGGCACAAAAATAAGCAGGCTTTTGGTTTTGAGGGAAAAAGGGTGAGGCTTTTGGATGTATATATTTCAAGGGAGATTTTTCTGGCTGCTAATAATATATGCAATTTTTTTGTATTCTAGAAATATTTATGTGTGTGAAATATTAAGAAGCTCCCTAGCTATAGATGGGGAATTTGTTGACTATTTGGAAAATCAGCATGTTGTATCTCAGACTAGATCAGTACTTAGCAGAAGAACTGTTAACATGAAGATTGACACCCAGCATAGGAAAATAAAACCTGCAAAAGGTTTTCTAAAGCCACCTTTTTCCTGTGCTATTTCCCAAAACCAGTAAGAATCAAGGTTTGATATCCCACTTACTCTGATCTGTGAAGGAACTGTGTAATTACAGTCATCTCTTCAGTGGCTCACTTATCTGAGAATAGTTCAATAAGGGTGGCTTGGGAAGTTTCTTTATAGCTTCCCAGAGGCACCTCAGATGCCATCATTTCACTGTCTGTTCCCAAAATACTTTTGTGCAGAGCTGATCTGCAGAAGGGAAGTCAAAGCTGGTACATATTTGCAGTTTTCACTGCAGCATTTTTAGATGGTGTCCCCTCTTGCCCTTTTTCAGATGTTACAACTTTCTGACCTTAGCTGGTGGATGGTACAGAGGAGGTCCTCTCGGATACACAGACAGACAGACAGACAGACAGACAGATAGATAGAGTCTTCAGTGAATGCAGGAATCTTGGCATCAGTGCTAGCCCTTCTAGCTGCCTGCAATATACAATATCAGCTACCTATTCCTCATGTTAAAAGAAAGGAAGTATTAACTGGAAGATATTTTATCTCCAAAAAAATGAGGCTGATGTGGTGCATTTAAATTAACACTTCCTGTTTTGCAGGCTTCTGGCTTTGGTTTGATTAATTAGCATAGTCAATTACTAGACACAACTCCATTAATATTCTTGTGCACTTCGCTGCTCTTGTCCATCACCTCCTTTATCAGGTTTGTCATTCATTTTTGCCCATGTGGAGCTCAGGTCACAGTGGTGGTGTGTTGCATGATTTCTACTTTCTCAGAAATTATGACTTAACAACCACCTTGTTGGCTAGAAGGTCTTCAAAGAAGTCTGATTTACCTTAGTAATAGCTCCATAACATGTGAAAAAATGTATTTATGGCCTTGGGTTTGCTGTTAGAATATGAAATTGGGTATTTCCAGTTTACTGGTTAGAAAGTAAAAATGGCTGTAGTGAAATGTTTCATGTCTCAGTAAACCTAAATGTGCTGTTTGGCTCTTGTTATAAAATGAGAGCTGGATTTCTGCAATATAACAAATGTTTTCTCTTTCAGGTTTGGATAAATACATCTGATATTATATTGGTTGGCTTAAGAGACTACCAGGTAATAATTCAGTGTAATTTGCCAACAAAGAATATCTTATAACAGCTTTATTTAGTGCTAAATAAAGCTGATACCATTAGGAAATTCTGATCTAGCTTCTGAATCTGTATTTAGTTATGCTAAATCATGACTTTTAGCTTCCTTGTATTATAGAAAGATTGTCATGAGCAGATGACAAATCCTGGTTCAACTTGTTTTTCTTAATTGCACCCCGAGACTTTGTGAGTGAAGGTGCTTATTGGCATCACATGTGAGCTTTTTTTTTTCAGGTTCAGCTGTTTGATGCTTGGGATCCTGTAATAAAAGGGAGATTGAGCCAAGCACCAAACATTTTATTGTGCTAATCAGAACTTCTGGTAATCAGAATTTTGGAGCTTGGATAAACATCAAGGATTTTACTTTAAGAGGCCAGTTTATCAGTGATTAGTTTCCATTTAAATTTCCAGAAATTGAGTAGTGTAATTTTACCTAATGTGAAGGTTAATGGAAAACAGTTGTCCAAAGTGCTTTCTTATGAATGTTAGTGTTGTGTCATTGGTTATTTGAAGACAGATTTTGCTGCTGAAACGTACATTAGAGTTGTAAAATATCTAAGATTTACAGTATATATGAAACTACATAAGGCTAGGAAGTTTTGACACTTTCTTACTGGCCACCAAACATCTCAAACCACACTGTGTGTTCTCTGGAGAAAGGTAAATTTCAAAGGAATGAATAATACAAATATAAAAAATAAAAAATCTATAAATAACAATATGAATAATATAGTTGTGTAATGTAATTTTTATTAATCTGCTGAGGTTATGAGGGAGGCTTTTTTTCTTCATAGGTGATTAATAAATTCTAATGAATTTGTATTTAGGATAACAAGGCTGATGTTATTCTAAAGTACAATGCAGATGAAGCCAGAAGTCTGAAAGCCTATGGGGAGCTTCCAGAACATGGTAAGAATCTTTTCACTTCAAACTGGAAATTCATATTGGCCAAGAATAATCTGTCTATCTTGACTTGGTGTGAGTATACTTCTTGATTTCTCTAAATTCTTTTTTAGCTAAAATCAATGAAACAGACACATTTGGTCCTGGAGATGATGATGAAATCCAGTTTGATGATATTGGAGATGATGAAGAAGATATTGATGACGTAAGTGGTAAACTTAGATTTTGTCTCAAATGCTTGAAATTGTCATCTTTGGCCATAATCTGCTTTTCATTAGCAGCAAGTAAAATAATAGATGATATACAGAACAGCTCACCTTCTCACTGACTGCTGCAGAAAGTGGTGTGTACATGTGCATACCAGCTTTCTGTTCTCTATTTGGTCCTACTCTCCTCCTCCAGTTGCTTAAAGCAAATAGTGTGCATTAAAACGTGTGCATACATGTTCTTTCTCATTACCCTTAAAATGTCCAAAAGAATATCAAAATTTCTTGACCTCGGAGAGCTGGAGTTATCTATCAGCCTCCATTCAGATGATATCATGTTCACATTGATACCTGTGTGTGTGCTTGAGGAGCTGCAGTTTTGCAAGTCAGCAGCTGTGGATGTGGCTGTATCTGGGTACGTTCATACTGAAGGAACTGAATGTGGCCCTCAGCACTGTTCTGTGAAATCTGAGACCCTTACAACAAGCTCAAGGTGGAAAGCAAAGTAGAGGATACAGGAAGGTTGAGCAATTTTAGTAGGATTTCCTTGCATCCCCTGCACAGTAGGCTAGAAAGACCTCTTGGAGAGCAGACACAGAGACTGGTGGGTCAGCTCCATCGAGCGAGGGAGAGCCACAAGCTGCTGGTGCAAGCTGTGCCAGGTACCAGCTGCCTGAACTAGTCACAGTCTGTGTAGCTATTCTGGGGGAATTGCAAGAACAGATGAGGGTTTCACCTGAGCCCTCTGTTGTTTTAACAACCTTGCTATCTAATAATAACTACAGAAATAATTGAGGGATTTGAGCTTTTTTTAAAAAGCAAAGACTTGAAGTCTTCATTTCTATTTACTTAAAAAGCTGCATCTTAGTAGTTACTGAAGTTAATCCTAATCCTGAATTTACAGATTGTCACAGTCAGTGACAGCAGTGTTACTACTTATCACTAAGCTGTGAACACCAAACATATACGCTCTTACATTGCAGTTGTAAAACTGTTATGATTCAACTTGTATTGTAAACTGCAGAAGTAGAATCTGCTGTGAAATATTTTCTAAGGTGACACACTTTTATTTTGCAGTTTAAGGATGAAAGTATGCAGGGTCAACTGGCTGAGAGGGTAAATGGTAACTTAGTGAGCCAGTGAGTTAACTTAATTGGATAGACTGTTCTAAGTATATCATTATGTTCTAATTCTTCATCTTTTTAGTCCTCTCTCTCTCTGAATGGGTAATATGACTAATTCCCTTTAAATGCTTATGTTATTTTGACTTTTTTTAGGTTCTCAGTATATAAGGAGTTAGATCTCATATATTTTGAAAATATCCAAGTTTTGAGTAGTTTTTTTCCAGCTTTTGCAAATTGCACTGTGGACTTGTCAGTGGTTGAGCTTACTGAAGATTTAGCTTACTAAAGCTGGAAACACTTTCTAGTACTTCACGTTTCTAATATAATAACGAAGCTACTGTAAGACATCAAAGTGATAAGTAGCTGTAGGAATGTTGAAAGAATCAAATTTGCAAACTGATGGATCTTTGTGGGAGATAATTTATTTAAGTGAGCAGCTATGATTGTTTTTAAGCTTCTGTCAGCTATTCATGTTAATACCACGCTTTAAGAGGTAAAATGTGAATAAATTCTGAGGATCATCCTAGTCAACCTAGAATGAACTGCAGCTTCCAAGGTCATAGTTCACCTTGGCAGAACCTTTCATGTGTTGTTTATGTCAGGAGAATTGTTAGAAAACCAAACATTTTGCCACCAGTTTAATTTGGGTAGTCAATACTTAGAGAAGTTACCCTTAAACTGTATCGGGTTTGAGTATTGTGGGCTAATTTATGTCTTACCTTTTATGTGTAATTATATTGGCAAAATTGCTCACTTGCTCAACTATTGTATCATAACAGTGGGGGGAAGGGGGGGGGACTTAAGGGGAGAGGATTTGTTCAGATATTAAGAAAATGGGGTATGAACTGAGGCAAAAACAGTACTATGTTGACTCGAGGTCTCCTTTTGAACTGTAGTAATAGCTTAAAGAGAGAGGTGATTGGAGAAAAATGCATGTGACTTAAATATATGGTGTGGTGTTTTTGCTTTTCAGATCTAATTTGGAATAGAGGTTTACATTCCGACTTTTTTCCTCCAAGGATTGTCTGCATTGATATTTTGATTATTTTTGGGTGAAGTCCCTTTCTTTTAAGAAGACTGAAAATTCTCGGTAAAGAGTGTAGTTTGTTACATCAAAAGGATTTATTTTCAATGTTTGTTTTAAAGTATTTATATTTCTTTAGAAATGGATAATGCTGGATTATCACAAAGGTTCAGTGAAACACCACAAATATCTCTTCACCAATTAGAGCTTTTACCTCTGGATGTAAGTGAGATACAGTGACGTGGGCTGTAAAAGACTGCATTTTCCCCTCTTCTGCTTCCATCACTACAATTCCAGTTAAACTTGTATTTTGAAATAAAAATTGTTATCCTGTAATTATCATGGATTTTGATTAAATACAATACCCAGTTCAGATTAGTATCAAATCAGACTATGCAGTGTCTGTCCTTATACCCCTTGCCTTGATGTTAACTTTAAACAGATTTTGGTAATATAAAAGGAAGGCAGAAATCTGCATTTAAATTCATAATGCGCGATGAATCTGCTTTTCTTGTCTAGTAGCATGCTGCTATTTTTATACTGATTTTGATAATTAAAAACACTCATTATTTCAGAGATGTAAACTTGCCACAGTTAAGGGTAGGGGAGAAGTAAAGGATAAAAAGTAAGCAGCATCTCAAAACTGCAGTTGTATGCATAGCTCTTCTGTGGTTTAATACAGTCTGTAGTTGCAGAAGATGAACACTGGGTGGCACCCAACTTACCAGTGGTACAGAAGTACCGAACATTAACAGATGGGTTTGTACTGAAAAAAACGTAAAATAGATTTTCCCCAAAGTGAATGCTTAACATTCTTGATATGTTAAACATGTAGGATATTTTTACATTATAGAAAAGGTTATGTTAAGAGTAGAGTTTTATTTTAATCTTAAATTCCATACATTGTAAGGTACAGCAGTAAAACTTATGTGAACTTGGAATTACAGTATAAATGAGAACTTAAATTTGTGTCAAATGTAGGAAAAGAATCTTTTCATCCCAAGTAGGTCACTGAAATCAACTAATGGAAAGATTCTTCTCCATCTTCAGCCTGGAGGACTCAGTTAAGCTGAATAAAGACTAACACCATCATGCAAATATTATTCTGTGGTAGCCTTAGTTCCTTTATCTTCAATTATGTATTTAACAACTATGAAAGCAGGTTAATGGAAAAATTACTTTTGTGCCATAAAAATCTGATTCTTGACACTTGTATTGGTTATACAGTCTTTTTGGTATGATGTAAAGTGACTACCCCAATAGATAAAAACAAAATTACTTTAAATATGGAGTGGTCTCATTGGTTTATATTATTTTTTTAAGGAAGAGTTTTGTGCTGTATTTGAACTTCCAGGACAAAAATGTCTTGTCTTTGCTTTTTTCTCCTTTCATTATAGTGTCTATTTTCCTTATGTGGGTCTGTTATCTTATTCTGGGGATAGCGTTTTTTTTAGCAGTATTAGGTAATTTTGCCAAAATATTTCTTGGGTTTTGAATAT
Organism: Heliangelus exortis; assembly: GCF_036169615.1. Classification (NCBI taxonomy): domain Eukaryota; kingdom Metazoa; phylum Chordata; class Aves; order Apodiformes; family Trochilidae; genus Heliangelus; species Heliangelus exortis. The sequence goes on along the minus strand of NC_092422.1, from coordinate 76,928,430 downwards.
TTGTTGTAAAAACTTGGTAAATACTGGGAAAAGATAGTACCAACATAGCATTCTTACTCCACTGATCTTGAAGTATATGAATTTACTGTCTTTGTGTGCCTGCAAGCTTCAGTTGTGAAGCAACACAAATGCTGTAATGTTTCAGAATAAGTTTTACTAAACATTCCCTATCTCACTGGTTTCCTCACCTTATTAAGCAGACTATGAGCAGCTCTGAAAATGGTTAAAAGCTCTCAAAACTGGTCTTGACATCCAAGTGCCAGAAGTGTCTGTCCTTTCAGTTGTGCTAGCAGAAAGGTTAATGATTAAATGACAGTGATTGTTTACTGAAGATACAGATGTTATGGAAATTATACTTGCACAAATCAATATTGTATTTGTGGGAAAAAATGTAAAGTGCATGGTCAGTGGTAAGAAGAAACACAAACGAATACATTGCTGTTGCAAAGAACTTGTGTCACTGTACTGATGTTCTCCAGTACAACAGAGACTTCAACTGTGAGAGAAAGCAGAAAATCTGTTTCTGGCAGAATTGGTTCTGGTTTATGTGCTGCCATCCTTGCAACACATCTTGTTCCTCATCTCGTTTCTCTGCCCACTGCTAAAGCTCCTTTCGTAGCCCAGTCTAGGCAGCTTTATACTGTCCCTTCTTGTTTCTCTTTCCTTTCAGGGGGGAGAAACAGTTTGTACAAGTAGCTCCCTTTTCCATGTCTCCACGCAAAGACCACTGGTAAGGTAGTGGTAAGACCAGCTGCCAGGTAGAGGATTGTAAGATTGCTGACTAAAGCCTTGAAAAGTGCTCCATCTGTAACAGTATTTTTTAGCTAAATTTTTAATAATTTTTGTTTAACTTTGGGAACTCCAATGGCTCTTTATAGAGTAAAATTGAAATTAGGGATTAAAAATCAATTTCCTGCAGGTAAAGCGTCAACTATGTGTTCTCTGAGATGTTTCCCACTTGGAGGTCTTCTCTGTGATTAAAACTTTGAAACATGATTTTTGGTCATTGTTCCAAATCTTCTTTGATTCTCTACCTTATAATAAGGGCAGCTGGGGATTCGGTTGGGCAGCCCTAATGCTTTTCCACCTTAATCCTGAGCAAATATAACCCAGGCACATTCACTGGAAAAAAACACTTGTTTTTTTTTTTATCAAATGCACACACCTCTGCTCTCCTTACTCAAGAGGAGGAGGAGCCCATGGTTGTTGGACTCTACTTGTTACTGTGGGTTATAAGATGTTTAAAACACTACGTGCTGCTATGCACATACGTGGTACTGTGTGCTGGTGCCATGCGTGTATTTCATGCATGGTGCCATATGTATATTTACACACTTAAATTAGTGTACAGCACACAGCTTGGGCGAGGTTAAGCTGGCACAACAACCACTCTGAGTGGTTGCCTCAAATCTGAATGACAGGCACAAATGAAAATGAGTGGATGAGTGAGGGTGATGTTTTGCTCAGTGTGGGACCCAGCTGTGCTCCTGAGTGGATTCTTTGTGATGAGCGGTCAGGAGTTGTCATCCTGGGACTGCTGCTCCCTGGAGCCCTCTGGTGATGAGGTGAGAAATGTTTTCAGGTGAGCTGGGGTGTCGACTGCTCCTGCTGTTGAGGAAGTGCTAATGTAAGCTGTAATCATTTGCTATTACTGGGTATTAATATCAAAGGACTTGAAGACGTCTATCATTGATTCATTAGAGGGCTCAAGCTTTGGTTTTCATCTGTGGAAACTGGTATGCCATAGGTAATTGGACCACTTCATAGAAGTGAGGACTTGAAAGTTAATATAAGTGCAGCCTTTTGGAATAAGTGTGGGAAGGTAGAAGTAATATTTGAAATAATCCTGCAGTAGCCTGAATGCAGCTTTATTTGTCCCTTGAAACTTGAGGCCTGTTGCTGGCTTTTATGAAGGTAGCTGCTGGCAAAGCTTTCTCATTTTGATTTAAACCCATGTGCCATGCCCTCTGGGGAAGGAGAGAAGAGAGGTGAGCAGGGAGGATGCCTGCAATTTCTTCTGGGTTTTTTTTTTTTTCGCTGCAGCAAGTATTAGTCAGAGTTCCCGTTGATTAGTTGAGATCACTTGTGTTACATCTTAGCCATCAGATTTAATGCCAAAGATCCAGCTTTGTGACGATAAAATACAATCTCAACCAAATACAGATGCAACCCAAAACCAGTGAGTACCTTTATATAGTAATTCCATCTAGGAAATAAGCGCTAGCAACAGAGCGCCACCAGAAGTGTATAAAGACTTCTCCTTTCAAGTGCTCGTTTGCTCCTGGACTATGTTTTGGGATCCAGACTTTTTAATTAACCCAGGTACGCTTTCAGACTTTCCTTTAGATGGTTAGTGGAACAAAAATACTTCAAAGAACACATGGATGAGACTGTGTTGTTAGGGTTTTTTTCCTGTTTTTCTGATGTTTGGGGACAGAAAGAACACTTTCACGGCATTTTGTTAGTATCCAGGCTGTCAGCTCCTGGAAGAGGAGTTTAACCAGAAGCGGAAAGAGATTTGGTAGCAAGGGGCCTGTTACTTTGTTACTTGCCTAACTCTACATTATCTTTTTAATTCCTCCTGCTGTGTTGTGCAGGCACTCATTCTTCCCTCTTGTAAAAGTGGAGAGTTTGTATTTGTGTCTCTAGGCTGTAATGGGTTAGGAGCCTCTTCTGCAGTCCCCAACACCTATAATCCTTAATCAGCCCTACTTCTCTGGTTGGTTCCGTTAATGAGTTTTATTCCTGGTTGAGGAAGATCATCTGCAAAATGGCTTTGCATGCTTGGCCTCTGGAGGGAGCTGGCAAGCAAAATACCTAAGTAAACTTAGCAGATGAGAATGAGAAGGTTGCCTCCTCAGTAGGAGTTTCTGTCGCTGGATTTCAGAGACTCAGAAGTGCCTAGTGTCTGCAGCTTTTATTTCTGGGAATCAAAACACTTCAGACATTTTTTTTTTTTTAGGGTTTTTGAAGCGTATCACCACCTCCCTAAAGAGCAAGCATGTCAGTACAGGGTGAGGTGCAAGCCTGTCACTTGCAGCAACAGCTATGGGTACTGGTGGCCACATCTGTGGTGGATACAGCGAAGAGCAGCAGATACAATAGAGGATCCTTGTGGGACACCCAGACCTGCATGGGTTATACAGCCTCTGGATAACCAGAGGATTCAGGTTTGTGACAACCATCAAGACAGTGCTGGGACTCTGCAGTCACTGTGTTTAGTCTTTGCTTAGAGAGAAAAGCTGAGACTGCAAAGTGCCTGAGGAAACAGCTTCTGACTTACAAGGCTTTAAAACTAATTGTAGCAGACAGTGGTGGGGATGGGGAAAGATGTATTAACAAGATTTCTGAGAAGAATTTTACAATCTTGCTGCCTGACCCAGTGGAAACATCTCCCCTGGCCATGGCTAAAACTGAAGATGTATACAGAAACTGTTAAAACTGTGGTCCTGGGGACTGGATGAGAAGCCCAAGACTTTGAGTAGTTGTGGAAGACATCCCTATGAACACGGACTGTCTCAGCTTGCCTTGGCAAATTACAATAGGTCTGGGATGTTAATTATCAACTGATGCAGCAGGAGGCTGATAGGGGAGTCCTGCAGCAGCTCAGTCATAGGAGCCCTCGTGTCTTGAATAAAAATATGCAGCTAGAGCCTAAGTTTTGCTGAAAATGGCAGAAGCAGCCAATGCTAAGTAACTGTAGGGTGTGATCTTCAGACTCATGATACAACCTCACAGTTCTCTGCTGATAATTGGCTGCAGTACAGGAACCTGAATAGATATGAAAAGGAAGAAGCTACAGATGTTTTTAGTGTATGTAGGCACAGGCTTCCCACAGATTTAGCCAAGAGTTCCTGAAGCTCTGGACAGGTAGTTGTTTAGATTTTTGCAGCTGTTAACCCAGAGAACCTACAGTATCTTACTCTTCATGAACCTGAGGGTTATGAATTTTTAATTGAACACTTGATTCTTCACACCTACATGGCATTTGGAAAAGAAAAAGAATGGAAAAAAAGAAGGAATGGAAAGAATGGGAAAAGAATGTGTCTATTTATTCCAGTATTCATAAAGATGTTGGATGGTTCTGCCAGCTCTGTTAGCTAAAGACATCTTGAAAGATGCTCTAAGCCCCCAGTCTTACTGTATCCCACTTGAGTGAATGGGTCAGAAGTAATGATTCAAAAAGGTATTGGAAAGATGCAACAGCCTAGGGATTGTTTCACTAAAAATGTGAGTATGCCACCTATAAGTGGAACAGATGCTGTCACTGGTGTATTGTTACACTACCATCAACTAATGAAACAATTGTTGAAAAGTGAAAAAAGCTGAAATTAACTAGTTAATTAACTAGTGTTCCTCTATTATGTTGTGTAATCCTCCACAGCCTCCTGCTCTTCCCATCCTCTCCCCAGTGTGAATTGATGCTATCATATTGCTAGGCATATGTTTTGTCTACAAAAGTAGGGTGTTCTCAGGCTTCATGAAATGTTTTAAACTAAGCTGCTGTAAAGTTTCTGTTTAGGACTACAAAAGTCAAGGGTAACACTTTAGTATAGGATGATACAAAAAAAAAGTATGGTAACTAAAAAATAAAATAATACGACCAGTAGCTGAATATGTGTTATTATAGGCAACTTAGGTTTACCTAGCAATAGTTATATAGGCAGATATTAGAGAATCAAAAGTCATTGACTGTGTCTGATTTAAGGCATGGGGAAGCACAGAGAAGAAACAGCTTGAGTGCCAAGTGAACAGTAACTCTCTATTTAGAAGACAGCATGACTCTGATTACTTGCACAGATCGACATCTTAAACCAGTTAAAATAATAAAAGGAGTTAAGGGAGGAGAGTATGGCACCCACTAGTTTCCTAATTTAATACCCAAGCCGTCTTTGAAGCAGGTAATTTCCCCATTGCTAGGTTTTCAAACTATCAGTTGCTCTTTATTGAATAGGTTTTTCACTCTTTTTCTGTACTCAACAAAACTTGTGCATGAGATGCATGCAGAAGATGGGACACATCCTTCCCTTTTTGTAGGCTGCTTGTGCAGTATTAGAGGGGAAAGTTGTGTGATTTAAGAATGTTTTCAGCTCAGATGACCACATCTATATGTAACACAGTAAGAACATGCCTTTGGACAGCAAGTTTTTAATGACTTCCATTTTTGTGCTGTGAACTAGAGGCTAAGTGTACTTTTAGCCCCTGTTCCAAGCCTCTTGCATAGATGATGCATTCATGCATGAAGAACAAGGTGTAATCTGCTGAGCACTCCCCAAGATAGAACCTGAAAAACTTAAAATCTTTCATGGTATTGGGGAAGTTAACACTGATCCTCACTGAGTGAGAACACACTGAGTGAGAACAAGGTATGTGAGGAGAAAATGAGATCCAGTGGAAATTAGAAAGACTGATAGATCTTGCATATCACTCACACATTCAGATTATCCATCAGGTATCTTCTGGGTTTAGTTTCTCCAAGTATGGCTGCTCTGCCCCTCTCCTTTACATACATGATGTTTTATTAGTTCTCAATTAAAACATAAAATACTGAATTCAAGGTCAAATCCACAGTACAAGGAAGAATTCAAATTTGTAGAATACATGGAGATATACTACCTTCTGAGGGGGTAAAAACCCAACAGCTAAACAAGCAAAAATCCCACACCTCTAAAAAGGAGGCAATTAGATTACCCTTCCCCTGAATATGGTGAAGCAAGTTCTATTAGTGGTTACACCTGAAAATCCTGTTGACTATAAATGGTGTTACTGTCATTTGCCTATGATTATAGAAATCATGTGGACTCTTATTAGCACAGCACCTTGCCTCTTGCAAGTACCAAAAAAAGCTCACTTTTTAGATCCCAAGTATGCAGATCCCTGTGATTCATAGAACCATCATGGTTGGAAAGTTCCTTCAAGATCATCAAGTCCAACTATCAATCCTTCACCACCTTAACCACTGAATCATCTCCCAAAGCATCACTTCTACCTGGGATGGCAACTCTACCACTTCCCTGGGCAGCCAGTTCCAATGGCTCACCATGCTTTCAGTGAAGAATTTTTTTTTCCTAATATCTAATCTGAACCTCCCCTGGCACAACTTGAACCCATTACCTCTTGTCCTATCGCTGCTCACTGGGGAGACCCTTTTGAAAGCACTCTCCGTTACACCACCATCCAGCACTTCTACAACCAAGGTCTGTGACCAGCACAAAAGAGGCAGAATTTGTTCATAGGTCTTAGTTGTTTCAGTTTCATCTAACTCAGAAGATGCTCTATAACTCTATTGGACTGAGGACAGAAACATAATTCTGCAATTATCTTTCTATTGAAATTTCTGTGTCAAATGAACTATTACAATTTGATTTGCTCCATCATGTCAAACTATATTGAAAAACTGGTAAATTTACCTTTTGTTCAGAAAGAATTGTCTTTGTGCAGCTTATTCTGAACTGATAGAGGCAGTGGCAGTCCACAGATTTAGAGGAAAGTTAGGATCTTCAGTACTTTCTGATGGAGAAAAAATAATTTAATGCAACTGAGAAAGATACACTTTTTTCTGTATCATGCAGTGTGGGAAACTACTGGGCTGAGAATCAGTATAATTCACAGCAGAATATTTCTATTCGTATCAAAACATTTCCTATAGTTTTGATAACCAAAGGCCAAAGAAAGGCTAATTAGTAATTTAGGTCCTCTTAGTTTCAGAAATGGCAGAAGGAACAACTGAGACTTGATGTGGTGGAGAACAAAGTCAAATAAGCTAGAAAGGTGAATGGGTGCCAGGGCAAGGGAGTGAGGGATGTGCAACAGAAGTGTGACTTCAATGCCCCTCCTTAGTTGCAGTCTCTTGCTGCAGTTTTAACTCCAGAAAGTGGGTTGGTGAGAGGTGTTGGTTCAGTTACGCAACTCACCGAGGTGTTTCTCACCTGTTGAATCTTCTCTCTTCAAACAGGCTTAGTGACAATCTTCTATTACCACTCATGAAACCAAACAAGTTAATAAATGGATTATTTTAATAATAGGGCTTTAATAATAAGCTGGTGTAAAGATCTGAGACCTGCTGCAAAATCATAAAAACGCTGGTTGGAAGGCACTTCTGGAGGCTGTCTTTGAGTTCAAGCAGCTCAGCCCTAGTTTATGTCACTCTTGGCTTTTACCTGAGTCTTGACAACCCCAGTGACAGAGATTCCTCCACCTGTTCTAGTGCCCAGCTACCCCCTCTTGTTCATTTTTCTTTCTGGTGCCCCATCTGAACCTCTCAAGCTGCAAACTGTGGCAATTGCCCTTTTGTTAGACCAGCTGGCACTTGCAAAAAGAGCTGAGTTCTGCCACTTCCTGGTTATCTTTCTAACAGCTTTCAGCTGAGGTTGTATTGCTTCTTGGCTTCCTTTTTACAAGTCTAAGAAAGTCCAGATCCTTCAGCCTCTCTTCAGTAACCTTCTTACTAGCCCACCACTGCGTGCTCTCCAGTTTCTCCATGGCCCTCTTGACCAGAGGTATCCAAAACTTAACACAGTATTTCATGTATGGCCTCACCAGTACTAAGTAGAGATGATGAGCAAATTGCCCTTGATGTGCTGACCACACTCCCCAGGTAACCCAGTAGGTGCCTTCTTTCAGAAGGGCGTGCTGCGAGTTCACATTCAACCCTGTGTGCACTGGAACCCAGAGGATGATTACCACTTCCCAGCCTGTACCCATACATGGGGTTATTCCAGCTACCCAAATTCCTACTTTCTTTAAGGATCACAAGGTGTCTTGTCCAATCCTTAAGTTTTTTGGTGTCATTCTGTGTTACACCATCAGCCACATCCCCTAGTGTAGTGTCACCTCCAGCTCTGCTGGGACTGAGGCCTGCGTTCCAGTCAGGTTGCTCATGATGTTGTTGAGTATTGACCCCACGGTGCTGTGCTGATTGCCTGACAATTGCTGAGTTACTGACTGCTGCCCTTACAGACAGTTTTCCATCCAGCCAGCAGTATGTTTGTCCGGTCCATGCTGCTTCTGTTTCCAGGGGGAAAGGCTGGAGAAGGTGGTGTCAAAAGCTATTTTCAAATCAAGATATATTATACCCACTGCTCTGCCCTTGCCCACAGAGCCAGTCATTTCATCACAGTAGGTAATCAGGCAGGTCAAACATGGTTTCATGGGCTGACTAGTGCTGATTATGTGCTCTACAATCTTTATACTGACTGTAGGGAAGCTGACTGGCATATAGTTCCCCAAGTACTCTTTCTTGCCTTTTTTAAAGATGAAGATTGATAGTGGTCTTACACTCTGGCCCACCAGGTCTGCCAGTAGCTTGGGGTGATTCCCATCCAGATCAATGGATCTGGGTATATCCAGTTTCTCTAACATGTTGGTTCTCCGTTGCTGGCTATAGGGATATTCAGGGTTACTCTTTCACTGGGAAGCATTCTTGGAAGAGGATCATACACTGAATAGTTTGAATTCTGGACTGGGATCAAGGCTAATTTGGTTGATAAGAGCTCAAATTTTGAAATAGGGAACAAAGCTGAGAAAGGTTAATTTAATCTGCATGATGATAATGTAGCAGGAAAGAGATATCAGAGGGTCAGGAAAACACCAATACTGATAAGAGCACTTGCTGGCTAATAGAGAGTGGGAAAGCCTTGGCTAAAATGTATCCTGCTGTGGCCAGGATGAAGCTATTACATTGGTACAATAGTGAGAGGATCCAGAACAACCAAGTCAGAATGTGTAGTACAGACACCTGTAGTGAGTATTAGCAGTTGTGGATGAAATATCAGGATGGAAGTATATACATCATTTGGGAAAGATAGAAGAGGAAATTAAAGGTGGTGACACAGCATTATCTGTTAATGACTTAAAGAAAGAAAAAGGACAGTATGCATAACATGGATCATGTTTGAGATAAAATTGTTTAGAGAAAGGCAGAAAAAATACTGTACTGAAATATCAGAAAGCCTGAAGAGAGAGAGCCCTGTGGGACTGGATTTAGATGGATGTATATCTCTGTCACGTCATTTTTAGGAACTCTACAAATATGGAAAAGTTGAAGTCTTCGGATTGGAAGACCTTCCTATTCCTAGATGTACTAACAGATCCCTACACTACAGTAAGAAAATATCCAAGAGTGCTATGAAAACTTGCTGTCGTATGTCTAGGAAGAAATATGCAGAATCCATAAACATTTTTAAACTACAAGTAAGCAATTTCCATAATTTTCAACTAATTTGAAGTGCAAAGAAATTCTGAAACTGCAGAACTCTTATTGAATAGAAATGCAGCATTTAGCCATTTTAATTTATTCCAGCTAGTTGGGTTTCTTGCATCAGGTTGTATCTTCAAGTTGAGCTTGAAGGCAGAGTAAATAGCTTTGCTCATAATTATGACAAATGAATTTAAAATCTTTTTAACTGTCAACTGTCTGATATGCAGTAAAAATCTTAAAAAAAGGAAAATACAAGATACCTACTAGACAGAATCAGAAAAAGACTAAATTGACAGAGAGATAGAATTCAGAAAATATACTAAATGCTTGCAAAACCAACATTATGCAGTTAGTACCATCCTTTACATTCTTTCCACAGAATCTGTCATGCTTATTTTATTAACTCAGTAGTGATTATGAATTATTTTTATTTTATATTTTGGTCACTATATGAGCTACAGAGGTTTGTAAATATTTACAAACCACATTCACTATGCTTGTTCAGTTATAACTCCTATAGTATTCAAATCTAGAAGAAGCAGCATATTCCATGAATTGCTGTATTGGCAGGGAGGCAGAGAATGGGTCCTTAATTGTATGTGGTAATGATCTTTAACCTGTGAAATTAAGGTAAGTTAATGTTTGATTAACAGCTGATGTTTACTCAGGTTTTGAAAGGTAGGACAACCATCTAAATACATCTCTGTCAGACATTGGTAAAGTTTTTATTTTATCTTTTAGCATATATATTTCAAATTTCTTTGTTGAAGGTTTACACATTATGAATGGAAATAACTGATTTTTCTGTATAAAGGCAGATTGGGTAATTTGTTGTAGCTGTGTTGAAGTCAGTGGAGCTCAGCCTGAGGATCCATTTCATTCTTGATGAAAAAGATTTGTCAATAGATCCTCCCCTTTTGTTTTAAAATGCTCAGTCTCTTTTATACCCATTGATTTGAGATTCAGCTCAGCGTTTTTTCAAAGCTGCTTGTTTCAAAGTTTATTGATCACATTTCAATAACCAGGAGACCTTTAGACTGTTAAGCATCTACAGGCATAGCCTGATTTATCTTGCATTGAAGGCAACAGAGAATCACTGTGACCAGCATCACATTCTCTGCATTTGAGCACTCCAGGTTACATGCATGAATAAATAAATGCCACATTCTATGGAAGTTAAGAAAGAATAAAAATTGATTATGAAAGTGGATAAAATTCTCATATTTTACAATGGTCTTTCTCTCTCTCACAATAAAAGCTATCAGAATTCAACTTCTTTTTCCTTACTCTGGGCAGGTATTAAGTATCATAAAGTCACATTTTGAATAGATAAAAGATAATTAATGAATGTTTATGTTATGTTTAGGTTAAGGTTATGAAACCAGACCTAAACTACTCTTGCTCCTCTTCTCCAATTATTACGATGTCTGCCCCACAGTTATTTTATGGATTGTGCTCAGAAAGGCAGAGGCACTGGACTTAGCCAGGCTTAGGTGATGGGGTGAGCACAGGGCATGGAAATGATGGCACTGCAAGAGTGAGGCAGAATCCTCTGTGAACATGCAGAACAACTCATAAATTCATGTAGTTCTCAAGAGTGCCTGGCTTCTTGGATCTACCTGGTCTGTATGTTCCAGAGGTTTTGTATTCCCATAGTAATCACAACGTGCCTTCAAGGCAACTTAATTTCTTATACACAGGATGGGAATTTAACTGAAAAAGTAAAAAACCAATTATCTACTGTCTGCCATTTGATGCAGAATGATTATTAATCAATGATAACTAAACTTAATTAGCTTAATGCTATTTTAGGTATTCAGTCAGAGTAGAAATATCTTAGGGTTTATTATTCTGTAACCTTGAGAACAGCTCACTATTGATCTGATGTTGTTTCTGACCATGCTTCTATCGTACATGAATATACCCCTTTATGAATAGATGTAATGCTGGGGAAGGAATGTTCCCCTTCCTGGCAAAATATGCTGATGGAGCTTAACAAAATTACTACAAATAATTCCAAATCCTTCAGGCAAGTATCAATCACTTCAGCAGGTGGTGAACAGAAACAGAGAAACGTTTCTATGGCTGCAGGGCAGACATTCTTTCCTTCCCAAGCAAGACTTATCTTCTCCTGCCTCTCCCAGCAAATGCTAAGACTGTGTCACATCCTGTTAAAGCATGAAAAGCTCACAGAGCTTTCGTCTTTTCTTTGCCTAATACTGCAGTGAAGAACCTTGAGTTTAATCCCAGAATCAAAAGCAATCCTAAACTCATCAAAATCTAACTTGTTCATGTTCCCCAGTTATCCTTGGCCACAAATCTGCAAAGCAGTTTATGACATAGCTCTTAAGGTTCATGGCTCACAAGGTTTTGAGCAGGTATTTAGTGGTAAATGAGGAAGGCCTTATTTATGAGAGAACTTGTAAAATAGTACATATCACCCTTCAATGAAAAATTTATGAAAAAATACTCATTTAAATCAGGTGTGAAATAGGTTTGTGCTGCATTCCACTACTGCTTATCCCATTACTATGCTCAGTAAAGTAGGGTGTGTAGGCAGGGCTGTGTTTGTACATGACTTAAAATGCTCATAAAGTAAATAATGAAGGATGAGGCGATGAGAGAGTTCATCTCTTTCTCTGTTTTCACTTATTTTTTGTAAAGATTGACCTCACCAGTGTCAACCTGTTGCAAGTCAAATAGCTCGGGATGAACTTCAGAAGATAACATACAAGTGAGAATATGCCCGTAGTTCAAGGCATTCTAGGAGTATAAAAATATATATATATATATATGGCATAGTATATTGGGTAAAAGATGTGTGATTTAATAGTGTGTGTGTGTGGGTAATATCTGTTTTCATGTGGAGGATAGCTATTATACACATTATATATATAGATATATACACTTTCTGTATTCCCAGTGACAAATACAAAAGAAATCCATTATCTTAAAAAATATTTTAACATTAGGATGATATTATTCACTGAGTGACATTTCTTTGCTGTCTAAGTACATAAAAAGAAAGCAGAAGGATGTAGCTCAAGCTTTGCCAGACTGAGCTGCACATTAGTTCTGCTCTTCAGCCAAAGAAGTTTAAAAAGATAGTTTAATTCCTGCATATATTCTGCCTTTGGCTTGTTAGACAGTGAGAGACAAATAGAAATCAAAACCATTTCACTGGGACTAATTAAGCTATGTTTTATAAAAACATTTATGACTCAAAGGTAGAAGTCCCTTAGAAATATCACTATGACTCTTTGTTCAAAACAGTGGTTTTTAAAAAGAGCACCATTTTGCTGTTGATATCTAGCTTCCAGACTGATGCTAACAACGTATTTTAAAGAACAGTTTCACACAACTGGAAAAAACCCCAAACATTTTCTCAATTATCATACTGCATCTCAGTGCCTAAGAATTTTGCATGTAAGACTGATGCTTCATGAGGAAGATTTCTTATCAGCCAACAAGTCCTTGAGCATTTCTGCCATTTGCAAACCTCTTTTTCACAACAATTCTATAAGTACAATTATGATTTATAAATGTTTTTAGAGGAACGCTAATGGTGGAAAATTAATGATTCAGCAATTGGGAATAACTATGATTAGTTATGTTCTTCAGTTATAATTCTTTTTAACTTGCAAACCATCCTCTGTTTCTCTTAGGGGACATGAATTTAGCCCATGAAGAGGAGTACTTGTCTGGAAAAATACTCTGGTGTGATCACTCATTTTCATTCAGAAGTTATAAGAGATGGAAAATGTGTCACTGGACTTCAAGAAGTGTCAGAAAAGGAGGGATGATTTTGGAGATGAAGCAGGCAAATACTGTCTGTGGGAACTGGATTTCCCATCCTTGACACACAGTGGTTGCATGACACTGGGTCAGCCTCTCTGACTGGAATACCATGGGCATTGGTTCTGTTTGCCTCACTTCCTTGGGTTTCTCAGCTTGTTGGCTCTTGATTCAAAATGGCCAGTGAGAGAAGAAACTGCAGATCATCACATATTTATTATGTCATAGAGTTGGCCAGTTTTTGCTCACTGTTCTTTTCCCTCAGAAGCATTCCTAGGGATAGACACCTTTGGTTGCATAGCTACAACCACAAGATATAAAAAACACTGAAAAAGCAAGCCAAGCTTTTCAAAATTAGTTTATGCTTTAGACAAATTTTATTTTCATATCTGCTAAGGTTGCAAAATTAGCAGATCTTCCAGCTTCTTTCTGCCTGTATCCTGAGCTGATTTTAAGACATTTACCTCACAGCAGATTTGCCTCTGCCATTTTCTCAAACTTGGGTTCACTAACAACTGTCGTGGCTCACTTATGAATATTTGCACAGACCTGTTTTCAACAGAGTACCTGCTGAAAACTTGTGGTAAAAAAGAAAAATATTTCCCACATAAGAAACCCAAAGTGTTGTTGATTTGAACAGCACAAAACACACTGTAAAAGAAAGAAAAAATATTTTAAAGTACAACAATCTGGAACAAGTACTACCAGAGTTTCATTCACAAAGGGGCAAACTGTATGCCAGATGAAGAAGGCAGAATAGCCAATGATACAAAACCACCTTCCCGGTCCCAGGGCTCCCATGATGTGCCTTAGAGACAAAGTTGTGCTTGGGAGAATTCCTTCATTGCCTTCTAACTCGTGCTGGAGAGCAGATGCTCAGAGGCTGCCCGCAGCCCAGTGCACACACAGCATCCCCTGCCCAAACCTCTGCCCTCACAGGCAGCTCTGCAGCAATTCACACCTCTGGTCCCAGGGAGTGAGGAGAAACTTCCCTGTCCTGTCCTTAAGCTACCCAGGGCTGTAGGGCTGTCAGGTTATGCATTCCTTCCCCTGTCAAGTGGAGCCTCACATTACTCCTGTTGATGTGTTGCCTCCAGAACAGTTTCCTTTAGTGTGATCTGAAGGGACAGGAGAGCAAGGTAGTGGTGGAGTGTCAGAGAGGGACACGGTGACACCTCCAACTCAGAGCATGCAGACGCTGGCTGTAGTCCCATAACAGCTGAAAAAGCCCCTTTAGCTGCTCTGGGCAAGGAAATCATCTTGTTCTGTGAAGTATGGGCAAGTTGTAAAATATTTCATAACTTCCTTTTTTAAAAGTTGAAGATTTAAAATATTTCCAAGAGTTTCTCTATTTGTCATAGAGGAAACACACATACTTCTGAAACTAGCTCCTGCTGCAAGTGCATTCCAAAACTTCATGGAATTTAAGTAACCCACTGCACCTGGTGCTTCAAGATCCATAAAGTATTCAAAGTCAAACCTGAGCAAGAACAGTTATGGACTTATTTCTTGGGTACTGGTAGGTGCACATTGTATTTCCACTGGTGCCCACTTTAAAATATCCTGCCAATCTCTACAACACAAAAAGATTAACAAACAGCTATGGACTTCAGATACATTTCCTTCTGTTAGTTCTTCCCTGTGTGTAAAATATGATAATAGGACTACTTCAACTTAGAAGGCTGTTGTAAAAAATTTATTGATCCTTGAAGGAGTTATGAGAGTAACACAGGAAAGCCATCATGGAAATTAATTAACCTGCCTTCAAGGCAGTGTTTGAAGAAGAATGTACAGTGAATATGACATGAAAGATTCCACTTCACATGATGAAAATGAAGAGAAACATTGAAGAACTATACATTAATTAAACACATCCTTTGCATCAAATGAGGCAGAAGTCTTGTGGAAAAACCACTCCACAAAGTAATTTCAAAACTGACTCATATCACATACTAAATATACAATATCATAGGGGGAGGTTTTTTGAGTTTTTATGTTTTCCATACAGTTTCTTCAAGTTTTCTTTAAGACCTTTTTCCCCCAGCCTGTATATTGGCGAGGCTGTGAGCCAGCTATCAGAGAAGATTACAGCTGAAGGAGCCTGGTTATTTCTCCATGTGACACGCTGTGCTTAAGGGCTTCACTGCCACTTAAAGAGTCAGCACTGACGGGCTCAAATTCCCTGGGGCAGATTCTCCTGTGGTCCCGTCCACCCCCATCCAGTCATCCACCAGCTCCTGCCCAAATACCCTCACTGCAGACACTCCCAATATCCCCTTCTCCAGCTTCTGGCTATACTTCTCCACCTTTTCTGTTTCCATTAACACCCCCCACATCCATTCCCTGCTTTCCTAATGGCCAGTCTGGAAACTCATCCTCTCTGTTTCCTTTCCCTCGGTGCTAAGCCCATGTAACCTGCACTGAGACCTGCTGCTCTTCCCATGTGTTCATCAGGCACCAACAAGCTGAATCTTATTTAAGATCACAGGACAGTCATCATTCTTTTGGTTTCGTTACCAAAGGACCCCCTGGAAATCGGGAGGCACAGCTACAGTTTGACAGGTAGGATATATCTTCTGTGACATAAGCAATACAGTACAGTTTCATCTTTAGATAAGTAGAGTAGTTTTAAGTGGAGCTCCTTGACAGAAGTTTAGCCTGAGAAACAGCTGGAATGAAAACATCAATTGACACTTTTTAAATCAGGCAGAGTTATGAACAAGGAAAACTAAACCTCACTGATAAAGAAACATTAGTAATACTTTTTACTATATGCACCAACAAAACCAAAATCTGTCTTGTTAAACATTCACAGAGGTGTATGAATGCACAGACAAAAGACACCACTTGAATGTACAGATGGAAGACAAATTGTTCACCAGTGCCCCAACAGATTAATTTGCACTTATTAAGAAATAGCCATTTACTGAGAGACACAACAGGAAGCAAACCAAATTTTTACAGTGTGGTATAATCTGCACATGCCCTTTTTGCAAGGACATGTAGTGATAGGATGAGGGATAAATTTCAAACTGAAAGAGGATAGATTTGAACTAAATATGAGAAATTCTTTACTCTGAGGGTGGTGAGACACTGGTTGCCCAGAGAAGCTGTTCAAGGCCAAGTTGATGGGGCTTGGAGAAACCTGGTCTAGTGGAAGTTGTCCCTGACCATGGCAGGAGGGGCAGAACTAGATAATTTTTAAGATTCCTTCCAACCCAAAACATTCTGTGATTCTATGCTAAAAAAAAAAAAAAAAAAAAAAAAAAGGGAAAATACTTTCCTCCTCCACCCTCTTACATTGACTGTAATCTGTATTTTTGTCTAAAGAAGAATATGACAGGAATAGAATTGCTAGACAGAAAGAACAGAACAAAAAAGCTAAGAATGGAAAGTGTGAATATTAAATAAGTCTTAAAGTTCAGTTTTGGTAAGCTGGCATTGGAGGTGAAGCAGTAAGGGTTTTTTGGTGTCTAGCAGCATTTCTGGCAACATTTCAAGGCAGTGGAGTAGGAGCTGCCCCAAGGCCACAGGCCCAGAGGCCCTGGGTGTTTCTGCAGTGAAGTGCAGGGTCCCATCAAGGTCAAGAGGCAGCGAAAAACGGCAAGGGAGGAGCAAAACAAACAAACAGTGTCTTAAACTTGGTTTGGTTTGGTTTGGTTGTGGCTTGGGGTTTTTTGACAGCTAGCATATAAATGTTTAGAAGGAAAAAAAAAAAAAAGATGACGTGAATTTATTTCACCTCCTCTAAAGCTGAGTACAGGGTGAGCAGAGCCCCTCCCGCAGGTCTGCATGTGAGTGACCACCGGCAGCAACTCGGGTGGGGAGAACACACTTGTGCCCCTCCCCAGTGCCATCGATGCCACCGAGGCAGCTGGATAGGAAAAAAAAAAAAAATCTAGAACAACCGGAAAAAACAGCAGGACCTCCTTTGGCTTTCCGAGACAAACCGATTAAAGGTGCCATCACCAAACCTGGTTCCGACTGAACCTCGCGGCCCAAAGTGCCCAGGAGGGCGGTGGGCCGGGCAGGCCTTCCCCGTCCCGCCGGGGGATGCAGCAGGAGCCAGGGTTGGGCGAGGCTCTACCGGCGGGTCCCCCCACCCACCCCCCGCCCTCAGCGCCCCGGGGCGGGGCGGGGAGCGGCAGCACCTGGCGGCGCGGCAGCCACCCCCGCCCCGCGGAGGAGGCAGCAGGAGCGGAGTCGCCATCGAGCGGCACCGGGGTTGCCGTCGGCCGCCGTGCCCGGCCCAGTCGCCGCTCCTCCTCCCCGCCCGCCGCACGGTGTCAGGTGCCGCGGGGGCGGGCAGTGCGCCTGTGCGGCGGCCGCTGGGCGCCGCGGAGCAGAGCGGAGCGCAGCGCCGGCGGCAGAACTCGGAGGTCGCCACCGGCCGAGGAAGATGGCGGAGCCGGGGGCTGCGCGCAGTTACCCGCGGGCGACAGGTAGGGGATGAGTCTGCGGCACCGCAAGATGCTGGAGAACGGCGGCTCGCCCACCCACCCGCCTGCCTTCGCTACCCCCGGAGCCGTCCCGTCCTTTCCCGCCGCGGGCCGGGGCTGCCGGAGCCACAAGGGGCGGCAGGCGAGGGTCCCTCCTCCTCCTGCCTGGCAGGTGCCGGCCGGCGATGAAGGTCCGGCCGCCATCTCGTCCGGGCCTGGGGCCGCGGAGGTGGGGAGCGGTGGCCCCGACCCGGTGAGGGATGTGGCGGGTTATCTTCGGCGGGAGCCGCGGGGGCGCTGACGCCGGGAGGCGACGCTGAGCGAATCTCGCCCCGGGTCCCCGGTGTCCCCCTTCCCCTCCTGTGCCGCCTATTGTGGTACGGGAGGTGTTTGCCGGGAGGCGGCTTTTGTGCGGTGGGTCGGGCTGGCCCGGCAGCCGCGTGTGCCGCCGCGATTTTCCCGACTGCCGGCGGTGCTGGCGGGGAGGGCGGCAGCTTGGTTTTGTCCCGAAGTGGAGAGCGGGGAGGGAGCGATTTATAAACCTCATTTTCAGCGGTGCCCGGGCCTGCCTCTGCTGGTTGGCCAACCCGGGCAGCAAACTGGTTGAGCGGGTATCGAGTGCGAACGCCTCGCTCCGAGCCCTTATTTAGGCACGGCTCCTATGTAGGTCCCTCCTCGTTGCTCGGCGAACGTAACTTCTGATTTCTGAGGGCAGAAAGGGAGTGAGGTGTGGTGGAGGCTACTGCGGCACACGGAGTTGCTTGTGGTGTGGGATCAAGTCCCCCAGCACCAGGAGATGTTAGGGCCAAGGCTGGTGGTCGTGACCTTGGCTCTTGGCCTCATGTGTAGGTGTTGGGGTGGGTCTTGGCTGCGCTTTCTTAACATGACCTCTCCCTGGGTCGACGTATGAGATGATAAAGGAGTCAGGCAGCTGCTCATTATGCTTTTACCTTAATTATCTGATATGGGGCCTTCCCTTTGTGCATGGTAAACCATCTGAACCTGGGGTGTGAGAGGGAATTAATTTCCCTCTTGTCCTAAGCCACCGTAGTTTCTAAAAGTAGCTTTACAATTGCTTTGGGAGATAAGAGGTGTTATTATCCCAAATTTGTGGCGTGGGAAGATGAATCCGAGTCTTTGACTGTTCTGAGGTAACATTGTGTGACGAGCCAAGGAAGGAGCTGGGAAGGATCTGGGAACGCCTGTGTTTGCTGTTCCTCGCCCTCCTCCCGTGCTCGGCAGTCACTGCTCCCACTGTTGTGGTTCAGCAGTCAACAACTTCTAGGTCCTGAGTCTCCATTATTTTCATCTTTCACATGGCAGAGAAAGAAGAAAACCAATTTATGCTCGAATTTATATTAGTGCCCTTTTTTCACCTCCTCTCCAAAGCATAATAAAATTAGCCCCGTATTCACTTGTACTCTTCCCAGACATTGTTTTTCTCGTGTTTTTCTACTTTATACATTCTAACTTCAGAAGGAGATCTTGTGAAAAAGCTTTGCTCACTTTGTAGACCAGGACGTCGTTTGTTTTTCACCCTGTATGAGATGGTGAGTCCATTGAAAAGGCAGCAGGTAACATAATTAAAGATGGTATCAAATGAGTCATGTGTTGCAAAGTATGGACAGATGTAATCACCTGTGGTCAGTTGTTGACATTTTAACACTAATGCCCAAGCAGAGTGATACAGAGTGGTCTCAGATGAATCTCTTATTTTATTTGACTGCTAAAGGATAATACATGATGTGGTGTGAAAGATTATCTTTGTATGTGGTATTTTACAGACAGCAGTGTGGGATCTGTTGCAGCAAAGAACTAGACTTTTTCTTCTGGGACCCCACTTACTCATTTTGTAGCAATCACAACAGCTACTAATGCAGGTTGTTAACATAGGTGAGAAAATTATGCTCTCTTCTTCAACATTTGTATCTACATCTTGGTCCTGCAGTCTTAATCTTGTTCATAAGGATAGGAAGAACCTTACCTCTGTGTTCCAAGTTAAAAGTCTGTGCTGTCCCCAGAAGGGATGCTACTCCAGTGACAGGATGCAGCTGTTGTTCCCCTTCCCAAACTTTGCAGTTCTCTGGCAGCATCTGAATTTTGGTCTTTAGAGTCCTGCAATACTGAGAGTATTGCTAGGATGGCAGTGAAAATGTGGCATCAGCTTCATCCTGTCCATCACTTCAGAGTGTCTGCCCAGATCAAACTGTAGCAAGCAAGCCTGCAGTAAGGAAAGGTATTTGCATCTCTTGGCTACTATTGTTCAGTGGTTTATAATTCTGCAAGAAGTAGTTGAATTCTGTGGCACAGACAAAGTGTATTTGAAGAGCTCAAGTGTGTCTCTTTGCCAAAAATCAAGGGGATGCAGCGAACAATAGAGATGGTAAAGCCTGAGAAGACGTAGCAGGAACATTTTTACAGGAAGGGTGTTAGATGACCAAAATGTAGGCGTGAACTGCTGCTGCCATCTCTAGTAGCAGTAATGACCTAATAGCATTTGAAGGACAAACTTCTCAGTAATGAGTCTCTTGTCTTCTCATTTGCTGCCCAGTGAAAATTGCTTAATGGATGTTCCAGGAGTTGAAATACTGAATGCTTCAGGTTTCAGAACAAAATGTGTATTTTTGTCCTAAAGAAAGTTGATCAAACCTGAAAGAATTTAAGAATAGATTGTGTTATGCCATCTTAAACTGTGTATCACTGTTTGAGTGAAAGGAATCTTTGGCTGTATTTCTGTAGAGCTTTATGTTGTTATTTTTTAGATTTCAGAAGTGGTGGTGGGGGAGTTTTCCCCTGGATTTTTTTTTTCTTTATACCAGTGCTTTTCCAACTGATGTGTTACTGGCCAAAATGATCTAAGGAAAGTATACTTAAACCTTTTCTTTTTGTACTGTATTATATTCTTTCAAATGTGGACAATCAAGATTGTTAATTGTAAAGGTTAATTGACATGCTGCTTTTCATGTGATGTTTCCATTTGTGAGTATTGGTTTTAGTTCAAAGCAGTTTGACACACTATATCCTCTCAAGGTTATTGTTTTATCAGTTAAAATACTGTAACAGCCATTGACTTTGCCTCTGTCCTTTCCAAAAAATAATAAAAAAGCAGCTCTCTTCCCAACTAAGTTTTATGAAATTGCAGTAGAGAAAAAAATACCTTGCCTTTGAAATCCAAGATTGCAGAAATAAAAGGTAGGTCCGTCTGTTGAAATGCACATCAGGAAAGGCAAACATCTGAAAAATTTAGTGTTTGTAAGACACTTGTGTAGTGTCACATACCTCTGTTTGCTTTGGTGGGTGGCAAATCCATAGCAGTGGAAAGGTGAGAGTATTGCTTTTTTAATATTGGGCAATTATTTCAAGACATCTAGTTGAAGGAGCATGTACATATTTCATGTAATGAAACTATATATCATGCAGGTTAATTAAGTATGAAGATTTATGTAGTGAAGCTTTTTTGTATCATGAATAAATAAAATACAATTATAACTTTCTTAGTTATCAGTCTTTTAATGTGTGTAGAGTAAAACTGACAGGGGAAATGCTTTTAAGATCTTATTCATACCTGTCATTCACTTACAAATGTACTTTAAGGCTACAGAAAAGTGAGAGCGAGGCCTTTAATTCTGTAAAATTCTGGACTGTTCAGGGGATTAAAAAAAAAAAAATTAATTTCCTTTTTATGTTTTACACCTCTTTCCCAGTGTCTGTATTGCTGAGTAGCCTGTTTGACTTTTTCTCTGCTATCCTTTTCTTGACCATTCCTCTTGAAATTGTTTTTTTTCACCAACTCTTTGACAGGGCAGTCCAGTTCTCAGCCTTTCGACTGGCTCAAGCTTTTGAGCAGATCCTAGCAGAAGTTATTCTCAGTTTAAGTGCTGTATCCACTCATACTGTTTGCATAGAATTTTTGTAGATAACTAGACCATACATGTTGGTGGGGAAATGCAGTGATCAGGAAGCGAATGCAAATTACAGGCATGCTGACTGCATTGAGTAACAACCAACTCAAGTTGTTTCCTCCTGTTCCCATTTTCCTCTTTTAATTGGGCTCTCACTGCTCTTCTCAGCCTGGTAACTTAGGGTTTTGTGAGGTCTGTGTGCCTCTTAGTTCCTGTTTGATATAGTTATCTCTCAGGTGATGTGTGTGTGACAGGTTTTACTCACTTCTCAGTGTACTGTGGTACAGTGACTTGGGCAAGTAAGAATGTTAAATATGCTTGTGTTACACCCCCAAATGTAGCTTTCCTGTGAATCCCTCCTACTGGCTGAGAGGGAAATCTGGATAATACACTAAATAATAGAAGGAGTAGTAATGCTGTTACTGCCAAGGTTATTGCAGTAATCAAAAGCAAAGTTTTTTTCACTACTGCAACATTTTTTTTTGCTTGCAACATTTATGGCATTTAGTTGATTTCTGAGTTATTTTGCTGTAATTAACTTGTGCTTGGTATTTCTATCACAGTTTAATGCGTTATCTATGTATTTTCTATGGTTGGAATAGTGAATGTGGAAAGATGGTACTTAATAGCTTTCCCAATATACCTGTGTTCAAGCAGCTCACCCAGTGATATAGTGATACTTAAGACATTTAGTGGTCAGCCTATCAAATTGACTTTAAAACTTTGCTAATCACAGAGGTATTTTACAGCACTGTATTACCCTGGACTGATTTTTAGATAGGGTATTTAGAATATATTATAATATATTAGAAATACCTTTCACTGTGTTTTATCTCCAGAATGATGAGTTCTGATGATGTGTGTGGGTGGAAAGATAAAAGGTAAGTTAGTGAAAATCTGTCTCACAATTAAAATGGGGAAAAAAATAAAGAAGCTGAAGATCATTGTTATGTTACTTAAAATAGAGTAACACATTTGTGTCTGCCATTCAAATAATAGTTTTTCTTCATTTGCATCATGAAACTGCCAAGATCCTAAAACTCTAGCACCCAGCACTTTCTGCAGGTCTGAATATTTTAAGGATCTTAGCAAAGTGCTTCTTGCTGCAGTTACATAGTAATCAAAATGTTTACTATAGAATTCTGCTATTGAATTGTGTTCTGTGTATGTAAGTATGTAATGCATATAAATTTCAGGTTTTCTGCAGATGTAATGAATGAATATATTAAAATGGCTGTTTACATCTTAATTTTTTTGTTAATTTTCTTGCTGTAACTCCTAAATGAATTATCCACAGTTGATACTTTTACTTAACTATTTAATATCTATCTCAATAGATATAAAAAGCTTGTTATTGATATGAAGTCATGTGAAGTGTCTGTTTTAATTTACTGTATTACTTGCGTATGTCTTTTTTGCTCACTGAATGCCAGATCAAACTGTATTTTGTTCTAAATTCTGGAGCATCAGTTTCTCCCTTGCACTTGAATATCTGCGGGTTTTTGCTACTGCTTTCATGTGTTAGTATCTGTTTTCCTTTGTTCAAGAGGAAGTCAATTTTTCTTGTGGTACTAATGCACTGCAGACAAATGTCTACTCTGCTGAGATTGATAGAGCATTTCTGTGATCTTTGCATAAACTTCAGCTATATAACAGCTAGGCACCTCTTGGCTTTTTATCAGGTTTTCTGTGAGAATGCCCAAAGCAGTGATGATTTTCTGACGTTCCTGATGTTGTGCAGGGTTTGCACAGTTGTAGTTGTTGCTGATTGCTTAGAAGTTATTTTGCTTTAAACTTTATCAGTGTGCCAAGGTTTGTTCTTTGTTTTCATGTTATTTTTTTGGGCCATAAATAAAGCTGCCAGGAGCAAACTTCACTTATTAATTATTCACTTTTATTAAATGAATTCTTTGAAATATGGAAAGTGAAACTTTTTGTGTTTCAGTGCTATGCATACCTTTTTTTATCAGTTGGGATGATTCGAAAAATATAACGTTGGGCTCAATTTCTTGTAGCAATCTAACAGAAGAGGTTTGCCAAGCATCACATATTTAGCTTATTTTTGAACTTTCTTTTTTCTATTACAAGATTAAATGTGTGTTTGGCACAGTCTTGGGCATTCAGATCTTTCTTCTGATGTGCAAAAGACTCCTTTTTCTGTACTTCAACTACACAAATAGATTAAATTGTTCAAGCTTTTGAAGTCAACCCTTTCTTTAATAATTATATATATTGTTTTGTCAAATAATTCATGTGTGCTTGCATTTGCATTCCAAGAGGTCCAGTCCCCTCAATATGTATGAACTTGGTTTGATATAGTGGCTGTTTTAGTCTGAGGTGCCTTTTGAAGTTGGTCCTTCATGCCAGAGCCATTGCCCCCACACCTACATTAATTCATCTATTTGCACAAAAAGAGAAATGGATTTCGTACCCTGTAACCTTAACACCATCATGGATCCAACATTAAACAACCAATTTGGAAGAGTGGATGACACTTCATCAATTGATTTTTATTTTTTTTGTGTGTTTATGGACTAGTTTCTCTTAGATACTCCTTTTTCCTAGAAGTGATACTCATAAATACAGTGAAGCTCTAGAATTTATCACTTCTATTTGGGGTTTTGACAGAATGGAAAAGGATGTGTTGGATAAAAATATATGATACTATGTATCAGTTTGTGGATGCCACTGTAAAACCATCTCCAAAAATCTTCAAGAAAATAGTAGCAACACGAGTATATCTGGTTATTTTGCCAGATGCTGGAGGTCATATTGTGGTTGTGTTTCATTTAGGAAAGATCTGGAAATATGCCTTGCTTGGTTCTGTCCATATAAATTATCAAATTACTTGTCTCATGCCAAGCAGAAGCTAGCAGAGCTTTTCTTTGTTTCAGCAAAACATTCATGCAAATATTTCTAGTTTGCAATTAATTTTGGTTGTAGGTGTGGTGAATTACTGGAATTCTTAATGTCGCTTTCATCAAAAAAGAAAGATACAAATGTTCCTAAGGCAGTGAGGCATGCCTGAGTTTGTTAACTATCAGGAGTGCTGAAGGGGTCTTCACCTGCCCAGTCTTGGAGAGCTCTGCTGCTTTTTTGCCTAAGCAGTAAATCAGGGATTGACAGGAAGCTGAACATGAGCCAGCAGTGTGCCCAGGTGGCCAAGAAGGCCAATGGCATCCTGGCCTGTATCAGGAACAGCGTGGCCAGCAGGTCCAAGGAGGTGATTCTGCCCCTGTACTCAGAGCTGGTGAGGCCACACCTCGAGTCCTGTGTCCAGTTCTGGGCCCCTCAGTTCAGGAAGGATATTGAGGTCCTGGAGCAGGTCCAAAGGAGGGCAACCAGGCTGGTGAAGGGACTCCAGCACAGATCCTACGAGGAGAGGCTGAGGGAGCTGGGGCTGTTCAGCCTGGAGAAGAGGAGGCTCAGGGGAGACCTCATCACTCTCTACAACTCCCTGAAAGGAGGGGGTAGTCAGGGGGGGGTTGGTCTCTTTTCCCAGGTAACTCTCAGCAAGACAAGAGGGCATGGACTTAGGTTGTGCCAGGGGAGATTTAGGTTGGATATTAGGAAGAAATTCTTTACTGAGAGGGTGATCAAGCATTGGAATGGGCTGCCCAGGAAAGTGGTGGATTCTCCGTCCCTGGAGGTTTTTAAGAAGAGACTGGATGTGGCACTCAGTGCCATGGTCTGGTAACCACAGTGGTAGTGGATCAAGGGTTGGACTTGATTATCTCAGAGGTCCTTTCCAATCCATATGATTCTTTGATTCTGTGATAGTTTGAAGAATACTCCAGTCTGAATAAACTAGCCTTAGTATATAATTATACTGTTAGTAAAATAAACTTCACTTTGAAATAACTCTAGTCCTATGAAACAAAAATATTTTGTCATGCTGCTAAGGGGTGATGTGCCAAACTGTAGAAGGGAAAATAAGACAATACTACAGTGTTTATTCACTAGTAGTGTAGAAGATTTTGCATCTTCTAAGTTTCTCTACCCTCAGTAGCATGTTATCAACTAATGATCTGGTTCAGCTGGACAGACAGAGTTGCCACAGTGAGGTGGGAAGCGATTCTTGCGATGGGATGGCCTGATAGAGTTTGCGTGTCACAAGCTGAAGAGAAACTTTTGCCATTGGTATTGGATTTGCTTTTTGAAGCACTGTCCTCCCATTGGTGGTGACTCACCTGCACTTGTTTTCATTCCCTCATTTGTGTTGAATGTGGCGTCTGTGTGTGTGTACAGACACGCTCTGTATAAGGAGAGAGAGAGAGAGAGAGAAGTCTGGAAACATGTTATTGAGGCTCTTAAAATGCTTGTAAAAGGTGAGCCAATTATGGCTTCCAAAATAATTTACAAGTGGGCTGCTTCTCCTTTCTGTATCCTGAAGGGAAGAGGGACTAGGGCTTTACTTTAATCCTGAGTTTCTTGAGTTTAGTACCGCACTTAAGCCACAGGGCATCTTTTCCCCATATGCTTAATGGTCTTTTAGTAAATGTAAGCATTTCCATTATGCATCCTGAGTTTACTAGTGCTAAGTGCTGTGGTTATAAGTAAACATGGCAATTTTCAACACTTCTAGGAAGTGGTTTGTTGGTGTAATGAAACAAATGGGTGACCTTCCTTTGGCATTAGTGGGGTTTTGATGAGTTTCTGGATGAGGATGCTGGATTGCAGGGTTGTGCCCCAGGATTCTTCAGGGCTCTTTTAGCATGGGTTGTGGCACTGAATGAAAGCATTTGAGTGATGCATAGGGAAGAGATTCTTGAGAGGAAGTATTCTGCAGAGAGGTTCGATTTTCATGGCATTATCAGACCTGAAAGAAAATCTGAAACAGAACTGCATGGATTATTTGAGCCATCTACAGATAATGGGAAGTTTGCTTTTCAGAAGACTAAATAATAATAGACCCTATAATCTAAGGGTAGTTTTGTATATTCCTCCCTTGCAGTATGTTTTCCCTGTTTCAGGTGATTGTGTTGGATTTTTTAATCTCTCTGAGGTTGTAATATCTGTTCTTATCTCTAATTTTCCTTGAAGTTTCATACTGCCAAAGGGTGTCTTAAAAAAATGGGTTGCCTGTCCTTAAATATTATGAATATTCTGAATTTGAATCTCTGTTGAAATTGTCCAAGTGACGTGTAAATGGAATTGAAAGTCATGTTACACAGTACAAGCACATACACTTTCAAACCAAATTTTTGTCATGACTGGTTTGTTCTTAATGCTGAAGACAAACTGAAGACTGTGGAGGAAGTCTTCATGCAACCAAGGTTCCTTGTTATGAATGCTGCCTAAAGCATAGAGACAAGCTTACAGGCCATGCAGCAACTCAGAAAATGTTTAAAATAGCACAGTAATGTGCCTGTAAGACTACTGAATTGTCTTGATATAAAACCTCTGCAGTACATAGATCTTCCATGGCCTACTTGATAATAGTGGTCCACTTGTGCTATTGGTAAACTGTTGATAAACTTTCTACTAGGTTAACTCTTTTTATAGAATTACTTTTGATTTTTCTTTAGTGGTGTTTTCTTCCTTCTCCATTCTTATCCACTCACACCCCCCCCCAGCAAGGTCATAAGGATGGCCACTTCAGTCAGAGCAACAGTATCATTTTCACTGCTCTCTCTTTCCTTCTGGCTAAAAGAAGTCATTGAGGGTAGGGTGTAAGATCCCAGCAAGTACACAGTGTCCCAGAAATTACAGTTCCAGGAGCTAGAGGTGCATCCAAAGGACCATCATATACACATAGACCCTTGCTCTAGCCTGCTCCTTGCTTCAGCTTCACAGTTACACTCAGTTCAGTGATTCATTCTTGTGCTCCTGCAGACTTCACCCTGTTCCACCCAGCCTTGGGAGTGGAGGGTGAGAAAAGCTATAGGGCAAGGAGGAGTCTGGGCCCATCAGATGGGCTCTGGCAGGAATCAACCTCTCACCATCCCACCTGCCTCTGCAGTGCAAGCCCAGAGGGATAAAGTAGCTCCTAAACTTTTCTTGTTGCAGCTGCAGGGGAGGCAAGGAGACCAGGAAGAAGAAAAAGGTGGAAAGGAAATGAAAATGCATTCCATGCTATTTAACCTCTGCTTCAGGCATTATTGTTCAGAAATGGAGAATCACCATATCAAAGAGCTCTTTGATAATCAAAGGTAACAAAAAAACAAATAAACTGAGGCATGTTTTCCCAGTCTTCATGGCAGCTATCTGTTAACACGTGCTGCAGTATGGTGCAGTTTCTCAAGTTATAGACTCAGAGAAGTAGAGGTGCATAAATTCTCAAGATGTTTTTCTTATGGCTATTTTGCACTGAAATGAATTGAGGTGCAAACATCTTGAGAAACTCTGGTCAAAACTCCTGTGGTATAAGGTAGTGCTTGGAGGATGTAATTTTCATGTTCTGACCTTCAGACCAAATGTCTGTGAACCACTGGAGCTGATTCTGAGAAGAAGCATTTCAGGACTGTACTGTGCAGTCCTTTGTAAGACTGGACAGCTGAAAAGTCCCAAGAAAGAAAACTTTAAATGTAATACAGAATAACTGTTCAGAAGCTAAAAGCTAGCTAAAACTCCATTTAGATTTGAATGCATCCATTAAGGAAAAAAAATGTGTTTATTTGTAAATACAGCTTGAGTGGGCAACCATTGGTATACAGTTTGGGTTCTTTGGCAATTTAATTTGTTATGGTTTCCATGAACTTGTAAGGGGGTGATGGTGTCAGGTTTGTAGAGAGAAAAAACCTCTTTTAGTATGCATCAGCTAGCACTGCTTTGATAAGGTGGTGGAGAAATTTGGCTTCTGGCTCTGGATTTATCCAGGCACACTATACTGAAGTAATCTGCCCCTGAGTCTTCAAACGTTTCATCAGGCACAGGAATCTTTTCATCTTCTGGTGGCAGCTGACTTTTGCCTTTTTGTTCAGAAGTGTTAAGAACTTATTTTCAAATACCATTTGTGTTCTCATGTAACATGTTTGGATGCTGAATTTTCTCCTGATATTTGTTGGTGGCATTAACCCTTCTCGGTGAGGTACAGAAGGGGTATATAGTTAGCTGTTTGTCCCATTGCCAGCTACCCTGGGTGAATCCATTGCTCTTGCTGCTCTCAATTCAGGCATAGAGAAAGGCAGTTCTACTGGCATGTGCATAGGCCTGCTCTTTCTTTCTTTTAAGTTTTCCTTTTACACGCACAGGAGGGGATGTGACTTTTGCAGCAAGTTTGACTCCTCCTTTTTCCTTCCTAAATATTTACTGGCTTATGTTAGTCAAGCCAACTCGACCTACTAATCTCTTCTCCTTTCATTTGCTGTGGGTAGGCAGGGTTTTGAGCCCTGACTTGGGGCAAACCTTTTGTTTTGTATTTATGTGCAAAGTAAAATTCTGGAAGAGTACAATATTCCTGAGCAAATGCAGACATTCAGCATGGGTGGTGCATGGTGACGCAGGGTTCTGCGTTCAGCAGAACAACTTTTTGTTGCCACTATCAAACAAAAGCCTTTCCTTGTCCAGGTGTGTCCTGGACTTTGATCTGACCACAGTTACTAGTTTGTGTCTAATCAGTCCTGTCAAGGAGTTCCATAGTCAGCTGCCTTCTTTTAAGAATGCTGCATCTGATTAATGTGTCTTTCCAGTGAGGCAAGGTTTGTGGACAGATAACCTCTTTTTAGGAGACCAACCTATTATAGTCCAAACAAGCAAGCCTGCTTGCCCATCAGTCTGGAGAAGGAGGAGCTGCATCTTGGTTCATGACACATGGAAGTGGAGAGGAAAACAGAACATGAGAAGTGGATGGAGAAGCCTTGAGGCTGCCTTGGCAGAAGTGTTCCTGTTCTTAACAGAGGCATGGGATGTCATCACCCAGCCTTTTATACTGGGACATGGCACCTGTGATCTTTTAATTGGCTACAGGTATGCTGCAGTATGGCAGCTGCTGCTCAGGCTGCACTGTTCAACTCAGTGCAGGTCCTAGTTAAGCCTCAGTTGAGAGGGAAGGAATAAAAATTAAGATGTCTAGTTGACTTTGAAAAGTATTCTAGTGTGGTTCCTGGATTTGCAGAGTGAATATTGCTGTTTAAGGATGTATTGACTAGATGGAGTTAAGACAAATCTCTTGGGATATAGAACAAAGTGTGGAATAAGCAGCTGCTGCTGTTCTGGTATTACCACTGGTGGTATTTGTGCTTACGTACAAAACTACTGAGGTTCTTGTTCACTTTCCACTACTGTGGCAACCCTGATTAGAAGGTTTATTAACTAAAGTGGTGTAAATCCAGATTATCAGAGGAAAGCAAAACTAGTGTAAAAAAAGAAAAAAATATATTTTTTGGCACATCTGTCTTATCAGTATACATTGGTCCAGAGATTTAAAAAAGTAACTAAACCAGAAGAGAGAATCACAGATATTTAGCATCCTTGTTTTGAGTTCTCAGATTTCTTGTCATAAATGCTGCATCTAGCATATTTTTAACTCATGGTCTTACAGTAATTCCTAAATATTCATCAATTTATAAACTCAGTGTGTACATTTAAGTAGACAAGGGTATTCTGTATACTGCAGTTGTTTTGTTACCCAGATTTTCAGCTTTTTAAGTTGCGTGGTGAATAAAGAGAAATTATATTACTCATTAGCTTCCATGAAAATAGTCTCCACTTCCCATGCTTTGAGATCTTTCTTGGTCAAGAAAAAAGGTCAGATGTGAGCTTTCTGGCTTCCTAGAAGAAGAAAAAATGTCATCCATAAAGCTATTACCAAGCATTGGATTTTTCATTCTGAATGTGGTTGGATTTATGGCACCGGGCTGCGAGTACATCTGGAGCTAAACTGCAGCAGGCAAGCTTGTTGCTGTGGCTTTCTTTGCATGGATTCTGCACCTGGGGATTCTGCTAATGTAGGCTTCTTCCATTTCTTTAAGTAGAAAGAAACTTAACAGTGTCAAGTGTCAAGCTTTGCTGTTTTTCTGTAAGACTATTATGAACCCTTTTAGAGTTAGGAGAGAGTAGAAGAGATCCTGCTGCCACCTAGGGCATCAGATCTATTCCTAGAACACAGGTGCTGTCCTTCAGTGTTTCAGTATTTGGATGATTAGGAATATGCAGTAGTTATTTTTAAAAAAGCACTTTTTCTCTTACTTAGCTGAGCTGCAATTCTCATCAGGAACCTTAACTGGTACCCACTGTCAGCCTTACATGCCTGAGGGCAAATTTTTTCATCACATTTGAAGAGATGAGACTATACAAGGCCATGTCCAACTGCTTAGTTTCAGATTTAAAAGCTTTCAAAATCATTATAAAACTACTCCTAATATTTAGCCTTACTTTATTCCTCTTGATAGAAAGTTCAGGGCAGTGTAAATTTAATGTCCTGTTTTGAGTGTTGTGTAAAATATCGTTAAAATTTTTTGCCTTTGAAAAAAGTGTATATTTTCATCTCCTACACAGATTGCCTGCTAAGTATAGAGAAGTAGCAGCTCTTTTAACATTCTGCTTGTAGCATGAGGGCATGTGCTTTTTAAAGTGGTTGGCAGAACAGCAAGTTACAGACAGAAGGAGTGAGGGTTTTTTGCGTATGCACGTAGGAGATGGAAAGTTAATCCAAATGGATATGGTAAGCTATTGAAAAAGGTAGAGGTTTTCTTTACTATTTGCATGTCTCATCTTTCAAAATGTAGCTGAAAAGCATGCAGTAGTTTTGTTTGACTGACAGGGTGAGAGTAGTAGACGTGTGTATGGAGGAGAGGTTTGAAAGCATTTTAAGGTGTATCCTTGTGTGTGAGTAGGCATGGGGTAGACTATGAAAAGCAGTGGTAATTCAGGCTCTTTTAGGAAGAGTTGGAAGTAATGGATATGAACTGGTACATTCTTTTGAGAGGCTCTAGAAGGAATATAAAGCTGAAGGTGGGTGCCTCCCTTAGTGTCCTGATTGCTTAAGGAAGGTGATAAGGGAAGAGACTGCAACCACAGCAAAGACACATCATGGGCTTCATTTCAGATAGATGAGGAGGTGGGTGTCTGCAGTCCAAAGCTGTGATGCTGAGCCATCTACATGTGTTGCAGGTAGACCTGATGTTGGGGAGACAGTATAAACAGCTGTGAGGCAGTGTGTGGTTAACCTCAACTTGTTGCAAACATGAAAAGCTTTGTTTCAAAAAACCATGTATTTGAAATATGCTGAATATTAGTTATCTTTTTATGCCACTCTTACATGCCACTTACAATACTACTCTACTGGAGGTCTTAAGTGATGATGATGGAGGTAGTGTGCACAGCACTGACAGCTTTGGTGTCAAGAGAAAGGAAGGAATCTACTTGCTCTTCATTTTTCTGTAAGAGTTTTAGGAGCTTTCTTCTGAAAAAAGAAAACAGAGTTGCTGCTTCAGGTATACAACAGAAAGTTCTGTCAAATTATCCAGTGGTTCTTCTGTGCAGCTGCCTGTTCTCGGAAGAGCAGTGTCAGAGAGGAGAAGACAGAAGGAAGCTGACACTGATTTTTTTGTTGTGGGAGAACTACAGAAATGGGAATGCATAATTATTTACATATAGGATGTACTTCTGTGTGTCTGAGGTTGCCAAGAAATGACTGTACTTGTGTGTATGTTACCAATAATGAGCAATAGGTATTGTTTTCCTTAATCCTTCTCATGATGTATTGATTTTTTTTTCCTTTCCCAGCTTGAGTACTCTGCTATAAAAAAATCATTATTAGTTGAACCTACTAACTCATGACATTTGCTCTGATGCTCCCTTTCTATTTAGCTTACTTAATGAGGTTTGGGTTTTGCAAGGAAGATACATTTGCTGATCAGTGACCGTGACTTGATCTCCTGGAAGGATATAGAGCTTTTCAAATTGCTTGGGGGAAAAAAAAAGGTGGTGGGGTAAGAAGGCATCAGAAAGCAGATGGGTGTGTTGTTGTGTGTTTTGGTTTGGTGGTTTTTTTTTTTTTTTTTCTTAAATGGTGACTTAAAAGGAAGAATAAACCACAACATTTTGGTGTCAAAGTTCTGGAAAATTATGGATAAAGAAACAAGCAGTGAATCTATTAATAGGTTGTAGAGTATTATCTAGCATGGTTCTTGCAACAGGATTAAGAGTATATAAGCATGTGAATTACTTTTTTAAGGTAGCGTGGTACCATGGGTGAAGCATGGACCTATAACCTGATTTTCTCAAATTTTAATTTCACTTCCATGCCATTTCTGTATCTATCCTTTCTCATTACCTCAGCTGCTGGAACAACGTTTGTATTAACATTTTTACAATGTTTTGAAAAGGTTGATACAATGTATTGAATAAAATGGGTATAGGTTATTCATTTGCAGAGATTAGTACAATGGTTTTTTCTTTGCTCAGAAGTTTGTCTCTGTGGCCAGGAGGACTAAATTTCTTTTATGAATAGTTGTAGTTTGCAAGGGAAAAATCTTGCAAACTATTTTTTAGCAATACTTCTTAATTTACTTGACAATACTAAAATGAAGGTCAAAGAGAAGGTGGGGAGAAGAGTACATTCCTGTTCCCTGTTCTTAATATCAATGAGTTACAAAAGGCTTAGTGTAAAATCCACTCTGAACTACAGTTTTTGCATGTTGGTTTTTTTTTTTTTAATAGATCTTGCCTCCTGCAGTTTAGTTAATACGAAGATGGTGTGTGAGTGTCTCCACAGAGTGGAGAAAATAATCCTAGAAGCACCTGGGCATGGACATTCTTAACTCTGAATAGTGCAGAATGTGACAGTTCTCTCCCTCTGGTGAAATTGCTTTTTTCCCATCAGTTTCTGCCATTCCTAATGAGTTACTCATCAAAAGGTCTCACAGCTAATATTTCTTTTATAGAAGGGGATTCTGTATTCCAGACATGTGGCTAAAATTGAGCAAAACAAGCTTAATAAAGACAGAATACATTAAAGAATAAACAGGGTCCACATTTATAAAGAATAAACCTGTCTACCACTGGTCCAGGTGTTGTTTTCACATTTCTTCTATGAAGAAATACAGTTTTATTAGAGAGCAAGTAATTGATTTTCCTCATGGTCATGCTACCTATTAAGAAATAATACATAAGGTTTCTGCATATTCATTTTTATCTTTAATCAGGTCTCAGCTTTCATGAAATATTTTTAAGAGGATCATCCTGCTCTTGTTACATGATCCTGCGAAAAAAAAAAAACCCTCAATATATGAGGTTATATACTAGAACATCTACTAGATGTGTTGACTTAATCTTTCATCCTGCATGTAAGCAGAAAGAAAAATGCAATTCAGTAAGGATATTTCTTTATTCTTTATTTTTCATCCTGTGGTAGCAGACTTACCTTATAAAGTTTTTGTTCTGTGTGTACATATATATATATTTGTATATATATATATGTGTAAGAATTATTAGAAGAGTCTTGTATTTACTTGTACATTCCATAGAATTCTTTCTCATGTAGTCACAGGAAGAAAACTGTATATGTCTGTTTGGTTCAGTGGGATGTATTGTTGTGATGGGGGAAAAAGGATAATGGGATTAAGATTAAATAAAGGTCGAGCATTTTATGTTAGCATTACTGGCACTACTGTTGTTTCCTAGTGACCTTTTTCAAGCATCGCTCTTGCTGTGCTTTCATTAAACTATGGAAACTCTGAGCTCTCTTCGGGTTTATTTCTTATCTCTGAGGTTAACAGGGCGTGAGTGCTGTCTATTTCATGCTGCTCTGAGCATTCTGCTTGAGCAAGTACTGAACCTGAAAGTATATATTGGAAAGCTGGTACTGTAACTACGTTGGTTTGCTGCAAATAGGCTCTTTCCTGGGAAATGGTACCTGCTAGTGAGAGTTTACCCTGATTTGTCACAGGTGAAGGTGATGTTGTCAAGTGCAGAGTTGTCAGTGTTAAATAAAGAACTAGGTTCTCTTCCTCTCTTTTAGGCATTCTGCTTCTTAAATGTTTCAGTTTTAATGAAACAGGTTTTGAGGCTACATTTCATCTATTCAGCATTCCAAGGAGATAATTATGAACGTAAGTGCCTGATATTTTAGTTTCTTTGCTAAGGTGCCTTTAGCTGGTGTTACTTGTTCTTCTCAAAGCCTTGCTATTCCATCTTTTCGTTCCCTCAAGGTCTGTTCCTCTGAGGGTGGAGGAGTGCTGCCTTCGTTCATGAACTGAAAGGCTGCTGATGCAGGATATAGCCATAGATAATGGAACTGAAAAACAGGAGGTTTAGGTAGTCTAATCTGTTAGAAAGTCTGGTTTTAGTGTGCTCTTTTAGAAGCCTTTGATCTTTACCTAGAAATTAATCTTCAGATGTCCCTTCCCTCAAGGTATCTATATTCTGTTTACTCATGTTCTTCCTTTGCCATCGAAAAAATGTAGAATTTGGAGAGAATATTTTCCCAGAAATACAACTTGCCTGTATTGCTGTTTACATCTGCAGTGTCATTTTACAGCTGTTAGCAAACAGTAAAATGAGGGCAGGTGGTATTTTGAATAAACCTATAGAAAATTCCTTCCTGTTCCCTGTATGCATATTAATGCCTCCCTGTCAGGAGAGCGCATCAACTGCATTGCTGTGCACAATTAGGTGCTCTGCAGGAATTCGTCTGGTATCTGTCTGCACTGGTTTTCATGGTCTCTCTTTAGGACGAATGGGGTAAGAGATGACAGGTCCTAGAAGAACCCTTCTCTCCCCACTTGCTTTCCAGAAAGTGGGTGTGAGGAAAACTGGGAGCTCTTATCTCAAAGCTGAGCATCTGTTTTCTTGGGCAGCTGAAGTTAAGATGACTCTCGTCCTCCTTGGCACATTGGAGACAGTGTAGCTGTCCTAATGCTCTTTATCTGAGAAAACAATTTGTGAGCCACTACCTGGTTTTTGAGAGATGCTGAGAGCTGTAGCGGCCACTTTACTCCTCACTGCTCAGGCTTCCAGGCATGCTCTGGAGATGCAGGGGGATTGGTTCTGGCCCTTCAGGTACATGGGGCTGAACCTGCTGCCAGTGTGCAGGTGGGCAAGAAGCTGGGGGCTGTTTACAGGTCAGGTTTATCATTCATGTTTCAAAGGATAAGTTCCAGTCTGCTCTGACATTTTCCCCTCTGTAGGAGCTGCTACTAACTAGCAATTCATGGAGACTCTGCTCAGCTATGCCCTGTCTTGGGAACCTTTCACCAACTCAAAAAAGGAGACTTTTCCAGTGGCGGCAGCTTTGTTTCGTTGAGCTGCTGTCTTGCTGAGTATGCTGATGGCTTTCCCTGGTGTGTGACTTAAAATGCCCCCATCTAGGCAAGGGAAAGCTGCAAGTGACCTGTGTGATGGGCAGCATACATCTAGGAGGCTATTGGTTTGGCACCAGTGTGTTGATTCCTGGCAGTTGTCCCATTGACATCACTGGTTCATTTAGGAAGACAGGCAGATTTCATAGGACACTTGTAATAGATGTATTGATATGTCCTGAAAAAAATTACGACATTAGTTGCTTTTCTGGTTCTGAAATAAAATCCTAAATAGCATTACTTCTCCATATATACTTTATGTCACTATAGCCTTTGACTACTGTGGTTGCAACACGTGCTACTTAAGCAAATAGTGTTTGTGGTGCTTTAGCTTTTGTCAGTATAGTAATTAGAAATGTGGGATGGGTGTTATAATGAGAGTTGCCAGCCCCTGTTTTAGAAAGTCTGTGTGAGGTAAACACGTACACATGGAGTCCTGTAAAGCCTGTCATTCAGCAAAGCATTTGAGAGTAGGTTTGGGAAAAAAAAATAAATTCTAAAAAACATCTAGCCCTCAGGCTTTTGATCTTCATTTTGTTTTGGTTATACAACTTGTTGATCCATGCACTCTGTTTTTGATGCTACAGATTGCAGCTAATGAGGAAAAGAGTTTGGAGAAGAGAAAAATATGCTGGTGGATTAGTAGACGATGCAGATACATAGTGGGCCAAGCTTTAGTCTTCATTAAATATAAGTTCTACTTAGTTGGCTTTTATTAGGAACAGTGTGGTCAGCAGGGACAGGGAGGTGATCATCCCTCTGTACTCAGCTCTGGTGAGGCCACTTCTTGAGTCCAGTGTTCAGGTCTGGGCACCTCACTATAGGAGGGACACAGAATTGCTGGAGCGTGTCCAGAGAAGGGCAACAAAGCTCCTGAAGGGCCTGGAGCACAAGTCCTGTGAGGAGAGGCTGGGGGAGCTGGGGGTGTTCAGTCTGGGGAAGAGGAGGCTGAGAGGAGACCTTAGAGCTCTCTTCAGCTTTCTCAAGGGAGGTTGGAGAGAGGAGGGAAACAGCCTCTGCTCCTTAGGGAACTGTGATAGGAGCAGAGGGAATGGATGGAAGCTGCAGCAGGGGAGGTTTAGGCTTGATGTTAGGAAACATTTTCACTGGGAGGGTTGTCAGGCATTGGAATGTCCTGCCCAGGACAGTGGTGGAGTCGCCATCCCTGGAGGCATTTGGACCTGGTCCTTAAGGACATGGGTTAGTAATTAGATTATGGTGTTGGTCAAAGGTTGGACTGGATGAGCTTGGAGGTCTCTTCCAACTTAAACATTCTGTAATTCTGTGATTTAGGAGATAATTGTACAAGTTGTGTTAGAATTATTGATGATGGTTTCAAATAATTTTAGAAACCTGAGGTCTATCCAGAATTTGGCATATGTGAAAAGATTACGTGTTTATAAATGCCTTGAGCCATTATTTTCACTGTGAAGTCCAAAATTTATTTGAAATATAGCTTTCAGCAGAATATATATAGAAAACTGTCAAATCTACAGGGGTTTTGAATGCATTTTTTCCCATTACTTTTAATCATCCTATTTCATAAATATATAAATATAATGCAGGCTTACAGGGATACTTCAAATCTGTCTTAAAACAAGGAGTAATTTTTGAGAATGAAAATTTAATTATATAGAGACTATTCTCTTCTTCCTTATTCAGTATTTTCTATTTTAATGAGATGCAAATGTAATCCTCCATAGCAAAATAATTTCTGTCTTATTGATTTATGTTCAAAGGGACTTCTAAAGTTGTTCTTTAAAATCCCAGAGTGTTTTAATCAAGAGAAGAATATGAATTATTTTATGTTTTTCCAGAAGTTAGGAAATTGCTTGATTTTTAAGATAATGATGTTCTTTTTAATAGACTTTCTCAAACCATCTATAGTAATGCTGTTTCTAGAACATATGTTGTCTAACTCTTGAGCAGAGAAGCATGTAATTATCAGTTAGCCTTGTAGTATGTGGTAGTGTAGTGGTATGAACACAACAAAACAGGTTCCAAAGACAAGTCAGAATTCTTGGCATCTGCTTTTTCCTTTAGAGGGCTATATATTTGTACTATGTTCACTTTATAAATGAGGAAAATGGTGCTTCTGATAGGATCCAAAGATCATGGTTTTGACTGTAAACATGCAAATTCTTATCAGGTTCCAAGGTAAGCAGAGATACTGTATTAAAGACTTAATTCTACCAAATATTTTAATTTCCAATTCCTAACTTTTTTTCTCCACATCTGTTTCTTGTATGTACATATGCATACATGGCCTAAGATGCTTTTACTACGTCTGTCTTTAAGTTTTTACCTTCAGGAATGCAAAGCGTTGTATTTACTTGTTTTTCGTCATAATCAAAATATCCATATTTTTGATCTCCTCATGATGTTGTTGTAGTGTGTCCTAGTTGTCCAAAATTGGACTCTGCAAAGGAAGGCAATCCATGTATGTCTCATCCATGTTTGGCTCCATTGGTTTCAAGTTCAAATCAAGAGTGTGTGGTGCTACATATCTATTTGCTCTCTTAAAATTCTGAACTGTGTCTAATGAAGCAATTTCATAGTGAAAATTTATTCTTATGTGCTTCTTAGATGGACATCTTGTTTTTCCTTCAAATATCCCCATGGTGTACAGCAGTTAGCATCTAATTCTTCTGTCAGATTAGTTAGCATCTAATTCTTCTGACTGCATTTTTTGCTTCTTTTGTGAAAGCTTCTTCAGGCAAGACAAGGAGGTTCCCTTGCTAACCTTAGTCTAGAGCTGTACAGTTTGCTCTGTCTATTAAAAGTCTGGCTTACATCGTAAGGCTGTAGACTATTTCTTGAGCTTTTTTTTTTTTTTTTATCTACCAGAGAATAACTCTCAACATCACACATAAAAGTACAGCAATACCAAAAAACTGAAGTTTTAACCCTTAAGAAGGAGCACAGTGCTCTGAACTCCTTAATGGGATGTGTACATTAAGGGAATTTTCACTGTATTACTCTAAAATATTGTCTGGCTTTGTAGGGTATTCTGAACTAGGGCTTGGGCAATTGCAGAGAATAAAAACTAGAATCTTAAGAGCATGTAGATAAACCTTCATAATGCCTTAACTTTGTCTTCCTGCATACACTATTTCCTTCTGTTTTTCTTTTTAAAAGCTTATTTTGCCTCTGGAGACTATCAAAGTGATGCTCTTTCTTCTCTAAGTTCCAAATATATATATGCCAAAATATTTAGCTTCGTCTGGGTTTTTTTGTGTGCAAATCCCAGAGAATGCTGCTGTATGGTTTACTATTGTGGTCCTCAGTGTTCTCAAACGTCACATCACTAAAATTAACTTCACAAATAAAATGAACAAGTACGCTAAAATGGATCTCTCTTGCCCCAAAGAAACATCTTTCCTCCTTGCGTTGTAGGGCCATCTGAACCTCTGATTTTTATTTAACCAGTGATGGTCTTAGGCAAGGGTATACATTCAGTATACTCTCACTAAAGTTGAAATACCACAAGAGATTTTAATAGTTTGAAGGGAGCTTGTTGTCATGCTCACACATAGTATTGTGTTTACAGTAAATTCAAGCATGAAACAAAATCCTAAGTCAACCCCATCAGATTGTGTAGCTTAGGTGTGAAATGTCCTAATTTAGCAAGTCAACACCCTTCTTTTAGCTTTAATGAGCTATGCTGTCACCTCCCTCCCTCCTCTGGGACATAGCTGCCTGCTTCAGCTGTCATCTGCCAAACCCCAGTGTTAGGATTGCCAGTCACAGCCTGGGAGAGGAGGCAATGGTGCAGAAGTGCTGTGGGGCTGGGTGTGCTGCTGAGGGTGTCCTGCCCTCAGCATTCTTTTCCTTCTCTCTTTCCTTCTCTCTTTCCTTCTCTCTTTCCTTCTCTCTTTCCTCCTCTCTTTCCTCCTCTCTTTCCTCCTCTCTTTCCTCCTCTCTTTCCTCCTCTCTTTCCTCCTCTCTTTCCTCCTCTCTTTCCTCCTCTCTTTCCTCCTCTCTTTCCTCCTCTCTTTCCTCCTCTCTTTCCTCCTCTCTTTCCTCCTCTCTTTCCTCCTCTCTTTCCTCCTCTCTTTCCTCCTCTCTTTCCTCCTCTCTTTCCTCCTCTCTTTCCTCCTCTCTTTCCTCCTCTCTTTCCTCCTCTCTTTCCTCCTCTCTTTCCTCCTCTCTTTCCTCCTCTCTTTCTTTCCTCCTCTCTTTCTTTCCTCCTCTCTTTCCTCCTCTCTTTCCTCCTCTCTTTCCTCCTCTCTTTCCTCCTCTCTTTCCTCCTCTCTTTCCTCCTCTCTTTCCTCCTCTCTTTCCTCCTCTCTTTCCTCCTCTCTTTCCTCCTCTCTTTCCTCCTCTCTTTCCTCCTCTCTTTCCTCCTCTCTTTCCTCCTCTCTTTCCTCCTCTCTTTCCTCCTCTCTTTCCTCCTCTCTTTCCTCCTCTCTTTCCTCCTCTCTTTCCTCCTCTCTTTCCTCCTCTCTTTCCTCCTCTCTTTCCTCCTCTCTTTCCTCCTCTCTTTCCTCCTCTCTTTCCTCCTCTCTTTCCTCCTCTCTTTCCTCCTCTCTTTCCTCCTCTCTTTCCTCCTCTCTTTCCTCCTCTCTTTCCTCCTCTCTTTCCTCCTCTCTTTCCTCCTCTCTTTCCTCCTCTCTTTCCTCCTCTCTTTCCTCCTCTCTTTCCTCCTCTCTTTCCTCCTCTCTTTCCTCCTCTCTTTCCTCCTCTCTTTCCTCCTCTCTTTCCTCCTCTCTTTCCTCCTCTCTTTCCTCCTCTCTTTCCTCCTCTCTTTCCTCCTCTCTTTCCTCCTCTCTTTCCTCCTCTCTTTCCTCCTCTCTTTCCTCCTCTCTTTCCTCCTCTCTTTCCTCCTCTCTTTCCTCCTCTCTTTCCTCCTCTCTTTAGATAGAAATCTCCAAATAAGATTTGCTGCTTGTAGGTTTGAACTGTTTTGGTTAGGCATACTCTGGAGCTCATGGAGTAGTTGTTCACACGCACGTGATTTAGTTATTCTTTACACAATGCCAAATATTTCTACTTCAAGCTATTTTGCCATAGTAAGTAGGATGAAAATTTTCTTGATAATCCTTAAAAAGTAAGTAGAAAAAAAACCTTAATATTTTCAAACAACACATGTGTCAGACTTGCTGGGTGAATAACCTGCATCAGGTATCTAT
Source organism: Heliangelus exortis (assembly GCF_036169615.1). Taxonomy (NCBI): domain Eukaryota; kingdom Metazoa; phylum Chordata; class Aves; order Apodiformes; family Trochilidae; genus Heliangelus; species Heliangelus exortis. Next base: position 76,887,720 of record NC_092422.1, on the reverse strand, counting down.
ATAGAACACTCATCACCTTGATAATAAAATGCTAAATCATAAGGCTTTTAGATTCATGGACTGTATGTATTCTGTAGGGACTACAGTGTCTCTCTCTTCTTATGTTCTTTATTTCTTGGGTGCTAAGCAGTTGTGTGGTGTAGATGATTGCTGCTGATACACTATATTGAACAGATAAATTTTTCCAAATACATTTCACAGGGGCAGTCTTCATGTGAGCATTGCTGCATATACCCCAGATGCACTATATTGAACCAATAAATTCTTCTAAAGACATTTCACAGGGACAAACTTTGTGTGAGCATTGCTGCAGCAAAGTAGAGGCATTTCTAGCTCTCCCAGGCAGCAAGCCAGTCCTCTTTGTGGCACAGCCTTGCAGGTGGCCATTAATGGGTTTCAGCACTACAGAGAGCCTTCCTGGCTGTGGTGGGGCTGGCTTTATGCCTTGATCTGTTGCAGGATCAAGGCATGTAGCTATGTGATATATAGGATTTCTTCCACATTCCCTGTTCCTCAAAGCAAATCTGATAGGGTCTACAATGTAACAATAAGTCCTTTCTGTTACAGAAGTCTAAAAGCACAGCTGACATACTTCAAGTTGCACATAAAATCCCATAATTGTATGATGACGTGATAATGTCTTTTAGATTATAATTTCTTTTAAATAAACTTTTCAATAAACCCAGGAAAAGCTTTTATACTGAAATGGAGCTTCATTTGTCATTTACAAATCACTTAATTTCATAACAGCTTGAATGCCTTATGTCAAGCTGCCTATTTCTGATTTAATGAATAATGGAAGAATCGGAGGACACTTCATAGTGGTTTTGTTGTTGTTTTGTTTTGTTTTAAAATTATTTTTGAATTGCATAATTTGACCAACCTTGTAATAGATTTCAACAACTGCAAAGTGTGAGGCAAGCTGCTGTTGCCCAAATCAGTATTCCACACCTTGTGAAACAAATGGGTATGATCCACGCTTTGTTAAGCCTGTTGACTGAGGCATATATAAGAAATTATGAAGATCCTTTCCATTTGAAATATAAAATAAAAAAATAAATGGGTATTCTTGTACGGAAATTAGATTCTGAGCACCAGAAGGCAGTTATCAAAAATACCATCTTGCTCTGCTTCTGTAAGCTGGCCTGGTTCCTCTCACCCCCACTTGAAACAAAAGCAATACAGTTCTTACCCTGCTATGGTTCTAACCAGATAGGTAGCTATACTGACTATCACTACTTAAATATGCATGGGTTTGATTGCCTTGTTGCCATAGGAAAATAATGCCCTGAATATGTTATTTTTGGTACTGAATTTGGAGCTGCTTTAGTGTAGAAGTAGCACCCGAACGATCTTCTCTGCTACAATTATGTGTAATAGATGAGAGCCCAGTGCTACTTACTGCAAAAGGGAATTTGTTCAGAAATTGGCTACTTAGTGCTATGAAGACATTCCTTAGCAAAGGGGTGATTTTCTTTCTAAAGGGCTGTGTACAGGCTTGCCCCAAATTAACTACATTAAGATAATAACAATATTCATAGAATCATAAAATTGGCTGGGTTGGAAGGGACCTCAGAGGTCATCAAGTCCAACCCTTGATCCACTACCGCTGCAGTTCCCAGCCCATGGCACTGAGTGCCACATCCAGTCTCTTTTTAAATATCTCCAGGGACAGAGAATCCACCACTTCCCTGGGCAGCCCATCCCAATGCTTGATCACCCTCTCAGTAAAGAATTTCTTCCTAATATCCAACCTAAATCTCCCCTGGCACAACTTAAGTCCATGCCCTCTTGTCTTGCTGAGAGTTGCCTGGGAAAAGAGACCAAGCCCCCCCTGGCTGCCCCCTCCTTTCAGGGAGTTGTAGAGAGTGATGAGGTCTCCTCTGAGCCTCCTCTTCCCCAGGCTGAACACCCCCAGCTCCCTCAGCCTCTCCTCATAGGATCTGTGCTTGAGTCCCTTCACCAGCCTGGTTGCCCTCCTTTGGACCTGCTCCAGGACCTTAATCTCCTTCCTAAACTGAGGGGCCCAGAACTGGACACAGGACTCGAGGTGTGGCCTCACCAGCGCTGAGTACAGGGGCAGCATTAACAGTACAGGGGCAGTATTAACCAAGTAAAACCAGTGTATATTTTCTGTATAGATGCTTGGGGTATCCTTTTCGTGTCAAAGTTATGGCTACAGGACTAGTGACCTTATCGACTGTTCTGTTCAGTGCATTTTGGTTTGGTTTTATTCTTAAAGAGGAAGCAGGCAAAGTTGACTGTGTTCCTCATTGCTTTCAATGAGCTGGTGCTTTCAATTGGCTTGTAGCTTGGGACTCGGCTACATGTGCATTGACTCCTCCTGCTCACTGAACCAGTAATAAGCTTCCTAAATTGTTCTGCTCACTCAATTCTCACAGCTGACAAGAAGAGCCTGCAGTGCCTGCAGCCTGCCCGGGAGGACCCCGAGCCATTCGTGTCTCCCGCTCCCATTTCTCAGTGGGATTTTTTTTTTTTTTTTTTACTATCTTTACAAAGGTTTTGTACTCAAGCCTGTCGCCCTCAGTTTCTGAGCATTGCATTGAAGGGGCTTTGGTGCCCAGAGAGTTACTTGTAAAAGTGGTGTATCAAACAGCAATTGTGGTCATCTGTGCAGCATGAGAAGAAGTTGTTGGTTAAAAGGTGGCAAATAAGGCTTTAAAGCAGAGGTGCTTGTCTGAGAACTTAGAAATGGTAGTTTTACAGAATTAAATGCCTTTGCGGACAAGGATGGGTGGGTTGAGTAAGAAAAGAAATGTTCCTTAGAGTGGGTTCAGAGACCCCTGAGTCAACATAGAGGCTCAGTGTCAACACAAGAAGGTTAGCCAAGGATAAGAGAGTGAGTTGATTTTTCAGTATTTCTTAGTTTCAAATTTAGTGGTTTGTAATTTTTCAGGTACTTCTGAATGATGTAATATTTTCCATTTATAGTAGAAATTGTCATCAGTTATTTTTCTATTAAAAGAAATATATTCCACACTTCAGTAAAAATACTGGAGTTACTGATTGTATAAGAAGCAACGAGCTGAGAATTCTTCTGGCACCGGAGGCAGTGAGCAATCTTGGAGGGTTCCAACTTAAGATGAAGTTATAGTTCTTGCACTTAAAAAAAAAGTAATCTGCACCTTTCTACCTCTCATGGAAAACAAAAATAGATGGAGTTGGAATTCTGGGTAGTGCCACAAGTCTAGTCATAACAAAAAGGATGCTCAGTACATCATCTATGTCTATCAGACTGCAGAAAGACTTAATCAGCTACTTGGGTTCTTGAATCTTTTTAGATAAGAATAGGCAGATGTTGTTATAGTTCGGGTCAAGTCATTGAAAGGATATTCATACATACCAAATACTTATTCAGACAGTTTCTGTGTCATGTTAGGGATATGTGTGTGCTAAGTTTAAAGAACTAATCAGAAGTATTTTGTAAAAATTACTGTTCAGACTGCTTTAAGGTGGGTTTTGTGTACTGACATTGGTTTTGATCTTTTTTTTAACTTCATTTTTACACATTTCTTGAAACTTAATTAGTCAAATATCAATGCTTATATAGAATGGCATCATTATTAAGGCTGGAAAAGACCCTCAAGGTGTACATCTAAAGTGTAAGACAAGGCTTGTAGGATGCACTTCAACTTAAATTTCATTTGTTCTTCTGGTTACCACATTATCTTTTGCCAAACTATTTAAACTGATCTTGCAGGGATCAGTTAATATTAATTATATTAATATGATAGCTGCATTATTATTAATATTGCATTAATATTAATATTATAGCTAAAAGAGAACTATTTAAGATTAATCAACATGCCATACCAACTTAATGTTCTTTCAAGCATCCTGATATATGCATTTTGATTAAGATAGAAGTGGAAAGTTTAAAAATTGAAGCATACCTGTATTTTAGAATGAAGTAGAACTTGATTTTTATGCCTGTGTGATACTGAAATACTGCTGTATACGTGTTGTGTAAAATTTCAGGGCATAAAATTCACCAGCTGGTTTCTAAAAGCTCTGTATAGTTTTGAGATAATTGTGGGGTTTAATTTTGTATCCAAATAATAACCACTCAGTGAAATTTGAATGATGGGGAGTAACATGGTAATATAGGCAAGATGAATGATGATGCATCGGAGAGATGTATAGTTTAAAAAGTATCAGAGGAAAACAAATGGAAAGCTTGCTTTAAACTTAAGGTGAAAAGAACAGGTCACTAGAGTATTTATATCCCATCTCTACATGTAGCTTGTTTTATTGAATGATTTTGCTATTGAAATACTCCTTAAAGCTGTATATTGACATCTTGATACTGATTAAGAATAGACACATAATTTTTACATCAACTATTTCTGGACTAACAGTTCAAAAAGAAAAAAATGCCTGCTTTTCCAGTGACTTGAGTACAAACCATATTTCTGATTCTTGTCATAGAACACCTAGATAAAGTTCTTTAAAATGTAAGCTTTGAAATATCTATATTTTAATAATATACAATTTGTTTACATTGGTTCTTTTTTTCCTTCTATTGGAATTTGAAGGCATTCTTAGTGTAAGGTATATTGGAGGAAATGACACTTTATAACCTTGCAACTCTTTTAAATAAAATTGGCAGAAGTATTAGTCTAGTCAGCTTCTGTAAGGAAACATGTTCTCTTTTCTACTGCAATTAAGAGTCTGTCCTGCCTTATTAATGATGATTTTTTTTTTGAAAGGCATGTTTTTCAGTTGCTTTACAACTGTGTCAAAATATAAGAGGTTTGGATTTATAACTTGCACAATTGCCTCAGAGTATTTTGATGTGCTTGGCTAAGCTGCTTTCTCATGCTTACAATACTCCAGGATGTAGCTGCAGGTCTGTGTCTCTAGCTTCAGAAGCAGAACAACTTCCATCTCTCCTTTGTGCCTTTTCCATCCGCACTGCAGCCTGGCTCTTTGCTCACCTCTTTCCTCTGGCCCACTGGGAAGAATCTTTGGGGTCATACAGCAGCAGCACAAGACACTGGTGTTTCTTTTCCTGTTCTTTCTTTTGTAGACCAGGCATTTAACCTGGGAAAGAGAAAGTGATGAGGTCCTCCACAAGCTGTATTCCAACACTTAAAGCATGGCTGCAAAGGGGATGGAAGCTCTGTCTTCACAAGGGGCTACGTGGAGAAGGCAAGGGTTAGTGGCTATAAGTTATACCTCCAGAGGTTTTATCTTGATACAAGACATTTTACACAGTGAGAACTGTAATCACTGGAATAACCACCCGAAGGATGTGGTGGTCTCTATCACTGGGGGTTTTCAAGATGTGACTGGACCCAGAGGGGCAGGGTGCTAGATAATGTCATCTGGGCTCGCTTTCCCATGAAAGGTTGGACCAGTTAATCCTTTCTAGCCTGGGCTGTGCTCTGGTTCTGTGAACCTGAATCTTCACCTGCATCTTAAAAGGACAAAGTTGAGAAAGTGACAAGCATATCAGGTACTTGCTGTACCAAAACTGAAGTTCTGGTGTAAGACCTAATGTGTGGGTTTTGTAAGGAAAGCCCAAACACAGTTTCTCTGTGTGGCTTGGAGCCCCTCTGGGCCAGGAGTGCTGGAGGAGGCTGGGGTGGGGATCTGCTGCAGCTGGCAAAGCCCATGGAAATGTCCAAACTGCATTCCCCTGTGGATGGGGTGGCTGGGTGCCAGGCTTCACTTCATGGTCCTCAGGAACAATGCATGTTTTCTGGCTCAGGGTTTCTGAAAACTCCCCAAAACAGCAAGCATGGGGTGTGTGGGTTTGCTTGCAGCTAGCACCCTGCAGCCTGGCATCTGCTTTTGAGGAAATCGGGCAACCCCTGTGGTGTCTGAGGCTCCTTGGGGCAGTTTGCAATTAGGAGGAAAAGAGGTGGTGGTGGAGTGCAGGGCACTTGTGTTGGAAGCTGCAGGAGTTAGGTGGGTCAGGTGTGGCAAAAGGTTTTTTTTTTGTTTGAGGTGCAAGGGTTTGAGGGGAGAGCTGATTTGGATTTATGCTGGGGAGTAGGAAGGTAGGGGCCATGCCAGAGAAAGGGCATACGTGTATAGGCAGGGCCTGAAGGCCAGGGTGATATTTATTTCAAAAAGGAGGGCAGGGAGAAGTCTCCTTTATTCGTTTCTTCTTGTATTTTTAATAAGGAGTGAGGAAAAGTGCAGAGCTCAGGATATTGCTGCTCTCTACAGCAGTTAAGCTAGGAACAGGCAATGATCATAATCACACTGGTGGTATCTCAGTGGCACTGCATATATAACCTGTATTTCTCAGGTGTATATAAACGCAACTTGGGTTTTTTTTTTTTTGTTTGTTTTGGGGTTTCGTTTTTGTGTTGTTTTGTCTTTTTTTTTTTTTTATAACAACACTGGGTAGCATTCACCACCACTGAAGTTTAATGTTCTTTACACCACAAAATACTTAACGTGAGTTTAACATGCTCATTGCTGCTCACTTGGGCAAATCCCAGTCCTGTGGGGAGAGCTGCCAGGGCACTGCTGGCCTGGGGAAGGAGGTTTAGAGGTGGTCATTCCTGGTCTGCCTTGCCTGTGGAGGTCGTGGCAGTGGGGGTGTCTGTTGATCTTTCAGATAACCTTGTAAATTGCTGAACATCCTCACTTAGAAATGGTGTTAAGGGCAGGAGAGTTAAATAAGCCTGCCATACAATCTCTGAATAAAAAACCCCAAGAGGTCTTTTAAAACATAAATGTTTACACAGTGCTATTATTTTTTACTGCATGTGAAAAAAGAAACTCATTTCTATGTTTTGTTTTTCAGGTTCTGTTGTCCCTCCTACCATATATATGTATGTGGGGATAATAGATCTATCTAAACATGCATAATAAAATCTTTTTCTAAATGTTACTACTTAATCCTGTAAATCAATCTAAAATGGTTGAGAGAAAAAAAAAAGTAGGAGCTAATCCACTCTGGCTGTTCATGTTGTAGAGAACGCTTCCAATTGAATTTTTGCCAGCAAGAAAAAGAGTCTTGAAATAATGATATACTTACTGTGTCAAGTATATATATATTTTTGCCTAGAAAGACGATATTTTTGGAGTGCTGCTCACTGATTCTTATGTAGAAATCAGATTTGTATAAATCATGGTACTTAATTTTTTCCTAGGGTTGAAAGATAGAAAGCAGTAAGAACAAGCCTGCATTTGCTTCCAGTGAGAGGAAGGAAGCTCAGTTGCCAATGTCACTAGCTGGAGGTGACTTTGTCAGAAGTAATTTTGAGAGTGGAACTGAATGGCCTATATACATTTTCTATATTTCTGAGGGATGGTAAACAGGTGTGATATCTTCAGATAGTGTTCAGGAATGTTGTTTTTAAGAATATCAAGATGTGTATATTTGAGAGCTCTTCTTCGCCATTGTTCTCTGTATTGGCTTGTCTGCTACAGTAGCTGCTATAAGCAAGGCTTCTTAGGAATCTGTACTTTGTTTTTAATTTAAGAAAACCCAACCCTGCAGGATGTTTTCTGAAAATAACTTTTAGAACTAGCAATGGTATTAAAGTTGAAAAGAATGATTTTTATTTCCCTGATGTTGTTTTTCTCAGCTGCATTGTGCAGGATATTGTCTCCCATCTGGCTAGATGTACATAGTATTAATAATTAGGGTTGGTTGCAAAGCAGGCTGTTCTCATTTTCATCTTAAATTGTTCCTATTTTCAAAATTAAGCTTCTGAGGTTTCCTCCTGAGTCTACCTTTATTTGTATGTAGTTATTGGTCTTCTTGATATGGTTATTTGTAAAAAAAAAAATTTGGGACTTCTTTAATTGGGCTTTGATAGACACATCACCTCGGACTTTTGAGATGCAGGTTTTAAAAGGGAAGTAGCCCTCATCTTTTATCTGAACTGCACTGGTGGATGACATAGGGTAGGAGTCTGCTCTTCAGCAAGTGTGTGTTTGAGACCTTCCTCCTAAGGTTTGTTTTTTAGGGTGGTAAAATAAAAATACTTCTGTTTCAGAACTCCACATCTGGTGGTTCTTGATGACACTCCAGCTTGTAGTCTGGGGAAATGTTACTAAGCAGTACATCCTAAAATTTAGGAAGAAAAAGCAAGGTTAATAAAGGTGGAGGGGAAAAAAAACCCAAAACATTGCTGTGTAGGTATCTATAATTTTCTTTCCCCTGAAGTAATCTTTGTCTGATCAATTCTCACTTGTTAGGCAGGAATGGCTGCTGGTTTCTTGTTGTTAGCATTATAAAGCATCACAGCTTTTCCTTACCCAGCTGTTAGTGGCCCCTGTGCAGTGAGCAAATGGCTTCTGATTACTTGTGCACCAGCAGCCATTCCTGCATGTTAACCAAGTTTTATTTATGACCATCTCTTATGCATGCAAAATATTTGGCCCAACATGATCATAGCCTTGGGCAGTGGGCCTCTGTGGCTTATCAAGATAGAAGTAAAAGAATGCAATAATACCAGTTTTTAACACTTGCATTTTTGACAAATGTACTTCACACTTTATAAACCTATAAAAAAAAAAAAAAAAGACGAGTAAATATCGCCATAAGGTGTGTTGCTACCTGAGTCACATAAAACTTGGGCTTGAGGATACATCTGTGTTTCAAAATTTCTGAAAGCTGGTATGCTATTTGCTATTGAGATAGCTATTACTTGACTCAACTGTCCTCTAGTGGATGGACTAGTAGGATAACACCCTATTACTGGGGTGGGGTTTTTTTGTGTGTTTTATATGGTGAAAGATCATTTTATTTGGCGGTGATTCCTGGAAGAAAGAGTGGAAAAGAGGGTGCAGGTTTTTGTTGCAGTAAAAGGTATAGGAAATGAAAAGGAGCCTGGAAGAAGGGCTCATGTGAGTCCTCTGCCTTTACAGATCAGGCAGCCTGTGCCCCCCATGCACGGTGCTGCCTTTTGGGAGCACTGCCGGAGATGTCAGGTTGAGCACACAGATTGTTCTCCCACCTGAAACAAAGGGGTAATTCATAATCTGGGTGTTGGAAAGAGTGCTGTGCCTTCACCCCCTGTCCTGTCCTACAGGAGCTGGGCAGGGTGGTCACAGCAAGGTGCTGGTAGTCGGGGCCATTGATGGTCCCATGCTGAGGGATCCCCTGATGAGCAGGGGTCCCAGCTGGGAAGAGCAAGAGCTGGGCTTGAGATGAGGCTTCCTGAGATACAGCCCAGCCCAGAGGTGGCCTATGGCTGTCTTAGAACCTCAATTTTTATGGCACTGGTAACCTTCTCTTTGTCAGAGGTGGTCTTCAAGGGTGTTCTGCATAAAACTTCTCTTAATAAACGAGTTGACTGGTGAAATGGAAATGACAGATGGGGGGCAATTTCAGTGCCCTGGAATTCCATTTACCTGGAATTCTTGTGCTGTACTGTAGACCTGTTACTGTGTAGATTGTCAGAGTGCTTGGACCTTGGCATCTGTGGGGACTGCTGAGGGCTTCAAGTAGAGTTGTTTGGTTTTGGTGTTGCTTGCAAATTCCTTTGCATTAACCCTTTCTGTTGTCCCATGTCTGCAATTTTTATACAGGATGAATTCTTAATTAGGGTTTTCCCAGTGATGTTCAATACCTTATTGCTTTTTAATTCAGTTTTATACTGCATGACTCATGAGAGATTATTTCCATCAGTCATACAAAACTAATCTTCTGCTGCACCCCAGTCATTTTTGAGATAGAACATAGCTTCTTTTTTCCTGTCATAGTAGTAGGATGTGTTGTATGTATGGTAGATCCTGAGTAACTATATAGCAAACCAGAAGAATTGTCAAATCATAGAATGGTTTGAGTTAGAAGAGACCTTAAGGATCATGTAGTTCCAACCCCCCTGCATGGGCAGGGACATCTCCCACAGACCAGGTTGCTCAGAGCCCCATCCAGCCTGGCCTTGAACACTGCCAGGGAGGGGGCAGCCACAGCTTCCCTGGGCAACCTGTGCCAGTGTCTCGCCACCCTCATAGTGAAGAATTTCCTTCTAATATCTAATCTAAATCTCCCCTCTTCAAGTTCTGAACCACTGCCTCTTGTCCTTTCACTACACTCCCATGCAATAAGTTCTACCCCAACTTTCTTGTAGGCCCCTTCAGATATTGGAAAGCCTCTGTAAGGTCACCTTGGAGCCTCCTCTTCTCCATCCTGAACAACCCCAACTTCCTCAGCCTGGCTTCATAGGGGAGGTGCTCCAGCCCTCTGATCATTTCAGTGACTCTCCTGGATACCCTCAAGGAGCTCTGTGTCCTTCTTGTCTTGGGAACTCCAGAACTGGACACACTACTCCAGGCAGGGTCTCACAAGAGCATAGTAGAGGGGGACAAAGGTTATTAAAAGACAGCCTGGCTTGAATTTATGGATTTTTTTTTTTTTTTTAGTTAAATTGGTATATTGCTGGAGTTTATAGCTTATAGTTTATAAACTATAGTTTATAGCTTTATGGTATTTCTGTAATTGTGTTACATAATTGTGTCCATTTACACCTGCATTGTACAAGATAATTTTTTACATCAAAACTTCTTAAATTCTGTAGGATCTAGAGTAGGAGTTATGTTCTTGGAATGAGCAAAGTTTTTTTTATCTATCTCTGCTCTCTAGCTGTAATGTTAAGTTCTGGCAGCCTGTGCAAGGTCAACAGTCTGGTTGTCTCAGACTTGTGTGATATTAAGGGCAAAGATAAGGAATGAAATGTAAATAGATAACTGGCTATGGAATGACTGTACAGCAAGTTTTATTGGTACAAATGTCATAATAGCTGAAGCACTGTCTGAAACTTAAACTTTTCTGTTTTACTGTCTTGTGGCATGAAAAAAAATAAACTAGGAAAGAACATAGTGCAGGATTTAGTGTTGACACAGAGGCAGGGAAGGACGACACACAAGTTATAAGAAGTAAAATAGGATTTTTTTTTCTATCCATATTTTATGCCAAGTGGATGCTCTGGTATGTGCCTTTGTCTGTAAACACCCTGTGCAGTGGTGTCACATAAAACTACATTTGTTTTATTTGCAGGGTCAGCCAGGTTAAATATCCTGCCAATAAGTTGCGTTTTTTAATTAAAACTACAACTGCAACACATCAGAAAAGGGGGGGAGAGGGAGGAACAAAGAATGAGGGAAAATAAAAACTAACATTTAAATAGAAAATACCACCTAATCTATATACAGGCTAATTGTAGACTTAAAAAGTGAGGTCTAAACACACATTAGAAGAAATCAATCTGACTGGCCTTCATCTTCCAAAGTGTATAATTACATCATATTATATGTAGCTCATTTAATTGTGAAACAGTCATTAAAGTGTTTTCAAAATCAATTAGAACAAAGTATCGCCTGCCAAGGATGTGTGACCTTCAGCTTCTGGCATTCACCATGCATTTATCTCCACTGAAGAGTTTTCTTTTTATCTCAATATGCACATCCTCACCACGTATTACAAGACTGTCATAGCACCAAATAAATCTCTATGCCAAAAAAAGTGTGGCTGTGTGATTAACACTGGTGTATTTGATGTGGTGTCTCCCATAGGAGAAGCTTGTGTGAGTGAATTCAGCAGTAATTGTGAGCCTTGGTACATTTATGCCACTGTTCACTGATACAAATAATTACTTTGTTTCCTTTCAGAGCTCGTTATGTTCTGTACAAATAATTTCTTCAAGTACATCTGTTATCAGCAGCTTTTTAGCTGAACAGTGCTGTTTGATAAACTGCAGGCACTCAGTTCTTCATTCTGCTTTTCATAAGTAACCCAAAACAAAATGCCCCTGAAAATTATTCTTCCATTATCGTTGGTCAGTTTATCTTGGCACTTTAATGCCATGACACTGATTTAATCTTCTTTTAAAGTGCTCATTTTATGAGTTGTCTCTGCCTGTCTTTAAGCCTGTCAGTTTAAATGTCAGGCAATTAAATAGATGCTCTGAGAATCAGTACAGCATAATATCATATGCTTGTTTTCTGAAACATATAAACATGTGTTTTAATGTGTGCTTTTTGACTAATCTGTGTCCTCTCATTTTTGGTTGCCTTTATTCTCTATGAGTTATTGAGAAAATAATGTGCAGGGTAGGTATAGTTTTTTATATAACTAAATATATATATATGACTATATATTATATATATACTAATATATATAATATATATTATATATATTATATATAATAGACATTAATTATATATATATTATATATATATAATATATAGAGAGAGGTAAAAATAGATTTCTATATTTTTGTTTTAGCAACTTGCATAATTTTTGATAGATTTTTCTGAAGTTGTGAACAGTTTCCTTTTTCCCCAAGACCATCCATTGTGCTTAGCTGCTATGCTTGAGGTAGAAGGCCCTTAAGGATGCAGGATCATCATATACTGAATATTCTAATGTTTCTTAAGGCATGGAAATAAATAAGACCTTTGGCACAGGTTTGAAGTGTCTGAATACAATTTCAAGAGTTCAGTAGTCTGCTTTTTTAAAAAAAAGAGATAAAGCATAAAGGATCTGTCATGTTTGTCCATCATAGAGGATCATATTTGTCTCCCTATCCTGCTTTCTTCTCACCAGTAACTAGCCTGTGAAACACAGTTAACTTCAAACTTGACAGAAGCTTCAGCTGAAAGGTGCTATGTTCCAGTAAAGATGGTAAACACAGGTGGTGCCACAGAGTGCAGTAAGAGCTCACTTTTACTCCTTATTACATGCCATAAAATTCAGCCCTCTCAGATCAATTGTTAATGTCTCGACCTCTGAGAACACCTCAATAGAAACTTGTGTGTCTTGACAGGCACAAGAGAATTTGGTGTCTAAGCACAGGAAATGAGGTTTATTGATGCCCCAACAAGGTTTTTGCCAAGCCACTTGTTTGAAAAATTCAAGTTACCAGAAAAATAAGATTCTCTGGGTCACACTTCCATATGTCTAAGAAGAGAAACTTGCTGTGCAAAGTGTTACAAGTTCAGGTGCAATAAAGAGCAGCATTCATGTTGCATTCCCAGAGTTGTATACAAAGGCATAGAGTAATAACCAAGTTTGCCTGTAAACCAAACAGGTAGCTTTTCTAATATTGTGATGGAAGACCCATACAAGCATTTTAATAGGAGCTTGTAATTTTGGTCAAATACAAAATGTTGGGGGTTTTTTTGTTAATACATTTTAAATTACTTTCTGCTGGTTTTCTCTAGTGTTTCCTAAGTGTCTGGACACTGATGTTGAATCACTAACTCTAGCACACACTTATGTGCCTCTTCTCCTTCGGGAACTGTGATAGGAGCAGAGAGAATGGATGGAAGCTGCACCAGGGGAGGTTTAGGCTGGGTGTTAGGAAACATTTTCACTGGGAGGGTTGTCAGGCATTGGAATGTCCTGCCCAGGACAGTGGTGGAGTCACCATCCCTGGAGACATTTAAAAGGCATTTGGACCTGGTTTCTAAGGACATGGTTTAGTCAAAGTGTGGTGACTGTGGTGTTATTCAAAGGTTGGATTGGATGATCTTGGAGGTCTCTTCCAATCTAAACATTCTATGATTCTGTGTGCCAGTGTTGAACTTTGTTCTGAATCAAGTCGATTCTTATCCAGATGGCTGAGGGCTTAGCAAGTGCTCTAAGATATGTCATTATTTAAGCATTTGTATTTTCTTAAAAAATAATGGTTTGAGCCAGTGTCCCTGGTCTCTGAAATGAATTCAGGCAGCAGTTAAAAGTATGAGTGTGAGTATCTGTGCAAGTGCCTGCGTGTGTAAAATGGTTGTGCCAGGGGCAGTGCCAGCTGAGTTCCCATAGTCCTCCCCTGGTGCCTGCAGTGCCACAAATACTTCTTCAAAGGACTTGCCCAGAGCTGGGGCAGAGGCAGTCTTGCCATGGCAGTAAGAATAGCCTCTTATTGGCTTAAATACATCTCTCAACTTTTTTCTCTTTTGGGCCATGAAGGTCACAAAAGAGAGCAAGAGGTACTTGTGCAAACTCAAGTCTCCCTTCATCCTCTGTAGGTTTTTTTGCTACACATCAGTGCTGAAATTTAGATGAACTTTGACAGAAGATACTGAATCTAGGACCTGATATCCATGCTGAGCACTACTTACTGCATAGCTTAGTGACCCACTATGGTTTAATTGGACTCTTTCTGTTAAGTGTGCTGTGAATCCTGGGTTTGGAGTGTGCTCATCTTTGCATATCATTTAAGCACTTTGCAGACAGCTTAGTCACTTTGTACAGGTAGCTTTAACTTCTGTCTTGTCCTTTAGTTTTATAGATTTTTGTAAATTACTGTAAAAGCTCCAAATTCTTACCCTGAGGAAAAAAAAAAAAAGCACTTCCTCTTTTTGAGACTTGAAAAATCAGTGGATGCACAATCTCCAACCATCTCTCTTGTGTTGAAAAGTCTTGGTTTGGGTAAAAAAAAAAAATCATCTCATTCTGCAGGCTAAGAGCTTCACACAAAGTGGTTTGTGTTCTGAATTTGTATAAACAAATAAGACAATTTATAGTGGGTACTCGGTGAATAACTCTGAGAAATTACAGATTAAACAGATTAGCTTTTTACCACTGCAAAAGATAAGAATCTTTTAACATTTTTAAAGTACTGAAAATCCAATTAAATGCTACTTAACATGGGCTCACATAACCCTTTCAAGGGATGCAGAAATGATCAGCCTTATTTGTGCACAAATCCATCTGCACACTCTCCCTTGACCTTGAAAAATACTCTTCCAAGTACTAACTTAATGTATGCAATGCCTTCTGCCTGTTTTCACAAAATGCAGACATTATCTTTCCCTTAGAACAGAGCAGGACTTAGGCAAGGCAAGAACCAATGTGTCTTCTTCTTTATAGGTCTCATTGCCCCCTCACACTCCTGGACTTCTCCAAGAGGCTGCACCAGCCCCATACATAACTTAGGTTGTCTGTGTCAATGTTAAGCCAATCCCCACTTCAGGATATTTGCTAAGCATCGAGAAGCTCTGAGCAATTTTGATCCTGTGACATAGCTTAAGAGCTAAATGAGATTCTTGCTTTTGGAGCCCTGTCCTTTGGGGAGTGTGTGTTTGGTTTTTTACACAGACAATGAACATTTTCTGTGCGCAGCGGCTCATGTGAAGTAATTGTATCAAGAAATGATCATACAGAGATGCATTCATTACATACCAAGGGGTGTATGTGACTGTAATATTTTTGCTCTCTTTGTCCAGGGCAGTGAGGTTGCCAGCACTTGGTCAGATCTCAGCAGCTTCTCATGTGTGAAACTGCATGCACCGAGAGCTTCTTGCCTGGTGTTTCTTGAGACTCAGAAGCTCATAGCTAAAGGACAGATGGAAAAGTAGGCAGAAGTTGCAACAAGGACATGTTAGGGTCTTGATGGAAGACATAGAAGAATTAGATTCTCTGACAAGGTCACTTAAGTGACCGCTGCTTAAGTGCAGCGGGAAATTTCATGTTCTGGATTTAAATCTGAAAACATTCATATCCCACCATTACTCCACTCATGGATTAATCAGCTTTGCATTACTTTGGAAGCTTCTGGCAGGTCATAGGGAAAACATGCTTTCTGCATATGTGCCAGATAGGGGTGTATTTTTCTTTTGTTAAGTACTTTGTATTCACTTTACCCACCACACAAAAAAACCCCCAAAACAACCAAGAACAAAAAAGCAAAAAAACAAACCCACAAAAAACCCCAAAACAAAACACCCTAAAGCCTTCTCCAAATCTCCAGTCATCACTAACTTAATGGTGGAGGTCTGCTTTTTCTACAACTCAGAGCAAATCCCAAAGCCCAGATCTCTTTCTTGGAGTTTCTGTCAGACTCCAAATCAGACTTGAAATGAAAAAAGTTTGTAACAGGACTCTGCAGAGCCATTGCTCTACATGCATGTGTGGTAAATTGTTTAAGGTCAATGCTACACTGTAAAAATTGCAATGTCTGAAATGCTTATTTGCCAAGCCTCTGTCTCCCCAGTATGAGCCCTTTATTTCTGAGTAGTAACCTTGTTTTATCATTTCTTCAGTGATTATCCTTTTTTTAAAATATTTTTTCCCAATATGACAGTTAATGAGAATATACTGACAAATCTGTATTGTCATTTTTACTCAAGGCTCCACCAGAAGGCTTTCTGGTTCAAGTTGGTTTAGAAGCAAGCTGTAGTTTTGTCATATCATGCTTTTGTACGGACAGTTTGACATGCAGATTGATTAAGAGTTTGATTATAGGGCTTATTTTTTGCATCTAGCAATTGGCTCATCTGCACGTAGTTACTTTCCTATGGAGGCACATGGCCCTGCAGGCAAAGACCATAGAAGTGGAAGACGGAGACTTCTGGAACTTAACCTTAAACATTCCCGTGATCTCCAAGTTACCTGAAATTAGAGATTTGAAGTTGCTCTGTACTGGTGCTGTGAAAGTTTCTTTTTGGGTAGAAAGAGCTCTGGCACTAGAATTAAGGGACTTCAGCATCGCGCTCCAGTGCCTTGAGCAGGGCAGCTTGAGGCACTCCACGCTGCTGCCCTGGTGGGAATGTCACCTCAATTTTCCTTTTCATCTCAAAGGAGAACTTGGAGACAGGGTCCTATCTGCTGGTGTGGTGGGGCCCCAAGGGAGGTATGGCTTGTGTCACAAGGCCAGTGGCACTGAAGAGCCTGAAAACAGGGAACCCCAACTTTCCTGAGTGCTCCCATCAGGCAAACTGCCCGTCTTCTTCTGATCTTCATCTTTGATTATCTGGCTCCTGCACCCCATTTTAAATTGCAACATAGGATGGTGCTGCAAAGTTTTGAGCAAGTGATCATGGCTGATGGCAGAGAAAAAAAAGGCAGTAAAAGGAGTGGTGCACCTCAGCTGCAGGTCAGCTCCTTGCCCACGGGGGGGCTGTGCAAGACTGCAAAGGCTTCCAACAAAGCTCTTACTACTTGAGTCTGAAAAAGCAGTTTCTGTTCTCTTCTGTTTTCAAGCACTGCAGCTGCCATATGAGAGGGCAGCACAGCGGTGAAAACTGTAAAGCCACTAAAGCGTTAAGATCGCTACTCTGTGCCATACACAAGCAAAGCCAATTAACTGGAATAGGAAATGGGATTTAATGTGGGCTTGGGGATTACAAGCTAGCTGGAGGTGAGAGAAATGGATACTTTGGAGTTTTCAGCTCTTTTGCTGATGCTAAAAATACCTGAATCTCTCAATAAAATGCTGGTTTTCACTGAGCTCTGCTTATCTAATACCTAACAATAAATATATAACATCAGCAGCTGTTGATACATAAATACATATTTTAAGTCCAGATACATTTTTAATGAGGTACTGAAATATGCTGGACTACACTATAGACACAAAGCTTTTACTTGTAATTAATTTTGGTGGCAGAAGATGTTGGAAATAAATATATTTTTTTTCCATTTGTTTTCATTTTGATATGTATGTTCGTAAAGTGAGGTTGTTCAGGTTGAATTCACTGAGATGGAAGAACACAGTATATGAGCCCAAAACCACTTCCCTTAGGTAATTTTGGCAAAATAACAATGGTTTGAGGCATAATGTCTTAAAGAGAGGTTTTTTCTTGCTAAGATGATAAGGTGAAGTGACCTAGTATTCACAGTTTTTATAAATATCCGTGTTCCAACAAATCTATTTTGTATTTGTTACGATAGTACCCAAGCAATAGGATCTCTTTCTAGACTTGGGTGGGGCATGCACGGGCTTCCCAACCCTAACAGAGTATTTCCATGTTTTCTCTTTTAACAAATTAGTTCTGCTGAAGTCAGTGAAACTAGTCTGTGCAAGTTAATAAATGCATAAATCCTAAATGCATGTTGGGACAGTTGCTGATGTGGAAGATACTCAGTGAGTTTATGCAAGAATAAGAAATTTCTGTAGTGGAAAAAAAATGGGTTTGTTACGTTGATATGTTTTGGGGTTTCCTTGTTATTTTATCGTATACAGTGATAACAGTTATTCCTGGTCAAGTCCTACTTCCATTTACCTTGAAAGTGTTAATTGTGAATTAGAAGCAGTGTTTGGTTGTGTTTATTTCTCTTTTTATTTTTGTTCATTTTGTTTGAGGGGTTTTGTTTGGTTTTTTGTTTTGTTTTTTTTCTTTATTAAATTCATTCTATAATGTTTGGTCTTCCCTTTAAAAAAGTTGCTGATCTGGTATCTGAAGAAGAAAAGGACTGTATTGTTATTTTTGGTTAGTATTCTTCAAGGCTTTTTCTGATAGTATAATTAAAGTTGCCACCAGACCAATTTTAAAAATGGTAATTTGCCCATATCTTAAAAAGTGCATCTTCAATTTTTTTTACACTGAGAATTTCTATATATACTAGAATTTTTTTAGAGCAAGTTGTAGGGAAAAATACTTCAAATAATAACAAAACCCCCAAACACAACAGAACTCCCAAACTCCAGCCCTCCCAAGACCCTCTCAACCCCTGCAAAAACAAAGAAACCAAAAAAACCCAACCCAAAACTAAACAAGCCTCCCCAAAGTAGTGCTTAGACTCTTTTAGAGGGTAACTCAAAAGTCATTCATAGTTGTGAGTCTGATATTGTATGATGTAATTCTACTTCTGCTGATATTCTGCAAAAGATAAAATTCTTGAGACTTGCATTAGAGCAGGAATGGTAAAAATAAAAAAAAATGAAAAATAAAATTATAAATGTTCATGTGTGTTAAATCTGGGAGAAGGACATTGGCAGGCTCTGGGTAAGCCTCCAGACTGCTCTCTGACTGAGAGAGAACAGAAGCCCACTAACAAAACAGCAGTGCTGAACACACACTGACACAGGGGGGTGTTGGGATGTCGTATAGAATCATAGAATCATAGAATTGGCTGGGTTGGAAGGGACCTCAGAGATCATCAAGTCCAACCCTTGATCCACTACCACTGCAGTTACCAGACCATGGCACTGAGTGCCACATCCAGTCTCTTTTTAAATATCTCCAGGGATGGAGAATCCACCACTTCCCTGGGCAGCCCATTCCAATGTCTGATCACCCTCTCGGATCTGTTCAATAAACTAAATGGTTACTGAAGTGTTGTTGTTTCTCTACTTTTTTTCAAAAGTTGATAAACCTCAAACATTCTGCTGATTTATTTTAGCCAGTTCCAGTTCTCCAGGTGATCTTGAGATGATCTGCTGTGTCTGCCTGATCCTGGAGTCTCTGTGGGGCTGCACACACTGCACATAAAGTTTGCAGTCCCAGGGAGATGATCAGGTACCTGTGGGCTCATGCAGAACTGAAAAGATCTGAGTTATTCATTTTGACAAGTATTTCCCTCACATACAGTAAGATATTTGTTATTATACATAATCACCAAATTATATATACTTATGCTATGTTATATATTATTATTTATTTCTATTTTATTATATGTATTATATGTACATATATACTTTTATGTGTTGTTTTAGTTATGTGGCACATGTATTGGAATGATTGCACTTCATACAAACATACCAGTAGTATTTTGCTACTCTAATCTTTGTGTAAGTACAGTGTAAAGCTGAAGCTCTTGATTTAAGCAATTAAATTGGATGAGGAACATCAGGCAGGTGCCCAGTGACACTTTGTGTCCAAGTCATTTAATGAGAGCGTGCAGGTCTCTGACAGCTTCTCTGTCCTCTCTTCCAGGCCGCCTCTCAGACAATTAGCCTGAGGTGTCTGAAATGTCACTTTGTTTGGCAAATGAGTCTGCCTTTAATGACTTCATCTACTTAACAGCTTTATAACAACAGATACCCATGCTGGTATTTTAATGAGACATAATGGGAAATATCCCTTTCTTCCTTTCCAGCCTGGAAAACATAAAAGTAAAATTCAGTAGCTGAAAAGTGGAAGAATTCTGATTATACATGTTTAGATTTTTGAATGCACTACAGTAAATGGCTTTTTTTAATGAAGGAAAACTTTTAAAAATACAATTATGAAAAAAGAGAGCAGTCCACTAAATCTTGCGAAGCCCTTGTGTTGTGTGTTGACTCCATCTGAAAATCTCTCAGTGACGTATTGCAACTAAAACTTGTCTTATGCAAATACAAAGTGTAATCCACATACAGGCACATGAGATTTTATACTTTTCCTCCCTGGAGTCTAGTCAGTAACTGAAAACTTGAATATAACATTCCTGCAATCAGTAGTACCTACAGGGAAGCAGTGGCAGGTGGAAAAGTCTGTTCTTTACTATCTTAAAGAGCAATCTCAAGGGAGAGAAAGTAGAGGTGTACTTTTTTTAGGGGAAAATGGTGCAGTTTGCCAACAGAACAGTGGATGTAAGTGCAAGTGATATCTTGGGCTGCCCTGGTCTGCTATAGAAACCACCTTGCCACATCCCTGATGAGGCCACCATTGGCAGAGCTGGGTCCAAATTGGTAATTTCACCAGCTTGGCAATGTCAGTGTAGATGACATATACTGTGGAAAAGGTTTAAAAATGTTGGATGGTGTCGTCTAGAATGGGTGAAGGTCTAAATAAATGTGGTCATGTAGGGAGGTCAAAGGTCTAGGGATGTTGGATACTGTTACATAGAGCTGGCCTTGGATCCCTCCCTGGCTTTCCTTCTGTGTTGGGATGCCTGCTATCAAGGGCTTTGATATCTGCTATATATAAATATAATGTGAAAACAAATACGATGGTATGTTATAGAAGACAAATGTGTATGTAGATTAAACAACAATTAAACTAGCAGTTCCTCACTGGGGTGCACATTTCAGGAGAAGAGGTGTTCAAACAGCTGGTTGGTCCTTCTGAAATTTACTCTCAGCTTCCAGTAACCTGATTGCCCAGCTCAAATACTTGTTTTCTCAGGCAGAAACAGGATATGGATTTCAAGGACAGAGCTTGCCTTGTATCTCATCCAGACACTATCACCTTCCTCTCTCTTTAGCAATCAACCAAGCAGCTTATGCAAGCGGTATGTGGGGCAGAGCAGAGTGTGTGTGGGCATGTTCTGGCACTGTTCCATCAGTTTGAATAGGTTTGCTTTTTCCCATCAAAAAGGGTTGAAGCAGTGCTTAACATGTCAAGTTTCACTTCTGTGGATTTATTTTGAAGTAACATTGAGGTGTTGAAATAGTCCTGTCACATTAGCTGCTGTATTACTGCTACAGAACTGCTGCTGACATTTTAACTTGTTTTAAGCTATGGTGTTTGTCTTTAGAAATCCTTGTTTTAACAAAATCCTAGAGGAGCAGCTGACCCTCTTTGGTCAAAAAATAAGACATAATCTCAGGGAGTGACCCCAGCAGCTAGACATGTGCCTTTTAGAGTGAGAACTTGTTGGAAAAGGGGCTTTTGGGAAGTCTGGGAGTAAAAGTAGCAGTAATCTGTGTGTGTGTGCTTCCTTACAGTAAAATCTTTGGTGTTGTTACTCGGGCGATTTCCTTATTCTTTTGAAAGGCTGGGAATAAGGGATTATTACACAATTTTCTGCCAATGTCTCCTTGGATTCATTACTGTGGTTAACAGAAAGCACAACCAGCCTGAATTTATGTCATGACTCTAAAACTTGTCTGTTGCTTCACGCCTTTCTAACTGAGGGAACAGAGGCTCGGCTGTAAATATGAGGAAGGCTCAGGGTAAAGCTGAGTATACAAACTATTAACCTGAGGTCGCTTAGCCCCAGCGAAGGCTTTTTTGCTGTGGGTTTTTCTTTTCCATCCAAACCTTGTCCTGCCCTCTGCTGGCAGCTCGTGTTGTGAAGCAGAGATGATGTGACCGTGCTCATGGTAGAATTGTCTGTGCTAGCTTGCTGTTTGCAGGCTGCTTGACACAACAGAATTTGCATTCCTGTCATTAACCATACTTCTTGCCACAGGGAGCTGCTGTGCCCATTGCATTTATAATGTATTGTGTGAAGATTTGTAGTAAATACACTAATTTTGTCCTTAGAAAAATCTACCTAAGGTATAAGCTATTACCAAGGGGCTATTCTGTCCTTCGAAGATATATTTACTTTCAGAAGGCAAGAAAATTTCAGGTTTTTGGTAAGCATGACATGAAGTCAAGTACCTGAGTTTAAAAATGCTAGTACTGAGTATGCCTGTACTATTTTAATGCTACCCTTGGTGCATGTATATGCATTTGATGCCTGTACTTACTAAATTGCATACTAGTTTCCTCTATACAATGTTTTTGCACACTGGTGTGTTGCACATGTAATAAGCAGCTATTCCACATATTTGTTGTTTAACCTGTGACATAGACAGTCTGGAGTGCTGTTCTAAGATTATAGTTCTGTTTACTTTCTAGTTTCAGAAAGAAATTAAGCAAGAAGCACTAATGACTTTGAACTTGGTTTGCCTCTCGAGGCTGTTCATCCAATGCACTGAATAAGTGAAGGGACATTAAAGGAAAGGAGTGCATAATACACGTGTAAAAGGATGGAAAATAAGGATTGTGCAGACAATTCTTATACATCCTAATTTCTTGGTAGCTGGCATTACAGCCTTGATCTTCTTTTACTATTACCTGGGTGGAGCTGATACATCCAAACTCTTGAAACCTGACAAATTTTGCATGGAACTGGGATAGCTGTAGCAGTTGTGAACAAGGCCAGAGCTTATAGATCCACTTCTATTGTTTGCTCTCATGAAGCAGTCAAAGCAGAGAGAAGCATGCTGTAGTTTCATTGAAAAGCATAATGGGACATGTTTTTCCCAGTGGGTTTTATAGATAACATGCTTAAAGCAAGAGAGTGATGAGAGTCAGTGCAGGATTTTGTGAACTTAATCCTTAGGCATGCACTGTCTTGCTGTTCCTCTCCTCATTCCTCCAGTTTATCCCCATGCTGGTTTCCAAATTTTAGGTTCCACTTCTCCATTTGAGTTATATCCTTTGCCACAGGAGACCTCAGCTCATCCCTCTGCTTGCCTCTTCCCTTACTCCTGCCTCCACTTGCTCCCAAGTTCAGGATCCAGTCCTGATTTCACCTACTCTACTCTGCTTCTTGCCTAAATTGTAGGTTTCAAGCTGTTTTGACTTTCAGATCATAGAAAAACTTCCTACTGGAGCTGTAATTTCACCTGTGCTGACCATAGGATTCCCCTTCTTGGCTACTTATTGCAGGCCCCTTCAGCGTAGTTGTGAACCTTCCCCGTGTTTTATTTCCTGAGCCACCTCCTCTTCTCCCTGCTTATGTTACCTGACAGTAAATGGCAACAGAGAGAAAAAACAAGTGGACTGGTATGAAAGTAGGTTGAGTCTTTAGCAATAAATAGGTATTTATTTGACCCACAATTTTGAGTTGTAATTAACCAGCTTGGGAGCTGTAATCTCGATTTTCCAGAGGCCTGGCTGCCATCAGGTAGCTGTCATCTCTCTGTGCAGGGGAGGATTAGAGATGGTGTTTCAAGGTGCTGCTTGGAGAAAAAAGCAAGCTGTTGTCCTCATGGGGGACAGCTGAGACCTAAGTTTTTCACCAGTCACAAGAGATCACCAAGGCTGGTCTTCAGCCTTCCTGCAGAACAGTGCATTTTATAGGAAGGAACTTGCCATGGAGGAGCCTGCAAGTGTGAATTTTCAGGAAGAGAGTTGGATTTACAGTCTAGAGTAACTTGTATTTATCTGATAAAATCAATGAAGGGGTCTTAATTATAATTCAGTAACTCAGTAGGGAATCCAAATAATAGTTGCAAAGGATGAAAACTGTGCTGTGAGGAACTGTGCCTGTTTGCACTGCAGCCCCGCTAAGACTCCAGGAGAGCCTGAAAACAGAGAAAGGAAGGCACTGGAGGCCCTGACAGGTGTTTTAAAAGGATACCATCCTTTAGCTGGTCTGTCAAGTCACTAGCTCCTGAGCATACCCATGGTATTGCAGAAGGTCCATCTAAGGTCCACCTGTCTGCTCATTCCAGAGCATGCAGGCAGCTGACCCAGAGGTACCTTGTGTGTCATGCTTTACCTTCCTGCCTTCTAAACTTGGGCTTTTTGGTGTCCCTTGATGCACAAAGAACTGGGGTGTCTGGATCCGGGTCCAAAATGTTCTCAGGCAGTCTCCTCCCAAACCACTAACCTGCTCATAGAAGCCAACTCTAGAAGGAAACAAAGTGTTTCCTACCTGGAAAAGAGGGCAGGAGGGCTGCTGCCTCCTTAGTCCCGTCCAGGGCTAATTGGTGGTTGTTGAAATGGGCTGGTGCTGGTGGATTCCTGTGGGCAAGGAAGCTGTGGGGCTGTGCTAAGCCATAAATATGAGACTCCACGTAGCATTACACTGTAGGAGAGCTGCATACTGCTTTTCATGGTTTCTTGAACTGCCTTTCCCTTTTTTCTAGCAAAAAAACTTAAAAAAAAGTGATTATTTGTTATTAGCAAAGGTGGATGCATGTTAATTGTATCCTTGTGGCTTTTCCCAAGAAAGTTTTAAGTTTTGAAACAACCACTAACAGCATGCTAGTTTGCTCTGAGAAGAGGAATCAGGCATTTGCACAGAGGAGCTGTGTGTGGAGTTTGGCAGCAGGTGGGAGACTGTGCTCAAGATATACTCAAATCCCAGTGTTTTAACCTGCTCACATTCAAGTGTAAAATTGCTTTGTTTGTGGAGTTGTTAAATGTAGTTGGTATGATTTATTGTTGGTGGATTGTTTTTTTAAGTTCTTTTGGATGCTTCTTTGATTTTACCAACACTTTTTATTCCCCTTTGTCTCTGACTGCAGCCATTGATGGATTTCTGAAAACTGATGAAAGGCAAAGACTGGCAAAGGAGAGAAGAGAAGAAAGGGAGAAATACCTTGGTAAGATGGCAGGTGTATGTATTATTTATGTATATGTGTATATGTATATGTGTTCATAGGATTTTTTTCCTGTTCTGAATTTTAAACATTGTGGATTAGTCTGTTACTAGTCTTTACCACTTATGTGACTGTTTTAAATTAAATTATAAAAAATAAATCTATGTGTTCTTTGATTTCCAGTCAAGCATATACTATTCTGCAGCTGCAAGCTGACTTCTTTTTTAATACAGATTAAATGCAAGATTTTGACTGTTAATGTTCTGATTTGTAAAAATACCAAATAAACCTTAATAATCCTCAGGATAATATGGAAGACGATTTGGTGAAACAGCCTCAATTTTAGTTTAATAAGATTTACTCATCTTATTAAACTCCATATAAGTTTAATGGAGTTTTTAGGTATAGCATAAATCAGATACTTTTCCATAAGTTTTAAAATGGTCAGTCTTTCAAGAGAATGAGAAAAATTATTAATTAATTTCCTGAATAACATAAGCATTTGTTTCAGAGATACTTTAGAGTAGTCATATGTTTTTTATCTACTAATACCTCCAGGATAATATTCAGGAAATTTTTTTAACACACACACATATATATGGGATGTTTGTATGCACAGTTAATATATATGATCAAAATTAACTGTTCAACATTGGTTTTGGGGTTTATATATATATATTTTAAAAGTCTGACAGTACCTATCAGAAGGAATTGTTAGTATATGATGATTTTGTATATTTTGAGGAAACTTCAACTAAGCCAGTATGGACACCTCTGAAAAGAATCACAGGTTAGCAATACACAAACAGACAAACTGTTGCCCATTCTTTGACAAAACCTGTGGCCTGAGACCAGTAAATTTACATTTTTTATTACTGTGGGCTTGGTGAGAACAATTCCTTTTGGTAGTTCATGTGAAAATCTACTAGTGTTTAGTACTAAATCTCCACAGAGTTTGTCTATATGGGGCATTCACCAGCTTGAGTTGTAGCTTGCATCTCTTCCAGATATACTTAGTCCAGACTAACTCTTCTGTCTTCTTGAGTATCAATTCTTTGCTGGTTCCTGAGAAAGTGACATGACGAGTAGATTGGAAAGGACTTGGATGAAAAGCAGAAGAGGAGATGGGAGGGAAACTGAAAGCTGGAAAATCTGGGAGTGGTTGGCCCAAGGGATTTGGAAAGTGTTGGCTGCAGTTTTTATCTCCAGACATCATACATGCCTTCCAGAAACACACTTTTTTATTGTTAAAACCATTTCTAGAGTGGGGAGCTCTGGGTTTTGGTCACAGTTTCTCTGTGGCAAATTTCTATTTTAGAGGTTCAGAAAAAAAGCCATGAACTTCCCTGGAAGACAGATCCTTGTGCAGCCAGTAGGTACTTGGCAGCAGGTTATCTGGGATAACCTTTACACCAAAGCCAAAATTCATTCATCAGTGGTGTAGTATCCCTAAATTACAGAACAAGAATTGTATGTATGCCCATGATGACAGAATGGTTTGCTTCTCTGTCCAGAATCAGCCAAAGGTTTCACCTGCTTACTCTAAAGGTAATCTTAACCCAGTCTCTAGACACCTCACTTTATTTTTTATTTTTTAATGAACTCCAACATGCTGTTTTCACCTGCTCCACCTGACATTGCTAGTACTTATGAACAATTAGCTACTTGTTTTCTATCTCTCTGAGATAACTCTTTATCTGTTGAAAAGTCTGATTCTTTATGTGTACAAGTCCAGGCTTACATGCAGCCCCTCTCACAGTGCCCTGTCCTGTGGGGTAAGGAATACTGAATTCTCAGAAGACAAAAGAGAAGAAAAACCCATCACCTGTATTTCTAAGGAGAGTAAGGTAGAAGATGTTCTATAAAGCAGGTTGGATGTGGAGAAGAAGTGTTTTAGGAGGATTCAGTATTGAGGGAGAGAAATGCAACTGCTGGAAAAGGATCTGTTGTTGTAGGGACAAGGGGTGTGGGAGTGGAGTGAGGGTGAAGGGCTGAAGGTAGCAGCTGTGGTTAAAGAGCCTGGGAACAGGAGCTGAGGGAAAAGAGGCTGATCTGAAAAGAAGGAATTGAAATGGCTGGGGCAAGAACCTAGGACAGATGGGAAGATACTGAGAAAGAGTTAAAAGTGCAAAACTTTGCTGCACAAGGAAACAGGAACTGAAAAAGCAGACTGATACTGAATAAAGAGAGCAAGATGAAGGATTAACTCTTATATAAACAGTGTTAATTCTGGTTTTCCCTAACTTTCAAGTTCTTAGCCTGGCAACTGTGAGAATATTCCTTCTTTGATATCGACTGTGTATGTGTTGGTATGTGAAATTACAGGCTTGTAGGCATGCTTACTGAATTCCTCTTCCCTGCCTCTTTATGGAATACACTTGCATGAAAAGTGGATTTCTCCTCATGATTTGTCACATTAACTTCTACTACTTCTTCTCCTATATAAACCTGAAGCAACAGTCCTGTATGTAATGTTGCAGTCTGAAGTTCTGTAACAACAGCTTCATGTCTCAAGAAGGTTATGACTCCAGTTGGAATAAACAACTGGGCAAACCATTAATAATAGAAGTATTATTTATTTTTTTTTTACAGGCAGATAGAAGTGGATAATAATGTAGGACCAAATTCTCAACAATGGTGTATTTTCAATGCTCTATAGAAAATGTAGCATATGTTTTCATGTATTTAATTTGAAGGCAGCCCACTCATGAGAAGCATAGCTTTAAAGACATTTCAAGGGCTTTTGCTTCAAGATATATAACTGATTCACATTTGTTATATCTGAAAAATGAATGTGGCTTAAAGCTACAGAGGTTTTTGAAATATAAACAAAAAAAGAGTTGAGATTCTGTGTGCAAAGGGCTTCCCTATTTCTTTACTGAGAAAATCACTTGTATTTACTAATCATTCTAGCATTTCTGTGCACTGTATTTTTTATCTTAGTGGACTAAAACCCTGTGTACTTTTAATATTTTTCAAGTAATTTTATCAACTAATTTTAAAGCAGAAGATTAGCATAAAGCAAGATGCACCTTTTTATCTGCTTCAGCTGCTAGGGAGCAGCAGATACTCGAGAAGGAGAGAAGAGCAAAACTTCAATATGAAAAGCAAATAGAGGAGCGATGGAGAAGACTGGAGGAACAGAGGCAGAGAGAGGAGCAGAAGAGAGCAGCTGTTGAAGAAAAGAGGAGACAAAAGCTTAAAGAGGAGGAGGTAAGGTCCACTGGGAGATGCACAGCAGAGTGGCTCTGTATGGTAGCATTAAGCATAGCTGAATATTGACATGCATTTAATGGGAATCTTTTTTTTTTTTTTTTCCCCACCCTGAGATATGTAGGGCATTGCTCTGGGAACTGCAAACAGACATCACCAATCTACTACTGTTTATACATCAAAAACACTTTCCAAAGCTTTTTTTTGTCTTTTGATTTTTGTCTGACCTCACGGAATAGTCATTTATTTATGCTAACATATCTGGGACTCTGACTGTCAGACAATAAAACACCAGCTTTCTAGAAGGTGGTTCCATAAAAGGGAAGATTTTTTTGTTTACTCTTTGTGAAATTCAAATAAGTTTATGAAAATGTGTTGTTTTGTTTTCCTCAGTGACATAAAATTAGAAATTTTTACTTAGTGAAGAATATAAGCTAAATTACAGCCCTAGTACAGAACAGGATTAATCCTATAACTTTTGAAGCATTTTCATGCCCTTCCTCTCTTCTTCTCTCATGCTGAGATCATTCAAAATTCTTTTTTGCTCTAGTGAGTCCAATTTCTGATGCAGATCTCAGAAGGCAGTGTGTGTGTGTCTCTCCATGTGACATCCTGTAGAAAACATAGCACTGCAACTGATGAAGAATTAATGAGTTTTGGAAAAGACAGCAGTGGTTTAAAAAAAATAAAAAGGCCAAAAGAAGATATTTCTCTAGTTCCTAGATAAAAATGCTCTAGAAATCCACAGTTATTAACCTTCCTTTTTTTTTTTTCTGCCCCCCATCTTTTGATCAAAGTATCTTTGCTAAAGAGAGGAGATTATATCCTGCCACTCCTTTTTCAACTGTGATATACTGATTGTGGCTTTTGCATAATATCTGAGAATTAATTTTAAAATATTTTGTCATGTGGTTTGTTTCAGATTTTGGTAAGAAAAATGGTAATAAACAATTAACGGGTAGGAGGTCTCTTCTGTTTCTGTGGTAACAACGTTGACCTGACATGCTCCTTCCCCAGTATTTCCTGCTGGGATAACCTTTTGCAGTTAAGCAAAATTGATCTCCTTTATGGGTGTTGTAAGGGAAAGTGACAAGTACAAAAACATCCAAAACCTTGTCCTCAGAATTTGGACTGTAAATTTGGAAATTGTTCTGTCTACAGTGACTGCAACTATCTTACCTGTAGAGGTCTTCAGTAGTACTGCCTTTCCATCCACGTTGCTTTTAAAACTGCCCACTTCCTTTACTAAAAGCAGTTCCTGAGCCTTGAGGAAAAAAGCATATTTTTGTTAAACAGAAGCTATTAAAAGAGTTGCTTTTAATACTAAGTAGCAAGTGGCTTCTGGGACTGGATAAAATGAAAGCTAGTTCTTGTTTAGGTTCCCTTTCCCCATCTTGAACTTGAAAATACCTTGCAAATTAATACCTTTGTTCCTAGGCTATGAGGAAGTCTCCATAGAAGCTGTGTTTTTCTTCTCTTGTATTCCCTTAGACAATATGAACATCACTTGCATGGGCCATATCAAAGGTGCTGGTGTGAGTAAGAGCAATAACATCCATCTTATTCAGTGCTCCGTTTGTAATAAACCCGTTGGATTTTGTTAAAAAGGAAATTGATAAAATTAGTACTCATCCTACTAATACACTAATGTTTAAATGAACCACTACAGATTGACAGCATCAAATTTAATCCAGCACCCAGACTTGAAAGATGGTGTAACAACTGCTAAACAGAAAAGAATATCCTGTCCCATTGGAGAGGTGGTTTCAGTGCACATGCACTATTTCTTACATTTGTTAAAAATGTGTACTTAAACACAAGAGAGTGAAAAACTCTCAAGATGTTACAGCATTAATTACTTACTATATCATGATTCAAAGTTAACTACTTTTTGAATTATAATATATGGAAATAATAACCACTTTCTAAACATCTTTTGGCCATTCACAAAGCTAACTGATAATAATGGGAAACAGTGAGCTACTTGCCTGCAGTGCTGTGAAGAGAAAGAGGGGGTTTTGGCTCTTTTAGATGTTTGTATTTTAGGTAAAAGGCAGATCGGTTTAGCATGGTTTGGACATATTATTTTAAGTCTTAATATTTGTAAAATGAATTTTTTTCTTTGTTTTCACATCTGTCTCATATTTCACATAGAGAAAATGAAACTGCTTTAGTCAAATTGCTTGTATTCTCACTATTAGTTTTTGTGTTTGGTTTTGGTAATTTTTTTTTTTTTAATTTCAGGCAGTGCAAATATTTGTTGTATTGCTCTAGTCTGAGGAAACCCTGGATGAATAGCTATTTTGGAAAGTAACATGAATATTTTAGATACTAGCAGTAGATGGCTCTCTTTTTATGGTTTTGCTCATTCCTAAGTTAACCTACATACAAGGCTTGTATTTTATAGTTTTTTATGGAGCTCACTATATCTTTAGTGTAGAGATTATTTCCTCTGTCTGTAGCTATTAGAGTTTCCAAATGAAAATCATGGGGATAGTTTGATATGTTTTTAAGAAGGTGCTTCATCTATAAGATAGAAGGGAAGGGTTTATCACATTTTTTGCTGATGAAAGAATGCTTTGTCTTGTTTAGGTTTCATCACAGGCCAAATTATTAACCTGCAAACTGTTTATGCCATGCTTCCATTTGTCTTATTCTTTTATTTGGCTTTTTGGTTTTGTGCTAACCTAAATTGTTTTTAAAATAACTATCCTTTCTTTGTGAAAAATAGCCTTCATCCTGTTCTTTATCTAATTTATATCTGTAGAGTTTCATGAGGCTTACTAATTATGGTCTGTAATGTGCTTTAATGAAAGGCTCTTTGCAAATGAAAATGAATGATCCTCTCCACATCACATAATTGAAGATTTCACTCTCAGATTGTAGGTAGTACTGGCTTTCAAATATGTATGAAAAATAATTTAATTTCTTTAATGTATTTCATATGTTTAGTAATACATTTTATTCATAAAGCAGTGCTTTTATAGTAGGTGATATCAGTGTATTCTGTGGTTTGCTAACTACAGATCATTGCTGGTTCTTGCTCCAAGAGACATCTAAAAAAAAAACTAAACACAGAAAACCTGAACATAAATAACCTGGATAATTGAAACTTGACTTTCATCTTTTTGTATTAATGTATAACAAATTTCATAGATATGGGAAGAAAGAAAGAAAGATTCTGTATCCTTTAATGAGAAATAAATGCGAGGGTAATTTTCCTGTGTAAAGAGCAGGGGTAGAAAGGGATATTGGGGCAAGACATGGAATGAAAAGAAGCAGATTACAGAGAAGAACTGGTGATGAAATAGGACTCAGCATTAAATTCGTGTTGAGAAGTTGGACAGGTAAGGGAAATTAAGGGCAAGAAGTGTGAACTTTAAATGCAAAGCTGGCACCCAGAGGTTTGAGACACGAAAATTGCACGAAAGAAGAAAGGACTATAGCAAACTAAGTAGAATGGACTAACTTTGCATTCAGAAACTGGAAGGTTGCTTTCTTTTCATGCCTGAAGTATGGATAAGAAGTGATAGGATATTCAAGGCTGTAGGGGTTTTCCATGCTGTTGTAGAAGAGGCTGAGCTTCAGCTATGAGGTACTTCATGCATTTGCTCTGCAAGGGAGAAAAAGGAAGAGGAAAAAGGCAAAGAGAGCATTTTTATGCCTGCCTGGGCACTGATGGCACTGACAAGCCAGAAGCAGGGGTAAAAAAGGGGTAGAGAGGGCAGGGAAGCAGTTGCCTGCTTTCAGTGGTCTTTGAATGATGCTACCTGATAGACCGTGAGCTAAAGACACGGAAGGGAGACAAAAATGAAATGAGAGCTCAAAACACATGACCAAAAGATGATCTTCCAGGAGATGACAGAAATTGTTACAGCAGGGTATGTCTCCTCGCCAAAAGGTAACAGGGACAGGAGAGCTGATAATGATGGAAAGCATATGTGAGAATTGCCTTTTTTCATGCTCAGCATAGAGCGGAATAATGGAATTCTGTATGGTACAAGTGATTTGTAATAAAATTACGAGAGCTTAAAGGTAGTGGCTTGCTAATTGGTAGCAGAGTTGGATGAGGTGGAAAAAATGAGGTCAGAAATAAATTACTGGAAGTCACGGTAGAGAAGATAATCTTTTAAGATGTGGAAGAGACAAAAGTGTATTGCAGATAACCAGAAGACGAGGAGAGGGCATCTGGTGTTGTAGAAAGCTAGTGACCATACATAGAGCCCCAGGAAGGTAATACACAGTTTGCAGGTATGTGCATAAAAGTTCCAGACATAGTAGTTACTCGAGGTGCCTGATGTTAGGTTCTGATCTGCTGAAGAAGCTTCATGAGAGACAACAGGCTCAACATCAGTGTAGAGACTAAAGGAGACATAGTAGAACTGAGACTGAAATTTTGTGGAAGGGGAATAGGAAGCCTTGACCAAAGTCAAGAATCAGTGAGAGAAAGCAATCTGGCTAAGAGATGCAGGGGAGGTTTTCTGCACGGTTGATCTGAGCTGCTAAAAGGTATTGGAGACAGAGCAGGGGATTTACATAAATTAAAGGGGATATGATGATGAAATCATAGAAACCTGCAGGATCAAGAGTTTGAAGTGGATGGAGTAGGAGTTTTGCATTAGACCAGAAAGACATGGTGAGAAGTAGCAAGTAGGACCAAAAATAGTAATAGGATCAAAGGGCTAAAATCCCTTCAAGGCAGGAGCTGGAGGCAGCACGAGTTGACTCATCTTTCACAGTAGGTGTTGGGCTGCTGAAATGTCAGGGTAAAGAAGTTGCCAGTGGTGTATGGGGCACTTGGAGGAGGAAAGGAAGAGGGTGCTAGGTGATGAAATGGTGGGTGGGGAAGAACTGCTTAAAAGGATAAAAAGAAAAGGTGAAGAAATCGTTGCCACAACAATAAACCACTAAGAAACTACCAGAGGGAGTAGTTAGGAACAAAACTGAGTGGAGGTCTTTGAGTAAGAGGGAGGAGATGTTGGAGAGGGAATTAGGTGTCCTTAAAGATAGAACAGGATTTGGGGGGTAATGAAATCTCTCCTTCTTGTTCTTCCACATCTGAAAATACTAACTCATCAAGCCACAGAGAAGAATGTGGGGGTGGATGGAAAAAAAACAAAAAAAAAATCTCAAAACAACATGATCTGGGCATGCACTAAAAAAAAACCACACAGGAGGAGGAAAAAAAAATCAGAAGCTCTTTAAAGTCTAGACTGTAAAGGACATAGTGGAAGAAAGGAGGGAGTGTTTGTAATATTAAATAAATAAATTAGACATCCTGCAAAGTAACCTACTTTGGGTTTGAAGTGATCATTTATCTGTGTGGCTAGGAGGAGCCACTAGCATTGCAGCATTTTAGCAGTGCTCAGAAAGGGATGGAGAAAAATCCTGAGGTCTGCATAGACAAGAAGGAGTTAATGCTTATCGAGCATTATTCTGATACAAATTAAGTCCAGAGCACAGCAGCAGCCTCACCAGCAGGAGCAGATGCTAGGCAGTGATGCAACCTGTGTTATTTACTTAGGCCTCTGTAGTGACCTCAGTGGCTTGCAGACAAAGGATACACATATCTGGAGGTAGGTAGCATGCTGATACCTTCTTTATTCACTCCTTTTTCTTCTATTGCAAGCAAGCTCCTGTAATCATCTCGCGTGGAGCAACAGGGGAACTGTGTATTTTTAGCATGGTTTCAGAAGGAGGGGGGGGAAAAAAAAGCCCTCCAAAGAAGTGATTCAGATTTTGCTTCTGGTTTTGTACCACTACAACCAGGAACGTTTAGAAGCCATGATGCGCCGGTCCCTTGAACGCAGCCAGCAGCTGGAACAGAAGCAGAAGCGATGGTCTTGGGGAGGAGCACTGGCTGCAGGCTCAGGAGGGAGAGATGGTAAGTGAAACAGGCTGCCTGCATTGCAGATCTTGAAGTGCAAAATGCATGAGGTTGTGGAGATAGTAAGGATGATGCATTTTATAGTTAGGGTGGTACTGTAGGGGCCGCTGCCTCAGGGCGTGAATAAATGCTTTGTAATTGCTTGCCAGCCTTGCTTTCTCTAATACTTTCTGGGGAGAAAGGTCACTCCTAACTTGAGGGATGTAAATCATTTTAATAGAGTAACCAGAATCTTTTTGAAGGATGCTAAATACTAAAATTAAAATTTATACTCGCTGTATAAGATTTTTCATTACCTTATTCTCTTCCCCCACATTGTCTTCACACACATGTTGTTAGCAAGTAAAATATTCACCAAAGGACTTGAGTGCTGTCTAAGCCTTGCAAAAGATTATTTATTTTTGTTTGGTTCTTCTAAAAACCTGATGAGAATTTCTAGATAACTATGCAGCATGTGCAGTTTCAATTAGGTTTTGGTTTTTTTCTCCCACATACTTTTAATTGCTGCTCTTTTTGATTTGGCTTCAAAATAAATTCTTTTGATTGCATGATCAGTCATGTACTGCTTTTATATTTCAGAAAGATGCATGTTTTCTGTTGTAAATCAGAAAATTTTTTTAAATTTGTCATGTTTGAAACTGATGTTATGGGGAAAAATATCCATGTTTGGGTGATGATGAAATGTGACAGTTACTCTTTTTTAAAAAGTGTTTAAATATACCTAAACTCCTAAAAGGTAAACTGTTTCACATCATAGTTTTCATGGTTTGCAATCAAAAAAGCCGGGAAATTAAATATATATTATAATAAAAGTAGTGTTTTATATTTTGAGAAAGAAACTAGTAAGTCTTTTATGATGGAGTTTGTGCTTGATTCCACCTCCCCCAATTTACTCTGTAATTCCTTTCACCTCTTTTTGCTCTGATTTCTCTGCTGTGTAGGTGAATCAGAAAATACCCCACCCCCTGTTCTAGGTTTAGCTGCCAACACCCTTCCTCCAGACCCTGTGACCTCTACTGCTCCTGCTGATTCCTTCAATGGTATTTCAGAGAATCACAGTACCACAGTGTCTCGTTTGTAACTGTTCTAATCACTGTAACCCATCCACTGATCTTGTCCTTCCTAACCACTGTTTTCTTATTATTTCAGTCTGGTACACTACAGCATTACCCTTTGTGGTGTGGACCAAATGTCTTTTTAATTTCCTTTTAATTTTGCCATGGTGGAGCAGTGCATGCCTCACATTCCAGCACAGTAGAGGCATTTCGTGGTTTTCTCACTTAGGTTCTACTGCTCAGATTCTCATCTCTGTTAATTCTGTGGCTGCTCTGTGTTTGTGTGTGTGTGTAAATACAAGTAAGCATACACTTGACAGTACTAGTGGACATGCACAGGTGCAGGTGCTGTTTAAAACAACACAAAATTAAGCTGTACAGTAAGACAAAATGTGTTATGGAGATGGTATTTCATCAAAACAATCCTCCTCTTCCATTTCTAGGGTCTTCTACATTATTTTAAGAGCAGGCAAAATTGGTATAAAGAGTGCCATATAAAGCTATGCTTTCAGCCTCCTGAATTTGATTTTGGCCAAGCTGGTGTTTTTAACAAACTCAAGTAGCTGGCTTTGTTTAGTCAATCATTTTTGTTCACTTTTATATTGTTATCTTATTATTATTATTATTATTTCTATTTTTTCCCACAAAAGGACTGTGAAGTAGAGGAGTCCTTCAAAATATAGAATGATTTGCATAAAGATTTTCTAATTTTGATTGCAAATCTACTTGGCATTTTGCAAATATAACACAAGCTGTGCTTTTAAGAATTAGCTTCCTTCTCACCCCCTAAAGGATGAGCAAGGCTTGGATATAACTCCTGCAGATTGCACAGTAAATGTTCTGCCTACAGTCTCAGTACTATTATTTATGAGGAAAAAAAAATTCAGATTCTTATAGTAGTTTTCTCACAAAAGGGTTTGGAGGCACAGCAAATATTTTGCAGCATACCAACATTGTAACAGCTTTATTAAAAAAATAAATATGGTTAATTTCTTTCTGTAGTACATGAAGGCAAATCTTGCGGACCTCACTGAGGCAACATTTTGCTGATTATAGTAGGGAATGCAGTAACTTAGGAGCAGCAGAATTAGCATCACATATATGTCTCTGAAAATATTTTTGGTTTTGAAAGAAATAAGATACAAGCTTAAGGGACAAAGCATCTATGCTTTTAGCTTCAGAGTGTCGTGCACTGGTACGCAGTAGTAATACCTTAATAACATTTTTCTGTCATTTTGTTGAATAAATGGCAAGGTAGGAAGTAGGTAATGTGCTCAAACAAACTTTATTAAACAGTATTTCAGAAGAAGAATGAAAGAACTTGGGGTACGATCAAAAGCTTTTTTGTATGTACATATATATATATGGGTCCTTTTAAAAATTCTCAAAGTCACATGGCTGGTGCCAGATAAGTAATTAAAACAGTGAGTTCTAATCGTGTGAGTGCACAGATATTGGTTATTTCATTTTTCTGATGGAATAATACCTGAGGTCTACCCCAGCTTTTCCAGACTGAAAGTAGAGGGAAAGAGGAATGGATATGAGGAGTTCAGAGGTGTCATGTGTGCAGTTCATTTTCTTTAGGTAACTTTCTGCTTGTGCTGATATTGAATACCTTATATCAGAATGGCTTCACTCTTTCAGACCTGACAAATAATTATTTTCCTGTGGCAGTGTAATGGATTGAGTGTTGTAAAACTGGGACATCTAAGTCACAAGCAGAGAAGTTGCATCCCACAGCGTGTGTTATAAAATGCTGGTCCGGCAGCACTCAGAAAGATCTTGTCTCATGCTTTATTCAGTGATATGATCAGTGGCAAGGGTCAGGAGTACAAACGCGAGGTTAATTTTGGGAGCTGATCAACTCTGTGATGTGAATACAAATATCTTCAATGCGTCTCTCTGCAGCATGTGACAAACTTTCAGCTTCTACAATGAATCTGCCAAAGCAAATGGAATCACCCATCAATAAGCGCCTCTCCGCCTCCACAGCGGCAATAACACATTCCCCAGACAGAGGCAAGTGAATATGCTGGTCTCCTACCAGCAGAAACTCTCCTTCTGCTTTAAGCACTTCTTGGCCATGTAGCTATGTAGCTTGCTTATGTCTATTTTTCAGAAGAAACCAAATATCTGGGGGAGGGGGTTTAAAATAATATAATGAAGTAGTTCTGCAGGCTGTCCCAAGGCTCCGCTGCCATGCTGGAGAACCTAGGCCAGTGACAGACACTGTGGGGTTTTTTTACTGATTCTTTTTCAATTTTTGATACGCCAAAAAATGGGGTAGTAGGTGCCTGTAGCAACTGCAGCAGTTTTCTATAACTGTACAGCTTGTGATCTTCTAGCTAAATAATGAAAACCAAAGTAAAAAACCAAAGTAAACCAAGCATGTGACTTGACAGCGGATGCGGGGCGTACCGTGGGCACAAATGTATCCAGTGAGCGACCTGGGAGACTTCAATCTGGTCGCCAGAGTTTTAGAGCCTGTTAATTTGATCTGAAACCCTGATTCATCAGAGGCTCAGCCCAAGATGATCGTCTTGTGGGATTAGTGGTTACTAAACACAACAGAGAGGACTGAAGGGTTTACCCCACTGTGAACTCTTTGGATTTTTTTGTTTGTTTCATGTGTCTTTTCTCCTTTCCACCCACCTCCCAACCTTTTTTTCCACCAACCTCCTGCCCTTTTTAAAACTTAATTGACAAAAAATTAACTAAAATAAGCAACAGTGAAGGCTATTTCTAGAATTAATGAAGAAAGTACATTTTCTTTCATTTCTGAATTACTTAATGGAGACTCATCACTACCTTTAAGCTTATTATGATATGGCTATATATATATATGCATGTAATAGGAACATCTATAAATACATTTCTTAGTTGATGTTTATATTTATAGATTGCAAGGAATGCAGGCATATTGTATAAATAAGACTTACATAATGCAGTGAGACTGCAAAATTTAAATGCAATCCCAGTATGGTTGTGCTACTAGCGTGTAGCTGTGCTGTTATACCAAATGTTTCACCTTTTCTACTAGAAAAAAACACAAGCCTTTTTCAAGCTGAGTCACGAAAGCAACCATTTTGCAGCATGGAACATGATCCTCTTTAAGAACAATATGCAACATGGTCTTAACTTTACTATATTTATCGAGCAGGTGGGGAAAAAAACATTAAAATTATCGGGAAACTAGAAATGTTTTTTTCACAAGGAATGAAAATTATCTTTAAATGTTTAAATCTTAAACATGCCAAGATTTTTTTTTGTTTCATTTAATTTAATCATTTCATAATTTTGTTTCAGTTATTTTCATGTCACTTTGTTTTAATTCTTTGCATTTTAAATTTTATTTGCTCCCATCCTTCAGCTCACCGCATGCATCTTAGTCCAATGGAAAACTTTATTGTTTCTCGACTGCTGACTCCCACACAGTCATCTTTAGCCAGAAGCAGAAGTACATTAATGCTTTCTGAGCAGTACAATAATCCAGGTAAAAATGTGAATTACTCACTTTGAAACCGTTAAGGTATGCTTTTGGTTGCATTTGAATAGGTGCTGAAAGAAATTGAGTGCTATAAACCAAATGATGGTTTATGGGATAGTGCAATGAACTAAGTACCTGAAAGAAGTGTCTTTGAAAATCACATCATCTTCTCTGTCTTGTTCTAAATGTCTTTTTTTTAAATAGCGTATTTTAAAACAAAAAGCCATCCCAAAAAACCCAAACAAACTATAAAAAAATTGAATTAACAAAATCATTAAAACCTAAGCCAATGGAAAACTAAATGTGTTAATTTAAGAGAGACATTTTTAGGCCAGTGTGTGACACCTCTCAGGGGCTTTATTTGATAAATTAATGTAAGCCCTTTCATACTGAAACAGCACATAGAACAAAAATCCCAGCACACCATTTGAGCATTAATTATTTTTACTAGGGTTGCAATTCTTTGCAGTTAAATTACTTTTTGCCCTTAACTGTGTGACTCTATGTGGACTTTTATATATGTCTGTGTAAATACACAAATTAAATATTTGCTTAGAAGAAAAACCATAAACATGGATAGGGAGGTGTTAGTTCCAGAAATTATTGACCTTTAAGAAACTAAAAATTAGGGATTATATTATTCCTATCTGCAAATGACAGTAAATAAACCCTTATTTTGTAAACATCTACAAAAAATGTTTCCAGTCATGCTGGTACTTACGCAAGTGTGACTTCCAGAGTAGTTCCTCCTTGTAAACCTTTATCTAGCAAGTGTTTGCTGAAAGAAGGACAAAGGTTTAACAGCTTTTTTTAACTTCTATGAAAAAAAATAAACCCAACCCCCAAATGTCTATCTGCAAAAGGAAGCACTTTTTCAGAATAAAACTGGTTTGACAGTATAAGACTGATCGTCTTTATGATCAGTATTTTGATATGGCTTGGTTAAAATAGGCTCAAGTGCTACATCTGTGTTTTTAATACAAAGCCATATAAAATTTAACTGCAAAGTAAGCCTACTTCGTGTGTTATTACTTTGTTGCAGTGCATAGGGACATTGGTATTGAATGGTTCTGGAATTGCTTCCTTGTTTCTACAGTAGAAGCAGCATCTGTTGGAAGCAGAAATGCTGCCATACAGCACTTGGCCCATGAGAAAATTTCCAGTTTACTGACTGCTCAGGGATCAACTACTTCTAGGACTGAATAAAAGACAACTTGAAATTATATTAGTATATCCTGCTTAAAATTTCGAGGCTAATTGCTGGGACCACCTGCAGATGTTTTCTGTGTTGTATTTGATATTGAAGAAATCAACAGGGACTTCCTTTGTCCTTCCCCACTTGTTTTGTTTGTAAACTCGTAGCTTCATCTCTCGCTTCAGGATCTTAAAAGTAGCATGCTGGCATGTCTGACAAGTGTACAATGTGGTCTGTAGGTTTCTTTTTTCCTCTCAGCTGAACCAGGAGTGCTGATTCTGGGAACAACTCTCTGAACCAGCATCCTCTTGTCATTTCCTTGCAAGGTGATCAGGCTGTACCACAGGTTGCAAACACCATCAATACTCAGTATTGCCGGTAACTGGCAGCAAAAGGGCTGAGGGTCATCGTCCATTTGTGGTCTGCTCCTCTCTGTTGAAGTCATTTCCTGAACAGGGAAGAGGGTTCTTCCTTTTCAAGAGCTCATGTGCTTTTGTGTGCACATGATGTCATTGTGCTTGGGTCAAAATTGCTCTGCTCCTGCATTTTCTGTAGGGTTAGAAATGAGGACTCTCCTTTTTTCTGGGGTAATGCATTATTAATGTCACTCTCAGTCAAGATACTCAGGCAAACAGCTGTTATTGGATGCATATAGTGGATTTTCTTTTTTTTTACAGTTTAAAAATACTTAAGTAGCATTACAGTTTCTGAACATTTTTCTTAATATTCACTGAACTTCTGAAACCTGATGGAAGTTAGTCAAAGAATAGACAGCTCCAGTTAAAGTTAAAAGCATACAAAAATGCTTCATAAGACATTTTATAGGTCTGCCTACAGTTAAAAAAAAAAAAAGAAATATTAATTTCTTTATGGTTGAGCATAATTACTGCTTTTCTAAAATCAATATCCTTCTTGACTTCATCTGAGTAAGACTGGAAAGATGCTGTCACGTGGTTACTGTTAGTATCTGTCCTATTAATAGAGCATATACTCTGTTGATTGTTCTGTATGTACGTGAAAGTTTCATCTTAGAAGGCAATATGAACAAAACCAGGATTAAAATATCCCATTAAAAAAAACCCCGAAACCTGTTCATATTGCAGATAAAGAAGAATACCCAGAAAGAGCTGCTCTGCAAGCTCTAATGCATGTGTCCCATTCAAACTGATGTCTACCACAAATTACATTAACTGAAATACCTACAGCAGCATTTAGTTTAAATTTAGACTTGTGGGTTTTTTTAATTGTATTTAAGTATTATTTTAAAAAGCAATTGAGGTACTTAGGAGCCTTTGTTTAGGCTTAAAAAAACTCCTACTCTTTAACGTTTCCTGTTTTGCATTATTTGTTCAAAGGTCATACAACTAGAATTGGTTGATTACTCTTTAAATCAGTAGGAAAGGAAGCTGGACTTTTCAGAAGTGAAGAGAATCACAGTCATAGTCAGATGATTCAAAATGTATACGAGTAAGAGAGTGATATTGTAGAGATATTTGTAAAAAGTATTAAAATTCCTATAAAATGTTTTTCAGTTGACATTTTTAGTAGACATGGGACCACACTGAATGTGTTATATAATGTCATCTTTTGAAAAACTTTAAGAAACCCCAATTGTTTGAACATTATAACATGAAAGTATGTTTTCTCCTCTCCTTTACTTCCTGTCTGTGCTCCCTTTTGCTCTTGCTATTGTACTATAACTCTTTAGTATTCCATATCTGTCCTCGTGTAGCACCAGCTAGTCCTCTTAAATCTCCCTACAAGCCTTCCCCCACCCGAAGCACAGATAGAAAGAAGGTGACTTCCCCCTCCACTTCTGATGCCATGAAAGGAGCAGCTGTAGCTGAAGTTACTCAGGTGGGTTTGCAGTGGTTTTGATATCACATTTGGGTAAACTTATGTGGCTTCTGTTTATTATCTTTCCCTTTACATTCATAAAAATAAAGTGCTACCCCTGTTGTAAAAAACAGCAGTGAGGAATTAAGCTTTGCATGCATTTCTTGATTTTGTGTTCCTCTTTAGCAACATTTTTGGATTGTCCTCATCCTGGTAACCAGTGTTGAGCACTGGAACAGCAACACTTTTTTTCTGGCAGTGAAATGTTTCTGGACTTGCCTGTAAACTTCTGGGAATGAGGATGACAGACAAAATCTCTCTATTGAGTATGACTATAAGTCAGTCCAATCTTGCTGGTAAATTAGCAGGCTTTGCATATTTTGGAAGCTGTCCAAATGTATTGACAGTGCCTCTTGTCTTACACCAATTGCTTAACTCTTTCTGTGGACATCTTTTATGCTGATTGCTTAAAAGTTGTGTTGCTGATTGACTCTAGTTTCCAGAAGAACAAAGGCAAGTCCTTCACTGAGTCTACTCAATATAGAGCACATTTCAGAAAATTTGTGCTGGAGCTGTAAAATTCACGTGCCCTGTACTAGTCAATAGCAGGGGGAATTATGCCCTCAAAATTAGATGCAGGTGAGAGGACTCAAGCTGGGAGGCTAAGATTTCTGTAGTATCTGTCTTAGGTGTGATTCACAGTGTTAATTCCTAGCAGCATTTCTGCCAGATACCTGGGTGCACTGCTGTCTAAGAGCTGTTTCAGGGGTGTGTAGAAGGCTTTGAAAATGCCACACAGTGCTACCAT
The DNA here is from genome assembly GCF_036169615.1 of Heliangelus exortis. Lineage (NCBI taxonomy): Eukaryota > Metazoa > Chordata > Aves > Apodiformes > Trochilidae > Heliangelus > Heliangelus exortis. The sequence continues at coordinate 76,845,553 of NC_092422.1, read as the reverse complement.
CCCTCCTAAGAACTCTTAGTCTCTGAAGTGATGTTACTTACCTGCAACTTCTATACTCTGCCCATGCAAGACAAGAGGAGAGGGAGTTATGTCTGTGTAGATAAAAAATTGCACCTCAGTTGTGAGCTGGTCTTTAAAGAGCTTCTGTCTTAAATGTATTTTACACAAATCTGTTCATATGATCTTTGATAGATCTTTTTAATCTATCAAATATTTTCGTGTGTTGGTCCTAATTGTGGAAACTAAACTGAACTCTGTTTCTAGACTGAGAAGGTAAAGAAAGAGAAGCGACCCTCGACTCCATCATCTGGTATGGGATCCCCCCTAAGAAGGGCCGATTCTCCTGCTGCCATGTCCAGAAGATCTGCATCTCCTGCAACACCTAAGTATGTTTTTCTTATTAGTGGCCTAATATGCTGTGAGCTTCTTATTACCTATAAAGGAGACATAGGTTCTTGAGGAACTTCTTTTGAAGTGTTGTGTAAAATCAAGTTAATTTTAGTTATATGTATGCAGGTATACAGATAGAGATGTAGATGAACACATGTAAAATTGTGTTAGTGGTCACTAGAAACAGTTCTCTGCCTTTTCTCAGTATTTTGAAGTTACCACACTGCATTTCATAATTCATGATTCATGTGAAGTTTTATTTAACATTTATTTTTAAACATGGTTTTGTTTGGTTTGGAGAAACTCTTCCTAGTGTGAAGAAATGCACAGAACATGAATACTGACCAGAAATTCAGCGTTTAAAATTTGCAGCACCTATTGCGGGCAGTAGTATCTGGTTCCATAAATACACTTTACTTTGGGTCATCTAAACAATTGGTCTTTCATCTGAGAAGCTGCAGTTCTTGGTTCATATTACAGGGCCACAAATGCTCAAACTTTCAATATGATATATACAATGTTTTCAGATTCTGAACTACATAAATTTTGTGACTAATGGAATTATATGAAATGTTAGTGGCAATCAGCTTATTTCATGACAGTCTTGAGCAGATCATTGTTTAGTGGCACCTCAAAGCGTACAGAGAAAAGTTTGAGCTATAAAAATCTATTTTATTCTGTGAAGAATGATATTCCCTATTCAGAATCCACCTTTCGGTTCAGTCAGACAGTACAAAAGACATAGCAAGACAATTAAGAAAAATGTTTGGTGAGAAATGGATTGCTGAGGGTAAAGCACTTCTTGATGGGCAGACATTTACAAGTCTGGTATAGCCCATCATATACAGATCAAGGGAAAAAATATTTTGTGAAATGCACAGATGTTTACTGCTTCTTGAGATAATATGCCTGGTCTGAACTGGTAGCACTAATTTCCATAAAAGCTTCAGCAAAGATGGTCACCTTTTTTTCCTAGAGGTGCAAATTATGAGAAACTTTTTATAGTAAAATGTTTTCATGCCTATAAGGAATATAAACTACTGTTTTTAGAAGAAGAAGTGAGGTTGTATGGAGGAATTAAGAAGCCTGCTGATGGCTTTCTTCGTAATTGTAAGCCTCAGTAGTTACCCTTTTTTTCTTTTTTCCTCCCTCCCGCTCTTCTTCAAGAGAATCTGATGCTGACTACAGCTAGAAATATATTACTGAACATATACTGAGTATTTACTGAATATATACTAGAAATATATTACTGAGCATCTGAACATCTACCACCATCTGAACATACTGAACATCTACCACCTTAACGTGGATCACTTAGAACACATGCTTTGACCTTTTGAGAGATACAGCAAATAGAATTTAAATCCGTGTTTATTATTGTTTGCAGAAAAACAGTTCTGCTTCAGTACTATTGAAATTTCCCCCCAGAAGTTTAAAATTTAAAAAGGTATTCTGATCACCATTTTATTATTATTATATAAGGATACACATTTCTTCATTCAACTCAAATGCCAGATAATAATCTGGCTGGTCAATGGGTTTAAATATAGGCAGTCAGTTTTTCTGAACATTCCTGTAAGCTCTATAATCTTATATTTTCATTTAAGTTACCTGTGGAATTTAAGTGTACCTGTAATATGAGTAAATATGTAGATAAATATTCATTCTTTTTGCAACGTGACGAACCTTCTCCACATTTAATCTTTCTCCTTCCAGCTCACCATATGGCCAGGAAAATACCCTGGAAGAAATAATGCCTATTGTACATCATTAGTAGTTAGTGATCCTACACAGCTTTTTGACTTGGAAAGCTGTTGAGTAAACAATCAAGTATGGCCAGTGATTTAGATCTTAACTAGCTGTATACATTTTTCTTAACCTGACATTCCAGTTTTCTTGGCATTGTTCTAGTTACCAGTTCTTCTGTCATCTTGTTTGTGAGTGATAGTTTCTTGTCTTCCTTATATGTTATTTCTTTATTTCTGAGAAGAAAAGTTCTTCTTGTCATGGTTAAGTAACTGAAGCAGGCACAAAAAAGGCAATAAAACTTCAGCCTAAAGAGAGACAGTGACTAATTGCAGAATAGGTTTGTAGTAATTACATAAGTAAAATACAAATGCTTGAACATGCAGCTTTTCCTGAGAGAGAGAGAAAAAAACCTCAGACCAAAACATAACATCCGTGAATAAATCTGGACCTAAATAGGAGAAAAGGGGAAAAAAATAAAATATGTTGAGCAGTAATTAAAAGAAAGGAAGGAATTCAAAGCTTGAAGATTATTTGAAAAAGTAGCTATTGAGAAACATCACACAACAAGGAAACCCAAAACTATTGAATACAGCGTGGGTCAGTTGACAAAGATGAAAGTTAATGGATTTAGTGAAATGGGATAATTGAGAAATTACCTTTTATTTTTACAGTTGCTTTCAGATACTGATCATGTAAAGTGCTCCTGTTCTTCAGATCTTTCACAAGATCAATAGCACCAGGTTTTTAGATTTTTTTTAATGCTTTATCTTTAAAGATCTCTATATTAATCATTTTATTCTTGCAGTATCCCTCAGAGAGTAGTGAAGTGTGCTGCCTTATAGATTGGCAAAGCACTAAAGCTTGTGTCCTTCACATGTCTTTGGGTAAATAGTCCCTCTGAAACTGAAGGGACCTGATGGAACCAAGGAAGTAGGATTTAGTTTTAAGTGTCTTCAGATAAGCCATAGTATAAGCCAGTGAATAAAAATGGAAGGTTCTGACAAGCCTCTGTGTTACTTTATTTTACCAAAGCATTGCTTCATCTGAGTGGGAGAAAGGTGCAAGGGGGAAGGGAAAAGGAACTACAGCACTGCATGTGGGTGGCTCTGGGTTAATTTCTAGTTGCCAGTCTGTGTCAGTGTCCTTCGCTCAGTTTCACTACCTGAACCTGCAGTTTGGGGGTTCTTTTTGGTGACATCCCACTGCAGTTGTTGGGACACACTTTGACATCAGAAGTCCCCATTCTTAATCAGATTATAGAATACCAATGAAATATAAGCCTACACTAGTACAAAAAAGTCCAAACTTTTTTTAAGTTTTAAAAATGACCTATTAGAAAGGTGTCTGCATGTGGTGAATTCCTCACAGAAGTAGCTTCTATGTTCTGCGGTGACCTAGTTTTAGATTTTACTTGATATGTGCTATATTTACTGCTCTTGATCTTTGTTTTGCCTTGGAGAGATAAAAACAATGGATAGAATGTTGGATCACAACTATTTTGAGGTTTTTTTCAGCAGCTAGATAGAGAATGTGCCAATTCAAGATTTTGAAAACATCTGTAATAATACAGCTATCACAATAATTATTCTATAGACCTATGCTGAGTTAGTGCTCTTTTAAGCAATTTAAAAGAGAAGTGAATCTTTCTTGGGCTAGAAAAGATCAAAACTAAGAGTGAAAGAAAACTGGTTTTGAGAAAATATCACAGGTAACAGGGCAAAAATGTCAGAACCCGGGAACAGCTTGTAATCAGAGCAGTCTCAGAAAGCATTTGAGAACATTCAAGTCTTTGGTGTGGTTTCAGCAGAGCTTTTGCTGAATTAATAGGGAGACAGGACAAAAGACATGCAGCTCTGGCATTGCTGCAGATTTCTCATTTAAAGTCAGCCTTCTGAACTGCTGTAACCAGTGACCTGTCACGTACCTGGCTTTTCAAGAAACGTGTTCAAGCTGTTCTCTCCCCTGCTGTTTATTGGGCAAAATTGGATGTGACCTCTGACTCATGTGCTACATGTACTTTTATTTTCTATGCTTAGCAAAAATAATCTCAGGACTCTTGTGCTCCTTCTGAGATATTTTTTTACAGTATGGGCTATTCCTCTTTTAATTAAATAAGAGCATTGTAATTTAAGAATCAGTGGATCCTCAGACCTGATAGAGGTTCTTGCAGTGCACTGTAGGGATCATGATGAGAATTTCTTCTTACAAGCTGTTGCCTCCATATCAACACAGGGTTTCCACATTTTTATCAGGGTTTCATTAGATCCTTTTCCTTTTCTCCTAAGACAAAACCAGAACATTTTGTCAACCTAAGCACCCCCCTATGCAAGTGTTCATAAATTTCCCCTTAGTAATCCCACTTTTCTGTCTTCACAATCAGCTTTGGCCCTCTCTGTTAAAAAGTAGCATCATTTAAAATACTATTAGAAGTATTGTTTTTTCCACCAGCAATTCTGTAAGTGTTTAGGAATGTTGAGGATGCTGAGTTGGCAATGTTTTAAATACAAGGTGAAAACTAGTGTTCATTTAATAAATACTTTCTACTGGCATCCAATATGTCATTTTAATTTTCTGAAAAAAAAATCTTCTTCAAGATGAGCTTTCTCAGCTTTTCATACCTCACAATACACTGTTGTCCTTGCAGTAATCTGTTTTTTTTATAGGCTTCCCTCTTATATAGCTTTAAAACAAGCAAAACCATGCTTTGTTACATATTCTTCTGGCCAAATTGCTGTTGGGGAAAAAAAATCGTAGGTCTAAAAGTTCAAAGATGAGTTACTCAAATGATAGATTAAGAATATGGTTCTAGTCCAACAGGTAAGCTGTGTAGCCATTGTCCTCTGATTCCTATGCAGTGCAAGATGCATAGCTCTCATGACTAGACTCCTTCTTACCAACCTCTTTAATTTGTCATGTCTTTATTAGAGAACAATAACTTCTGTGCTAATACTGAAAATGACTCGGCCTTAGTTATGTGGCTGGTTTGCTCCTCCTGTCACAACAAGTTAAATAAAAAGCGTTGCAAGGAGTGTGGGGTAAAGTTGAAATTGTAAACCAAGGAGAAAAAGGGACTGTGCTTTGAAGAAGTGTCTGATTAACAAAAGCATACTCTGTGCTGCAGAGAAGCATGAGAAAGGTTGTTTGGTTTTTATTTAGACTTTATGTTTTTATGCAATGCAGTTGGAAGTTACTGTAAGATGTATGTATGTAGGTGGGTCTTGACATACCTGCCTTTGTCTTAAGAAGGACCTATGTCCTCAAGAGAACACTAATGACAGTGCTAAAACCAGATTTGATCGACACCAGCTGATCTAATTTCCTTATCCCATTGCTGTTTTTATAAGAGCTGGAAACAGAATTACCTGTCCACATCTTCCCAAGCCTGTTTTTTGTCAGGGAGTAGCTGGAGCAGACTGCCCTGCAAGGCAGGGTGAGTCAGGAGTCATGGATGGCAGCCTGGCAGACAAGAACAGGGACTTCACCCACAGGACCCTATCGTAGGACAGACAAAAAAGCAACCAGAGTATAGGTGACAAGGGCCAGCCAAGAGTCCAGGGATGGCCAGCAGAGGCCTTAAGGAGAGTGCTCCAAAGACAAGTGAGGACATGGGGTCAGTATCAGCAGGTTAGGAGGCCAGGTACTGGCATACCTACCACTTAGCTTAGGCAAGGACCAAGTGCAAGGACCTGAGCTGACAGGGAGCTCCTGGGCCTGCAGGCAAAGGGTAATTTAGTTGGGTGCTACTGTTCCACCAGCCGAAGGGGTATTTGAGTCTGTGATGGCTCTTTAATTATAGGTGGTGCAGAGCTGTGCAGTCTTTTCCTCCCCACAAACTGGGCAGCTCTGAATGAGTTCCCTGTGTTTTGGTGTCTCAGCCTCTTTCATATGCAGCATACTATTGTGGAAAAGAACCCTTGCTTTTCCTGAATTCTTGAACTGGGGGGATGGGGGCAAGGAGTTGAAAGATTTAATTTTATTGTCCGCTCTGTAATGCATGTGCTATTTCAGTTACAATAATCTCTGGCCACACAATACTATAGCTAGATCTGTAAAAACCTTTTCACTCCAGTCCATTCATTTGCATCCATCATCCATGTTTTTCATGCTTGTGGTCTTCCAAAATGAGTGTCTAGTTCAGAAAACATGTTATAGTAAATGAAACTCTCTATATTGTGTAGATAAAAAAAAGTGATAAGGGATAATACATTTGTATCATAATTGCAGGACCATGAGGAAGGTTAAAGCTATATGTGTAATGTTCACTTTAATGTAGGTTTATTTCTTCTAATGGGACTCACATAAATCATTATTTTGAGATTGTAATCTCGTTACTTCCATACCACTTAGTCACACAGCTCAGCCTCTCTTGATGTTCTAAGTATTTAGTGCTGGTTACTCATACTGTGTAAGTAATGAATAGTGTTTGGGTGTAGTTTTCTGTTTCCTGATAATCTGTGCTCCTTAATGTGCACATATTTTCGGTGAATATCAAGTAGACTTTTCCTCTCCACTTTGCCAGAACTGACTTTGAGGTTATTGTTCCACCTAAAGTATGCAAGAGCCAACTGACCTGTCAGCTCCATCGTTGTCACTCGCTGCCACCACCACAAGTACAGCCCTGTGAAAGATTGCAGGGGATGAGTTTTGAGCCTTGTGTCTGTTGTGCTGGTGGCAATTAAAGTGCTAACAGAGACAGTGGAGCTGAGTGCACAATGGCTTGGTCGGTTCTGTCTCTTCTTGTGGTGCCCAGCTTTACCTTGGTATGCTGTAACATTTGGTGCTATTTTAGGAAATCTGGTACTAGTAGAGAAAGACCATGCTTAAGAAGGAGGTATTTAGGTGAAAGCAGCACACCACAACTCATTAAAATCGCTGCAGAGAGAAAACAGCCATATCTTTGCTTTAAATGTTGAGGACTACTGAATAAAGCAATATTGACGAAATTGTTATAAAATGGCCATAACTAAAGTAACTGGGTTTAGGTAGTCCATATCTGTTCACATTTTCTTTCCTACAACTTGAACAGTATTACTGTTTTTTTAAATGAGAATTTTCTGTAATCATTTGTACTTGCATGCCAGTGCAAAACCCTGCATTTTGGGTTCTGATTGTTTGCATCCAGTATATGCAAGTGCAGTATTGTGCAAAACAATTTATAATCCTATGGAGCCAGAGAAAGGAAAGAACCATATATGTGAAGATGGAGTTTGATTTGAAACTGCATAATGTATGACCTGTTACGATTTTTTGTTTTACCTCATCAGGGCAGTCTCAAAGACTTATCCTCAGTCCCCTAAAAATGCCAAACAATATCCTGCTTCTCCTGTGAAGCATCGTGGCACTTCTAATCTCAACCAGGAAACTCCTAAAAAGAAAGCAGACAAGGAGAAAGAAAACATCAGTAATCAGAAATCCCCAGGAGCACGCACTGATGATGCAGGTCAGGTGGCTTCTGAGAAGCCTGTGCCTTCTGCAGGGAAGACTGAAAATAGTGAAGGTGAGTCTTACTGAAACAATAAATTGCAACAAATTGCAAAGTATTGTGGCTTCCTGAGGCTTTTAAACTGTGATGACCTGGGATTTTTTGTGAAACTGCTTAATCATGGACTTAAGAGAATGCGTAAAGGTACATAATGGAACAAGTAAATGAATAGTTTTCACCGGGTATACCCATATCTGTAAAGCCCTTATCTATTCCATAGTCTTATCTATTGAAAGTGCTGAGGTGTGTTCTTTAAAGCAAAGGTGTCATATCAGTGTGTACCAGGCTTGTTTTAGCCTCTGTGTGAGTGAGGAAGTGCTGAGCATTCTCAGTTCCCTGCCTAACTTTCCACCCTTGGTAACCTTCTCCTAGGGAAGATCACAGCAGGAACAACTGATGCAGAAGAAGCCTCAAAAATTCTAGCTGAAAAAAGACGACAGGCCCGCCTGCAAAAAGAACAAGAGGAGAGGGAGAGACAGGAAAGAGAAGAACGGGAGAGGTATCTCTGTTCCTTTGAGAGAATTATTAGCTACTGTGTTAAACTGTATCATTGAAAATGCTTGATGGTTTTAGAATTAAGGTGGGAGCTTACATATAAGTGTGAATTTCTTTCCATTTGGACCCATAATTCATTAGTTTCTTCTGCAGTCTTTATAACCAGTGCAGGTAGAAAATAATGATTTGGCCTCTTTTTAAGAAGTCTGAAGAAGCTGTTACTCATTCAAACACTTCAGGTTTGTGTGGACATACCTGAATTACTTAATTTTGTTAAAAAAAAACATTTGAGACAGTTTTAAATGAGCTGGTTCATTTAGAAGAAAGTCTTGCAGTAGTAGTATATGCCGTAAGTAGCAAGGCATATTCAACAAATTAACCTGGAGCTTATCTCCCTGTCCAACTCTGTCGTAGGCAGTTGAGGGCTTGAAGAGTGTGGGTGCAAGGAAGATTGCAGTGTCTATGCATTGAAATTCTGGCTCTGTTCTGGGAGCGAGCCTTCAGGTTTTTCTCTACATGGGATACTGGTTGCAAATGTCAACAGATTACACCCTTCTTTCAAGCTCTTAATAGTAAATGACTAAACCTAGTCTAAACTGAATTTTGTCTGTCTTTTTGAAAATATGGTGAGAAGGGAAAATCTGGAAATATTTTCTGAATCTCTGATAATCTAGGATAAGAATGGTCAGTTGTCAAAGCAGCTTTTGAATGTGGTGACAAAGGAGTGTGATGTCCCTGAGTGGTCCAGGAGATCTCACAGGTGGAGTTTAGACACACTCTTTCTATTATACCACTGTGTTTGGTGGATTTTGCTGCTACTCATCCAATTTGTGTATCTTTGGCTGAAACAAAGAAAAAAAGTACTTGCTTGTTTGTAGATAGCAGCATTCTTGGTATGAAGTAGAGGGGAAGAGGGATGTGTTTATTATTGAAGCTTTAATTGAAATTAGAATAGAAATGTTTTCTTTGACACTTTTTTTTTTTTTTCAGAGGGAAATTATAGTTTCTTGGAAATATTTTAGGCAGCAAAAAATCAAATGAGAAGAAAAGTTTGATAGGACCCTGAATTATGGGCATGTGCTGAACCTCTCTGCTCTTTCTTGGCATTTTACACTAATACGTGCACCAATGCATACTTTACCAGTTACAGCTGATTGCCTGGCATACATACCATAGAGTTCATGCTAAACAGGATGGAACCTTTTAAACATACTGTTATATCATTTTGCAGGCTTGAAAGAGAAGAACAGAAAAGAAAAGCAGAAGAAGAAAGACTTCGTGTAGAGGAAGAGGCACGTAAGAAGGAGGAGGAAAGAAAACGTGAAGAAGCAGAAGCTAGAAAAAAGGTGGAAGAGGAAGCCAGGAGAAGAGCTGAGGAAGAACAAATGCTAAAAGAAAAACAAGAAAAAGAGCTCCAAGCTAAGCTTGAGAAACAGGTACCATCTCAAACACAAATGTGAAATTTTACATACTTATATATCTATGCCAATATTTGTATACATTAAAAAAAATACTTCCTAGTATCTGGTAATCTACCTGAAATAAATAATGGCTGTATTGTATTTTACACATTTTGATTAGAAGGAAGAAGCAGATATGAAAGCCCGTGAAGCAGCTGAGCAGCTTCGTCTTGAAAGGGAACAAATCATGCAGCAAATTGAGCAAGAAAGGCTGGAGCGGAAGAAGGTAGATACTGTTGTCGCATTTAAGATAATTATTTCATTTCTTGTTAAAAATACATGACCCAGGAAGTGCCCAGTAGTATCTGGAAATAATACTCTGAAGGGATTACAGTTTGGTATTTATGCCTAATTTGGTGTCTGCCACTTGCATGTGGATGTAAAAATTTCAAACAAAGTGGAATTGCTTAAGCCAAACAACTTTCTACTAGGTACTAAACAAACAAAATTAGTATTTACCCACAAAGTTAAATGCCTGAGACAACCAGGGAATGCCATGCCAAGGCAAACATCAATTCCTGCCCAACCCAGGACATCACAGACTATTGAGGAAAATGAATGACTTTGTTTTTAAACTTAGTCAGCAAAAGATCCATGTCATTAATTGAGAAAGCTAAAGTGATAGACAAACAGGTTTTCTCCCACCTGGCTTCTCTCTGGTTGCATTATGCTGAGGCATCAGGGCTCTTAGGGCACTGCCACACAAGGAAATGGATGGAGCTGCATAACTTAGCTTTATCTACAGGTCTGTGGCAGGAAAGAGAGAATAACTGCAGAGCTGCAGACCTCTGGCTGGTTATAAAAGGTTGTCTTTCCATATATGTTATTCCTATACGATATTTTTAACTTTTTACCACTGAGCTGGAGGCATATTGCAGTTGCAGATCAGAATACCAAACTATGTATACCAAAATATCTTTGTCTTTGTCGAATGTCTTTGAATATGAAAGTTTTTTTTTCGTTGTATTGTGAAGAGACAAAGTTTGAGAACTTTGGGATTTTTTTAGTGAACAAAGAAGTTAAAAAACCCCAACATTTTAGGGTAATGCCTTACACATTTCCAGCAAGAAAAACTTCAGATATGTCATTTTAGTCTTCCATTCCGACAAGCATAGTTATTTTTAAAGGAACTACTTGGAAATAGTGAGAAAAGCAACATCTTCCAGAGCTGGAGCACAACTCATAACTATAAACACCTGGTATTAAAATATTTGTCTCTAAATTGCATCTATCGAGAGAGTCATGTTCTGTGAGATGTGGTATATGAAAGCCAGCTCCCAGATGTCTTCTGTCTTTTGTTTTCCTTATTATTCTTATTTATTCTTCCTTTTTTGAGACAGACAAGGAAGAGTTCATAACAGTAAAGTTTTTCATTTTTTTCTGTTTTTTTCCCCCCTTTATCGTTCTCTTTTGTTAAATATTCTATCCATCTTCTTATCCTTGGATTTATTTTGATTTCTAGAGAATAGAGGAAATAATGAAAAGAACAAGGAGGAGTGAAACACCAGAAATAAAGGTATGAAACAGTGCATGGTTGCAAGGTTTTTTTATTTTGTTTTCTAACCCATATGTGAAAATTAAACCCTAGAGTATTTCCATGCCAGGAAGTACACACTACACCCAGATTTTAGTTTGATTTTGAACCGAGAATGATTGCTACTGTGTCACAGTTATTGTTGAGCCCCTGCTACAGAGACACAGCTTTAGGCAGCTGCTGTAGACTTCCCTCCCTCACGATCTAGCAAGGTGGCAAGAGCACATTCCTGGATGCTGGAGCTGTAATGTTTGCTACAGTGATGTATCTTCTCCTCCTTTGTACCAGACAGTGAATTACTCACTGAGCTCTCTGTGGTGAGCCCGCCAGGAGTGAAAGATTGAGAGGAAGGCAATTGTGTTCAGCTAGAAAGTGACAGAGTCAAGTTTTCACTTCTATTTTAAGTTTTCTACTAAGAAAGCTGTTTCTTCAGTTACTTGCAGAGAATTTTTTTTCTTTTTCTTTTTTTTTTTCTCTCTTTTTTTTTCCTTTCTTTTTTGTTACTCCAAAAAGAAAAGAAATGCTATGCCTCATTAAAAAAGCCAGGGGGGGAATTCCTCTTGCTGTCAATGGCCTTTGACTGCCCCATGGCTCTGGGCAGTCTCACAAGTTTGGAGTCCAGTCAGTTCCATGAATGCTGCTGTCCTTTGTCTAATACAGTTGACTCATTACTTGATTACAGAAGGAAGAGCCAAAACTGGAGGTACCATCAACTCTGAATGTGGAAAAGCAACCAAAGACCCTTGTTCTCAACCAGCCAGGTAAAATTTGCCATATTTTTTTTTACCTGCTTTCCCAGTTAGTTCTTCCAGAGTTTTGTAATCTCAGGCAGAGCACTGTGTGTTATCACAGGTTCCTTGTTTTCATATCAAAAAGAACAGCTACCTTTGCCTAAGCAACAAATGTAATCTTAAAAACTGGAGATTTAGCTTTGTTTTGCTATGTAAGCAGAAGCAAGTTTCTCTTCCATTTTAGTACCTGACATAGCATTTCTTTAAATGAGAAGTTCCAGTCTACCAATAGGTTTGGTGCTTGGTAGAAAATTTTTGCATGCAACCAAGCTTACAAGTTTTTTATAGCATTGCTGTACATCTTACATTTAATTTGATGTGACAAAAAAGCATATGCATTTAAAGCATTATTAAATAAAATATACCAATATGGCACTTTTCTGTATTTTTTTTACTTTCCCAGTGTTACTTGGTTTAATTTCCGGGCCAGTGTTAAACCGTAACAGATTTATCCTGGTCCAAACCAGGACACCCAGGCTAAGACTTAGTACATGATGTAAAAGATACAAAAATCTCTTCTTATTTCTTCAGGTTTAAAAGGTGAAGCATAAAGAGCAGTTTTAGAAAATTTACAGCAATTTACAGTACAGTATGAGTCATAGGTGAAACCAAGCCCTCCTGCAATGTCAGTCTTCCTTTCTACTCAATCTATAACTTAAAAGCATTTGCTATTTTTTTTTTAACTATTTAAATAAAGAAGTTGCTACTGTCATGATTTCTAACCTTGTTTTATAGAGATCAATGGATTGGCAACCTGCCTGAAAAATAAAAGCTTAGAAAGTGCTGCATCTGTAATCCCTTCCCAAGATGTAGTTGCTAATGGACTGAAGTCAGTTGCAGGACTTATTCAGCTGGAAGCTGTTGATGGGAAATCTAACAGCATGGAAGATTCAATAGATGAGGTTCAGTCCATGGATGTGAGGTACAGACCATATCTAGCAATAGAAGTTGTGGAATTTGTATTAGACACAAAGTTTTCTGTTTCTTTTGTTAATACTTCACTGCTTTACTTCTGACCTACCATGCAATGTGGCAGTCAGGTGTTTACTGTGGTACACTTTGCTCCTGTGAGCCACAAATTGGTTGCTTCAGAATGGAGTCAACAGAACCTCCTCTCACTCCCACATATTTGGTGATTAAATCATCTCTTAGAGATTCCATACAAAGTTGCCCAAACCTTTCAGAGCTGTGAAAGTAGCTACTGTGTATGCTGTCAGAGGTCACCTTTTTTTTTTTTAATTTGTGTCAAGACTGCATAGTTATGATTCACGAGCTTTTTTCCCTCCATACAAACAGAATAAAGAAAATCATTCATTTAGAATTTTAAGTATTTAACTGGAATAATTGTGTAGAAATCAGTAAATAACATTGTGTGTGTTAAATACTGTTGGATTCTGATGGAAGGACTTTTGGGAAAGAAGAAAGTTTATAATTTAAGGCTGCTATGAGAAAGCTAGCTCAGAATTTTAAACACAGTTTTCATACAGTGCTTTCTTAATCAGGAAGCCAACTTAACCTCTCATACTTTTCCAGTATTTCCAGTAAATCTGCATAAACAAATAAGAAATGCCCTACTGGGATAGTCTCAGACACAATCAATAAGAAAAACTAGCTAGAGAGAGCACCTGAGCCCACCACTTTCTGCAACCCAAGAGCACACAGAAGTGTTGCATTAGGGATGTTAGAGAGCAAAACTCATCCTGCCCTCTGAAATATCCACTCATACAACTGTTTATCCAGCTTCTTTTTCAACCTGATGATAATGTTTGCATCCAGGAGCTCACCTGGCAGCAAGTTCCACAGGACAGTAAATTAGGTTCTTTGTTATGTGTTAAACATAGTCTCTTATTGGTGTCACTGGGACCCTATAGGTTTTGTGTTGCAGGATTTGATGTGCAATATTTATGCCCTCAACTTATCCTCAACATTTAATGGTTTAAAAATCTTCATGAAGCCCTTTCTCTGCCTTCTCTTTTCCAAACTGAAATGGTCTAGCCTTACTTGTTTCAGCAAAGCATCAGCTAGTAGCAGCACTTCTTAAATTAAATTTTAGGATTTTTAATGTCTGAAGTATATCAGAAAGTCCTAAGAAATAACTTTCTCTTTAAGCTGTGAAGTGTTAGTACTTTAGGTAAACATTTACAGGGTCAATAAAAAATCAGCAAGGTGCAATAAACGTTTAACCAAGGGAATGGTGCAGCAACTAAAATACTGGGTTGGCAGTAAACTACCAAAAATGTATTTTTAGGAGAAGTGTGTTCACATCACACAGCAGTGGCAAACCTTAATCCTTAAGGAATATGGATGAGCTACAACCTTCCATTCTGTACAGGGAACCGCTTTTTGTTTGGATTGGGATGTATTCTAGGTAAAGGCTTGCTTCATCTGGCCTTAATTAGTAGTTTTTGGACAGTCAGAAGATTATTTTCTTTGTAACTTAATGAAAAGATACACAGCTCTTATACTGCATCTTTTGTTTATGTTCTCTATAGCCCAGTTTCAAAAGAAGAACTTATCTCTATCCCTGAATATTCACCAATGAATGAACTTATGCCTGGGGTTTCTTTGGACCAAAATGGGACAAGTAATGCCAAGGCTCTTGAAGATCTCTTGGATTTCACAGGCCAAGCTACATACTCCAAGATGTCCAGTGACACCATTAGCCTAGATGACTGTAACAAAAACCTGATCGAGGGATTTAACAGTCCAGGACAGGAAAATACACTTAATTCTATCTGTTGACAACCTCACTTTTCAGTAGAACAGATAAAGGTACAGTATTGGGATATACATCTTACTTACAATAAATTTCTGTCATTACTTATGAGCTTGCTAGAAAAATACAACAGTTGTAAACAGCATATGCAGAGAGGGGAAGGGACCTGATCTCCTGAATGTGTAAATTCAGCATAATCTTATCATATTTGGAGCAAGTGGCATCATGCAAACTGAGCATATAGTAGCAACTGAAAGCATCAGGTAAATGGAACTTTTCCTTTATCCACTCAGAATATAGTGAGAAGAGCTACGCTTTTTTCTTAATTAATATAATACTTCTCCTCTAAGTCTCTGGAGCCTATTTGCATGAAGGAAACAGTTAAAAGTGGGGCCAGACTAGAAGATAGTAGTTGTTGTTGCTGCTTGCTCTTTGCTGCTTCTGTAAATATTTGCAGCATGGTGTAGAATCACTTGTCTTGGAAAGCCAGCAAACAAGATGAAAAAAGCACAAAGTAGGCTTCAGTGACAATCTGAAGGTACAATGCCACAGACAATTTTCTTGTAAAAAGTGTATTCTAAATTACAAAACTGAGGTCACCTAACTTGCACAGCTGACTTGATATTCTTCTCTTTCTTTTAATTGACAGAGGTAGCAATTTGTGGAGGATATGTATCCCTGTGATGCTACTGGCAGTAAAATATGAGCTTGTCGCTTGAAAAAGTTTCTGCAGTCCTTGAACACTGGATTTCAAATAATCAGAGCTGAGTATAACTTTGTCTTCCCAGGGAATATGTTAAACAACTGGCTGCTTCTGTCAGCAACCAGTGATCTAGAGCCTCTGTAGTTTCAGGGAAGACTGAGTGTGCATTAGAATTTGAGCTTTAGCTGCTAAGAAAGCACTTATTTTTTCCTTTAATTTAAAATTCATCTCAACACTTCACTGTGATTTTTACCTCTGCATTTTATTTTAAAATGATTCCTCCTTAAGCTTTATCGTACATCTGTTTAGACATCTTTTTCTTGTAAATAATGATGAGATTTGCCACAGTGCATTGAAAAGAAAAAATACTCTGTACTTCAGTTTTGTGCCTATCTTTTTTGTCTTTAATAAGGATTTACTGGCAATTTTTATGCAGGTGTATAATTCAAACCTGTAGCTGAAGAGGCTTGAAAATAGACAGCTGCTGGAATCAAAAAGAGCCTTCTTACTGACTGTGGAGTGTGGGAGTTACCCTGTTATGGTCTGTTGACACTTTTAGTCACTAGTGGCACTTACTGGTTAATATTAATTAGTCTGGGAGCAACAATCAACTATGTGTTTTAAAACATACTTATGTAACACCTGTAAAAAAAAGTAGGCAAACTGCCTAGTATAATCCCTTAATATATATAGTATAGCTGTAGTAGATCCAAGTTGAGTGGTTGGGGGTTGAGGTAACATGTTAATGTTTGACAGTGCAGACACTTGGTTAGTGTGAGCAGGGTTTCTATCATGTTGAAAATTATTTAGGTTTCCTGTAGGCTCAACAAACCACGATTCAGTCAGCAGCAAAACAATATGCAAATGTTGCAGCAGAAATACAAAGGGTGAGACACAGGGAATGTTGCTCGCACCCTTGACAATTCTCTAGGAAACTGTATGGAAAAATTCACATTGAGATGTATAATATCTATGTGCCATACAGTGTTAACTTTATTTCTGTTGGTGAACTATGATAACTTGATGCTAAATCATGTGCTGCTTTGGGAACACTTTTGTCCAAGTTCCTTATAAGAATAAATTATAAATACAACTTGCTTCAGACACTAACACAAACAAAGTGAAAACCTGGAGGGGGGGGGTGTATCTTCTTGATTTTTTTTTTTTTATTTCACATGTTAAGGGAGTTCACAGTGTAGCTTGAGCTCAGTTGTAGCCCCATGCTAGTGCTTTTTAAAGCCAGCAATGGGAAAGTAACCAATGACATTATGTGTGATGTATAAAGAAAACATAACTACAACAATCCAGCTCTATTTATGTTAGCGTACTCCAGAGAAATACTTTAACTGTGCAGTGAGCTGTAGCATGGTACTGTGTCTTCCAAATTAGTCCTTCATCTATTTCCTAAATAGTAAACAAACAAAACCAGTTTGTTTTGACGTGTTACCTTGTGTTTGACAAATGTCACATTATATTTTATTATGGTGTCATTGTAGATTTCTGTATTTGCATGACATGTATAGCATGTATAAAGGTGAAATACATTTTCATTTATGAATCTAACCTGTTTCTTAGCTTTTTTTCACTCCCAGAAAAAATATGACTAAAAATACATGTACGTTAATTTGTTCCAAGGTGTTTTCTGAAGGATATTGTGATACTGAATGGAGTGATTGTCAGTGCCTCAAATTATTTCACCATTATTTCCTTTGCCATATACTAATTTGCTTTCTGAGGTCTTCCCAATACACGGAAAAAATGCAGACTGGTGGCAGAAAAGCCTTAAGGTAAGGGCTTCTAAACTGTGGCATGCAGGGTGCTAGTGACTGTATACAAGCTGGTTTGCTGCCCCAGCTTCTGCTCTCTGGGATATTACTTGGCAAAGAAAACAAGGAAAAGAAAACCTGGAAGGTGTGGCTGAGAGATGCTGTTCTGCTGAGTGTGCAAGAGATGTCCTGTAAGGGTACCCCTAATACAGATGCTGAACTTCTCTTCCAACTTACGTGCACATACTGCTGCTTAGAAAGCTGCCAGCCTGGGGATGCTATTAGTTTGCTAGTAAAACATTGGGAGGGAAACATTCTAAAAATATTTGGTTTATTTTTAAAACCATAATTTCAGTCAAAATTAAAAATTAACATGCTTTTATTATGAATATATTTATATTTTCCACGGTGTGATGGTCCATCTCATTCTTATTAATTCCTGAATGATGCCTGTGATTTGTCCACTGTGTTATTGACCAAGATTAAAGGAAGCATGATAAGTGAGTGTTCATGAAGAAGTATCTTGCATATTTCTGTTATGTTTTCAAATGTAACCCTAAAAATTTGGCTGAATATTTGGAGGTGGTTGTATTAGCTGAAGGGTTAAATGACATCTACATTTTGCTTTTGATGATGCAGTTTCTTCATACCAACATTAGTGTTTGTGGCTGTGATTCAAGCCTGGGCAATAAACTTTCTTTTTAATTTTGTCAGTGGTCTTGAAGCTGTGGTGAAGAACCACTAGTGATTCACAAAGATCCTTGGTAGAGTTTTTCTTCTGTAAAGCACTTGGAGAATCAAGCAGTGAGAAGCAGCAAGGAAAAGAAGAATAGAGCAGTGACCCTTGAATGGATTTTTATTAAAGCATTTATAAATGAGTGAATGGATTCTTTTGTCTACTTAAAACATGAGCTACAAAACAGGATTGTACACATGAATAAGAATCAGACTTTGCTTCCCTCTCAATGCAAGAACCATGTAAAAATTGAAAAATAATGAAGTTTTTCAGGCTGTCAGTTGCCCCCCAAAACAATGAAGAGTGGTTGTTTACTTGTGCTGCCTCTGTGTGCATGAATACATAGGAATATCAGTTACCTGACATCCGGGGATGCTGGTTTTCAGTATGAATATTAAATTCTGAAAAAAATTATTAGGGCTGGGCCACTCTGCAAAAATCTAGAAAACAGAATGTCTATTATGACTGAATGTGATTTTCTCTGGGTTTTATTTTTATCTTACGAAAAGCGGGTTTTAAATTAATTCAGTCTCTCCAGAATACATACATTTTAAAATAATAAAAAAAAATAATAGATATATTAAGATATGTAGATGCATTTTTCTTATTGATTATTAGTGGCAATAATACCAGTGCAGAACACTGTGAGCCACAATGTTTATCCTCCTCCCACTCTTTTTTGTCCTGTCATTTATTTTACTCTTATGATCTTCTCCAGCTGAAGAGTAAGTGATGCTAGTCACTCAGCTGGTCAGTCTAGCTTGCCTGTTGAAGCAACATGTTAATTGTAGAAGCTTTTAAAATTGCAAGCAGAAACACTAGGAGAAAGGATGTTCAAGCTTTTAAAGTAATTACAGTTAGTATAAGAAAATGGTTTCTTTACCACCAGAATAATTTTTGACACTTGTTTTCTTCTCAGTTGCCTTGGTTTTCCTCCAGCCTGTAGTAGAGAAGTGTAATGATGTTTTATACTATTTCTAATGATTCAAGAGTGAGTTAGAAATGTTCTTAAACTGTTGGGTTCAATGGTAACCTAAGGCCTGCAATTTTCAGGATAGAAATCAATGTTCTGAAAACTAGTGTATGATGGTCACCTGGAAGCTTTGAAAAATTAGATGTGTGTCCCTGCTTAAATCAAGCCTTAATCATTTCCAGAGGAAAAAAACCCAAACAACTGTGATGCAGAAGACACTCAATGAATAGGAGGAGATGGTAAGCAGTGTGCTGTGTGATTTATCATGTCCTTGCTCAAAGAATAAGCTTTGAAAATAGTTGTGTGAATAGCGTAAACCAGACACTGTGCACTATTACTTGTATCTTGCTATATCTAAAAGTAAATGGTAGTTTTAGGTGATTGATGTTGTACTGAGAAAGATACAAGAACCTAAAATTGCATCCCTGGAGAAAAAAATATAATGGGTGTGAGAGGTGTTCACAATCAGAGAAATTATTCTGACTGTATATCCTCTTTTTTTTTTTTTTTTTTTTTTTTTTTGTAGCAATAACAGCCGCTCTCACCAAATTCAATACATGAGCAGTGTATAGTAAACAGGATCGGGTCAATATCTGCAAAACCATATTAACATTATGTTCATGCATCCTTTTTCAGAGTAACCTCTCTCTTTTAAGTTATGTCTGAAATATCATTAATAGCTCCTCGAATATTCAGAGCTATGGGGAGGTTATACCAGTTTTCACCGTTTTCTTTTTCTTTTCGTAAAGCCTTCGCCAGTTCAAGCACACAAATCCAATAGAATACAAATTCTGGTGGTTGCCTGCTGGAATGACTTTGTTGCTTCAGTTCCTGGACAAAGACTGTCCACGTCCCAGCTGGCAGAGAAACAAAAAGCTCATGGAATCTTTTGGAGGCTGAATACCTGCAGTAGTGTGTCTGGGACAGCAACGAGACACCACTGGCAAGAGCCACTAATATAATCCTGGTCAGAAATGGCTAAATGTTCCCCTGGTGAAGACCAGGTCAGAATTTCTAACCTTACAAGGTTAATTTATGCTGATGTTCTTGGGTTTGTGCCATTTGTTAGGCCAAAAAAAAATGTCAGTAGGAAATGAAACCGTATGACATTCCAAAGGCTGGGAATGTGGAGGTTCTTGTTGGATCCCACAAGGATGAAGTAGAGATAACACAGTATCAGGTGCAACTAGATACATGCAGAATTGGTATGGAAAAAAAACAGAGAGAGGGAGAGGGAGAAGAGGGGAAAGGGGAAATAAAAAACCACCCAAAGATCGAGGGTAAGAGAGAAAGAAGAAGAAAGTCACCACCCAAGGATCTAGTAGCGTCCTGTTGGTCTTGTGGCAGAGAAGAGGGGTGGTCCCATCCTAGGAGAGTCTCTCCTCCTTCTATATTTCTATATTCTATATTCTATTCTTCTATATTCTATATTCTCAGTTTCCTGCTGTTCCACAGCTGCCAGCCAGACATTTGTTCTGACATGGTCTGGAAGGTTCTGTGGAGTGGTCACCCCCCTTGTAGTTTGCACAAAGTCTCTAATTGTCTCCAAGTTTTACGGCCTCCCCTCTTATCAAGGCACTGTCTTTTCCCAAGCATTATTGTCTTCCTTCTTATCAAGGTCTCAAGTTGTTTCTTCTCAAGACCTTTAGATTGTTTGAGACAAAGGCATAACTCATCCCACTACAACCTGCTAGTGGATTTAGCAAATAAATTATTTCACGGAATGGGGGAAGGGAAGCAGGATGGGTGAAGAAAGTAGTAGTTGCTGGGGAATGCTAAGATATTATGCACGTATTTACTACCAAGTAATTACTGCTAAAATTCCTAAGTCAAATTAGTATCAGTCATGCCTACAACATCCCATTTAGCTGGACATCTTCAAACTTGATCTCTCCTTCTGACTTCTCACCCTGCTGTTTCACTGCAATTTCACTGTCACCTTTGTGAGATCTGGCTCTTACACAGGTGAAGAAATGCAACCTCTCTGCGCCTCTGCTTCCTTCTCAGATTAATCTGCTGTGGCCTCTTGGGTGATAAGTGTGGTTCAAAGACTTTGCTTTTTAAATCCTGTTACTCTTTTTATGCCACACATCGGTGTTAATTCATACACAGAGTTTGTTTTCACTGGTATATTGCCAAAATCCTGCTGAGTTCATACAGGCTGTATGCCCACTGGCAACAGTGCAGCTTTCACATGTTATTACAGGAAAGTCATGATAACCTCATAAATAAAACATATGGGCATAATGACATCATGAGAGCCCAGCCTTGCTAAAGGCTCTCTTTAAAGTGTAATTTGGTGATAGTATCAGAGCCAAGTCATGCAGTCAGTCATCCTCTCACGTTCCTTTGGGTTTTAATTAAATGATTACTTTCCTTAAATTTCAAAGCTAAATAATGTAGGACTTATTTCCTCAATTAAGGAGGAGAACATTATCTGTTGTTCTGAGCCTAGACTGAAAAAAAATATCACCGTTCATGGAAAGTCATTGAGAAGAAGTCCTTACAACTGAAATTGTTTGGATTTTTTGCTTTATTCTGGATCAAATTATTTCCTTGTCTGGATGAGGTTTGAAGTTATTTTGATGAGTAACCATAGAAATTGACCTAAGCACCAGTGTCTCGGTCTATCAAAGAAGAGAAAGAGCTAACTCTGGTTTGCTCTTAGTGTCTTAGAGGTTTTGCTAATTTTGTTCCACTCACTGATAGAGATAACATCATCATTGTTATTATTAGAAGAAGCAGAAGCAGCAAAAAAGTAGTGTGCCAGCAAGCAATTTGGCAGCTTGTTCTCATTTCAAGACAGGAGGCATGCTTTGTGGCTTGGTGAAAATAATTTGATAAAACTCAAAAAAACAACAACAACAACAAAAACCCACAAAAAAACCATACAAGCCTGGTAGTGCTAAGGGGCAGGGGTAGGTCAGAAGTGGAAGAAGAAAGCATAGATACAGAACTCCTCCAAAAGCAGAGATCAAAGTTAATTAAGCCATGCAAGTCATACCAGGAAGTGTAACAAGATAGTGATGTACAAATTTACATCATCCTCAAGGGAAACATTTCCCCGTAGATGCTATGTGATGCTGACTGATAAAACCATGCTTACCCTTGGGACAGCAGTTCTTGCTGGTGGGTCTTGCCTTGTCTTGATGTTGACTCCACCAGACCCTCACTGCTCTGACATGCTTTTTCCTCTTTAAATATTACGATCTATGGTCTCTGTTTGCAGATACCCAAATGCTTTGTGCGTGACCCCCAAGCTCACCTGCTTCCTACAGAGTGCTTTAATGCTGTTTGTCTGGTGCATCTCAGTGGGGAACAGGCATTCAGCAGCAGCAGCTGCTGAGTTGGTGAGCCTGGCAGTTTAGGAAAGCCCAGGCAGCACTTCCCAGCATGGCTCAGGCTCCCTTGCTCTGCCTGCTTTTGTGCCTGACCTTGCCAGGGATCAAGGGGAGTTTTATTTCGACTTGAAAAAAAAAAAAAATTGAAAATTAACATAATACAGTTCAGCAAAGTTCTGTGCCAAGTGTAATGTTTTATGCAGGAAAAAAATGCCTCCGTGTAAAAAACTGATACACAAGATCTTGTCTGCTATTGAGGGCTTGTTTCTGCCTTTGAATTCTAGGTGACTTCATCATTTCCAAGTACTGAGCATGCAAACCACAGCCATTCCAAAGGGAATGTTTACTAAATTAAACATTAAAGGAATAGGAAAGCTATTCTCCATTCTAGTGATACTTAATTAGAGAAAAAAATGGAAATAGATTCAAATAATTAGTCTTAATAAGCAGTAATTGCCAAGTCTTGTGCAATAGAATAGCTGTCACAATTTAAAGGAGGAGAATAATGATGCTGTATAACTACAAATAGACACTGCTTTGAATATTAATCTAATTTGTAAAGTGTATTTATGTTCTTGTGTTCTTAGACTACATGGTTCCAACCACTGAGACCCTTCTGTATCCATTGGGATAATATGTGTCCTGCAATCCATCATGATAAACGTATAATGAATCAAGATCATCTGAGATGAATTCAAGTAAATAGGCTGACAATGACATTAAATAATTCTAGTTTATGTAAAGTAGAAATTTATCTTATGTACACAGAGGTAGATTAAGTGAATGTAGTGCTTTGGACAGGTTTTTGTTTCAAGTGAGGTGTCTGCTTAGTTTTAAGTTTCAGGGTAGCACTAGCCCCCCTACATGCAGAGAACAGGCAAACCATGACACCAACTGAAATAGGGAATAAAACCAAATCTTTTTTTTTTTTTTTTTTTTTTTTAATTAGTTGTACTTTAATCATCTTGAGAATGAAACCATAGCTACCCATATAGTGATTATTCTGTATATTTTAAGAGGTATGCCAAACTGGTACAGCATGTTATCAGGTTGAGCTCCCCACGCTGGCCCAGGTTTCTTTGGAAAAATGCAGATTAACAACATCTGTCCACTTTAATTTTGCTTGCTTCAACTAAAGCTCACTCTGCTCAATTGTATGGCAATTATCTGGGATTCCTTGTGTTTGAACTACTGGGCTAGAAAGAACTGGGCAAGACCCTGCAGACACTTAAAGACAGCAACCAGATTTACAGCTGTGAAGAGAGATTTCTCAGTCCCACTGACAGCAACTCTGCCCAGGTTGGAAGATGGTGATTGGAAGATAAGGCTCTGCTAAAAGATCAGTCCTATAAAAGAGGGTAAGAAGATGTCAGCAGTTTAAATTCCAAAGTACAGCCAAAGTCAGCAGTCCATGCTGGTGTTTGGAGTGTAAGGAAACTGAGACCATCTCTTTGATGTACATCTTATGAAGGGAATGACAGTAAGCAATCCTTCCTCTCCACTCTTTATCCAATGTCTAACTTCGCCCTTTTAGGTCACGGTTTGAGTCAATTTAGCACTGTGGCTCTGAGATGGGTCAGAAACATCAAGACCACGTAACATGGGGTGCTGACTGGCTGTTTTTGGGGGCTTAATTTAATTTGCTTAAAAAGAAAAAATGTTGACAGGCTAACTTGGTTTTGGCAAGCTTTACACCAGATCAGATATCCTCTGCCTAGGCTGCTGTAATGATACCGTATCACTATCACCCATCTTCCTGCAGCTATTGTAAAAATACAAACCCAGCATCAGCTCTGTACTTGGCCTAAAACAAAAGCGAGTGCCTGCATCTGATCTGAAGTAAATTTATATTAATGAGTTGACCTGCCAATGCACCAAACTTGTATTCAGGATCCTTGACCAACAGCTTCCAATGCCTGATGTCACCTAGATAAGTGTGTCTCCTTTTACATGATCTCTAAACCTTTTTTTCTTGGTGGTTTTCTACCACAGAGAGATTACTCCATTTGCAAAGGGCTCCAGTTCACGTCCGTATGCGCTTGTGCTGCTTTACTGCTCTTGAAGAAAAACTCAAGAGTCCAAACCTGCTAGGCCCACCGGGTGTAACAACCAACAACCCACGGACCGGCTCCATCCCTGTAGCCTAGAAGGAAGAGTGCTCACACGGCAGGGATCGATCCTGGCTCCCAGGAAAGGTGAGAGCTGCAGTATAAGCTCAAGACGGGCACAACGAGAACCTGAAATGAGCTTTGGATGAACCCACTAGAGCCTGTTCCGGAGGTGCCTCCAGCCCCGCAGCAGCACCCTATCCACGGCCGCGGTACCGCCGAGCAGACCCGGCCCAGGCTTGCCCGGGAGCTGTATGGCCTCACTATGGCACTTAAACCCCTCGCCGTGGCTTTTACCTCGACCCTCGAGGCCTCAGAGGGGCTTTTGGCCAAACCTCCTCTGCCCAGCACACCGCTTTGCAGCCCAAAGCGGAGAAAAGTGCTGGGATCACGGCCGCCTCCCGCGCAAACCCCCGCGCTTCGGGCCTGCCCACCTCCGGATGTCCGTGGCCCTGCTGCCCGGGACCGAGTGGGAAGTTTCACGGGAGGGGGTGTGTATGTGTGTGGGTCTGTGTCTGTGTCTGCTTTTTCGCGGCGCTTTGCTGCTGACGAGATCCCCCGAGTTCCCCCTAAGAAGGGCTGGGGCACTCCGGCCTCTCTGCGCTGCTGCAGCCGGGAAGAAACGGCCAACAGGAGGCTGCCCGGCGCCTGCCCGCAGCAGCGCGGAGCCCCCGGACGCAGCGACACCGGGGCGAGAGGTGGCGGAACAGCCACGAGACACTGGGCAGAAGCAGAAGGAGGTGCGGCCACCGCCACCTCAGCCCAGCCCCGCCCGCCCCTCCTCTTCCGGGGCTCCCGCCCTCCGCCCGCCCTTTCTCTCCGCCGCGCCCGTAGGGAGCAGCTGCGGCCGGCGCGGCCCGCCGGGACCCGCCCCGCCTCCTCGCCGGGCACCTGCTCGGGGCGGAGCGGCGGCGGACTGAGGAGAGGCGGGAGGCGGCGGCGGCGGCTCCGGAAACGGATCCGCAAACGGCCCCGCTGGCGGTGAGTGAGGGGGCTGGCTGTAGCTCCAGCTCCACGGCCTTGGAAGGGCCTGGTCAGGCCCGGCGTGTGGGGACAGTGGGGCGGGGCGGGGGTCTGGCTGGTGCCGCGGGCAGAGTGAGGAGAAACAGGAGCGCTGTGCTCGGGGCCTGGGGGGTACCGGCGTTGGTCATTGTCCCCGTCAGCCCCGCCTGCGCGCCCAGAGTCGGACGGGCCCATCCCTCGCCCCGTCGCCCGGGAAGGAGCGGGCCGAGCCCCGAGGGCTCTGCCGGGGTAGGGTGCGTCAAGCCCCGCTGGTCTTCGCTGAGCCTATTGCGGAGTCCGCTGGCCTCACCGGCCCGGGGTGGGCGGTGGTCGCCGCCGCTTTGGTTCTCTGCGCTGCCCCAGGAGGGGTTGGGCGGCGGCTGCGGGGACAGAAGGTCAGTGGAGAGTCCGCTGAATGTTTCTTGGATCCGTGAGTGCCTGAGGGGCCTGGAGCAGCGACATCCGTAACCCGCCTCTCCCCGGGTGTGTGTATGTACAGGGGCGTCTGTACGCTGGTACCGTGCGTGTAGCTCAAGCGTTCGGCGAGGTTTGGGAGGGCCAGGGACAAAGCATGGAGCTGGTGCTGTCGGTACCGTGCCACCAAGGGTTCCAGAAAAACCCGTGTTGCTGTGATCCAGCTGGGAGAGAAGCAGAGCTGAAGTTACTCGGCTCTGCTCGCAGTTACAGGGTTTTCCTCAGAGGCGAGCGAGGCATAAATACCAGCAGTCCCTGTTCCTTGTAATTTATATGTTGTCACCTACAGGCTTACACTAGTTAGCATGTTTATAGTAACTTAAAGCAGCACAGGTTTTGTATAGAAATCATATAGCTTTAGTGTGTCTTTGGGTTAGCTTAATTTATTTTCGGGGTTGAGTGAAACCAAAGGAAGATGAGTTGGTGCTAATTTGACTAAATCTCTGTTTTTTTGATATTATCTTGGTTGGTTTAGTTGATTATGAACAATTACTTACACACATCTGAGGAGGCACTAATGTCTCAGGAGGAATCAGTGATAGCAGTCTCCTCATTTGGCTCAATTTTATCCAGAATATCCACACCTAATTTTTAAATGCCTCAAGTGACTTATAAATATAGGTTAGGTTCCCGAGTTACAGGGGTTTAAAGCAAAGGCTATCCCAGTTGCTGGGAGATTTTAATTACCTGCTTACCTTGTGTGTTTGTGAGCCTCAAGGAAAAGGGAATCCTTAGTGAAAGTTTTGCTGGGTGTGGACAGCTGGAGGAAGAGCATGGAAGAGGATGCCAGAAGGGAGGGAGAGAAATACGTAAAAGGCATGGAAGGATCTCTGGTGACGAAAGCCATATTATGGCAGTCTGTGAGAAACAAGGCTGGGCAGAGAGGGGCATAGAACATGGATGAGTAAGTCTTTCCTCTTGTTTTCATCTTTGCACTCTGAAGGGCTAATCAGAAGCTATGAGGTTGTTTTTTTTTTTTTAATATTGGTGCTGATGAGGTGAGCTGAAATTAATTAACTTCCTTTAGAGGCACACCCTGCTATCCTGATAAACAGCTGCCTTAATGAGTGTCCACGCACTCCTCCACATCTGCCTTCAGCAAAATAACTGGTATTTCTGCCACCACTTTTGTAAGAGCGATCAAACCAACTCTCCTTCCACCTATGCTGTGCTGAGATGGGCCTGATTTTTGGTGCACCCTTGCCTTGTGGGTGTTCACCTGTCAGGAGGTAACGTAGGCTGGGTTGGTGTTGCAGCAAGCTGGTGATCAGTGTGGTTGCACACAGTTAACATTTGCTTTTCCTCTCAGGTGGCAGCAGGCACTCTCTGTCTGTGGGAAAGGGAGGAAATGTGCTGGGAGTTTTCCAGCAAGGGCTTATTTCTCTGGTGTGGTTGGGGAAGGCAGCCTGGACTTCCCAGCCTCCTGTCAGCACTGTTGTATGGCATTACCCATTCTGAATAAATAAGGAGTTTCTTTTGGTTTCCTGGTGGTTTTGTGACTTAAGATGAAAAAAGCAAAGGCCTCTGTTAGTGGTTGTGTGTGCTGGAGAGCTTTCAGTAGGCAGGAAGTTATCATGGTTTGTCTCTAGGGTTATGGCAGGAGCGGATTTAACACAAAGGCAGAAGTGGCTGGGGATGGTGCTTGTGACATTTAAATCTCTGCAATAGATTTCTTAAAGGCTTCTAATTTAATGTATTACAGAAATGGCTCATCATTATGTTTATAGGTTGTGCTTTCTTTGTGTAAAAGACGTGTTTGAGGGAAATACCTTAATTATGTGATGCAGATTTATTGTGCTCAGTCTTTCCAATTTGGGGCTGTAATCTGTTTTTCTGCAAAGGTGATGTATCTCCTGCTAATTAGTGACATTAATTGGGTTAGTTTTAAATTAGAGCACACAGAGCTTAAGTTACATGCTCAGTAGATCTACCCAGTTATTTTTATCCTTTTGCTCAAACACTCAGGGGCAGGGAAATACTGTCTATGTATCCCAGTGAATTGCTTGAAAATTGTGTAGTTGTCCATTAAGAAGTGCTGTATGCTTCAGCTAGGCCTGTACTTTCTGTAATAGGTCTTCATCCCGCTGGAAGTGTAAGGGGGGAAAATATTTTTTAGAAAAGTGTATATATATATAAACTTATATTCTGTATAGAAAGCAGAGGAGAGTGATGCCCACCCACTGCCCCTATGTGGGGCCATTTGACCTGTTTGTCTCTTGGTGATCCGTGATATTGGGATACAACCTGTGCAGAGCATGCCTTCCCCAGCTTGTGCTGTTGAAGAGGTTAAAGCTGAGAAGGAGGACAGGAAGGTCTCCAAGGCTGCAGATTGGGGAGACCGAAAGAGGTGCTGCTTATGCCAAGGGGACCCTGTTTCTCTGCATGCACACTGAAGTGTCAGAGGCCACCTCACTCTGGTTGTGGCATATTTGTCACTAGTGTGGGCTAGTGGTGCTGCTTTCCTGCCCTTGTGCCCCACTGTTCCCAGTTGTTCTGCCACAGCTGCCTGGGGAGGTGCTGTTGACCAGATCAGGAAATTTGGTAAACATTACATGTGATAAAAGAGAGGAAAGGGCAAGGAGAAAAAAAGAAGAAGAAAAAGAAAAAGCAAAATAAATAAAAGGAATAGGTCTGTCAGTTCCCTGGTGGTGTCATTTCCAGGCTGTGTTTCTGGTGCAACTGGAGCTGCAGTGGTCTGGGGCTGCCACCAAACCTACTAAAAAGTGCTCTGGATATTCAAAGCATAACCTTGGAAGGTGCTCTGAGAAACATAAAACCCCAGGAGATGTGGTCTGTAATCAAAGCACTCGTGGAATGTTGGAGAGCGGTGAGGAAACAAAATGGACATTTGACTTTTGGTCACTTGTGTCAATTTTCTAACTGCTGTGGTGTCTAACAGGAAGAATGGTTTGGAAATCCTTCAGCTGAGTTTCACTTGCCTCAGCTGGAAGGTGTATGTCCTTGAGTTAAGCAGCTGTTCCAGCTCATAGTTTTCAAACCTGTCACATGTGTCCTGCCCTGAGGCAGTGAGCCTTGAGTTGAGAGTCACCTCCGTGCCTTGGCAGAGCTGTAACTCTGCTCCACGTACTCCAAGGTGTTGGGGCAGCGGTGTTGGAGCAAGGAACAGACTTGCCCTGCACATGTCATGATACCCTTCCCCCAGCCCTCGCAGGGTTGGGGGTGGTGGAGTGCCCTGGTTTTGCTGGGTAGAATTATGGAATTTATTTTCTGTTCAGGGAAGCTGCAGTTTTTGAGAAGACTGCAGTGTTTGATTCTTGTGAGAACAAAGATGGTAAGTCCCTTTGTTTTAGTTTGTGGCCAGCCATGGTATGTGGGTTTCCATAGCAATCAAGGTCTTTAGCAATTTTGAGCTTAGCCAAGTGCTAGGACTGGGAGGAGTGAAACCCAGGGCAGCTGACCCAGTCTGGCCAACAGTATTCCACGCTATAATCATCATTTTTGCTACAAGTTGAGAAATCTGCTGGGGATGGAGCTCTGTCTCAGTGGCCACTGTCTCTGAAGCATCTTATCTGTCATTCTGCCTCCTCTCACATTTGCTGTGACTGTCTTCCTCTTGCTGGAGTGGCTCTGCTTGCATTGTTCAGCTAACTGCGATTCATTGCTGAGGGTGCATAGCTTGTAACCACTGTATGGGCTGAGTATAACTTGATATTTTATATTAACATTTTGATTCTTTATTTGGTTCTTTATTGTTCTATTAGATATGTTTTCATTTCAACCCAAGGGTGTTCTTTCTTTCCCTGATTGCCTTTCTTGGGTGAGGAAGAATCATTGAGTGGTAGAACAACTACCTAAACATAGATATGGATGAAAGTGCCAATCGGAAGTTGAAGATGTTCAGTAGAAAATTCAGGGGAAAATGAGTGTATGTGTGATCTAGTGCAGCACAGGGAGCCTCTACCTGTGGTGGTGCTACACAAGCCAGTCTGGGAAGCATTGGCTGAAGGAGATGTGAACTCTTCTTGCACTTCAGGCTGGTTTGCTGGGAGTTTCTCTGTTCTTATCCTTTACAAAAAGGATGTGGACAGGCTGGAAACGGCCCAGAGAAGAGCCATGAGAATGATCAGAGGACTGGAACAGCTGCCATATGAGGAGAGGCTGAGAGGACTCCGTCTGTTCAGCTTTGAGAAGAGAAGGCTTGGGGGAGACCTTATTACAATATTCTAGTATCTGAAGGGCAGCTACAAAGAAGATGGAGACTCCCTATTTACAAGGAGTGTAAATAGAACAAGATAAGAGCAATGGGTACAACTTGTTCCTGGGGAGATTCCATCTGAATAGAAGAGGAAAAATTTTCACTGTGAGGACAATTGGACATTAGAATGGTTTCCCAGGGGAAGTGGTGGATTCCTCCACTTGGGAAAGTTTTAAGTCCCAGCTTGACAAGGTACTGCATATCACATAAACAGTAATATTAGAAGGGGTGGACCAGATGATGCTTGAGGTCCCTTCCAACCCAACATTCTATGGTTCTTACATACTTTCCTGGGCATTTTCTTTTGGAGGTATAAGTTTTGCTTGGAAGCTGAATGGGCAAGAGCATGCTAGGCTTATGTCCTGCTTGGACAGTGGCTAGGGTGGGAGCTGCATGGGACAGCCTTTGAATCAGCTATTTTAACTTACCTGCTAGAAAGCTTGTCTGTACTTTATATTTAAGGTTAGGATAAATGGCTTTTTGTTTTGTTTTGTGGTTGTGTTTGGTTTTTTTTTGCGGGGGGGCGGAGGGGTGGGAGAGGTTGAGTTTGGATTGCAGCAGAGCTTTAATTTCTTTGTATTTCCATCAAATACTCGACTGTCTTGGTGTTGAGACTCAATTCCTGATTTCTCTGTCTTGGCAGACACTGCAGCCATACATGCTCTGGCATGCCTCTTTGCAGCCTCTGGTTGATCCCCCTCTAGCAGACAGTCAAATGAAAAGCTTGCTCCTGCTCCTTATCTTTTTGGACAGAGTGAGAGAATAGTAAGCTGGGTAGTTTTTGCAGTGAGGATCAGTGTTGATCTTCCTGTCTGCTGTGTGACCCAACCTGTGAAAGATTTGCTTAGCTCTTCCTCCAGAAGATTTGGAAGGTAGTGGCAATAGTGGTTGGGGCAATCCCTTACTAAAGGTTGAGGAGTGACATTTCCCTTCATCTCCTTGATAAGGAGCGCTACCTTTGCCTTTTCTGCAGTGTTCCATCTTTGTTGTAGATTCTAGGAGGCACCCAAAAGGCATGTAAAGCAGTTCATGTATTTATGAACTGTTTACAGGAGAGTTATCTACTTCTAGTCTGTCTGAAAGGTCATACCTTGGGGTTTATGATGTGGGCCTATTTGCATTAAGGGCTCCAATTCCCCTCCATCTAGCTAGATGACAGCAGTCATTTGTGATTTCTTGTGGAGAAAGTAAAGGAGATTTGAAGATTACTCTGTTCAGAAGAGCAAGTTGTTAAAAATTTATCTCCTTTCTGAAAGCCTGTATGTTGAGGCTGGCACATTCCATACAATTTCTAGTAATTTTTTATTTCCTTGTCTCAGGATACTACTTTCGGGTTTGTAATAGATAGATACTACAGGAATTTTGTACTTGTCAAAACACTGATCTCTCTAAGGTGGAGGCTTGAGAGCATTTCTTCTGAGAGGGCTGTTGGTTGATTTCAGTTCCAAAAGCCAAGAAAAAGAAAATAAAAGGTGGAGTTCCCATTAATCTTTAAGAACTGTCTAAGCACGGTTACTGGTAACTTCTCCAATGAGTCACTTACTGTTGTAACACAACAAACACAAGCAGCACTATTAATCTAATAATTCCTTCCTAGTTGAATCAATAGTTCTTCATATTTTCATAGTGCCAGCATCCTATAGAGTACAGCAGGAAGACTTGGTAAAATTCAGAACCAAGAGCACAGCAGGTCCTGGTGCCTCTGCTCCAGCATGACCTGGAGGGCTCACTCAGGAACCATCGGGCCTTCACTTGGTTTGAGTAAATTCTGCTTCGAGCAGATTTGCTACTCAGCACCTTCCTACAAAAAGCTTTTGGTGTAGAACTCTATTGCTGGTCTAGGTGAGGTAATTTAAACTTGAAGTCTGTAATTTAAATTTACAAATTCTGTGTGGATTAATTAGTGATTCTGTGGTGTTACAATGTGGGTCTTGATGGGGCTTGAGCGTCTGCCGCCTTTTCACGCTGCATATTGCATCTTGAATCTTGCTGTGAGGAAATCGTAGTGCGTGGGTCGCTTTTCAGGAGACACATTGAAACAAGTGAACACTTTCTTTCCATGAAACAAAAGGAGTGTCTTCATTGAAAATTACAGTAGTCCTCTTTTATCCTAAGGCAAGATCTAGGACATGCTGCCACAGTCTTTCTCACGCTTTTAATATTACTGTTTAGCCAGTCTTGAAAACCTAAGGAATCTGTGGTTCTGTATGTTCAGTTTCTGGCTTCATTGGTTTGCAATGAGAGATCCTGACAGATTGGATTCTGGACGATGGTTGGGTGGGCTTTAGCTTTAGCACTTCTATTTTTTTGGTGTTTACATGCTTACTTAAAAATGAGGAACAAAGCTCAGAACTGAAGAGAAGATGAAAGGATTTGAATGGCATAATAAAACACTGTCACTTTTTAAAATTTACAAGAAGACAGGGTTGTAGTGAAGGAAGCCTGGGAACCATGCACCTCTTTTTGAAATGTGTTAGCTGGGGATGCATTTTGTTGTTTTTGAAATATTACTGATTGGTTTGGCAAAGAGTGGTTTTGTGGGTCAGAAATAAATACTTTGGTCACAGTACTGGCACTGGAGTATCATATTTAACTTTGGCTAAGGTGATCTTCAAGTAAGCAAAACACCTGAAGTTCATGCTGTGCTGTCCTCAGGTACATACTTTTAGGATCTAAGGGGCAATGCCAGTTTCATATTTGAAAGTTCAGGGAACAAATACTATATGTTGTCTTTGGGGTACTTCAAGATTGTGTCTTGCAGCACTTAAAACTTCATGCCTTATCAACTGGGAAGGTGCAAATACTCTTGGTGCAAATGCAGGGCAGGGCAAATACTCTTAGGGTAAACATGAGACCTTTCTTTCAGAGGGTCTCTGAAAATTCAGAGGGTTTTATTTAGAACTAAGCTATTGCTCTGTCTTGCAAACAACTCTCTGGTTATCTTATGGTGCAACTTAATGAGAAGGATGTGAACATTTCCAGAATTGCTCTGAAATGTAAGAAATGGTTTGTCTAATGTGGTGATAGGCATCAGACGTATGCTGTACATTCTTCTCTGAGGAACTGCACTTTTAGCCCTGAGCTAGTCATTCAAAAAATCATATATACCAAGGGGTAATACTTGATTTGACCAATTAGTGTCGCTGGGGCTTGGGGGTGGGGGAGGGCACTGAGTTAGCTATTTGGATGCACGCCTACTTTTCCAGGTGCCTTAAAGCTTGCTCTTTTTTCTTCCCTTTCAATTTTAGTTGGTCAAGTAAAAGACATAGTTACTGAAATAGTTTAAGCACTGGGAGTGTCAAAAAGGCCATACTTAGCCAGTCCAGACTAGTTTTCTGTCTCCCTGAGTGTCTGTGAGTGAATACTTACAGAAAATACCTGAGCATGTATAGAGTGACATTGACCTGGGCGTATTTTCCAGTTTCAAGTGACTGTTCATTAATTTCAGAGCTGTTGATGGATCTGGTTTTGTATCTATTTCTGGTCATTACAGCATCTTGTGGTAATGAGGAACTGTAGGCATGGAATGTGGTCCAAATTCCAACTTTTAACCAGTTACCTCATAATTTCACTCTGTTTTAATCCTTGTGTTTGCTAAATAATTGATAATCTGTCCCTATCCACCAGTCACAGTACTGGTGAATTTGTATACCTTTAATCACTGCTTTTCCAACTTATTAGTGTCTTTTTGCAAAAAAGAGCAAGAAGGGTAGATTTCACTGATACTTTTCTCGTTCTTCCACAGCTTTTTTGAGAGGGGATGCCCACAGCTGCTTCCTGCCACTGTGCATTCATTGTATATTTAAATGTTTGTCTTGCTAGTTGGTTACTAACAAGTATAAAAATGAAATGTGAAAGGTCTTTTTTAGGTGTTTTCTTTTGGATGAAGTGTGTGGTGGTACAGCAGTTAAGGCTTGACAGCAGTTTAAGCTCACAGGAGGTCTGTAACTATGTAGAAATATTGGTGGATATTACAGATTTGAAATTCATTATGTGTGAACTTCAGAACATAACGTGATGCAAAACCATTTTTCTTTGCAAAGTTGATTTTAAAGCTGTTTCTTCTCTCCTTATCATCTATGGCATTCAATACCTACTAAGAATTCACATGTTTTCTTTGGTTGTTGTATCTTGTTTGTGAGATTAACATTTAAAATAGAATGAATAGACAGCACTACAAAATGGAGAGAAAAAGGAAGCAGTGATTGAATATTTAGATATTTTTAAAGAACTTAGCTGTTTTCCAGGATCAGCAATTAGGAAAATTAGGAAAAAAAAAAGTTATTGGCTTTAAAATGGGAATTCATGATAAAAGGAGAACATCTAATATGCCTCCCCCCAACCTTGAAGCATCTAATACTATGCTTGTTTAAAACAGCTGTCCCAGTTTCAATTTGTTGTGCAGTTCTGTTATCAGACTAGTAAATTGTATCATTTTTACAGCTTCAAGAAACTCATATAAGCACGTGAGAGAAGATGACAAGATCTAGGTCAAGATCACCACGATGGAAACCAAGGTAAATATTTGTGTTCCAAATACTTGTGTTCTAAACTGTAGCTCTGTGTAAGGATTTTTAATTAGGACTTAAAACTTGTATGAAAGAAAGTAAATTGCATCCAGAATTACAATTTGTAAAGTGTATTTTATAAACTATAATTTACTTTTCCAAACTGAACACCTGCAATTTTTTTTTTCTTAACTTGTAATTTTATTATTTGTTTCGTGTTTTGTTTTTTTTTTTCTTTTCAAGCTGGAGATGTTAAGGTTTTGCTGTATACTAAGAACCTTTTCACCTTGCATATTTCAGGACTTGGATCTCTACCTTAAACACAAAGTCCAAGTAGCAAACTAGTTAAAGCTATTTTTACCCAAGCACCACCTGGTACACATAGTCTGTAACTGTTTTGCCTCTTGGTCTACAGGGAGGGCCAGACCAGCTGTTAAAAAAAAACAAACCCCAAAACACTGCTTAGTTCAGACACCTCAAGATTTCTGAGTCTTCAGGACTGGTCTGCAAATTGATCTCTAACAGAGTTACATGTACCTTGCAGCATAAAGTGAACTGAAAACATGGGAGTCAGTGCCCTTCTTTTTGGACACTAGCCTAGTAGCATGTGTTGTTGATCTGTGTCACCAGAATAACATGAAGGTTGCTTCATGCCATTAGTTAGCTGCCTAAGGTTTAGGACATGCAGTGCCAGTTTGAGGTGTTAAAACTAGGAGGCTGGAACAGTTTTAAGCTTTCAAGAGCTGTTAGTGTAATATACAAGTTTTTTTTTTCTTTTTGGTGGTTTGGGGTCGCTTTCAGATGAAGCTGTGGTGACCAAGAGAGTTTGTTAGATAAAAAGAAATGCGCATGGGTTTTTGTTTGTTTTTAAAAAGAGAAATTATGTCTTCCTCCTTACCATTGATAGTATTGAATGTTCTTTGAGTGAAGGTCAGGGAGGATTTCCCCAGCTCTCATTGGAATGCAAACCTCAACCAGAACTACACGGGGTGGCAGCAGCAGCATGGGTGCTACTGGAAGTTAGCTATTACATTTTAATGAAGATCTGTGTTCTGTGGGAGAAAGGAAGTAAATAGTTGTGCCAAACTATACGTTTGCAATATGTGTACAAAGAACATGACTACTTTGATTTTTTCAACTCATTTTTAGCCCTTTTCATTAAGAAGTGTGTACAGTGAATACTAGCATACAAGCAGAAGTGTTATGTCTTTGATTACTTTCTGGTTTTTGCTAAAGGCCTGGATGTTTTTTTGGTTTTTTTCTTTATTTAAGGAGATTTTGAATGGGTTAATTTCATTTTTGTAACTGTAGGTGGAAATGCAAAGCTGAGGGATGCAATTGAGTGGATCGTAGCAATTGTATCTTCAATAGCAAAAGCTGTAGGAAGTGTAGAAGTGCATATGTATACATTTATGTATGTGTACACATAATTATACAAAAAGACCAAACTATCTTTCTCAAACTCTATCTTTTCTGCAGGAAAAAGCATACCAGTATGACATTTCAAATAGGATATTCTATAATGTTTTGAATTGGTTTTTTGGGTTGTTTTGGCATGCAAAGAAAACCTGAAGAGGCGTTTGCTTTATATGCTTTTTTTTTCCCTTCCCTTTTTTCTCTTGGCACTGAAAAAGATGGGGAATGCTTGAGAAGTGTGAAAATGTGTGGTTCTTTTCAATGTTGTGGAACCCTCATATATATATGAAATTATTTTAAGTTTTAAATGAAAAAATGTAAAAAGAAAAATGATTAATTTATATTTTGAATGAATATTTTTACTATGAAAACTTTCAACAAAGTAAAAGTAAGTGTGGTACTCTAATCAGGCAATTAACACTTCGAATATTTTGTTTCTAATTTTTTTACCAGTTGATTAGAATTGTGATCTCAAGTTATTTTCCTTAGGGAATAGATACCCTCATTAAGAGGTTCATTCAATTTTATGGCACTACTCAAAGTGGATTTTATTTTTGCCTTAGGTCCTTATCTCCAGCATTTAGGAGTCCAGAGCACCATAGACAAAGGCATGCTTATATTAATTATGACTGTGAATATAAAAATTTTCGTAAGGACCCAAAGAAACCTATGCCTTGGAGAATAGAAGATGAAAAATATGGACAAAGCAATTCCAGGTTTGCACCTCATGGAAATAACCATCAGAGAATATATGAACATAGGTCACCTTCACCACACCTGAAGAGAATTCCCATGGAAGATAATTACAGTCATAAGCCCTACAGAACACATTCATCTGAAAGAACTGAAAGCAATAGGAGATGCCAGTTACCACCAAAATACTCAGAAATACCATATAGAGAGCACGATCGTCCGTTTCATAAACACAGAATGGAAAACAGATACATGTTTGAGCACTACAAAGTTACTGGAAATGAAAAAGGAATGAAACCTTTTCATAGACCTTTAGGGGCTTCATGTAAACTTGAAAGAAAATGGCATGAAGATGACTTGAGGCACCAGAGGTTACATGAAGAGAAGTATGGTCAGTCACCCAGAAGAATTTCTGATGAATTTACGGCAAGGAGCTCTTTACAGAAGAGGTATAGGAATAAAATAATTAAAACCTGGGTATTGTGGTGTAAAGCCTCAAGTGAAAGTCTGTTTTCATTATAGTTGAAGATACCCACCTTGAAACACGTTGGCCACTTTGTAGTTTAATTATGGGCGACTGGTAGTAGTGAAGTATTTGTCTTTTAAATAAATCGTATTGATGGCTAGAGTATGAAAGGATAATATTTCCCTCTTAAGAGCCCCTGCACATCTGTACCTTGGCGTGAGGGATTATGGGTTAACTTGCCACGCATTCTGCTGTCCAACATTCTGCACATATAAGTTCTCACTTTCTTCTCTAGTGCAAGTGTAAATTGCTTTATGTCAACACAGGTATCCTGAAGATCACGATTACAGAGAGTATGGGCACACGTCTAAAAGGGCTAAAGAAATGGAGAGGTATGACGGTGGAGAAGTAGCAAGAAATTCCAAGTGGAAGCGGGAACCCTCTTTTCCACCCTACCAAGAAAAGGAGGAGCAAAGAAATCTGGGTACCCAGTCCCACCGGTCGGCCGAAAGGGAATACTCGGAGGGTCCTGCTGCAAAGCTGGCTTATGAATATAGTCACAAACGGCGCAGGCATCCTGAGGGGGAAAAGCCTTTTTCAGAGGATAGAGCTCAGAAGTACGTGAAGCAGGAAGACCAGAAATACGGTTCTTCTAAGGGGGCCCGGAATAGCAAAGAGTTAGATTACTTTAGCAGTGGAAGAGCGAGACGGACTGATGAGGGGCACGTCGAAGTACCTGTTAAATATAGTTCAAAGAAGGGCTGCAATGCTTGTGCTAACTCTTCTGAAATGGATGTTGATCTGAGATCTTTTAAAAGCAAACCGAAGGAAAGAGTAAGGAAAGAAGGGGAAATGAGGAAAAAAGTAGATTCCTCCGATAGCCAGCATGATTCAAGTCATACTGTTGCAGATGTGAAAATGTCAGATGTGAACTGTAGGAGGGAATGTCTCACAATCAAAGTGGATATGAAGAAAATGGTGACCAAGTACAGGTATTGGTTTCACCTTACCTTTTCTTTTTTCCTGTCTCTTTACAGTTTATTAATATTGGAGGAAAGCACGGTTTCTTTAAGAGGTAACCATGATAAGCTAAGCTTGTACCCTTTTAGTTTTATTTAATTTTAAATGCTAACTCGCCCGGAGGGGAAACTTGCAGACTACCTCTAATGAAAAAAACCCCAAACCCCATTCATTTCATGGACATGTAGTAGGGAGTGAAAATAGCAGATAGGCCTGATAAAAACCTGTAGTTAAAAGTTGCTCTTAACTAAATGTGTTAATTGTATTTCAAAGCAAAGAAACAAAAGCAGGAAAGCCTACTCCTGTGCTTTCTTCTTTTTTTGGTTTGTTTTTAACTGGGCCATTTCTCTTCTAAAAAGAACATAAACTTTAAAATATGAATCTCAGGCACACATTCACCTGTTCAAGGTTTCAAGTTAAATAAAGAAGTAAAAAATTAGAGATCTCTTGGTTAACTTATTTATTGTAACAAATGAAATGACAATCTGTTGAGCCATCAGAACTGAGAAGAACACAGTCTGTCTATTTTCTGTGTAGTATTTTTGGTTACGTTTAGCATTGCAAATGCTGGATGAACTGGAAAAAAAGTGGTAATGTGAAAATCTAAATCATGGATACCTCTGGGCTGTTGCCTGGCTGTTGCAGGCAAGAATGTCATAGTTTTAAAAGTATTTTGCCCCTTGTCCCAAATGAAACATCTGTATAAAGTTTTTTTCCCCTTTCTAGTATTTCCAAAACACATAAAATAGTAGAGAGTTAAGAAACAAATGCTGTCTGTACGTAAAGGGCTAATATTCAAGTCTCAGGGAAGAAAAGGGGAGTAAAGTCCCACACCACCTCCTGAATGATAATGTAAGGAAATAACTTACTTTCCTGGGGTTTGTTGCAAGCCCATGGGACGATTCTTGTATATAGTAGCCTCTTGCTCCTGTTTTTGAAAGCCATGCACAGTCAACATGGTAATTCTTGGCAGACTGAAGGAGCTACTACCTTGATTACAGCTAATTTCATGTGTGGGAGTTTTGCTTTTGCAGCCAGAGGTGGTAAATATTTTAATTTCTAAAGATGAGAACACTAATTTTGCAGAAGCTGATGACTAGGAATATTTTTGCTGCCTCCTTTAGGCGTTTAACAAACGCTGGACTTGTATTCCTAGCTGACTCATTTCTTTCTCTATAAACCTAGGTAGCAGGTAAATAGTTCATATCCTCTACAATTGAGGTGGTTAGGATTCTCTCTTGCATGCATTTATTTTTTGTTTACTGGGGGCAAATGCATGACTTCTGGCACCTGCAAGATTTCTGACAAATTTTTTTGTATGAAATTCTAGTCTTGCATGCTTCAAATCCAGGATTGGCAGGCACGTAATCACTTTGCAGTGTGCACAGTAAAAGTCTTTTTTCCTAAAAGCTTTTACATGGGCTGTTGGAGTCCCCAATTTATCTTTACAAATGGCATGTATTATCCTTGCAACGAGACCAGCAGGATTTTTGAAGTGTTAGGTTCCTTGTCAAAGTTATTCTTAAATAGCAGTGCAATCATTTGGGGTGTAAACTTACTTAGAATGAGTAAAATCTGACAAAGATGCTAAGCACATTCTTAAGTTCACACACTGCCACTGGAAAGCTGTTTCACTAGGCTCATATGGTGATGCAGTTCCCAAAGATGCCATGAGATTTTACATCCCCAAACTATTCTTGAAAATTGTCTTGTAGCTCCTTATAAACAAAGACATACACAGAGTTGCCTTCCAGAGCTTGACTAAAGAAGTGTATTAGGATCTTATTTTGATTTTAGTTTCCTAATGTAGATGAATTAAATTTAAAATTCTCAGATTTTGAATTACGTATTCCACTGAAACAAGGATTCTGAGAGCATAATCTTATCTCTTATTTTAGCTTTTCTTCCTTATGGCCCTAGGAGATCCTTTTTTTTTAAATGAAAATAAGATTGTTTCATCACATGTACTCCTAAAAATGGAGTTTTAAATTTATGTTCTATTTGTCTATTTGAAGTTGAAGATAATTGAATTCTTTTATAGTTAATACTTGCAACTTTTTATTCTAGGACTGCTGCTAGTCATACTACAGAGAGACAGATGTCCCATGATCTGGTTGCTGTTGGCAAGAAAACTGAAAATTTTCATCCGGTGTTTGAGCACATGGAATCTGTAACACCAAATGCTGAAAAAGACCCATCAAGAGAATTTACTCAGGAAATAATCACAATTATCCATCAAGTTAAAGGTGGCTGTAGTATTTAGAGTATATCTAAGTGTTTACGTATTTATAATTATTAAAACCAAATCTAATGAATTAGATATGCTGTCCTTGTAAGTCTCAGGTGTTTGCCTTCACTTGTATTTTGGCTTCATTTTGTATTTTTTAAGGAAAATGCAGGTTGAGGATTTAAACTAGTGGTGTGGAGAATGATGGTAAGAAGGTCTTAGTCTGTAACAGATTCATTATAGTGGAAGTATCAAGTTGAAAGAATTCTATGCTAGTAGTTCTGCTAGAACCTTCTTCAGGAGATAAGACTGCAAACAAAGCTTTGCTGTAGTCACAACTTCTTAGTTGTATATAGTTCCTTCACATTTTTCAGATTAGTGTTTGGACTGCTGCATGGTGTTCTGTGTTGAACTTTATTTATAGGTTCTAGTTATTTGAGTAGTACCATGACAGAGATGATGAATAGTTGACTTCTTATTCAGCTTAGTATTGTTAAATAAATAGGATATCAAAGTTGGGCAGACCTAATCTTTCATTTGTGAATGTTAAACTGCAAGCGAAAATAGTTTGAAAATTAATCTTAGTAGTTGTTTTGGTGTTCTGAAAGTGTTAATCTTTTAAAAGAAACAATTTTGCACTGTACATTTCAAATACTACAAATAAACATTCTTGTATTTAATATCTGTTCACAGCAAACTATTTTACAACTTCTGACATAACTTTACATGAACGGTTCTCAAAAATTCAAGATAAACCAATTGCAAATACAAATGAAGTTAAAACATGTTTGGATCCAGAAATTCACAGGTAGTTGACATGCTTTTTGCCTTAAATTATTTTCATTAAGGTTGTTAATCTTCCATGGACCTTACACAATATACAGTCTGTTTTTCTCTGATTCTAAGCTACCTGCCCATAGTCTGTAACAGATTCTGTAGCTGGTCAATAATGCTTTTGCTCTTTTTAGTGATGACACTTTTTTTGTTATACTTTTGTGTTCCAGGAGGATTGACATGTCTCTAGCAGAACTTCAGAACAAACGAATTGTGCCATCTGAATCTCCCCAGGTATCCTGCTTGCTTAATTTTTTTGACAAACAGTAAGATAAAATTATATAGATGTAAACAACATTTTCCCCTTGCTCTAAGTAATTTTCACGTGATTTGAAGACAATCAGTTTTTCTGACTCTTTTGAAAGAAATGCACACTTAAGCATATTTATAGATGGCACAGTGGTACAAGTATACTGTGTTCACTCATGGATAAAATGCAGGTGTGTTATCCAGAGTAGCTGGAGTGTGGTTATTTCTGATGCTTGAATCCCTATATCCCCACCTGTTTTTAAACTATGTAAATACTATTTAGATAGTAAATAGTAACTATTAGATTCCTAACATTAGATAGTAAATAGTTATTTAGACTCTTACTTTTCCTCTGAGATTAGAGAAAGCCCTAATGTTTTTTTTCTACCCTAATGTTAGAATGGCCCAATATTCACATAATTCCTCAACATGCTATTTCATCGTATGCTTTTATCCAGGGGCATAAGATTTTATGTCTGCCCTTTTCAAGCTATGGTTACTGTGACTTAGTTGCCATTTTGTTCTTCTAGTACAGATATATAGAGATTCACCTTAATTAGGGCTAGTAGAATTTAAGATTTATTGGAATATATGAGAATAAATTTCCTTGGTAACTCCATGCAGAATTCCAGTGCTCTAGCCACTGTTGTTTGGAAACTTATAAAAAGGCAGATGGTGCAAGAAAGGGTTATTGTTCAGGACTGTTTTTTGTTTGGGCTTTGGATCCTTCGTGCATCTGTCCCATGTGGAGATAGTTGAGCTGTATTAGCAAGGTTCAATACCAGATACAACCCCTGAAGGACAGAATCATTTCATTGTTCAGTTATTACTAATGTGACTTTAACCCTTCCTTTTAACCTAGAACATTGTGAGAGCCTTAGAAGATCCAAATGATCTACGGCATGATATAGAAAGGAGAAGAAAAGAGAGACTGAAGAATGAAGATGAGAGAGGGTTTCATGTAGATGGTGTAATTCCAAGGTAATTGGCAGATCACAGCCTTCTTGGCTCAAGCCAAGTGTTACCTTGAAAAAGGTAAAGCTGCAGTAGGGAAAAAAATTAAAAGCAAGCACACTTCAGCAGTGAATGAGAAGAGGGGAAAAAAATAATTTCAAGATGCTTAACTATTTTAAACTCCTTGATGTGCCATATAACAACGTTCTCTTGGTATTTTGTAGTTTCATAAAAACATTCTAGGATGAATGTGTTATTGTCTTGCCTGTGTTGTTTTGTAATGTCATGTGGAATACCAACAAAGAATGGGATTTTTTTTTGATTCTTGGAGAATCTGATGAAGAAAATCTAGATTTTTGGAATAGCTTTCTATTTCTATGAATTGTGCCAACAGGCTTATAAAGGTTTGGCCCAGAGGTGTTAACCTCAGGCATTCTGTTTCCCTTTTGATGTTGAGATTGTTTGATTAGAAAGATGACTTCATTTATTTTTGTTATAGGTAAAGTTGATTAAAGAATTGCCAGAGTGTAATGAAATTTATCTACACTATAGTAATGAGTTGCAGATTGAACTTAATATGCTGCTATTTGTTCATCTTCAATGCAGTCTGTAATGGCAAACAGTGGCTATGCACACGAACTTGGGAAAAGTGACTTCTGAAGCTGCAGAAGAAATATTTCTTGTATTTGAGGTTCTGTTAACAGAAAAAGTAGAAGTTTTTAAGGGGGGAAAAAACCTGAAAAAAATATTGGACTATTGCATATAGCCTTTAATGTACCTCAGGCTATGTATTTAGTGTGTGTTTGCCCTAATTACCTGGGAAGGCTTTTGTTTGCCAGTTCCGGGGTTGCTGTATCGCTTACCTTCTGTGTTTGCCACTCAGAGGAGGAAGGTCAGGTTTCTCGAAGTGTGGCTGTGCTGGAGCTCAGTGTGAGGAGGGGTTACACAGTCAGAGTTTGAGGACCATGTAATGTGAGCTGAGGGCAGTAATGATACAGAAGATTGGTAGAGTTTTCCCTGGGATTGCCTTTTTTTCATAGGTCAAATATGTGATGCTGGCAATGCTTATGAGCTAGTCAAGTGTACCTCTGTTCTTACTTTAGTAATTTATTTTTCAGTTATGAAAGCTGTTTCTGTATATTTCATGAACTATGACTTTTGACTTCTCATGGTTACTTTCATGGTACATGTTTTAGCTATAGGTTTATGGACACACCTGTATTAGCAATGCGTTAAGTAAAAAAAAAACAAAACAAACCAAAACCAAGCAGAATTACACAGCCAGAGCACCCTGCTTGCTCAGGATGAGAGTGGAGCATCTAGTTATTTATCTGAGCTGTCAGATTTAGGATTTGATGAAATAGACAGTTCTGCCCAACTTTAAAGAGAGTACGATACAGAACAGCTACCGAAATGCAGAAGGCGTTTCAGCCAGAGGAGGGCAGCAATGACCAGCCAGCCAGGCATCGTTGAGTGAGGCAGGGAAATATGATCTGCGTGTAGGGATTTGAAGGAGGCAGAATATCTCTCTGAATTTGTCACTGCATAAGAGAGTACAGCTTGCAATATAATTCTCTGCTTGAGTTTAGTCAGAGAACTGGTAATTTGTTCAACATCCAGGAAGATTACTGAAGTCCCTTTGCACTTTTAAGTGATATAGATGCTAGGAAAAGGTCATTAAAAATACAAGGTTTTGGTATATTATGCCTTTAGATTTTAATTGTTCTCTCTCTCTTTCTCTCTCATACATACACATCAGGTACCAGCAAAGCTGCAGTACAAAATTA
This sequence comes from Heliangelus exortis, assembly GCF_036169615.1. Taxonomy (NCBI): domain Eukaryota; kingdom Metazoa; phylum Chordata; class Aves; order Apodiformes; family Trochilidae; genus Heliangelus; species Heliangelus exortis. The sequence continues at coordinate 76,801,463 of NC_092422.1, read as the reverse complement.
CAAAACTCTACACTTGATAGCTTCCAAAAGCCTATGAGGTTCATTAAGCCACCTTTCAGGAAATTTATTGGGAAACCTCACTTGGTAAGCCTAAATGTAGAATCAGTAGCCTCTGCAATTGTTATTACTTTTATAATTATTTTTTTACTGCATTATGTAAGCTGATGTGAGCTTATCTTATCAATGTGATATCTTACCCTTTTAGATTTCAGGTGAGGCATTATTATTTTCAGACTGTATTTAACAAAACTACTCATAAAATCACAGTTCTAGTACAAGAGTACTTCCTCAGATATTTGCTGGTACAAAAGAAAATATTTTCCTATTGTATGTCTGTGCAGTACTATGTAACTTTGCTACTTATTAGTAGCTAGTTGGCCAGGAATTTTTTGTTTCATAAAGCTAGTTTAGAGTGTATGTTGGGTAAAATGAAAACGTTTTTTCATTTAGTCCAGGAATAAGGTGGTCAACTTTAGATCTCTTACTGAATAGCAGGAACAAGTTAAGCTAAATTTCTGACCTAAATTTCAGGTTCAAAATGACTTTCTGTAGTTAATTGATTAAAGGGCTTTATGACATAAAAACTTACATTGCTTATAGCTTTGTGGAAGACATTTTTATATAATACTGCATTTCTTCCACTTAATTATGTAATATCTGAACTATAAGTTAGAAGGCCTTGTTATTAAACAGATAACCTGAGCTAATGTGGAACAGTTTGAGAAAAAGAATGACAGTGCTTTTCTCCTCATTATGGTAAGTTCATTATGGGAAACTTTTATTTTAAAAACAAATAAAAATGAGGAGTGAGTCAGAAATAGAGATATTTTAAACAATGTTCCTGTGAATGGAATGTTACACAATGGAGTAGCTTATCTGTGCTGATACTGCATTTATCAAAGCTAGCTTGGACACTTTCTTAGGCTGTCTGTGACATACTTTAGTAGTGAAATGGGGAAGACAGTTACCTTAGGATTACTAGAAATAAATTTGTCTTGTAGAAAATTACTTCTAAGTAACTGTAGTCTTATTTCTAAGTGATTGTGCTTGTTTAACTGAGAGAACTTGTGAGATCAGAAAGGATTTATTAGTGTGTATAGTCTAGCTCTAAAATCTTTCTTTTTTTATTTTTCCTGATGAATGCAAAATGAGGAGGAGACTAATTTAAACTGTCATTCTTTATATTTTGTAATTGATACCCTATAGGCAGTTACAAAAGAACATGAAGCTTTTGAGGTCCATCAGAAGTAGCTTTTATTTAGTTAGGTTTCTGACGATCACTGAAATATAGCTGCCTTCCAGATATAACTGCATTTTTCTGTGTAAACCAACACAAGCTTCTAATGGTAAAAAGTATTATTCAAGATTAAGATGTCAGTCCCTAAAAACAAGTAGTAGTTGCTCATTAAGTAATACAGTAATTGCAAGTAGAAAAAAAAGTTAATTTGAAATAAACTGAGATATTGTTAGATTTGCTAAATATTCAGGAAGATTGCATTGTGATATCTAACAAACATACAGTTTTGAGACAGCCCCACGCTTCAGCGTGGAGTTACCCAGTTCAGAACAACAGTACCTATGGAAGCATGGGTATTACAAATGGAAGGAATCCTAAAGAAGGAATGACTCTTCATGAAGTCAGCCATACAGAAGCTGGTTTGCAGACAAGTAGGCAGATAAAATACTTCCGTTTGCTATTCACATTTGTCAGTAAAAATAGAATTAGTCAGTGCTTGCCAACTGGCTCAGAGGGCTTACAGGCATTTTGCAAATGTGTCTGCAGTACATTAATTGGCACTTGTTATTTGCCTCTCCTCTTTTGTTTTTGTGTTTCTGTTCTTGTGTTTCTGCTCTTGCCTTTTGATTCTTATTCTACTCCCCTTGTCTGTTTTTCTGTGTATCTGGTATGTCTGAGGGTCTTGTTTCTCTCAATACATCTAATGCTTAATATGTAAAGTCAGTCAGAAAGAGCCTAATCATTTCCTGGGCAAAGCAGGTCACTGATACATCTAACTCGTATCTGAAGCAGTACAAATAATTCAGCTGAATAAGCTAGCTCCAGTAGTGTGGCACTTCCTATGACATGTAGATGTGTTCTGTGAGAATGTACAGTGTTCAAAATGGCTTTACTTGAATGAGTTCTTCAGGACTGGATGTGGTTGGAGAGTTTATCTTGTGGGCACTAGCTCAAGCTTGGATCACCATACATGTAAGCTGCTATTAGTATTTGGTGTAGGAGTTAAGTGGAGTGGCATCCAAGCAGCCAATTGTAATTTCAGCCACATGCATAATTTCTGTGTTGATTCAGTTTTCTGCAGTAAATTCAGAGCTGTGTGACTATTCACTGATACTTTGTTTGGAAATGCAGTATTAGTAGAGTTGAAAGGAGCCATGGGCAAAAAAAGTGAATTAAGGTAGAGGCCATTTGTAGCTGCTTTCTTATGTTAGTATTCAGTAACAGGGATTTGAGCTTAAATTTGGGAAGAACTTGTGTCTTGAAAGTTCAAATGTCTGTCTAGCTTTAGTTGCAAGAAATGTCCATCTTGCTTTATACGCTGACAAAAAGGGGATATCTAAAGAGTAGAATGATCAGAGCAAGGATCTATTTGTACTTTCTCTTTCTTTAATGTAGAAACAGTGATCTATGAAATTCTGTGAGAGTAGATTGTTCTATCTTTTTATTAAGTAGTTCTTATGTTTTTCTTTCCATGGTTGTACTTGAATCTTGAGGGAGGTAGGATGGGGAGGGCAAACTGAAGCAAGCTTTCTTTTAATTCCTGAAGTTTTATTTGAAACTGCAACAGGAAAGGTTTGTTTGGTTATTGTTTTTTTTTTTTCCATAATGCTGAATTCTCAGCTTTAAGGAAGTGTGTACTTCAACAGGGAGGTTCCTGATTGACATGTTGTATGGAGAAAGTTAATTTGATCACAGATTATCTTATTCTTACAATAAGAGGGAGCTGCAAAGTTTCTGATATGCTTTTTCTTCTGTGTGTTTAATTTTCTATAGCTGTTTTGTTGGAAAAGCCTTTTTGATTACTTTGATCTTGCTTCATAAAGTCTTCCTCTCTTCTCTGCTGAATCCCCTCTTGTCAAGAAATTTTAAGAAGCTAAATGGCAAAGCATTTGCTTTATTAGATGATAGTATATGTGAAATATTTCATGAGAATTCTCTTCTTAGGCTTTTTTAAAAATTTATTTGAGGCTCATGAGATTTCCTTTTAAAAAGCAAAGTTCAACAGCAGAGTTCAAGAATTGACCATTAAAAAAAAAAAATTAATTGCTAACAGTTTGTTAGCAATCCCATTCTGTCTGCATTTGATGATTTTAATGTAATATATGCCAGAATGTAATGCTTCTGTAAATATTTATAATCATATGCAATGATAGAAAGGAATTGTATTTTAGTTATATTCATCCTCTCAAGGCAGCAGTCATAGGAAATGTTGAAGTGCAAAAATGTACAGGTAGGGATATAACTGGAGGGATTGCTCGAGTTCAAGCAACCATGGCTGTTTGACTGAAGCTGTTCATTGTGTTAACACAAAAATTTAAATACTGTTTGTCTTTGCCACTTGCTTTTGAAACCATGTGTGTTTCTTTGGCAAGGAAGTAATCTCAAAATGCAATCTGTAATCCACAGTTAAAAGTAGAATCTTCTAAGGACATGTAACATGCTACACATGAGTTTTCTGGTTGTTGTGGTGGTCTGTATAATAACAGTGCATGTATCTCCTCTAGAATATGCTAATCTGTGATGACCATATGTTAACCAGGGATGTCCAGAGCCTAAGCTTGTTGCCCTTATTCCTATCTGAAGGAATGATTACTATAGCAGCCTGTCTACTGCACTTCAATTCAAATTGAGGCATCTGTTCTGGGATGTGGGGGGCAGGGGTGGAGAACCTTACTTGGGTTGTGACTTGCTTAAATCTGCTCCAAGAAGATATGCCAGTAGGATGGTCTGTATTTTCTTGGCATTCTGTGGGTTCAGCTTTCACTTCACCCATCCTGGACTACGGCCCCTGTGCTCCTGTTACTCTGTTTTATTCACACAGTGCCATTGTGTCAAGTGCCACAAGTTTTAAAGAGTTGCAATACTTATTTGTGTATCCTGGAAGCTTTTATGTTTTCTTGAACAATTTAGTAAACTTAAGCTAATAACACTCTTTTCCTACCAGAATTCTTACTATTCTCCAAACCCAAGTGATACTTATCCTCATAGACGTATTAAAGGACATCTTGAAAATTCAGGACCCATCAGAAGACACTTTAAGGTACAGATCAGCTTTTATCAGATGTATTTTACATGAAATGGTGATGTGATCCTAGTGGGTTTGGTAACAGGAGACACATTTTTGAAGGGACTAAGTGCCATGAAAAAAGTGTCATCACAGCCTCATTATTTCCACTGAAGTATTGGGAGGCTGAGCTTTTAGTAGGTAAAAGGGCTGGGGGTGGGTTGGGCAGGGTTGTCTAGTGTTGCATCCATGCAGCAGCAATGAATTAACTGTGAAGTTGAGAATGAGAATTGCAGAAATTGGACAACGACTAGAAAACTCATTATCCAAATAACAAGCTGGACAACTTTTTTTCCTTCAGCTGGTGTGTGGGGAAGCCTGAACTATTTCCCAAGACTGGGAGATGTGCATTGTATTTTTGTCTATGTAACAAATTACATCATATTAGTCTAATATGGCCTGTACGCTGCATATGTGCTACTGCAGCGCCTGCACATCAAATGTATATATGATCATTTAACTTTGTCCACAGCTGATTCTGTTCTACGTTAATAATGCCACTGTCCCCCTCCCTCCCCACTCACAGAACATGTAGATACTTGAGTTGGACTTCTACGCTGTGTGTAATCTCATTTTCAGTATCTTGTACCTTTTCCTTTCTCCTATTTTGTCTGCTCCTTTATTTGTTGTCGTACAAGTGCACACCACTAAGGCCTCCTTTCTAGCCATCTGCGTCAAAGGAGAGAACCACAGCAGCTTTTAATCTTAACCTGTGTTCAGGGGCTTAATACATGATGAAAAACACCTTCAGTTTTCCTATGGTGGGCATATACCTACTTAGAGAATTTACTTGCACTGAGTTGTTGTGCTGGGACTCTGATACTTTTCAGGAAAGGGATTAGTGTTTAATAGCCTTCTGCAAATGTACTGTGCCTACAAGCACCATAAGAGTAACCCTGGGGGACTGGTGGGGCAACTCCTACAGGGTAAGTGGGTAAAATGATTTGGGAAATAACAAACTCTGTATTTGCATAAAGGAACCTCTGTTTTGCACAGTACTTTCATAGCTGTTCACCAGCCACAGAGTACTGCAACTGCAGAGCGTGTGATTTTTTTTTTTTTCCTCTTTTTTCTCTTTTTTTTTTATTCCTTGAAGCGATTCTTTCTCTCTCAAAAGGAGATTGATTTGACCAAAGTAATCGGGTCACACTCAAAAAGGTGTCTTTCTGTGGTACATTTTGTTCTCTCCTACCCTTTAAAAGCATTTGTAAAAGATGACAAGAATTGTATATGATTAGAATGTCTTTTTTTTTAGCTAGAAAGCTATTTTTTACATATAGAGGAAGAAGAACCTTCAAATACAAAGGATTAATATATACAGGAATGCTCTCTGTCAGGACCACTTTGGAAAACCAAAAATGGCAGTACTGGAAAACTATGAGAAATTATGATAAATGAGGGTTTTTTTTCTCTGAAGATTTTTACTGTCTATTCTGTTGGAGGTCTGAATGCTTAGGAATGAAAACTTTTTTATAATTTAAACTGGTGTGGTCAGTGTTGATCTTGCTATATCTTTTCTATCTATTTATAATGCCATTCACCTTTTTATCTCTGTGGCCTGGGCTCCTGGCCCCACGCTAGGTCATTTTACAATATTCCAGTCTGAAGGTGACAGGCACAGAGCAATGAACATATGTTCAAACCGTAAGATCTTAACACTATAGGAAAAATATAGGTACTGACTTATTTTTAATTACTTTTTTTTCTCTGCTTACCATGTGTGCCCACTGCAGGCTTGACATCACTGAATTTTTTTAGCAATAGTGAGATGTTGTCTTGTACATTGTTGATACCATTTTACTTCTGTTAAAGTTTGAAAAAAGTGTTGTACCATACATTTACTTTTTTCTCTTAAGAAAGTTAATTTTGGGTATTTTAAACAGTAAGTACAATACAGCAGTTTTTAGCCACATGGTAGCTAGTGGTCTGAGGAATATTAAATGGGAAATGAAGAAGAGGGTCATCGCTTGGAAGTGCACGTTTCTGTTGTTCAGTGATGTAAGTTTTATATGTGAATAACTGTAAATGTAAAATACTGAGTTTTGGTGCCTTCATTTTGTACATTTTTTTTTTCCTCCCTTCTCCCACCCTTACAGAGCAACTTTACAGATGGCCGTTTGCAATCCCATTATATATCAGGCTTAGTGCAGAAGGGTTTATACATTCAGGCTAAATACCAGCGGTTACGTTCTGTTGGTGTGAGGGGATTTACCGCTAATAAATTCAGAGGTGAATTTTTGAGGAAAGAAAAGGTAAGTTGGCTTAACTTATTTTTTACTAAGCCATTTATAAAAGATGAATATCTGTACGATCCAAATTTTTAAATCCTCATGGAATAACTTGGATGTGTTTTTCTGGAATATTTGCTCTTTGTGCTTTACTGGCAAACTTGATTTTGCACTTCTGTTCCCTCACATTTAGTTCGTGGAAACATGCTGAAACTTCCTTTGGGTAGTTTCAAATCGGAGGTGTCCTCTGAGAATCTACAGTTGGCTGTTTTGTTTTTTTCTCCTTGAGTTCAGTTGTTTTTTTATTGAGAGGAAGAGAAATCAACCCTCAGTGTAAAAATATTATGTCTTCTTAGGCTATGGTTTTAAATCAAAGTGAAAGGTAGTAATTTTTTTTAGTACCTTTTGTGTTTATCCTGTTTGTTGTGTTACCTTGAGTTAACCATGTGCATTACAGTACATCCAGGTGTGCTGTTGTGAATAAAGCATCTTGCATTATATAATATCTATGCAAAATGGCTTGACAAGCTCAAGCTGAAATAATTAGGCCCATCTGTTCCATGGCAGCTTTTTATTTGAAGTGCGTATGGGACAACAATAATCTTGAACTGCAGAAAAACTTCTGACCCATATAAAATGTTACTGCTTTTGTGAGGATTGGTAGTTAAAACATTCTAAATCCTTTATTAGAGTTGATCAAATAGGATCAAAGTAGTATGAGGTTACACTTGACATCAGAGAATTGGATTAGACGACCTACACAGTCATTTGCAATTCTGCATTCCTATGCATATTCTTGTTTGCTTTGTAATGCTGTGCCCAGCTATCTATAAATAAATGCACTTCCTGTTGGTTAGAGTTGTAGCCTTTGTAGTTGGTTAGAGTTTAGTTCTTAGAGCACAGAAGCATAGGTTCTTAGAGCTTTTCTCAAAAAAGTCCTTCAAGCTTACAGCCTAGTGGGGCAAAGAAACAAAACGCACAAAACCCCACAAAAAACCAAACCAAAACCAAACAGAAACAAACAAACCCACAAAGAAACCCAAAACACAAAAAACCCAAACAACCCATAACAAACAAGCAAGAAAACCAAAACCAAACCAAACCAATCATTTTAGACAAGGTAAATGGTTTACTTGTTACTGAAGTATATTGGTGAATGCCATTTACATTTGTATGCACTCCGAAAAGTTTGAAGGCTAAATTGAAATAGAATTAGTGAAAAATAGATGGAGAAGGGCTTCTTTCAAAAAATTATGACCTTGTAAAATGGGCATACAAGTGCCATAATTATGTTATTGTATTGTAAGCTTTTTCCCAGTAGTCTCCAATGCTTTTCTATAATTAGAAAGTAAAGTTCTTATCCGGAACCTACAAAGCACGCTTAGCAGAATTTGGCTGCTGGAAATCATTATTTGAATTAGGGACACAGGGTAAGATTTGAATATTGATTTTTATTTCTGATAAAAACTTGAGTATCCTTGAGTTAAAATACAATAAATGCTGAAGTCTTGTTAACAGCATACCAATTACTGGTATAAAAAACCAAATTCAGATTCTAGTGTTTCTATTGTAATGATTAAGCCTGTCACTGAGATTTGATAAGGTGGTCTGAACATCTCTATTTCATTCTTTTAAAATTATACATATGTACCCTTTATGGTATTGTCTCTACAGTTATGCTGTTTCAATCCATCACTGAAAGAATATTGTATGTTACTTACTATACTGATACAGTTCTTAAGAATGTTGGGAGGCTATTTTTCACTGTTACAACTTTACTGAATGTAACTGTAACTTTACTGTAACTGTAAATGTCGTCTTTTTTTCTTTTTCTTTAGGGAAATTTGAGTATTGCAGCAGAAACCTGAACTGAGCTGTGATCCTGAAGCTGAAACAGATAACACAGCAAAGGGAACATCTGTTAATTTTTTGACAACTTTGTCAAGACTTAAAATAGATTAAAGGAACTAACCCTGTAACTTTCTTGATTAAAATAACTATTTTTCAGTAGTAGAATGCTGCACAACTTTTTTACAGTTTTAATAATTACTTTTAAAGTGCAGTATTCAATTGAAATATTGTAGTATGTACCTTTAGTTCCTCTTGCATACTGGTCTCAAGTAAAGAAGTCATTGAAGGGAGTCTTATTTATTGAATACTTTTTCTCTAAGCATGATGTTACAGATGGAACCTGCGTAGTTACACCCAGAAATTTATATGTTGAAAGTTTATTGCTTATGTAATAAAAAAAAAAAGTAAAAAAAAAAAGTGCCTGAATTGTTTGGTAATAGCACATTAGCTCAGGATTTTCTAAGTAATGACCTTTTAGGTTGTGCAATAGATTTTACACCTCTGTTCAGTCATTTCTTTAAAATGGTATTTTATATCATTTTGTTGAATAATATAGCTAGACTTCTGATGTATATACAATGTAAAATGTTGGAATGTTGGGACAACTTTCAGTATTTGATGAAAATGAATGGTAACAGGCAGGTATGTACTGTGCTAAGCAGTAGCTTATAACTGCACTGAAAGCATGCTTGGATTTGTTAGAGGATTAGTTGGTCTGTATTCAAAACTACTCTGTCTCATGTTTTTTGGTGTCTGACATTCTTGACCAAGCCACATGTTCTTTAATCTTTTCCATCATAAATGACTTGGTGATTTCCTGGATTCTGAAATTGGGCCTGAAGTATTTAATTACAAGAAAAACAAAAAACGTAAGTTTTTATTAGTGTCTTGTAACAGAGCTGTTCATAATTGAAACTTGTTTCATTGCAGATAGCTTGTAGTTTTATTAAAAATTGCAGTAATTCTCTGCAGTTTACTGCAGTATTGCCATGCTATGTGCAAAACTCAAATAGGTTGACTTTTTTTTTTTTTTTATAAGCAGCTATAAACAACATTGTGCATATCTCCTGTTTATAGCCTTTGCCTTAATATACAATATATTGATAGGGTTTTGTGTATGTTCTACAGATATGTCAGACGTTTTATTGCTGGTAAATTAAAGATGCATGGCAAGTAGTTTTCAGAGATGTTCTTTTTGAAGAAAAATACTCTTCACAATATATGCTGGCTAATGTATTGCCATAATTTCCAAGAAAGTGTTTGCCATATAGAATGCAGGCTGGTTCTCTATTGTGGATAGTAGATCAGAATGCTAATACTGGCTAAAGGCATATTCAGAGCAAAAGAAATCAGGTTTTTGGCTTGAGAGTCAGGAAGAGATTTCTGCATGCTTTTTTTATAACGCTTTTCTCTCCCAATGCCTTCAGCAGAGATGCTACTTGAAAGTGTAGGTATGGCTCAGCACAGTAACAATAGTGCCACTTAAAATCTTCAATTTATGAGGTGTAAGGCTTAGTGCTCACAGGGAAGGAGCAGGCAGGAAGTGTGCCATATTCACTGAAGTGATGGTCACTCAGCAACTCCAGATGATTTGTTTCTAAAACCCAAGTTTTCAGTTTAAATAGCAATCATTAATGTTCCAACTATTTTTTTTCTACAACTTTGGCATGCATACACAAAATGGGACATTAAAGGAAAGGATTTCCCTGGTAAAATAGAGACGAGCAACTTCATGGACTTAGGAAAATGGGTTTTTTTTACTTTTACTGCCAGAGACAAGTCTGACAAAATCATCCTGTGTAGATTTACTGGGAGATGAAAATAAAGGATTGAACAAGAGGTTAAGTGAGTCAAAGCAGATGGAGAGTAGCTGCAGTTGAGCAGCCTACTGGCAGGGGAGCACTCACTACGTGTACCCTGCAGATGAGGGCAGGTTTATCCTCAAGCCAGCAAGCTATTCACACTGCTCCCGAATGTGCTAAAGACTGAAAGACTTGTGAGAAGAGAAACCATTTATGATGTAGGACAAACTACTGAAGCTATATTGTCTTATTTAACAGGATACTACTGTTTGCTTAAGCTTCCTGCTGTGTCCTTATTAAAGCCTGGAACAGAACTCGTTGAGCAAATGGGAAAAGTGGAGATACATGAAGAAACGCCTAACATGGCAGTTTTGCTGACACTGTTCGGAAGTAATGCTGAAGTGGTCAGACTTTCAATCAGTTAATGCTGCTTTAGCCAGGTTTACAAGTATGACTGGCTGCTCTGATTTTGTGCTTTCTTGTTTTACCTGTGCCTGACTAGGTATCTCCAATTTGATTTTGTACTTTACAGTTTTTATTTGCAACATGTTACAAATAAGGGGCTTTGACATGTTAGCTGCCTTCTTTTTATTCCCCTTGCCCATCCTTTGTCCCAAGGTGAACGTCAGATGATGAAATGTAGTCACTGTTCAAGTTCCTTTGATTTTATTTAAGGTGATACCATTTGCTCAAGTCACATTCTTTACTGATAGCTTCACTACTTTGGGATTCTGTCATGATAAAGCTTACTGTATTTTATAAAATTCTTACAGAAACTGAATTCTGTGGCTGGGTTAGGTGCTAGAGGCATCTGCTCAGTGCTGTAATGTTGTGTGAGATATTACTACGTATATTTATCTTTGTGAATCACAGAGATGTGGCTTCATATTTAAACACATATCAGCTTGTTTCTTTCAGCACAGAAAAGTTCCATTGTACTGGAATATAGTGTTTGGTTCAGAACAATATGTTGAAGTTACTGATTGGGTTGGGAAGGCACAAGAAAAACTGTTAAGCTTCTACTTAAATGAAAGGTCAGTTTTCTTCAATAACTCAGTGCCTTTCTGTATTGTGACAGCATTGTAGAAAAACACCTGTACAAAGATTTAAGTAATACCTTGATTATTATGTTGTTTCTAATGGGAGCATAGACTGATAACAGTTGTTAAAATAACCATTTACGTACACGTGTTTAAGCCTCAGCCTTTAAAGGAAAACAGTGTATTAGTAAAGTCTGTCACTGCATTTGCATAGGAAGGACAACTTAAAAATGTGATTGTCTAGAAGCTTTCTAGCTTTCTGTTTTATACTTTGAAAATATAAATGTGAATTGCCTTTCTTCTGGTTGACTTGAAATGACTGTTAAAAAGCTCATGTCATATTCTCAATTATTCACATGCAATTTTGTTTGCTATCCTAACATGAAGTGGGTTTAATATGAGTACAGTTTTCCTTGTAAGTGTCTGAAATAATAAGTTGTTGTGATGTTAGCATTTATATTGCAGTTCCATTTAATCTCTACATAGATTGGTTAGCATCTTCATTTTAAACTTTGTGATGATTTAGGTCACAAGGTTAACAGAATTCTAGGGCTCTAGTAGGAAGCAAACCATTGCAAGGCTTCTACAAGCCTGCCTTAACTCCAGTAATTACTTACATGTTTAAAATCACCTTACCTGATGGATTTACATGGTCTCAAGACCTGGACATAACTGTCCTCAACTCAGGTAACTGATAGCAGAGGATGTGAGTAAATTCAGCTTATAGCTAGTTGTGGTAATGGTTTACCTGCTGCCTTCTTTCCCAGGGCCTCAGGATGAAAATGCTGAATTTTATTTATATGAACTTAGTTGCTTTAAAAACAACAAAAAATAAGATAACACTTTTGTGGCATTAAAGAAGGCAAGGTTCTCAAACTTACTTTTTATGCATCAAGATGCCATTTTCTACCGTGTCTTGGAAATGGATAGTGATTAAAGATTACAGTAGAGAGAGACTTGATTTCTCAGTGTTCACCTTTAAACTCTGTATATAAAGGGAGATCTTTTAACTTCTTTGCCTTCTGAAAGGATCTTTTCCCATGCTGTGTAGAAACATGCCTCTTGCCTTTCTTTAAGTATCTGAACAGCCATCTACAAAGTTCTCTACGGGAGAGCTCTCATAAAAGAAAGACTTCAGACTTACATCCTAATGAATCTGAAAAAAAAATACGGAATTTTCTCTGCATAATTGTGGCCCTTGACAGACCACTGCTGCTGGACTTGAAGACAGGAGCTTCTTCAGCCTCCTTCAGAAGGAAGGAAAAAAAAAAAAAAGCCATTTCAAGATCTTTGAAAGCCTACTTCTAACACTTGACTCCCTAATAGACCTTAAGGACAGTACTGAACATTTAAGTGTGTTCTGTTTCAAGCTTGGTAAGCATAAATTTTCAGTGTTATGATCAAAGAAAAATATTGTCATAGCACCTTCCTCTTCCTTCTGTACCTGATTTTTTTTGTTGTTGTTGTTGTTGGAGGGGTTTTCCAGTAGGTATTTAGCCATGTGGTTTAATAGCTCTATGCTGCCTGCTACTTTAATACAGTTTTCATCTGTTGTTCATTTCTCTGAATCTTGTCTAAACAGTCTAAATTTCATGTTGTCTTTTCAACATTTCATTTTCTGTAAATAATGTAGTAGACAGCTCTTATTTTGTGACTGGTTTCTCTTTTGTCTTTATTCTTGAGTGAAGAGATGGGGTGGAAGCAGTTGTTTGACTACTCTCTTCATGGAATAAAAAAATTCTCATTGTTTTGTTTTAAGAATAGCAGGACTTTTTTTTGTTTGTTTCCCCCACAATCAAATGAGGGTTTGGACTAATGTCCACTTGTAATGAATATATGAATGTTGACCTTATTTATCTGTAGTTTCCCAAGGACCATCTAATGTGTGTATGTACACATACACCATTAGAAATCTCTAATGTGATTATTTCTAAGCATGGATAATAAATTACATTTTTTAACTACTGAAAATGGATGCAAATGCTTTTTAAGTCTGTAGTCTTTGGAGTTCACAATGGTGCTTTTTGACAATGTTATCCCATGTCTAAAAGCTGCCTCCTAAGTATATTAATATATGTAGGTATGTTTATATGTATGTTTAACATAGTTTATATAAAATCAGTGTAAATTTTGTTTCTACAGACAATAAATGTTTTAACAAAATTTTTACTTACAAATCATTTCAGTGATCTGATTCTGTAGTTATTAGTATTTGTCATTTTCAGAGAATTTTATTTGACCTGTGTAGCCATTGATTTTTTTATATATATAACTTGCTTCTGTAACTTCATTTATTGCTACTTTTAGAAATTAAAATCTTGATCTACATTATTCTTTTTCAAAGACATAAAATATGAATCCTCACTACTAACACAAAATAGATACTGTTCAAAAAAACTTTGAAAGCAGATATCAGTCTCCTCAGTGGCATTCAACATCCCTAGCATCTCTGCCAATGTGGGGCAAAAGAAGGGAAGAAGCACCCTTTCATGGTTAATTTTTCAGGCTTTACATTCAATAAATAGTGTGATTTTTAAGAATTCCTTTAATAAAGTATCACCAGTTTGAGGTGGGAAAAATCATATTAGTTTAATATCCCTAAATAAAGTGGAGTTAGAATGGGATGAAATTAGAATACACTTGCAGCATCTAACGGAAGGAAAAGTTAACTTTCCCCATTATTTACTTAAAATCTGTACTGACTTTCACTGTATGTAAATAATTTAAGCCTTATTTTTCATAATTCCTAATCTGGTTACTGTCCTTGAAGTGGATAGTAAAGCAGAACTCCTTGATGTGTGGTAAATCTTAGATGTAGCGTAGCTAAAGAGAGGGGGGAAAGCATTGTTACTTTTCCCCCTTTCCCTCCTAAAAATTAAATAATAAAGCTTCTGAATTATGTGTCAGTTTAGATAAAGGTTGCTAATTATCATCGATACCACTTTAAAAACATCTCTTTAGTTTCTCTAAGCAGTTCCTTAACCACTGAAGAAAAGTTTATTTTTTGAATGCCATCATGATCTCCACAGTGTTATCACTGAACAAAGGTGTGAGGTACCTGAGTAATCCACGTACAGTGCAATGTGTCTTTGAAGCCCCAGCTGATAGATGCCCATATTGAGGTAAGCTTTATAGGAGCACAAGATCAGTCCAGTGGACAGGCTTTGCCTTAGGAAAAAGGGGAAGCTAAATCTTGGAGGAACTTGTAAGAGTGCTTCCCCCAGTTTACCATGAGTATTTTCCACTTCCTGCAAAGGACAACCTGCTCAACTGCATTACTGCTTTACTTGGAAAGGCCAAGAAATTCCTATATGTTAATTTTTAGTGATAGTTGAAACTGAGTCTGTTTGAGATAGCCATCAAATAGGCTTCCTCCTATGCATTTTAACACTGACATTGTGATTTGAATACTTAGTGTTATTCCTTAACACTTTCACTGCCAGCTTAGTTCTTACAGAAGTGGTGCCATTGGTATGTACCAGGCTAAATTACTCATTTACACCAATAACTCTGCCTTATACTATGCAGCTAGAGCACTGCTAACAAGTATCTTCATTCTCAAACATGACTGCATCTCTTCTACTTAGTTTGATGTGTTTCTTTTTTCTGATTGACATGAAAATTTCAGGTGTGTTGTCAAAATGCTTGAATAAAATCTGCTTCACATTCTTATAATATCCCCGAATTATTACTGTAAATGTTCAGGTAGTAAAAGGTCAAATGCCCTTCTGCAATGAGGAACTGTGAAAAACCAGTTTTTTTATAAAAACCAGCATTTTTTTTAGGTGTGTATGATTGAGTGAGTGTTGGCTTTCTGGTATCATGTGACTGGCTAAAAGATCCTCTATGGCTGTAGATAAAATGCTTTTTTTTTTTTTTTGACATTTCACCCCTGCTCCCCCAGTCTTGCCACTATTAGTGGTTTGTGATTTAGTGTCCCAGCATTCCTGAAAACAATACCGAAGTGGTTCAAGTCTTTAATTTTTCAGTGAAAAAGTGAACTGTAACTAGAGGCTCTCTGTACCTACATCCAGCCTATTTCTATTGAATTTGTTTTCATAGTTGAGCTTCCATTTTTTAAGTTAGGTTAAAAAGGCTTTTTAAAAAATGAGTATTATCTCTGTGAAGGTTTTACTGTATCACAATTTTTTTAAATTTTTTTTCAACATTACAATTAGAAAAGACAAACTGCTTTTACAGCATGTAAATCAGTAACTTAAAAGCAAGTTTTCACAGCTATGGTTTAAAGTTGTCTTTAAAAAATTGCTAAATCAAGAATTAGGAATTATGCTTGACTACTTAAGCAACTCTCAGGTTTTAAACTGGGCTAGCAAAGGAATGATGGATGCTCTCTATTAATCCCTCTCAAAGGGACTTTGAGGGGAGGAGGAGTGCAAAAATCTTAATGCTTATATTTTGGGCAGTTTTCTATCTTTCTGTCATGCCCAATTTAACCACCTGAGCTTCCAACAACCTTTTTTGCTTAACCTTTCATATAGTATTGAAGGTGCTTGTACTGTAGAAGATGTTACCTGTACTTTTTATTGTTTTTAACCTGCTCTTCCTCTTCGCTGCTAGTGTAGTTTTTTTTATTTTCTCCAGTTTGCCTGTAAGAAGACTTGCCTGTCAAGAAGGTTCCCCGGCCTCATCAAGGTGTCTTTCCGACCAGGAGTGTTACCGATGTAAGCGAAGCATTCCCGATCAGTTTTACTGCAGTATGCGCTTCACACCTTCCTGCAATACCTGGAAAGAATAATCGCTGCTCGTGTGCGACTGTGCTCCTTTTTCCGAAACACCACCGCTGAAAAAAGCCACTCTTCATCTCATCTTTTTATCTTTCCCGGCTTTCAGAGCCAAACCTGTTGTGAAGGGTTGGGGGGAGCGTGGCAGCTCCCTCCGGTGCAGCCCGGGCTGCCAAACCTCGTTTCCCTCAGAACCGGGGAATGGGGAGACGCGGGGCAGCCGGGGAGCCGGCGTTGGGCTTCTCGGTCTCCGCCGGGGGAAGGAGCGGGGGCAGCCCGCAGGTAACTGATACACAGGGGGGAGGTGGCTGCCAGGAGCCTGAGGGACCCCCCCTGTCCCACCGCGAGGGAGCAGCTTCCCGCTCCTCCAAACGGTACCCGGAGTCCGAAGCGCCCTCTCTTCCCTCCCCGGCACCCAAATAAAGCGAGCCCCTTCCCGCGGCCCCCGGTAACTCCCCGTGCCCGGCTGACGCTTCCTAGCTCGGGAGGGAAGGAATGGAAGGAGCCACCTCCTTCTCCCGAGGTGCTGCGGTACCCCGCTACACCCCCCGACCCTGCCCCCGCTGGGGACAGCCGCTCCGTTTCCTTCCTTCCCCGCCCTCCTTCCCTCACCGCCGCCGCTGCTCCCGGCGGCCCGAGGCGGCGCAGCGGCTCTGGCGCAGTCTCGCGACACTTCCCGCAGTGCCGAGCTGAGCCGCGCCGCTCGCTTCGGTCGCTTCGGCAGCGGCAGCAGCAGCAGCAGCAGCCGCCCGCGGCGGGGAGACCCGGTCTCCTCGCACCCCTCTCCCTGCCACACGGACCGGCCGGCACAGGGGGAAGGCGCCTACCCCCGCGGCTCGGTAGCAGGAGGCTCTGGACGCACGGGCTCGGCCGCGCTTTCTACTGGGCTGTTCTGCCCGGCGGCAGCGGGGACCCAGGTGACTGGCAGAAGCTGAAGGCTGAGCCCCTTCTCTCACCTCACTGCTTTATTTTTTTTATTATTTTTTTTAACACACATATATATATACATACGCTGAGGGAAGCCGAGGTGCTGGTAGCAGGACGCAGAATGCAGCCTGGCCGCAGCGGCTGCTAAGAGCGGCGGCCGCCGGAGGAGGGAGCGGCTCTGTCAGCAGCCTCTTCTTCTCGTGGCGGCGGTTCAGGGCTGTCTCTCGCCCCTTTCGCCGTGGCCAACAGGCTCAAACTTTCAGCCTGTTTCCGCCGCCAGGCAAAGCCCAACTCGACATAAATGGGTGAGTTCAAGCCGTCGGCTCTGAGTTGGCAGTGCTGGGGGGAGGAGGGGGGACACCGGCTGGGGCTCCCGCCCGCTGGCTGGGGTGCATACCGTCGCCGCGACGGAGGGCCGGGGGCGGCGAGGAGGGAGCTGGCCGCCACCAGCCTCTGCTTCTCCGCCTCATGGCTTTTAACTTCTCCTCCCCTCCCTCGGCCGAGTCAATAATTGTTTTCATGTGACAGGCGGAGAGGTCGGGATGTGCGTCGGCGGGGCGAGGGCCGGGAGCCCTTCGGGGCTGCCGCGGTGGATGATCTCGATCGGGGCTGGCAGGGTTAACAAGCCGTCCTGAACACCGGCTTGGCCGCCCGACTTTGCCGCCTTCCCACCGGGCACAGCCAGCCCGTGTCAGCTTGGGGTGTGGTAGCGCCGGGCCGGTCGGGGAGCTGGGGAATATGGGGAGGGGGGGGGAAGGAGGTACCTCCGCCCGGGCGCGGTGGTTTTTGCTCTTTCGGCCGAGGGGCTGTGGCGAAGGGAGCTGAGGGGGGGGCGCGGAGCGGCCTGCGGGGACGGGACGTGCCGTGCCGCCCTGCCGCGAGGGGGCGGCCGTTGGGGCTGTGGCACGGGGGTCGTTGGAGCCGTTGCAGGGGGAGGCGGTGGCGTTCGCGCTCCACAGCCGCTGCCCGTGAGGTGGCTCCCGCGGGCTTCGGGAAGAGGCTGCGTCTGCCCGCCCGGCCCAGGCTGGGCAGCGCCCCATACCTGTGCTGTGAGGGGTAGGTGGGCAGCGGGAGGCTGGGGGATGAACTGAGTTGTTATGAGGGGGGCGAGGAGGCGAGGCAGCGGCGACGGTGCCAGGCGCGGGCTGGCTGAGCGATGAGTCCCGGGGAGTCACCAGAGCGGCGTTGGCCCGCGGATCCCTCTGCCCGGCGCTTTGCCCGGCAGAAAATGACGGATTGGAGGGAACAAAAGAAAGCGTCTGCTGTTGGTAGGCAGCCCTGGGTGTACCCGTCGACCGGCGTCTGAAGGCAGCGGCGAGCGGTTCTCCGAGATACCAGCGTTTAGATGTCCTCGGGTCCCCGGTTGCCCGCTTTGCTCCCGGTGGCGTACATGCTCTTGGGCTGTGGGGGAACCTGAGGGCATCGCTAAAAGGACTCGGTGTAACGCATTACGTGGGCAGACATTTTACACAATTGTGTAAATCGTTGTAATACAGTGACGTTGGGAATATCGTGGGGAAAAAAACCACAACGCGTCCCTTTGTTCTTCGAGAGATTAGTTTGCGGGGTGCTGTCAGAACTGATACACAGCTGCTGTACCTGTACGTTACAAGATTAAGCACTAGGTTTTTTTCAGTATTGACTTTCAGTTAGTCCTCTAGTTGGGGCTGAAATGAGTCCATCCCTGTGCAGCTCATTCAGCTGTATTGATCTGGATGAACTCTGATGCTGCTGACAGTGGGCCAGCATCCCAGACCGCCACATTTAATTGGGTGCGTCGTGGAAGACTCTGTTAGGGTCAGGTTGCCTTCTAGGTAGCACAGCTCTCAACTTGTGTAGCAATAGGTGAGATTTGAAACATAGTGGAGTAATGAGGTGTCGGGTTTATAACTGCTGAATGGAGCAATGTCTGCCTTCAGGAGGCATGTCACATGATATAATTTTTAAAATAAAGTTATTTCTCTTCTCATCTCTCAGAGCAGGGCTTTTTTTTTTTTTCCTTTGTATTGTGATACAATAAGGCTTCTCTGAATTCTGCTTCATCCATAATCCAAATACTAGCCTTTATTTTTAGCTTCACAATACAAAAGATTATTGAAAGCAGTAGAGGAGCAGTGAAGTTACTTGCACTGATAGAGCTCTAGAAAGGTTTTTTAATGCTATAACTTAGTTGGGAAGGCTCTTGTTTCCCCTGGGCTGCCCGTGATTCTATAAATCTGGCTCCTTTAAAGCCAGTCAGACTTTTCTTTGCAAAATAGGACTGGAGAGAAGGTAGATATGGTTTCATTGTTGTTCGTATATTTAAATGGCAAGTGATCCTTGGGCTTTAAAAACAAATAGAAAAACTGTGCAAGGAAGCGAAGATATGAGTAGTATGAAAGCAAAATCTCTGTGAGAAATACAGTGAAAACAGATTAAAAGCATTTTTAGCATTGTTAGCATTTTTGAAAGCTATTTCAGATGCAGAAAAGCATAGGTGAATTCTTTGCATGCTACAGTGTTAAGATTCTAAATGTTTTACCTTTAAATTACTTGTATGCCTTCCATATTAACCATTTATATTTTCTGTATGGCACTGCATATTGTTATTAGTCCGCTCCTATGTGCCTATATATATGTGTATGTTGCACATATGTGTGTGTTAAAGTTCAGCATGTGTCCCCAAGATTTTTTACAGCACATATGCCAAACCTTATAAGAAATACAGCTTTACTGAGGTTTTAAGAGCTCTTCCATGACATTATGGTTAAAGTATTTTAAAGTGAATTGACTTACACTTGGAATGGACTTGTCTGAAAAGTAAAGTGAAATAGTGATGGTAGTTAATATAAAAGGGGGAGTAAGACAAAGACCTTAATGGTAATGGTGAATGCAATGGAACAAGCTTGGTCCCCTTCCTTAAGTGTCTGAGAAATTAAGAGATCTGGATTTGTGTGTGTAGTTGTTTGTTGTTGTTTTGGGTTTGTTTTGTTTTAAGAATCCTTAGGAGTTCTCTGACCATATGTAATTTTCAGTCTCATTTGCAAGAGCTTTGCATGACCACACATCAGTCCTCCTGAAATTGGAGATCCAGAAAACAAAGTAAAATTGACAAAGGAAAAACTGTTTTGATACTGCTTATCAAATTTAGAAAACGCAAGAGTACAAGTCTGACTCTACAAAGCAGTTTTTAACTACAACCTTTACAAGTCAGCTGATGATGTATAGCTCCTTGTGACAATCAAGACACTCCAGCTTCTGTGGGTGAAGGGAGATCCTTTTTTCTGCAGTGCTGTCATTGCTCATCTTCAGAGCACAACCAGATTACTGCATTACATGGGGTAGGGGTCCTATATAATAATACAGCTGTGAAACTGAGGAGTTGAAGAAGCCTTCATCGTGGTTGTTGTAAATACCAGGTTAACAGTTTGTTAACTTTATTTTTTCATCTTATTATTTTTCAAGGTATTGTTACAGCTTTTCTGTTGGGAAAGGGAAAGAGAGGATATGTGTCTTTTGTTTACATGAAAATACATTGATCACTTCTGCTGCTGCCATAGTTAGGAGTTTGGATCCAGAGATAGTCTTGTATCCTTAGAATCAGTGAGATTATTAATACTGGTGGACAGCTATTATCTGCAGGGTTTTACATTAGTGGCTGAGAAAGATGCTTTGCTGTGAAATGCAGCAGCTAGTTTGTACACACCACAGGAATGTTACATCAAGAAGTCAGGTAATTAAAAAAACTGAATCTATGTGAGAGTCTGAGTGTTCTGAACTACTTGCAATCTATTTTTCTGTTTTTCCCCATTCATCTTTTCTTTCCCTTTTCAAATTTTCCTCTATCCCCTGCCCTCAAGTTCAGCTCTGCTTCCTTCGTAAAGCCCTCCGATTTTATCTTTTTTTCCCCCTCTCTTCACTTCTCTTTACTTGTTTCAGCCATGCCACTTCCTCTTTCTCCTTCTCTCTTATCGGAGCATCAACAGAGGGAGCACTCTGAGCACATTTCCTGCCTGTGGGGCCACCCTGACCTCCAGCAAGAGAGCTGTGCTTGCATCAAACTTCTGCTTGGCCCTGTAGGGAGGATTGGAGAGTGCTTGCTGCAACAGGAGGCTTGAGGAGTTTACCTGCTAAACTCTAAAAACTCTACAGCCTTCTGCAGTAAAGCAAAGCATTTGTGAGCCCGGAGCTTAGCAGAATCTGTATGAATGGCACATGGAAGGTGGGAGGTGTGTTTGGGTTCTTGACTGCTCTGACAAACTTTTCTTTCTTGAAAAGTTTTCTTTCCAAAATAGTGGAGATTTGGGTGCCTTTCAGCAAAAATGGATGTAAGGCATTTTTAAATAGTCAGTTGCAGCTGATTAAGGAAAAATTATATAAAAAGGTGGTTAGCATGATTTTTTCACTTTGATTTTTTTTTAAAATAACATTTTAAGCAGCTGTAAAGTGGCTTTATATAGGTATTGTTGTGTAAAAATCCTCTCCAACCTGTAAAGTTTTTAGTCTCCTCCTCATATGGGCTGCTACTCATACTAATTTTTTAATTGTTATTGGTAAATTTGTTATAACAAAGCAGTTGCACTGGAGCTGTTCAGGCTCTGATTTCCAGTTGTTTGGTCACAATATTTATATTGTCTGTGAATGTCTTCACTGTCTGAGTTAAAGTAAAGTTTTCATAAACTGTGATAAAATATTTTCAGTAACCTATATAAAATTTCACACAAAAATAGCTGGCACAAAGCTTTTTTCCCTAAAAATCAAGAGATAATGACATTCCTGTCATAAAAGGTTGTCAGAGCTGCCTTCTAGATTGATCAAGGTAGGGGTTTGAACTGAAGAAATTTACATATACAAACATATCTATATATTTTATATGACTATGGAAACAGTTTTCAACTGTATAATCTGTTTTGTGTGTTGGTACCTCTTCTGCTTGACCCTTTCGATTAGCTCTTCTTTTCTCCATGTCTCCATTTAGTTGTTGTTATAGTTGTTGGGTTTTTTTAATAGTAACTTGCATTTGGATCAGAAAGTGTGGTAAAGAAATTAATTAATTGGTTTCTTAAAATAGCAGAATTATTGCTCTTTTTTGTGCTAATTAAAGATGCATATGTAGAAAATTCTGGTAGAGTTGCTAGAATTTATTTTTTTTTTCTGCTTGGTTTTAAGGAGCTATATGTAATAAAAATCTTGAGAAGCAGTTTTTTTGTTAAGGCTGAACACATATTTCTGTTTAAACTGCTACTAATGCAATATATGCAGTTTATCTGTAGTGGCATTCAGGTTGCTACTTTTGTAATTACTGTTTACTAGATGATAGAGAGGGTTTTTTTACTACTGATAATCATTCTACTAGTGGTGTATCAGAATTCATGCAGCAGATCAGTATTGACCTTGCAGATAATATGTTGCCTCCTTGAAGCACTTGAAGGGGAAGGGGTGCAAGTGTTAGGAGGAGAAAAAGGAGAGCTTGGTAATGTGACATGAGCAGCTGAAATTTCAGGTCTGACATGTTAGAGATCACTGAAATGCTGAAAGTGGGTTAGCCCTGATGGGATCAAGGGAGACAACAGCCACAGAGATGGTATCTATTGTTTTGCTCTGATACTGCTGTCATAGAGCAAGCTCATAAAAAACAACGGTGGATTTTGGATGATTCCTGTCTGCATTTTTTTTTTGTTTGTTTTTAAATCACAGAATACAAAATCCTGGACTAGGGTGTGGAGGTTTTCCCTGGATGCAGAAGCAGGAGGTTGTTGTAGGGCATATCTATGTTCTGTACCCTGAGGAATGGTGAAAGAATATATTAGGGGGAGGGGAACCAGAGAGGAGGTGAATGTCAAGATTCAGTAATTCAGCTAATGTAAAAGTAATTGCTGACAGTCTGCTTCACAGAGAGAGGAAACACAATAAAAGCTTTAAGTCCCTATATGTGAGGGAATATGTAGTACTGCAGTTCAATAGCTGTGGGTTGCATTAGCAAATGGAGTTGCCTTTTTCTTTCTTTATATTTTTGGTAATTGAGAAGCATCAGTAGAAACCAACTCTTGAGAAAGCAGTGGTAATGTCCAGATAGGAACTGTATGGTAAGACGACTGCTGTGTTCCTCAGCTATGCTTTGTTCCTAAGATAGCTTCAGCTTAGAGAAAGGAGCATCCTGGACAATGAGGGGTGGAAAGGATGTCTTTGTTCTCATTGTTATGGCAGTTTGTATTCCATTGGGAGTGTCGCTGAGAATTTTTGCTTCTGCTATAGGATGAAGAGTTGTCTAGAGTTGTGGATCAGAAGTTATGTCTGTGCTGAAACTATTCTAACAACAAGGGTAATGCAGTATAAAAAGCTGAGCAGTTACATAAAGAAAATTTCTGTAACTTCTAATTAATCTGTAGTGTCTTTGTAAAGAGATGCCTTTTTAACTTTGCCTTTGAATTTCATTAGAAGTATTATACAGAGGGGAAAAGTTCCTCTTTATCTCCTTCTCTCTTTCATACTGTGCAGTTAAATCACATCTGATGCTTGAAAAAAGCTCATACCAAAACCAGTGTAAGAATATCTATTTGAGAACCAAAGTCAACATTGGTCTACAACTCCCCAGGAAACTGAAACTTTTTCAAAATTGTCCATAGAGATTTGTTACATGTGTTGCAAGTCCAGACCCAACTTGATCCCACAGCAGAGGTGTTGGACTAGGTGATCTTAAAAGTCCCTCCCACCCCAGATCACTCAATGATCTATATTTAGTGAGCTTTCAGTAGTCACACTGCTCACATTTAGAAATTGGTTTGTGTCCCACAAGTTATTTGTAATAAGTGAATTTATGTGACCTGTCTTCCAAAAAACCCAACCAAAATCAACTAAAAAAACTTGAAGTAGAAATCCCCATGATATGTTGTGTCCTCTGCCTGTAGCTTCCAGGATTTCTTCTGGCTTGCTAATTTAAAAAGCAACATGTTGGTGTTTTTCATCGGTAATGATGTCTCCTAAAACCACACCCAAATCACTTCAGCTTTCCTTTTTGGTTTGGTTTTGTGGGGAGAAGTTCTTAGAGGTCAGTGCAGCTGCTGGTGCTATTCCATGCTGCACTGACTACCAGTGTCATCCTGACTTTCTTATACGTAGCACTAGACTAGACAAAGCAGCTAGATTTATAAAGGTTTTAGTTAAATGTAGAAGTATTGGAGTATAAATGTACATGTACAGAACTTTTTATTTTTGAGCCAAATGTAAAACCATTCTTTGGGAACTCTCATCTTAGGTTTAAATCAAATGTCCTCTATCTGCAGTTGCTGATTCATCCTCACTATCATCAGGAAGCATTTTTAATAGTCTGATAACTTGGCACTTGGATTTTTTTTTTTCTGTGATAGGCTTGTGCAGCACTGAAAGTTTTGCTACCCTTGGGGCAGATACAAAACTGGCAAGCAGCAAGACCTCAGCTTAATTTTTCAGTGTTTTTTTCTCATTCCTGCTGTTCTTTCTGTGAGGTCTCATTGAGCTCTTACAGAACTGTGAATGCTTTTCTGTCTATTTCCCACTGTAGAAAGGCAAACCAGAAATTGCCAAGTACATATGGAAAAATATGCCTTTATTTTGTGGCTTCATTATGACAAGGTTTAAAAACGTTTTCCTGTCAAATACAGAATGTTTTTAAAAATGTTTTAGCTTTGGCCTTATGTTTCCAAATGCAAGGACTAATGATTTGCTTTGGAAGAGTGGTGATGCTTATTTGCATCTACTTTACTTTGCATTTACATCTACTTTAACAAAGCTTTATGAAGGAAGATTGATTACCTTGATATTTTTCTTTTTCATCAGCCATTTCCTATGAATGTGTCCTTATTGTCATCACCAGTTTTACAGAGAAATATCTTATCAAGACCTTTCACTGGGCAAGACCATTTTAATTTCCTGTGGAATACTCTGGGTACTGCATTTCAGTGAGACTGCAGAGTTGCACTGTTTCTTGAGTACAAATATCTGATTATTCTGTTTAAAATGTCATATTTAAAACAACCAAACAAACCAATACCAAACACCCAAACCAGCCAAAGCCCTCAAACAACTTCTATCAAAAAACCCAAACCCTGGAAGCACAATAACTTTCTCCCCATCAGCTTTTAAAAGACTGGGTAAAGGGAAGGAGAAATGGGTTTAGAGAGGAAAGCGTTCTAGCAAAGGTTAAACTTGAGAAGTGTGAGGTGTATGATCAAGCAGTTTGTGATAGTGGATATTTCTGAACATCCAAGAGTGAGCACCAGTACTTCCAGGCAGTGTGATCCTATGAACTGGGAAAAGAAAAATGCACTTTGTGAGGTCTGGCCTGGTAGCAAGCAGTATGTGGATCATTACTTGCTGATATAACGAAAATCTGAATTTCCGTTCTGGGAGAGCACAAAATATGTCTACAAATTTGTAAACCCTCATTATATTAAGGATTTTTTTCATTAATAGCATAAGCCACACTTTAGTCTTCAATTTTAATTTTTATTCAAGGAAATATCAAGCTGCCAACAGTTGCTGAAAACACTGACTCAGTATCTTACAAGCTTTGCTTCTTTTATGCCCATGGTTTTAGATTGCTTGTGGGAAAGAAAGGATTAATCACTGTGTAATCTTGAAATCTGGAGTTGCTTCAGACTTAGATATTTTTATATTGAAATCAAATGGTTTAAACTGCTAGCTAGTGGATCTATGATTTTGATATAGTTTTGTTGTGGTTTTGTTTTATGAAATGGGTAACATTAACTTTGATCTCATTTTAAGATTCTAAGGCATTTGCTGTATTGAGCTGATAATTTGACTACTTCAGTCAGTACTCTTCAGACTGATACTGCAGTATTTGCTCTTTTAATTTCATTGTTAATTGCTGTATTCTTAGTGTTGGAAATGTGTTCTTTGTAGCTCTTTTTAATTGTTTGTTGCTCTTTTTAATTGTTTTTAATGCTCATCTGCCTGGACAGCTGGCAGTTTCCTCCTCTGTCCAATAATCTCTTCTGGAATCAGAAAGTTTATTTTCCTTGAAACTTTGTATTAAAGTCCTTTGTATCTTCTGATCATTTAATTCATAAAATACCTTTATTTAGCTGCATTTAAAAAGTTTAAATACACTTGCACATTTACTTTGAGCACTTTTTACAACTTGAATGAACTTTGTTCTGTCACCTCATACTGCCTGTCAGCATTACTCACTTTAATGTGCATTACGCATACTACTTATTTTAAAGACTACAGTTTTTGTGTGCAAAGCACCTATAAATAGCTATCATCTCAATTATCTGACTGTGGTTCATGGAAGAGTGAGATATCATGTCATTTAGTTCATGATGAATTAAGGTCTGACAATTCAAAGTCATCTCTGCTGGATCCAGAGTCACGAGAGATCTATTAATGTGCATTCTTCCACAATCCATCTGATAGTTTGTTCACAGTTCTGCAGAAAATAGTGTTGTTTCTTCCCATGTGTTTCTTACTCCTTCACCTCATTCTGTCAGAAGGCAGCTACTCCTTTTCCTATTACTTGCAGAAGTGAGTTTATGCTTGGGGGGGTTTGTTTGTTTGTGTCATTGTTTTTTTTGTTTTTGTTGTTGTTTTTAATCTTCATTATTGTTTCTCACCTGTTTCTCAGGAAAGATGAAAGATGCTCTTCACCTTTTTTTTTCTTTTTTTTTTTTTCCTTGTTAGATATTTGATGCTCTGTCATCTTTTCATACACATTTCCTTCAAAATCATCTTCTCTTTCATCTGTCTTTCAAGTACACTGCCTCTTTTTAGGAAACCTTCGTATGTACGTGCACACAGTCACAAAACACCCTATAATAAAACGCAAAGATCTACAGAAATCTGAAGACTGTTTGATGCAGCAAAATTGTGGATGATTCTTTTTGAGTTTTGCTTTGGAAATAGGGAAACAAGAAACCTTCAGCTTGTTTCCTATAAGTACTAGGTGAGGAAAGAGAGGGACTGGTTATCTTTTAGAGACCACTGAGTACTCTAAGACTCAGAATTGATACCCTGGGAGATAAATGCTGAGGTGTGTGTTACAGATTGTGTTTTGCTAGCCACCTTTTTGATACTTCCTGAGGAAGGAGAAAAATGTAGAGAAAAATAGGTTGTGGAAGTTAGCAAAGCCAAATGTTCAAGTTCCAGTGGATTTTAAGTTGGAGAACCTAAAAGCAGGATGTTGCTATTTAAGTAGTGTTTCAGTTCCTGTCTGTTAAAGCCTGTCAGTCTATGTCTCAAGAACCAAAACCCAGGAGCTGATGTAAGTGCAGCATTACATGGCAGACATCTTAAATACAAGAAATGCTCTCTGCCTCTCTAGACACTCTGGAGTGTAGGATTAAATTTGGCTTCTGATCTCCTTAGTTCCAAGTGCTTAGAGTAATGAAAACAGAGAAAGTTATTAGAATATTTATTGCAAATGGATGGAGTTCAGGAATCATTTTCTTAGATGAGACAGAAGTAGAGTTTTTTGCATAACCTTGGAAGAAATGCTCAAGGTGGATAACATTCAGTGGTGGTGTTATCCCCATCCTCTCAAGTTTTCTTTGTTACGTGGTTTTAACCTGCACACTGCCTCCTGAATGCTGTAGAAAGATTCTGTGCCAGGATCCAAGGAGTTTCTACTTCCCTTGAATAGAATCTGCCTTATTGTCTCTTCCTTGTCCACACACTTTGTTCCAGACAGTACCAGTGTTAGAAACTGTGGGTAGATGGGAGGAGGATGTGGGAAGAATAATTGCACATAAAACAATAGGCTTCATTGCTTCTATTTATGTTTACTTGGGTTCCAGGGAGCCCCATCCTGCTGCTTCCTCCTCTTTCTCCCCGCATCCTCAATGCAGCAGTGGGCTCTTCTGTCTAAATGCTGACTATTGTTTGTGCTTCTGCTCCATACGCAGCTGTGCTGAACGTTCTCATTCAAACAGCACACAGTGGCTCGAATTCCCTGTTGGAACAACACTGTCATCAGGTCACAAGATGTTCTTGCTCTCAATGAAAGTCAGTGACAGGCTTTCAGACATGCATGTTTGGCTTGCATCAGGGTTGTTCTTCTAAGGGAGAACTCTATGTACTGTCTCCTTTTTGGAAATATTGTTGTCATAAGCATCAACGAAGATCTCTTGCAAGTGAGAGTGAGTGTTTCTTCAGGTAAAGGAGACTTCCTGAATTCTCTCTCTTTGTACCAGAGATATCTGTCAGAAGAGCTGTGTCTTCTACTTGCAGCATAAGCTCTGCTTTCTGAAAGGCTTTTACCTCTTTCAAAATCCAGAAAATATCTCCAATAGAAAATAAACCAAAAAAATGTTAACAGAAGTGCCTCCTTGCTCAAGCCTAATTGACATGGAAATTTGAAAAGCAAAATAGAAAAGCTGTGATGTGGGAACATTTTTGTTCATAAGAGTGTGAAAAAGTATGTTGGTTTATGAATTCCATTTATTGTGACATCCAGAAGGAATTACCTGCAGAAACTGATTTGAGCTGAGAAAGCGGAGGCATTAAAGATACCATCTAAAACTTATTTCTCCAGAATTGCATCCTGAATTCTAAAATTGAAATTTGAAAGCTTTTTAATGCACAAGGTCACCACATATTATCTGATATGATAGTAAAGTTTATTTGCCCAGGGGTTGTCTGGAACTTGTGAGTCTTTATATACATTAATTTCTGTTCCTAAAACAGTGCATTTTTTTACAGCATTTTTGCTCTTACCTGTTTGAAGGAGAATAAAACAATTTTGTATAAAAAGACAAGTTGATAGGGATTATGAGCTGCAGTCTTATGAGTCTTTAGTATGAATCAAGAAAAAATATTATATTGGTGGGTGGTAAAGGTGTTATTTAATCAAATGTGTCCTACCTCCAAGCACTCCTACCCTGCCTTCCATTGTTGCCCACATAATTAAGGAAGTTAGGGTGTTGGTTTTTTTAAACACTTTAGGTGGGTTTGGGCTGTCTTTCTGTATGATATAAAGATAAGTGGAGATGGTTTAATGCTGGCATGTAAATGTTATATTGGACCATAGTGGTGAAACGCAAGCTACCTGTGGTCTGAGCTCTTGTACTTGGAGCTATGAGCCCTGGCACACACATAGCTTTTACAGCAGCCCTGGTATGTGGAAGCACAAGAATAAGTGTCCTTTAACTTACAAATTATGAAACTGCTGAGGAGTTCCTTATTGGGCCTGACCTTCCTCTGAATGTTTTTAGATTGAAGTGTTTGGATTGATGTAAAAGAATGTTTGAAGAAAAAAAGAAAAAAGCTGTTTATTTTTCTTCTGCACCAGGCCCAGGTTCTCACTATTGTACAGCTGATCTTCTCAAGACAGTTTCTAATGCATCAGTTAGAACATGGAAGCAGTTTGTAGTCTTAATATTTGACAGGTCAGATCACAAGAGATGCTGCTGGAGTGAGTATTTTGCAACTGCTGTCTTTAAAAGAATGTAGTCATATGAAACTGAAGGAGAACTGAAGTTTTGAAGTCATTGTAAGACACCATGCTTATATGCAGCTGGCATTGCACAGCAAAGTACTGTAACTTCTGTGATTCTATGAACATAGTCCAAGGATTTTGGCTGTATTAAGCAGTTGCTGCCAGCAGTCTCTTCTTGCAGAAATTGCCTCTTCCAACAGCAGTAATACCACAACAGGATGTGTCTGTGCACCATTTTGCTGTCTAGTTACTTAATATAAACCCATCTTTATCGGTACTTCAAGCAAATGTAGCTAAGATACAGAGAAAATATGTCATATTCTCCACATCCTCCTCCTGTGCAAAAAGGGTTGCTACTTTTGGCAAAGATATGGGTGGTGATAGTAACAGCTTAGGAATCTGTAGTGAAATCCTCCGAGCTCATCTGAGCTCATAATTACAGTCATGCTTGTAGTCTGATTTTAAAGAGACGAGGTGAATGTTACTGTTCTAAAAGCTCTGAAGCTTTAACAATTAAACAGGATACAGCACACAATATGAAGAGTGTGAACAAGTTGTTGACCACAACCTCTTCTTGTGTTCCTGGGAGTTAAATGATGCCACGTCATATCCCTGAAATGGTGATTTTCCCTGACTTTCCAATTTTTCTTTAGTTTGACCTTCTATCTCAGTGTGTGTGTCCATTGGCATCTACAAATGTTATCAAGACAACTTTGGAACTAGAATCACGTGGCATTTATACTGGACTAGTTCTTCTGTGTAACCTTAAACAGCAGTTATTTTCATGGCATCAGCTTTTCTATCCTGCTTCCTTTTAATGTTGATACAGTTGTTCAATAGCAATTCTCATTCATTTATCCAAATAATATTTTTTTTATATAGTTCTAGCTATATTTAGCTGTACATAGTCTTTCTCCTTTTTCTTCTAAAAAAGTAACTAATATCCTTCCTAGTCTCTCAGTTGCTTGAGAATGTGATTTAGAAACCACAAAAGCAGCATAATTAACAAGTTTTTAGGAATACCTAGTTTGTCAAATGGGAATTATTTGTCTTTGTTTGCTTAGTTTAAGTTACAGTCCTCTTCTTCTTTCCTGTTTATCCCAGCAATGGGTATAATCCTTTATACTTTTCAGAACTTAGAATTCTTTTCATGGGTATTGGAGGAGGCAGGTACTCAGGTTAGGATGATGATGTTAAATGTTTCCCTCCAGAAACAGTGTCTGCCATTTCTACTGAATGGCTTCTTGTGTGCATCAGGGGAGGAGCAATGTTAAAAAAAGTCGACAAAGTCTCAAGACAATGTTGCCTCTAAGAGGCACTGTAAAACTTCAGTTTAAGGTTAACTCAATGGGCATTGTCTGTAAACTTGATGACAATATGAATCAAAAGTAAGTTTGTTTATGAGCCCTGTATACTGGGAGCATGTGCAGTAGTTGAGAGGTGCTCTGGTTGACAGAACCACTGAATTACAGTAAGATTGATCTCTTACAGTAGAAATGGTCTGATTCAAGCAGTTTGTTGTCCAGTGTAGAAAGATCACTTTGCCCTGCGGGAAAAGATAAATTAATTAATGGAATATAAATGCTTCCCAGATTTCCAGACAAATGAATGACAAAGATTATTTATGTAGTCTTACTCTTTCAAAAGGGTTAAGGAGACTTGGACCAGTAACATTCAACATGTGTTTTTGGATCCAAAGTGGTAAGGCAGCCTTTGGAAATACATATGTAACAGCTGCCATTTAGAACTGACACCATCTCCTCTTTACTTGCTTACTCAGTAGTTGCATGTGCATGAATGTCTTTGATGATGAGATGTTTTTTGTGTGTGGTTTAAAAAGTTTTTATCAGAGATGAGAGGAGACCATATTGCTCTCTTCAGCTACCTGAGAGAAGGTTGTAGTGAGATGGGGGTTGGTCTTTTCTCCCAAGTAATAAGTGACAGGATGAGAGGAAATGGACTCAAGTTGCACCTAGGGTGGTTTAGAAAAATTACAGAAGTGGTCAGGCGTCAGAACCGGCTGCCCAGGGAAGTGGTGTAGTCACCATCCCTGGAGGTGATGGTGAGGTTGAGGACATGGTTTAGTTGTCTTGTGGTGATGGGTTTCTGGTTGGACTTGATGATCTTTGAAGTCTTTTCGAGCCATAATGATTCTATGATTCTGAGTGAGTGTGACATAATCAATTCAGTGAGAGGCAACTACTACGGTAAGCCTAAGAAAAGCTGAACGAATTAATAACATTTTTGAGACGTAGCTGCCTGAAGTTGTTTATCACAGAATTGCTCTGAGATTTTATATGAAAACTCCCCACTTGTATATAGAAATACATACACACTGGCTTACTGTTCTTTATTTACCTAACTTTAAATGTAGGATTTTTGAGATTAATTGTGATC
Source organism: Heliangelus exortis (assembly GCF_036169615.1). Taxonomy (NCBI): domain Eukaryota; kingdom Metazoa; phylum Chordata; class Aves; order Apodiformes; family Trochilidae; genus Heliangelus; species Heliangelus exortis. The sequence continues at coordinate 76,769,763 of NC_092422.1, read as the reverse complement.
ATACCAAATGCCTTCGCTGGAATATAAACTCTTTCTTGTCCTGCTGGGTAAATTCCACTAGAATAAATTGGTGTTTGTGTTTTTTAAAGGTTGGAACCAAGCATACCAGTCCTTCTTTGAAAAACGTAAAACTGGAGGACAGCTTGGGCGTTATGTCAGCTGGAGTGGCTTCAGCTCTGCTGTTGCTCAGGGAAGAGTCACATCAGGACAGCCCTAGATGAAGTGTTCAGTCTGTCCTCCAAATGAGGTTTTGGTTGAGGTCCTCTGCACAGCTCCAGTGTTTCTGTGTCTGCCCCTGTGTGGGTGTCCTAATTGCTCTGTGACTGGCGACTATGTTTCCAACAAGTGTACAGAATGGGTGAAGAACATCTGTGGCCTGTGGGAGGGGACTGTGACTGTGACATAAAAAGGTCCAAGTGCAGGATGACTTAGGGGCCCCTTCTATGACTGCTCTGCTCTTTGGTGGAATGATTCAGTGAAGGTACCATTCTAGGACTATGACCTTTAGCTCCTCCTCATTGCTTTCCTAGTGGAAATAGAAAAAATATAATTTAAACTGAAAGCTGTTGTCTTAGAAGAGGAGTTGCTGTTTATCATGTAGCATGGATTTAGCTGCTTAAAGATTGAGTAGTACAGGTTTTCCTTCTGCTACTGTTTTCTTTCCCCTTGAACTTTTCTTTTTCATGAAGCTGAACCCTTGCAAATACTTTTAGCAGAGTATTATTCCTGATAGTACTGAGGAAGAAAAAAATGTTAAAAAAATGAACAAAAATTGGAATTAGTTTTTCAAGAAAATTACAGTTCTTTGATAATTGCTTGAGATCAAGCAGATACAAAATGTTTGTTATTTTTTCTGCCACAGATGTGGTACAAACCTAAGAGCTCAAGCTTTCTTAGAAATCCCAGTTGAAATCTACATGAAAACTTTTAAGTTTAGTGGATTATTATGACTTGTTTTTTATATGCATTTCAGAGGTAGAACGTGGAAATGGGCATTTCCATTTTGGTAGAGATGCCTCAGAACACTGTTCAGAAACTCCTTCATCAATTATAAAGTGTAATGACCTTGAGAGAATTGATTTTACAAAATTCAGATTATTTTATTCTCTGGTAGAAGAGCCCCATCTGAGCTTTTCATCATTCCCAGATGCTAACAAGCAATTAGGTGTAATCATCACAGAGAAGTTACCGCATGATGCCTGAAATAGCCGTGATGGCTTCGGGTAGGGAAGACTTCTGGAGCCCCAGATGGGCATTCAGTAGTTACATCAGTGCAGTCCCCTTTCCTCAGTGCTGTGCCATCTGCATTAAATCCTGCCAGACCTTGTATGAATCTGTCTTCCTCCTCTTACCTCAAATATATTTGTACCACAGTATCCCACATGCGATTGGCCTGTCAATGTTTGTAGAGTCCAGAAAACAACAGCCTTGTAGATAATGCTTGGTCTTCAGCCTTCTGGCCCTCCAGGTCTGTGTTTGGAAACAAACATTGTTGAATGTAATGTAGTTTGATTTTTGATTTTGGGTTTTTTTTTTTTCAATTCATTTGGTCTAATAAAAGGTACTGATTTTTTTTTTTTTCTTCCTGGTGGCTCCTGTTGTTTTACTAAGAGTTTGATAGCAGATTCTTAGTTATATGGTACATGGTTGTATGGTAAAAGTAATGATTAATTTTTTTTTAAAGTATGCCCGTAGGCACTACAAGTATAGTATGTTCCCCAGCTTGTACCTACATCTCTCAAACAGAACAGCATATTTGAAATAAGACCATGTGTAGCTAGTGTTGAGGCAGATGGAATGCAGTGGCCAGATTGTTAACCTGTCATAAAATATACTTATAATGAAAATATTGATAAACGAGTATTTGCTACCAAATGTATTTTTGTAACTGTTCTGCAAGAAAAATGTGGCATAACAGAAAGGCAACACATTCCAACTTCTCAATTAATACATTTTGATATTTGATCAATTTACTATAGAATGCAAAGCCTACCGTAGTCACCCTGTAGTGGTGAATGCAGAGCGTGGCATAAGCTGGGATTGTTGTGTGATGCCTGTTGATTCTGTTAATCTTTCTTACTTCTGAATAGTTCTCTTTATGCAGAAGAGAAAAGCTCTTCAGTATTCTTTTCTGAGGAAATGTAATTTGAACATAAATTTAAGCTTTAGTGTAGAATTGCAGATAATTTGTCTACTTTCAGTTCTGTTTCTCTTTTCAGCAGGCAAGTAAAATGTGTGTGCTTGTCATTCACGTGAAGATGAGCCACTAGCAAAAGTGAAAACATAGAACTTAGAGAAGAGAAGCTCTTAACTCTGTGACTGCTATGTCTAATTGTATACAGTAGCTTTAAGGTCTGCATTTGTGTGTGAAACCATGCTGCTGCAGAAGGTGGTGTTGCCATATGGATGCTGTTACTTGGGTGGAATAGTGCCAGAGACTAATAACATTTCCATTGTGCCTACACACTTCAGATGTCAGTAGAAATGGATTTAATAATGTAGTTTTTGTTACGTGGTAGCAAATCTCAGTTTTGTTTCTTGTTTCATTTCTTCTTTGGAAAGATAATATACAGTAATTGAAAATAGCTTATACCGAGACACTTCTGTCTTCAAATATTGATGGCATTATTAAATGCATATTCTGACCAGATCAGTTTTAAGAGATTAGATTTTTACTCCTAATTTAAAATGTGGCAAGGAAACAAACTAATCAATAAGAAAATTGTAATTATCAAAGAAATAATTTCATATGTGCACATAAGACTCACCTGGGGAATGAAAGGTAGGAATAGCTGCACTTTTAATAATTTTTTTTTTTTCCTAGATATGCTTATTTTAAATGTAGCTGAGAGGTTACATTTCAGTTACTGGTTCATAGCATTAACATTTCAAATTTTGTATTTTAACCCCAAACCACTAAGCACTAAATAAAAAAAAAAAATCTTTGTCCCTGACATTTCAGTAATGAGTAGTACTCTGCCAGTCTCCAGCAGCGTTGGTAATAACCAGCTTTGATTCTGTTTCATGAGTTTTTATGTTGCTGTTTGGATTGACTGTAATATAAGGCTAGGAATAGCTGATTGTGTTGGCATGGGAATGAACATTGCCCTTTTAAATAAAAAAAAAACTACAATAGGTTTTGATACTAAATTTCATTCCTATAATGAAAAATGCTTTCTTTCAATGGAAAGGGTCTAATAGTTAGAGTTTGAAAGCTGGGGGAGGCTTGACTTCCAGGCATTATAGGGGGCACCAGAAAGAGAAGACTGATCTGTCAGCCTCAATTTTGCAGGTTTTTTTTTTTTTTTTTTTGCTTTTGGCTTAAAAGGGATTTGGGTTTTGGCTGTTAATATAGCAAGCTGTTTACCTTGGCAGAGCTGGGCATAAGACCAGCCTTTGTTGGTTAACAAATAAAATTAGTTTGAGCTTACTGTCCATGGAGTGTTTTCTCACATCTTGAATCACTGTGCAAGCTGTGACACTGTTTCAGTCCAGTTCTTGAGGAGGAATCTAGCACAGCATTTTAGGAATAAGGTATATTGTACTTGTACACATGGAGCCAAAACTCAGATCTGCTTTTTTCTTGGCAAGTTAGTGTTGTTTTCAGTGTCAGTCCAGCTTCCATGGAGATAAAATTGCACCCCAAAAGAAACAAAAAAGATAGGTTTAACTGGCAGAATGAATTTTTCAAAACATGTTTTAAGGAGGTGGCATGGTTTAGCATGCTTCAGAAAATGATCTTGATTTAAAAACTGCAACTGCATGGACCTATAAATTATAAAGCACTTTTAGCCTGATATACACTCTGCAAGTTTCAGTAGTGTGATAAATTAGAATTTGTAGTTATCTCAGAAGTACCTTCCTGTCAGTTTGTCACAATCTGCACATTTGTTAGGTGTGCTCTAATTCCTCTTTTCAAACTGCTCTTGGTTTCCTTTGAAGAGTTTATAAACATCTTGATTGTGTGGTCCATTTTTGGTGACTGGTATGTCTCCAACAGCTTACACACACTTATGTTACAGTAATAAAATTCTCTGAGAGGAGACAGCTTTTAAAAATATTTATGTGTTTTTTAAGAAGTGGATACTTTTATAGACAAAGAGCTTCCACAGTAGAGGGTGGGTTTTTTTTTTTTGTTTAATCAAACTTCCAATTAAAAAAAGAAGTGGTTAAAACAGCAGCAGCTGTCTTTATATGAGGGAGACAAACTTCAGGAAGATAACTTCAGTGCCTCCAGCCTACCCAAGCAGTTGTAGAGTCAGCTGAACAGCCCTATCATACCTTTTGGTCTTTCCTCCTGAGAGACCATAGCTAAGAAGAAAATTAAATTGTCAAAAATTATGTCAGTTTTAGAGCCTCCTTAAGGGAAAACTGCAGCCACAGCAACAGGTACTGGTACTCTTTTAAAATATGGTACTTGGAGAGTGGGAGAGATGTTTGCCTTCCTTCAGTATGTTTTGCTGCAATCTGAATGTTGAGGAATAAGAATCAGTAGCTTGAGCAAACCTGAATCCAGGCCCCATTGCCATCTCCCCCTTATAGCTCTCTAATCACCTCCTGGTTGCTTAGGGGTAACTGAGAGCAAAGCAGTTTGTAACTGCATCCACAGCAAAATGAGGATAGGATTTAACAGCTTCCTCAATGGGGAGGAAAAATAACTTGGCACGTACAAAAAGCAGTGAATAAACAGTGAGTCCTGAGAGCAAGTGCCCTCTGGTAGGCTGCTTAAAAATGAAGGATACATGGCCTTGCTTTCAAAAGGTGTTTCCTGTGGCTCAACCAAATTGGAAATACCCTGCTAAATAGTCTGAATTTTGCTTTTTTAAGACTGAGTGTTGCTGTGTTCTGTGGAGATAAATATTTTCATTGGTGTGAGACCTCAGTTAGGGTGTGTAACTTGGTGTCACTACCTGGATCCAGTCTTTGGGGACCTATTGTGTAAAAAACTTCTGAACCAACTTCACTGGTTTCCCTGGGGCAAAGTATATGTATGTGGATAATATTAATAGGAATGTTATATTTTAGAAACATATTTTCTTATTTTTATTTTCTCATTATTTTTATTTTCTCTAACTGGAATGGATAGTTAAATGCAACAGATTCTGTGGTTTTTGTAGTAGTTGGCCCAGAAGGGTTCCAGAAACTTTTCCAAAGGTAATGTAGAATGGCTGAATACTTGTGATGGTATGCTGCAGACCAAGAAGTTGGGTTTAAAAATTGGTTGTATGGTTAACCTCAAAGGGCTGGGCCTTCCAGATCCTCTCCAAGTTCCTAAGGCTTAGAGCTCAACCCTCAAGCTTTCCTGAGGGAAGAGCAGGCAGAGTTTGTGTCTCTTTGAGTGGAATTCAAGACCTCTAGAATGGCAAGTGTGGAAATCTTAAGTTTTTAACTTCAAACCCCAGGAGGAAGGCTCCTGCTCCACCTCAAGATCTGCAATTACAGAACAGATTCACTGTTTTTGTAGATGGTGAGGATCTGGGTGCTCCATCCAGTGAAACACCAAAGCTGTCTAAATCTGAGCCCTGCAGAAGCACCCAGAGGAAGTGACAAGAGTAGGGAAATTCCCAGTGCCTTACAGAGACTCCCAGCAGTTCACCTGACCTGTCATCTAGGGAGGCTTGTTGTTTGCCATGGGCCTAGATCTGGAACTTTGTGGGCAGACTGCCAAGGCTTTTCTGGCCCTCAGACTACTGCCCTCTCTTGTTCTTCCATATAGGGTTCAATGACACTGCCAGGAGTGATCTGAAAAGTATCAGTTGTAGCTGTGTGGCTCATGGGCAATAGTAAAGGGCACAGGAGCCTGAGTGTTTCTTTCTCCTTGATCCTTTCACTGGGAGGAAAGCATATGAGGAAGAGTGGACAGATCCTTCAGATGACAATTGGTTGAACAGCTGGTGTCAGCAACAGAGTTTTAGTTTTGGGATCGTGGACCCTCTTTGAGGATTGCTTGGAAAAGATGGGATCCACCTGACAATGTGGGGCTAAGACATCTTTGCTAACAGGCTGACCCACCAGTTGAGGAGAGCTTTAAAATAGTAATGGTGGGAGAAGGGGAGGATAATCAATTATCAAGTTGGCAAACAAAAGATGTAGGGCTATGCAAACAGTAAGAACCTTGTAATCCACAAAAAACCAACCAACCAAACAAAAAAACTGAAAGGGGTGATTTCCAAGCATATCCATATAAACAAGGAAGTGCCTTCCAAAATTATGGGAAAAATTCTTGTGCTCTTTCTGGGAAATCAGCATGGTAGCTTGATTCTCAGAAATATCTGTGTTCTCATGCGTATGGTGTGGGGTTCAGAGAAGAATAATGCAGTTGCAGAGTTATGATATCATTTGAATCATGAAAATATGATGTGATAGCTCACAGGACAAGAGTGCTGCACTATGGAATGCAGGTTCTTTGTGAAGGACAGGCTAGGAAGGCAAGGAAGGGGAGTTAATCTTCATGCAGCAGGGCAGCTGAAATCTGTAGTGCTCAGCTGTGGGACAGATGGTGAACCATTTGAGAGTTTGTCAAGTTAGGGCTAGAGGGCAGACCAATGTGGATGATGTTCAGATGGGTGTCTCTAATGAGGATGAAGTAGTTGATGAGATTGTCCTCAGACAAATGGAATAAGGCTCATGATGACCTTGCTCTTGTGGAGAATTTGAACTATGCTGATGTCAACTGGAGGTATAGAGAAGTTTGCTTGTGCCCTGGGTTTTAGCAGTCCAGGAAGTAGCTGGATGTGTTGCTTACTAGATCTTATACTTACAAATGAGGAAGAACTCTATGGGGATCTGGTGGCTGAGGGCAGCCTTGGCTGCACTGACCATGAAATGGTAAAGTACAGGATTTGGAGAGGAGGATGGGAAAAAGCAGAAAGCAGGATTGCAACCTTGGACCTTGAAGAGGCAATACTGTGGCCTATTCAGGGATCTGCTTGGAAGAGTCTCACTGAAGACAGTTGTGGACAAAAGAGAGCTACAGCTGAGCTGGTTGGTTTTCAGGGATCACATCCTCCAAGCTCAATAGTCATCCATCCTGACAAGCAGGAAAACAAGCAGGGGTGGTAGGACGCCTTCATGGATGAACAAGTCCATCCTGACAAAAATCAAAGGTAAAAAGAAGTACTGAAGGTGAAAGCAGAAAGAAGTGACCTGAAATGTGAAGGCAGAGGTAATGTCTGTGTGTGCAGGGATGAAGTTAGGAAAGCCAAAGTCCACCTGAAGCTGAATGTGGTGAAGGATGTTGTGGGTTAATTCCAGTGTGCAGTTTATCCCCACACAGCTGCTCTCCCTTACTCCCCCACAGAGGGATGGAGAAGCAAATTGAAAGGGTAAAAGCAAGGAAACCCTTGGGTTGAGATAAAGGCAGTTTAATAGATAAAGCAAATGCTGCTCCTGCAAGCAAAGCAAAATAAGGAATTCATTCTCTACTCTCTATCAGCAGAAAGATATTTAGTCATCTCCAGGGTTTCATCAAACAAAATGGTGATTTGGGGAGACAAATTCCATACATCCCAGTGTCCCCTTTCCTCCTTCTTCACCCTGGATTTATTGCTGAACACTCTGTCATATGGTATAAAATATCCCTTTGATCAGCTGAGGTCAGTGGTCCCAGCTGTGTCCCATCCCAACTTCTTGTCCAGCCCCAGCCTGCTCACTGTCCCGGCAGCATGAAAGACAGAGAAGACCTTGAGGCTGTGTAAGCACTGCTCAGCGATAGTTAAAACATCTGGGTGTTATCAGCACTGGTTTGGTCACAAATCCAAAGCACTATGCAAGCTCTTATGAAGAAAATTAACTCTATCCCTGCCAGAACTGTTACAGATCTGAAAGACAACAAGAAAGGCTTCTATGGGTACATGAGCAGTTAGAGGAAGACCTAGGAAAGGAGAGGGACTGCTGCTGAATGGGAATGAGAACCTTGTTACAGAGCTACTTGGTGCCTTACTCACTTCTGTCGTTAAAAGCAATATTGGCCTTTAGCAATCCCAGCCCCCTGAAACCAGTGGGAAAGTTAAGGGCAAGGTAGACCTACCCTCAGTGGAAGAGAATCAAGTCAGGGAATATTTAAACAAACTGGACATGTGCAAAGCCATGGCCCTGGTGGGGTATGTGCTGAGGGAACCGATTTAGGGAGGCTGCTCTTAGTAGTCGTTGAAAGAGCAATGGGATTGACACTCAGGCTGGAAGAGTTCCTCAGACTGTAAGAAAATATATGTAAAACCTGTCTTTGGGAAGAATAAGAAGCTTCCTTTTTGCTGAGAACTCAATTGGTCAGCCTCATGCTGACCCCTTGGAAGACGATGGAGCAAATAATCCTGAAAGCCGTTTCCAGACATAGGAAGGACAAGAAGCTTGTTGGGAGTAGTCAGCATGTATTTTAAAAAGAGGAAGTTATCACAAAAGGCTAACAGATTGGTCAGACATAAGATAAACTGTTATGGTGGAGGAGGGGAGGGCAGAGGTCATTGCTTATGTTGAATTTAGCAAAGCTTTTGATACTGTCTCCTGTATCATCCTTGTTGACAAACTGATGAAGTTCAAACCAAGTAAATGGACAACTAAGTGGAATAAGGTCTGCCTGAAGTGCCAGGTTCAGAGCATTGTGATCAGCAGCATGAGCTTCATCTGAAGGCTTGTCACTGGCTGTGTGCCACAGATGTGGATAATAGGTCCAGTTGTGCTCAGGATCTCCATTAATGGACCTGGATGAAAGGGCAAAGTGCACTCCCAGCAAGCTTGAAGAAGATGCAAAACTGGAAGAGTCTGACACACCAGAGGGTTGTGTTGCCATTCAGAGGCCTCAGCAGGCTGGAGAAGTGGGCTGACATGAGCGAAGGGATGTGCCAAGTCCTGCACTTGGAGGGAAACAGCCCCAGGCACTGTACAATCTGGGACTGAGTGTCTGGAAGGCAGCTTTGATGAGAGGGCCCCTGGGTATGTTGGTAGACATAAAGTAGACTACAAAGCAGCAATGTGTGCTTGTGGCACACAGCTTCTTGGAATACGTTAGGCAGAGCATTGCCAGCAGGTAGAGAGAGGTGATCCTTCCCCTTTCTTCTGCTGAGGCATACCTGGAGTGTTTTGTTTGGTTCTGGGTTCCCCCATACAAGAGAGCGATGGAGATGCTGGAGCAAGACCAGTGATGAAGGTGGCTGTGGGACTGGAGCAGCAGACATTTGAGGAGAATCTAAGATGGGACTTGAACCTGGAGGAGAGATGGCCCAGTATGGTGTAATCAATGAATACATTATGTAGTGGAGGAAAGAAAGTGGAGCCAGATTCCTCTTGGCAGTAGACAGTAAAAGAAGGAAAGGCAATGGGCATGAATTAAAATACAAGAAACTAAATGTAAGCATAAGAAAACATTTTTAACCTTAAGGGTGACTGAACACTGGCATTTCCATCCATAGAGTTATTCAAAACTTGGTTGCATAAGGCCCTAAGCAACCTGCACTGTAGTTGTCTCTGTTTTGAATAAGGGAATTTGGTCTACAGAGATGCCTTCCAACCTCAAATGGTTGTGTGATTTGGGTAGCAGTTAATGAGTTGTAATCTACTTGCAAAGTGATAATAAATGGAATACCACCAGGGGCTGTCCTGGGACCTGTTCTGTTTAATGTTTTTAACAGGAACTGGAGAAGGCAGTGGAGTAGACTCTTCCCAAGTCTGTGGCTGATTCAAAATTCAGTGGAACAGTTGATATCCTAAAGAGGGGAGGGGACCTGAGGGTAGGAGGGACTCCAGTTGTCTGGCTTGGAGAAAACAGGAGGTCCTAATAGTCTTACAATACCTGTGGTCCCACTTTGAACAGGAAGCTGAACCTGAGGTCCCTCCCAGCTTTAATTACTCTGATTTTTCAGTTCAGTGTTAAGTTTTTCAAGTTCTCTTTGTGTGTCAGCTTGTAATGCGTGGTACCACCCTTTCTCTTTTGCTGTGCATTTGGTAGTTTAGCGGGTCTCTTGTGAGCTGATTTTATAATGGTCTTGGGCTTCACAGAAGGAGCAGCAGATTCGTATTATCAGCTGTAGCCTTGTGTCTGGGAAGTCTCTGAAGCTCAAAACACTTTTTTAGCTATGACTTGCAGGCTCTGGGGAAAGGAGAAATATATTCAGCATTGTGTCTGTGTAACATTTTGGGGGTAGAAAGGAATAATTCTGCTTTCCTCTCATCTTAATTCAGTTTAGACCTCAGGACTTTTGTTATTTAGGCAGAATCTTTTTACTGCCTGTGGTGCAATGGTTAGCTTTGCCTTGTGAACTGTACTGCCTGTTTCTTGGCCACATTTTGCAGTTTACATAGCACGGTCATTAGTGCAGAAAGCACGTGCCAGTTACTGGTTCTCATTTTGCTGTTTCATTGGTTGAAGTGTTTGTTAGAACATCCTGGGGCATGGTTTTCCATTGAAGAGAACATGAGTAAGGCTTTATAATTTTGGCTATCCTTGACTTGCCAATCTGGATCCTCCTAGTAGATATCTGACAAGCCACCAAATGTAACTATTGCTGACCTATTTGAATTCCCTAGGTCTATTATTTTTCATTCTCCAAAGGATTTTTTTCTTGACTTACTTAATTCTCTGCAGAGACTTTGTTGTGTGTATGGTTTCAAGAGCTGCAGAATCCTCCCAGGAAAAGACAAAGACACAACCATATAATGATAGCAAGCTCACAGCACGTCTCTGTTTGATAGCAGACGTTCAGAGCAGTAGGAGTATTTAATCTTCAGATTTTCTGATGCATAAGCACAAGAAAAAGCATATTTTCCTTGCTTTGGTGAAACCCTGCAAGAGCATGTTCATGCAACAAAGCTCTGCATTTCTGTATAAACAACCGTGAAACTCAGCATGATGCAAAAAAATTTTGTTAAATACTTTTGAGGTTAATAGTGATGTATTTAGCAGAGAAACTGCAGTGGCTTGGGGTGCTTATGGATTTGAGAGCCTTACCAGAAATGAAGTGCTTTAGAAGTCCTGCAAACAAAAGCTAAAATATTGTCCAATAAATAAAAATAAACTTTGTAATGCTGCCAGAGAAAGATACTGCTGAAGCATCACAAATTAATTTCCTGTAAACAGTAAAGAAAAATGCATGCCATTTGTTGCCTTAACCACAACGGGCATTCCTGTGAGCTTATTTTTTTCCTGTGACTTCTCTTGTAGCAGTTAGCCACAAAATGCTATGATTACATGTTGCCTATTTGATGTGCTTTCCTCATCAAGCTGAATTTATAACTTCCACTGAGACTGTCTAATTGGATTGCTGTTTTCTTATTCCTTTAAGAGGCACGGAAACTTAAATGTAGTCAATAATTATGCATATGTGTGTTTCTCTTTTAGTGGAGGCTGTAGTGGAGTTTGACTACAAAGCTCAACACGATGATGAGCTGACGATCACTGTAGGTGACATAATCACCAATATCAAGAAAGATGATGGAGGCTGGTGGGAAGGACAGCTCAAAGGCAGAAGAGGTTTGTTCCCTGACAACTTTGTAAGAGTGAGTACAAAGTGGAACTGTTCTCGTGTTGTACGTATATGTTTTGTGTACTGTGCTGTTTAAGCTAAATATCAGTCTTTATATCATCATACTTCTTATATCCACACCCATAATTATATTGCAATACAATGTTTTATTCCGACTTACTTTGCTAAGACAATGTAGTTTTGATGTCCTCAAAATAAAAGTAGCTACCCCTACATTTCTCTACCATTCAAGTAATTATGTTTGACTCTGGGAACAAAGTGCTTTTTTTGGATTTTTCAAAACAGTTGCCTATAAAGACTGAAAAAAAAAAAATCATTACTTTATATTTCATGAAATTTACTGAATAACTTGCAGAAATACTGGCTTTAGAAAAGCCATTCAAAGTTTCATAAATATGTATCATTTTTACCGGGCATCTGTGTCTGTGTGCTTATGCCTGAACGTATGAGACTGGCTGTTAGTGCCTCTGGGCCTCCTTCATTTGTCAGTGAAGACCTAAGCTGTTAATTTCCATAAACCTCCACAACCTTGGCTCTCCGCTGTGGAAAAGAGAGCAAGAACTATAATAAATTACACAAATAAATTTTATGTTAATCTCTTACTACAGCACCAGAGGATCTTTGGAACTTTTTCCTTTCCAAATGCATGTGTCTTTTTTTTTCTTCTTTTTTTCCCCTCTTTTTTTTTTTTTTTTTTCCACTTTTTTTTTTTTCTAGCTGTGTGAGCCTCTTGGTGTTTAGACATATGCACATAATGAAGATATTTCAATTTATTTAATGTTGCATACATTGCAGTAATATGGGGAAGTGATTCAGTGACAAATGGGAACATGGGAGCCTCAGGTGTTTCTGTGGGTAAAGACATACTCTCATCCTAATCCTTGTTGTCATTGCCAAGAAGAAAGAACAGCTCTGTGTCTGTCAGGCAGCAATGATTAGGATGAAGTAAGAGGATCAAGGAGATGAAAGGGAGTGGAAATGGAAAATGGATACCCTGCTTCCAGTTATCCTCTGAAAATTCACATCGTGGAGTAGGAGGAAGAAAATACTTTGGGAGTCACTGTGTATTGATGTTATTTTTCTGCTTGGACTCTGAACTGTGAAGTTCTGTGGGACAAAAGCAGAGTTCCTCAAAGCTTATTGATGTTTGAAATCTGGTTTTGGGAGGCATTTGATTTCGTGTCCTAAATAAAAATAGCCTATGAATAATGTTATGAAAATATAGTATGAAGTATTAAGTATGAAAGTTTGGAAGTTCTCCCCTTAGTACCTAATTTTCAAGGCCTCTTATTTCCAAAATTACTTTAAACTGTGACATCCTGTTACATGATTGAAAAATAAATAGCTTAAATAAATAGCTTAATCTCAATAGAAAGTTCTAAAAGAGTAGTAAATGTTTTGGATTTTGTGCTCTCATAAAAATATGCTTTTTGCTCTACTCTCCCACTTTTTCTTTTTTTTTTCTTTTTTTTTTAATCAGTATCCAGGGCTGTTTTCTAAAGAACTACCACATTAAATTCTTCCTCATTCTCAGCTTGAACATGAAGTCAAGTATGTTTTTCTTAGTCAATCATTTCCTCTCTAAAGTAAGTGATGTGGCGTGAAAGATACAAACTTCCTAGAAGTATAGTTAGTTTGTGAATATCTTGAGTGAAAATGTTTATTTTTCTTCATTTTTTCTTGTGTAAATCTCCTTGTATCTGGAGAGCTATAGTCAAACATAAAGTAATCCCATTAAAAAGCTCATTGAGCATAATCATTCTGTCCACTAGGGTTATAAGTAAACTTTCTCTTTCAGTAATGGAAATGTTTTTAACAAGTGTATGCAGAGTTGAGCTCACCAGCAGTCAATCTGTGCTGCATTGCTGTTCTCTTGTGTCAGCAAGGCAATTGAGAGGCAGGCAGAAAGGGGTGCTATAGATGAGTGGTGGAGGGAATGTAACTCCAAATTCCCATTGCCTATCAGAATTGTTAGTAAGAGTACTTACTTGAGAAGTTCATTGAGAGGTAAAAATCACTAGTGAAATTCTTGAGGTACTTTGCATTCTACTTTCAATCAGAGGGAATGATTTCTTATGGCAAATAGCTTTTCCATCCTGTGATTTCATTTCCTTTTGAACAGATTCATTGCAACATTCCTAATAAACTACTGGGTTTTGCAAAAATTGAATGTTTGGCTTTGAGTTGAAATGAGACCACTGAATTAACACAGTATAGAGGCCTTAGTGATCTTGGTTGGCATGTGTACGTAGATTCTGGAAGTGCTGTTTGAAGAGAAAAGTTTGGAAGAAAAGATGTAAAAATCAGAAATGGAAAAAACAGGGAAATGCAATATGTTAGAATGATTATGAAATGACACTAATACAAAGTGTAACTTAAGAAAATAAAAAAAATATTTATTTCAAGGGAATAAGAGGTTGTGATCTGGAAAAGACCTTAAAGATATTGGCATTTCTGCTAGGAAATGCAGCTGTTGACAACTCTGACAGAATTGTAGACTTGGAGGTACAAATGGTGTCTGCATCCAGAAAGACCTGGCTTGTTAGATCTTCACCCTAGATCACAGAAGGAAGGGAAGCCAGTCTGAAAAGCTACAGGCAAAAGAAGGGTCTCTTTGTTTTTGACTATGTAAGACAGGTTTGGTTTTCAGTGAGTTTTCTGCTTGATTATAGTACAGAAACACGGTAAGAGGCATTAAATTGAGACATTGTGAAGGTGAGCTGATTCAGAAGCAAGAGAGGTGTCTCCAAATTTAAAGTTGGAAAGTTCAGTATTCACAGAAAAGTTGCCCATAGCAAAAGCAGTTTTAAATTTCATGAAATAGATGCAAATTAAGAGACCACTGCAGAGGAGTTGTCTTAAGACAGATGTGAGAAAGAGGAAAGGGGAGGTAGCAATGATATGTATGTAGTACGTGTGCAGTTATTTTTTTCAGAGGACTTTCCCTGTGAAGTTGAATCAGAGGTCCTTCCTGTTCTTGATACTGCACAAAAACTGCTCTGAATTTTATATATTTTTATACCTACAGACACAGAACCCCACAGATTCCTATCCTTCTTATGCTCTGCATTGCAATATGCAAAGCGTAACGGAAGAGGTATTTGAAATTTCTTTTCTCTTTCCATCTTCACTGCCTATTAATCTGCAGCTATGGTCACGTAGATGATTTTGTTGTAGAAGTTTGTCTAAATTAGAAGATACTTTGTTCCCTCTTTAAGGTCTAACTTCCCTGAGTAAGCCTTTGTAGATACCTACTTTTGCTAGAGATAGCGATGCCGAATTTATCATAAGAAAATGTATGGATTGTGTGCCTGGTTGTTCTTTTTTCTGTTTTGTTTTCTTTCAATTTTTCAGGTAGAGAAAGAGGAGTATGAGTGGAGAATTATGTATTGTCTTGACTGTCTGTTTTACTCCTACGTTATGCAGTTCAGTGAGAGGAGTTAGCAGGTGTGATTGAAGTGTAGTTCATTTGAATGGTTGGGCTTTGCTATCTTTCTAGTTCAACCTGAAATCCAAAATTTTTACTTTTATAGTTGGAAAATAAGGTAAATGTGGATAACGTAGTATATTTACTGTATTTGTTGAGGTTTTTTGTTGATTGGTTGTTTTGTTTGTTTGTTTGTTAAATGCAGCTAGGAGACCTATAAGAGATTTTGGGTTTTTCTTTAATCTTTTTTTTCTGGTCTTATTTTAACAAATTCCTTGTCAGGCTGTGCTGTGCAGTGTAAAACTGTGTTTGTAAAGAGTGACAGCATCTGAGGCAGTTAGATTCTGATGATAGGACATGTAGATGTAGGAAGCAGGAAACCGTGGTGCAGAGCTATCTTTGCTGGGTTTAATTTACAAACCAAATGCTGTGTGGCACTGGGTAATGCTACACTGGTAAACTGAATGTGCTGCTTGTGACAACCTTCAGGCTTGTTTGTACTCCAGAGGACTTGTCAACATTGCAAGCAGAATTGGGGATGTAAATTTATTTTAAAAAGAGCAAGAAGTATGGTGGTAGTTATTTTTGAAATTGTAGTATATTGTAGTGACATCCTAAGTAGTTTAGGATGTCGGGAATATTCATGCTGGTTCATAGGTGAGGTAATTTAGTTTTCTTCTCTATATGTTTTGTTTATTTGGTTTCAATCTTCACAAGCAGTCAGAGGCTGCAGGGAATCGTCAATGAAGCTGAAACCCTTGTGCTTGCTATATACCCTACACATCCCTACCCATTCCTATTAGTGCTTTCCTATAAACTGTTATGAGACTGGGCCTGTGCACATTCAGGGGACCTTTACAACCATAGTTTGGCTCCTGGGAGGAAAAAAAGGATATTCCCCATGTCTCTGAACACTTTGATTCCTGCAGTGCTTTCTGTTTCCCCGGTCTTTTGGCTGCTGCTTGGTCCCCATCAGGCTGGGGGACTGACCAACATCCTGCTGTACTTCCCTCCTGGTTTGGGACTGTGCTCTCTGATACCACTGTACTTGCTGTTGCTTCGGGGCTTGCAGGTTCTTACCCCCTTCACTGCTCTTCTAAGTACCCTGATTGCAATTAATTAAATGACATCTGGTCAGGTTTGTCTAAGTAGCCACTTAAAGCTGTGGCAACTGTCAAGTCTCTGAGATTCTATGCATACAAGGGAAAGGGATGTTATTTCTATCTATACCTGAAAAGATAACTTGCTTTATCAGTCAGTGAGTTATTACAGGGGCTTTTTAACGTACTTTGCAGGAATTTGCAATTATTCAATTACTGAGCTTTTTCGTTGGAAATCTTACTAGAATGCTTTCTATGGATTTGTCTTTAAGGAATGTGTGGCATCCAAACTGTTTTGTCATTTTGAGAATGAGACCTAATAAGTTTCTTATTCTGAGTTCTTGATGTGACCATTAAAGTTGTTATTCTTATGCTGACATACAAGAGAATGTAAAGTGTAAAAGAAACTGAGGTAATTTCCATTGTGTGGAAATGTCTCCGAGCTTTACTTTCTGTCAACAGCAATTAAATTTTTTTTGGGGGGAAGCATAGCATCACTGATGTGTTATTATTTATTATTGCTGCTGTAATTACTCTTAAAATGGTGAAAGCAAAACTCATAAAGTCTTTCTCCCTCTCCCAGCCCATCTTTTGCCCATAGATACAGATCCACCAAGATGGTCTTGTACAAGTCAATAGTCTCTGCTGTGGCAGTGTTCCCTTTTCAAAAGGGAGGTCAGCACAGAGCAGCAGCAGCACTCTGGGCCATCCTGGATGCCCAGGGCATCAATACAAATAAGGTCACACCTCAACCTGTTTGTCTGGCTTCAGAGAAGGTGGGGGAGCTCCCAGAGAGGCAGCTGCCCTGGGTGTTTGGCCTGGAAGTGATGCAAGACTCCTTGGCATTGACAGGGACTCTTTCCCATTTCCTGTCCCAGGGAAGTGGTGATTTTTGTAGCTAAATGGGAAGGATGCCATGCTCTTTGCAGTCAGCAGGATGGATTCTGTATGTTTGTCATGGTGTGGTGTTGGCTGTCCTGTGGTGACTTGTTTTGTCGAACATGGTTTGGTGCCAGGCCTGTGGGTGGAGGGGAGGAAATGATGAGTAAAGGGTTGCTGCTGGGGGCTGTCAGCTCTTGGATGTTGTGCAGGAAGCAGCACATGGATCTTCTAAAACTATGCAAAAGTGAGAGGGTTATTCAGTTATTCAGAGGACATGGTGATGTGAAGCTTCAATGGTACTTTATATTCAACAAGTTATTAGTAAAAAGTAACCTTCTGAAAAGGCAGTGGCTTGATTGTAATGTGTGTGTAAAGTGAAACTTTAAGTGTTGGAAAATAAAATGTATTGCTTTTCATTCTTTAATGTACAATGTAATTGGTGATGTCTTTTAAAACAAGAAATATTCTTATCTGCATACAGATGATATTGGTTCACTGATCTATTTTGGTGTAGGCAGTATAAATTGATATACTAAGGAGTCTCACTACTTCTCTTTGCTCAGGTTTGTTTTTTGAATTCTTAAGAAAACCCCAGAATATTTATTTTTAAAATACATTGTTTAAATCATAAATAAAAACAAATTATAACTCAAACAGTGCTTCTTTTTCCGATCCTGAGGGTCTAAGCCACAAGGAGGGAAACCTAATCAGAGACTGAAACAAGGACCAAATGTGCTATTTTCCAAGATAGAACTTTTTTGGAGCTGTCACACCACAGTTCTTTAAAGCAGCTTCAATTTCTTAAGAACTTCTTTATATATTATTACTTGGACCTGTGTGTTACACAAGGAAGTCAATGTGGTCTTGGCAACAACCTTTTAAAGTAGTTTCTATAAGGATTTATAGAATTGCAGGAGTAGATGGTTGATGACATTTCTCCAACTTAGACTCAAAAGGTCGGGAGGCAAACAGAATGTCTCCTGACCTTATACTTTCTCTTCCCTGAAGTCAATTTCTTTTTTTTTTTTCCAGGATGACTTTCCAAGCTCTGGGTGATTTTATTTTCTCTGTAGTTTGTGTGTGTGTGTTAGTAATACGTGGATTTTGATCTGCTTGGTTTCTACACTTTTTCTGGCAATTGTTTTATTGTTGGAGCAGACTGGTTTGTATCAGTAAACTCTGTAGAGCTGTTTAGCAGCATTTGCATACGAGTGTCTTGTAAAAGGTACCTTTACAGTTTTAGATTTACAGATAGTACAGCTGTGTATCTGACTTTTCTGGACAGAACCAAAATTTCATTAGAATTCTTAAATCACAGTAACAAAAACACAAGCTCCTAGAAGCTGAAATGTAGTTCAGTCCCACTGCTCTTTGAAGCTAGCATGAGAATATTTGTTGGTATTTTCACCTTTCTTGCAATTTAATTGCGTAGCCCTGAGATGGATTTCCTTAACTTAAGGAAACATTATCTGCTTTTGATGTTTTTAGTGTCTGTTTGAAAAAAAGTGGTATAGGAGAAATAGTATTCTGGAAGCCTGCGGTTCAGCTGCAGCATTTAATAATCATAATCATGAATTATGTGCTTGCATTCAAGTTTAGTCTTACAAGTACTCCATCTACTCCATTAGAATTATCCAGCCAGTATCCTGGCTAAATCTACTGGGTGTCTTTCAGTTTGTGTTACTTCAGTAGCATCAACAGTAAATAAGAATGAAGATGAGAACAAGAGGGACATGTGGGAAAAGAAAGATATTTGGGATTGTAATGAGTAGCTGGTCTAACTGCTGCTCTCATGACTGAACAATATTGTTTAGTTTTGAATATTCCTGTGCTGATCAAACACTGTAATTCATTAACACTAAATATATGTGCATGCATGTGTTGTTTAGTGGGGGTTGTGTAGTGGTGTTGATTTAAAAAAATTATTATTATTATTATTATTATTATTATTATTATTATTATTATTATTATTATTATTATTATTTGTTTCAGGTTTTGTTGATTTTGAGCCTTAACTCTAGATTAATGATACAGAACTGATGGGTTTCTTTCTGAAATACCATGTGGACCATTTAATAGCTTTCATGTACCATCTTGCATACTTTCATAAAGTGCATATCAACTGGAATAGCAAACTATTTGCTATTCAAAGGCATATTTGACTAATTAAGTATTTGACTGATGAGGTATTTTTGTATTCAGTGTCTGTAAGTGCTGCAGTTCCCTTCTAGAATCTTTTTGGATGTATTTGGGAAGCTGATGGTAGAGACAGAATCCTTAAAAGGGTTCCCCATTTCCTGCCATCACCTAATTATTTACTCTACTAGAATTTCACTAGTGCTGTTTGTAAAATTATAGCATGACAGAGCGTATTATAGCAGTTTATGATCAGCACATGTTGTCCTCTTTAGAGCTGGAAAGAGATGAGTATATGTGAGGCTCTTGATCCTCATTTTTTGGCTCTGTTTCAGCCATATGAAATATATTATTGTTTATACGTAGACACTGTAGTCATTCAGCTACCCATGGAAAATACAAAGGTGCAAGCAAACTACCATCTTGTAATAGGATGAGTTATTTACTTTGACTTCAGAATCCTCCTTCAGTGACAGATACTGAATGGCAATGGTTCTGATAGAAAATGGTGAGGGATGGAAGGGAAGAAACCAACAGAACATACATTTTTAAAAATAACATTGGTACTTTCCACCCAGCAAGACAAACCTGTCATCTTTACAGAAAGTGGTAATGACTTCTGCTTTTATTGTTTTTTATTTTAATTTTTAATATCTCTTTTAGCTTGGCTATATTGAGAGAAATAAATGCATCACAAGTCATTCAAGGCTGTGCAAGCTGTTGAGTATATGTATCTGCTGCTTCACAAAACCTTGATTTCTGCACTTCTTACTTTATGGGAAGTTACTGCACCCTCTGGAAGACTTTTCAGTATTCATTTTTCCAGAGAACTTGCATTCACCTTCTCAGAGGCTGTAAGCCAATATTATAAAAAAATCCTGAGGGGAAAAACCTTTCCAACAAAAAACACCTCTAAAAACCATGTTCTTTCATAACTCTCATGATTTTTTTATGGTTGCAAGTTATTGCTGTTATTTTGGCTGGTTCATAATAAGCAGCTTAGCTAATCCCTAATATCCCTTTTAGATATGCTTTGGTGAGCCTAGGCAGTCTGATTTATCTCTCAATATTTACTTGTTAAGCAAAGCACAAATCAAATTAAACTCTTTTTATCCTTTTCTCTGAAAATTATTCTCTTCCTACTTGGAGCCAGGAGTATCATGGTTTACCTTTACCAGTTGCGTTCATCAGGCTTTTGCTTGAAGTGGTTTTTTGGTTTTTTTTTTTTGTTTGCTTTGGTGGTTTTTTTTTTGGGTTTTTTTTTTTTTTTTTTGTTGTTGTTGTTGTTGTTTGTTGATTGGTTTTTTTTGTTGTTGTTGTTGGGTGGGTTTTTTGTTGGTTTTTTTTGTTGTTTTTTTGTTGGTTTTTTGTTGGTTTTTTTTGTTGTTTTTTTGTTTGTTTGTTTGTTTTTCTGGGGGGTGGGGTTTGTTCCCTTGCCCCAAGCTTTCTTATCATGCTGGCACCCAAGATTCCACCAACACGAGCAGACTGCCCATCTTACTGAATCTTGCTGTCATGTTGTCTGCACTCTATGGCCATGGTACCTTAAAGAGATGGTTCATACCATTCAGTCATTTCCAAATCACTGATCCAGTGAATACCTAATAACTATAGATAGAAGAAAAGTGAGATACAAATCTTAGTATTTTCTTTATCCTTCCCTAATGTCGCATGTCTCAAGTTCACTACAATCAAGCACAAAGACAAAATGTAACCTATTCCTCATTTTAAAATCCTTTTAAGATGACCTGAATTATTCTCCTTCTGAGGTTGAATTAGAGAATCATAAATGTGAAAATGCCTCTATTTCAGCACTACCATGGCAGCTATCTTGTATAAAAAATATCTAAAGTTCACCCACAAAAAACTACATGTATGTCTCATGAAGCTTTTAAAATTCAGCTGAATATTTTTTTACATAGTTGATTTAATGGAAAAAAAAGGTACTTATATATGGAACTACCTGAAATGTACTATTAAATATGTACAAATGGGCATATGCTTGGTTGGTTTCCTCTGGTCCCCCACAGCTTCTTCATTTTGTGACCTTCAGTCAATTCATAATGGTTTGTGGCAAAAACACCTGAATTTTTATGGTTGTGAATTTCAGTTGGTCAGTTCTCATGAGCAGACTGTACAAATAACAATGGGGTTAATTCAAAGCCAAAAGCTGGTTTGTTACTGATGATTTGTAAATGTACAGAATGCTAAAGCAAAACTGAAGTCCTGGAAAAAGTTAGGATTTGTGTTAGCTTGCTGTGATGTATCACCAACGTTTTTCACTGCAGAAGGGAAGATTGTATGTACTTTGAAACCTTCTTAGTTGAACTGCTGAGGGCTAATCCTTTAAAAACTATTGCAGAGAAAGAATTTCAGTTCACTGAAGTTGATGGAATGACTAGGAGGTTACAATTTTTGCAGGATTGAGCATTGCATTTCATTGACCTTAATGGCTCTGCAGTGCTGTGTAGGAAACTTACCAATTTCTGTATTGTCAGACCTGATGTTTTAAGGTGGGTCATTTGAACTTCTGCAGCCTTTCAGACAGTGTGAAAATTTCCTAGAGAATCTATGCAGACTGTCTGGTGGACATCAGAGGAAAATTTTAAGTGGAGGACAAGGTCATTAAACTGTAAAATAAAAGCTCTTTTGAAAATATAATCCCTTTCAAAATGTTTTCAGCAATACATGTGTCCATGTAGTAGACATGCATAATGGATGTGTGGTATGCAGAAATAAGCATTAGGTGTAAAACCAGAACGTACAAGTTAAGGTATCAGAAATTATTTTTAAAGGGGCTTTTGTTTCACAAAATAGAGAGAAAGAAAGGAAATAAATTGTCTCATTACCTTCATTAATTCAGTCTTTTTTTCTTCACTAAGCAATTCTAGAAAGCTGATCTTTTATATCTGAAACAGTTTTTTACAAGGAAGTAAAATGTGTGTTGCTTACCCTTCTGAACCTTGGTGACACTTGCATTGATGCTCTGTAGTATTTACCCACTTTCTTTGTGCTGGGTCTTTAAACTTTTCATTGGTTCCTTATTGAGTACTCAGATACTTAGAAAAGGGTAATATTTGTTTTGTCTCTTAAGTGAGTAGACTCCTCAGTAGTTTGTTTTTTTTAAAGTTTATGTTTCCATTAGAAGCTGCCCTTCTCTTCCTGTTCCATAAGCTGACAACTTCTGTGTGGGTTTTATTTTCTCATGAAGCTGAAACTGGGTGTACAAGTTACAGGGTTGAAAAAACTCCTTCAGGGCTTCCTTCCATATGCCTGGAATTAATGTGTTGGTAACCTGCCTCTCCAGTCTCTGTACCATGTCCTGCTGTCAGATGGAAGCTCCATGACACTGAACACTATAAAGAGCAAGAGAATATATCCATTATAGCTATTTTAGAGAGGTTTTTGTTTGGAAACTGGTTATATTATCAGTCTTTGTGGGTCACACCTTTGAGCCTGTCCATATTTAAAAAGAGCTACTTGCCTCCTACCATAGAAGAATGGATCTGGAAGGACACCCCATGTGATTTGAGTTTTAACAGTCAACATCACCAGCATTTGCTAATGAGAGCTAATAGATGTATTTGTTTCCTACTGATGTTTTCAGGCACTGGTAAAGGAAAAACAAGATTTACAGGGAGAGGCTAAATTACCATCTCTTACGAGATTGCATTGCTGGAAAAATTGACCAGGCTTCCAGGCTCAGTATCCTCTCATCAGATGTGGCAACAAGCAACAAAATTAAATACTGGCTACAAGGAAATTATTTTCAGTTAAGAGCAATTAATATTAGCTGGTTAGGCTGCTTGAGAGAAAAGGGAAGTTTGCATCATTAGGGAATGATACACAGTAGTAGGAGGAGACCTGAACTCACAGCATTTTACTTTTGTGTTGTCTTTGTACTGGCACCATCATTGTATTGAAGTTCACTTCAAAGTAGTAAGCTTCTGCATTCTGCCTACTCTCAGGGAAATACACATAAGCTGGGCTGGAGAAAAGGTGTCACAAGTAATGATTCA
Source organism: Heliangelus exortis (assembly GCF_036169615.1). Taxonomy (NCBI): domain Eukaryota; kingdom Metazoa; phylum Chordata; class Aves; order Apodiformes; family Trochilidae; genus Heliangelus; species Heliangelus exortis. Next base: position 76,746,722 of record NC_092422.1, on the reverse strand, counting down.
GTGAAAATGTAGAGTGATTAATTACAAGTGCTTTTCTAGGTATACAAAAAATACATCCGTGTAGCTGTAGTTGTCTGATAAAGAACATTTAGTGCTACTAACAGACCAGACCTCATTGATTTTTGTGATGTTAACAGTGGCCACTTAATTTTTTTTCTTTTGCTCTGTATGTGTGTGTCTTTCAATGAGGACACGTGGTGTATGTGTTATCTACTGCCCCAATCCATAGTATAATATAATACAGAAGAAATTTGTCCTTTGTTACCATTCTGGATTAAGCAGCCTCATTTGCCGTAGGTGCTTACATCTCTGTTGCTCTGTCTGTAGCATTCTTCTTTCATGTTATAGGAGTGTTAGTAAAATGTATTGTCAGAGTGCTTCTGCTCTGAAGCAGCAATACAGCTAAGCTTTGCTTCCTGGCCATCTAGTACAGCCCTGTGCAGCAAGCAGAGAGGCAGTACTGGAAAAAACTCAGTCAATTAAACTGGTTTAGCAAGTTTAGTTCAATCAGTGTCAGGGGCTTTTGCTGGTTCAGTAATGAATCACACACCTGCCTGTCCTCCTGCTCCAGCTGCGCTAGCAGGAATCTGTAAGTAGGTTCCCTTTTAGGAAATTCCACTTTGGTTGTTTCAAACATATATAGCACATTGTTGCAATGTAGTCTCTTAATATTTTCCTTCCTCTTATATCTTTTTATTTCCGTGTCTCTAAGAAATTTACAGCTATGCCTCTTAGTTAGCTGTAGTTAGGCTAGGATATGTTTATTAGTCCACCTGCTTCCTTACCTGATACATTTTCTGTACTCTTGGGAGACAGAAGTTTAAGGTTTTAATTATGTGAATGGATTCACAGAGTAATTGTACAGATGTGAAAAGTGAAAACCTTTTAAAGTGAAAAGGTTCAAACTACTATGGCAGTAGTAGATACAAAAGTTGTGTAAGATACTAGAACAGCATTTAAGAGCTAAGTAACTATTACTTTATCAAAAAACTCAAGAATGAACTGGTTTTGTGTTCAACTGTTAGCAGATGAGGTAATTAGAAAGAAGTGATTGAACAGTTTCTTAGTGTTTCTAACTGAAACGGATGCCTACAAAGTATATGAAAAAGCTTTTTAAGATGAATCTGTAGTAAGCTAACTCTGCTGTACAGTCCTGTCCTGGTTAAACTGTGACAAGACCATCACGGGAAAGGTTGCTAGAGCAACAAATGACACTGTTTAAAATGTTAATGAAGCATTTCTGTGCACTGCAGAAACCATAGCTGTTTTAGCACAAAATTGAAGTTGTGTTCAGTGGTGTGCTGTTTTGCAGCTTCTCTCTGCTGGGTGTTCTTAGATACAGAGAGAAAAGCTGCAGACCTTCTATTGTGTTAGGCTGCTTTCACACAAGCAGTAAGGATGGAGAGGTGACCAAGCAAGATTTGAGGAAGCACAAGTTCCATCAGGAAAAAACCAAAAATTTACAGAGGAACAGACATGGCAGAAACGGGCATAGGACAGACCAACTAAATTCAGGCATCTCTTACAGTGTTGGGAAAAAACAGCATTCTAATATCCACTGGCTATGTGATAAATGGTATGTGGTGTTCTCTAGAACTTTGTTCACATCCTGCTCCTAGTCTGTACCATTTCCTTCCTTTTGATATTTCCAATTTAACCTGCTGGAAATTGTTCTTAGAAGTTGTTCAGCAGAATGTCTGTGTCTGAGTTTAGGAAAGGGGACTTCTTGGTTATGGATTCTGCTAAACTGCCTTGTGTTAAAAATTAGTGTGGACAGATTATGGTTCTTGCCAAAAGCTCTGTAAAGGGAAGTTAGGAAGAGAAAAGGGAAAGTTAGAAAGAAACAGGAAAGTTAGGAGAGCCTCGGAGAGGGAGGACTGTTCAGCCTGGAGAAGAGAAAGCTCAGCCTCATGTTACTGATGTATCTGAATATATGATGTGGTAGAGTAAAGAAAATGGATCCAGACTTCTCTTGTAAAAGAACAAGAGGCCATGGGCAGGAAATGAAATAGAAGAGAATCAATTTAAGCATAAGAAGAAATGCTTTGTTTTGAGGCAGGCAGAACAAGTCATCCAGTGATGTTGCTGAGCCTTCATCCTTGGATGTAATCAAAAGCCAATTGGACACAGGCTTGAGTATCCTGCTGTAATTGACCCTGCTCAGAACCAGGGTGTTGGACTAAAAGTGATCTCCAGGCATGCCTTCCTGCCTTGGCCATTCTGTGAGTCTGTAAAAACAATTAGTTTGATCACAGTACTTTGGCTCCAGTAGAGAACACTCAGCCCTGGAGTACTAAAGAGGAGCTGAAGTAATAAACGGTGTTAGTTGAAGTATGGAGAATAAGACTCTGAGCCTGCCCAGAGGATGTATCGTGTGAACAAATGAAGCCTTTTCTCTTTAACCAAGTTAGGCTGAGTTTCTACTTCTAATTATAATGACATATTTTTGTCTTTCATTAAGTAACATTTTTCACACTCCAATTAAAAATTTGATGCCTTTCCCACTGCTTACATGCACATGCACTTATGCCAAGAAGGAGGTTTTAGCAACATTAGAAAATTCTGATTCTTCAGGCATTTGAATAGGCTGAGTGAACTCCAGTGCCTTTAGTTGATTTTTTTTTTTTGACCCTCACTCTCTGTAAGCCATGCTTTTATGAGTATCCCTTTCCCTCTCTCCTTCTTTCTTCCTGTATTCCTCAATTACCTTTAACTCTGAAGAGCTGAGATGTTAACTTATTGAGAGACATAAGTAGCCCTTCATGAAAATAGGCAGCTACAGGAAGAAGAATGTCCACATTCTGTGAAACACAGCAATATGAATTCAAAGCCTGTCTGATGTAAAAGAATCGATGGAGGAGAATGCTTGGAGGAAACTGCTGGAAAAACTTCTGTACAAGAAACTTAAAAAAAAAATCAGAATATTAATCAAGCACAAGAGACAGAGGTGTTTTCTAAGTAGCTTCAAATTACTCAGAAAATATGATATGTGTGCATATATGTATGAACTTATTTATGAATGAGAGAGCAAGAGCATGATACAAGTTTGGAAAATATCTCGTGGTAGATAGTTCCAGTTCTCTTAGTCTTGTAGGCCCTGTGTTTGAGGACTTATTTTGTTATCACTGTGTCCAGCGAATGCTGCTTGAGAATCTCTTTGCTTTCATGGTTATAAATATTACTTTACACTTTATCTTAACTTAGTTAATGGCATTTTTTACCGCTTGCTCCTGTGGAAACACTCTTCTTGTGAGTTAAGATGGCTTTCTGGTTTTCCCTGTGGTGCTTCATCAGTCTTGTTTGTTCTTTGTTCTTAAACTGCCATTAAATGTCTTCTCTTTGATTGAGATACTGGTATAAAATAGGATGCCATTCTCTTGAGTAATATTAGCAGCACTCCTCTGTATTTTGTTTACAGCACATGTTCATATGCTGGACAGACATGACATAATAAGGAATGATTTATAGTATTCCAGACTAAGCCTCACTACTGCATTGTATGTTGACTTGGACTTTAATAATTTCCTTTTATCTTCAGTAATCTGTAGATAAGTTCATGGCTCTGTATTTTACAGATTGAGTCAAAATAATGCTAGTAGCAAAATCTGCACTTTATTTTGGTAGTAATTTTTAATATCTTTCTCTAGCTAGTCTGAATTGATGTTATCTTTTCTTAAATTTGTGTCATTGTTTTCTTAGAATTGTACATTAATTAATATTTTGGATTTTTCATGCCATCAAGATTGCTCTTGTCTCGTTAGCTATTAGACATACAGTTTGGTCTTTTTTCCAGATTGTTATTTTTACTGGCTTAGTGGGGTCTTTGTGCATGTGTGTTAATTTGTGGACTTTGATAGCTGGTAATCCACCTGTCTGGTAAGCAGAATGAAGCCTGGGATGAGTTTTGTTGATGTCAGACACCAGGTTTTTTGGCTATGCGAAATAGCCTCCATTTCACAGTTCCTGTAGAGCCACGTTTTATGTAAACCCTCTTTCTTTTACTGCTAATTCTGACCCTCACTTATGTTTTGTTACAGTCAGAGAATTCCCAAACTGTAGCAAGAGGAGAAAAGGATGTAATAATTTAGAAAAATATGATTGAGTGAAAGGGAAGAGAAAAATGATTATGAAAGACACAAGTTGTGATGTGTATGGGGCTTTATATGCCTTTGTGGAATTGTTAGAATAATTTGACTGCCAAATGAATCACACTCCTCTTTTGTCATTCATGGAGGGCTCTGCTAAGAGAGAGCCTTTGTATGAACAAGATCTTTTCAGATTAGAGCATCTGAGTAGCCTGTCCTGCCCTGAAGTAAAATTTATTTTCAGCAGCCATATTCTAAATGTATTGCACCTGCGGGAAGGAAGTGCAGAAAGCAAAAAATCTTGCAGTGAAATTTTGTCCCTGAATTCAATGACAATTGGCAGAGCCCAGGGTAAGATAGAAAATTATCTACATTACATTTGGAAATAGAATATTTGTCTGTTGGATTTGTAAACCCTAGGACAAACTTACGAGGAGCTGGTATCAGATTTAAGGCAGGCAAATAGAGGAACAGTGAAACTGTGACAGGGAAGTTGAGAGAAAGTATTTTAATGGGTGTGGCATGCTTGCTGTTCTAAAGAGTTAAAACTGGTAACAACTGTTAAAATAGGTAGAAATTTAAAAAAAAATAAAAAGGTGAAAAAGAACACCAATGCAGTGTGGAGTGAATGACTAACAAGGGCTGAATTTGAGAAGGAGGGTGATTGAAAGGGAGTGAAGCTATGGGTTGGGGTTAAAAAGCTTGTATAGGGCACCATAGTCAAGACTATTATGCTGAAAAATGTTAAGTGCTGAAAAAAAAACCCAAGCAAAAATAAGATGAAAGCGGACTGAAGAAAATGCAGAATAATGTTCAAACTCAGCATATAACCTCTGCTGTGCTTCTTTTTGTTTTCTTTTGGGGTTTTTTTGGGGTAGTTTTTCTTGCATCTTCTTCCTCAGTTATCACCCCTGTTACTAAGTATGCCCCCGGCGCTTTCTCAGCAGACCATAAACAGTCTTTGAAACCGTCTCTACTCCACCTGTTTCACAGAGGTTTAGTGTAATGCAGAATGATAAAAACAGTGAGAGCTGAGTGGATGCACAAGAAGTTAAGAACAGGAGCACCTATGTTAAGCAGAATGGCTCTTAAGAGGTGTTCGATAGGTACAGAGCTCTATACCAATAGGTACAGAGGATACCAAGGTTTAATACGAGTGATGAAGAGATTAAGAAATGATGCTTTGTGACAGTGGCTACTGGGAAAGACAGCTATGTTTGTAACATTTCTTTTCCTGTAGTATTTTCAAGTGTGTTGTGCTAAATTTATATTGATTTCCCTCAATTAGCCTCCCTTAAAACTGCAGCCAGTGGTGTAATCAAAATCAGTTCCCCTGATTTAGGATTGGCTTTTAGAGTTTCTCTTTTGAGAGATACTTGTGGCTTTTTATAGCAGTTACTTTGCATAACTTTGTTTTATGGAACCTCTTATTTTTGGTGGTTTGTAGTATGAGTTTCATAGATTTGATCCAAAGCCTTTGTAGTCTTAGTATAAGGCACCTTTTGGATTGCAGGCCTATTGCCAATAGTAAGATGCATTTTCTTCAAGTTATGCTTTTACTTGAAAACTTTAGGGTATGGCACTGTACATATGTGTCTTTCATCTGTCTCCAGACCACACTTTTGAGTTTTCTTGCTGTCTCTGAGCAGAAGTACAAAACATTCCAAACTTCATGAACCTATGTTGTGATTTAAAACTGCAAATCTATGTAGTCTGCTTATTGTCTCTCTCATTTTTGAAATCTCACTCTTTTAAATGATATTAATAGTAAATAATTCTAAGAGTTTAAGGATAAAACTTCTGAAGTTGAATCAATAAAATCTATTTTGTTGTATCAAGGTGGGGTAGCAGAAGGTAGCCCTTTCATCTATCACCTTTGCAGAGAATGAGTGTCATTCTGAATCATCTTCCCCTCACCATGGCAGGAATGGTATTTATATCATCTTCCTTGGTTGCCTTCAAAGATCAGTTAGTTATTACCACTGTTTTAGATAGGCATCTCTGCAAATGGTAGTCTTGGAACCTACTGGAAACACTTCTTGTTCAAGCTGTGCAAGAGCAAAACAGCATGTTTTTGTTTCACAGCTAAATATAAATACTTCAGGCCTTAGGGCTGCAACTAGTCTGAATGTCAAGAACTAAACAGCTGCATTAATCTAACTTCCTTTCTCCTGAATACCTGGTTAATATCTAATTAGTGACTACAATACTTAAAATCGTTCATGAACTTACATAACTTTGCCTTTGAAATGTTTAGTGATACCTCTGATACTTGTTTGCAGTAAAATAGATCAGAACATTCAAGAAGGACATTCACTGATTTTTGCTGGGTGGCTTCTCTGACACCAGCATTTAACCAGTTCAGTTAATACTGTTTGGTGACACTGAGCATAGCAGATTCTAAATACAGCTTAGTGTTCTGCAATACAATACTACCAGTGCAGATGGCAAACAGCAGTTTTATTCTCTGTGAACTTGGACTGCTTGCACAGTGTTTGCATAAATTCAAGCATGATCTGATGCAAGGAAAAATAACATCTAGTTGTCTGTTTTCAGAGTAGCATGCCAAAAGCAAAACCATTGCATGACAATATGTTTCTGATTAGAGTTTCAGATATTTTTTTCTTTCTTTTTTTGGTAAACATGAATGGTTCAAACGATAACTTGTTTGTAGGAATATATTGTCCCTAAAACAATCACGTAAGCAGTGTAATCACAGGATCTATTCTATTGACTATATGGAGCTTGAGGATGAGCTAGAGCTTTTTGGTATAAGAAAAAATGCTAGTTAATATTTTTAAAATACTAAGTATTTCCTTTAAAGTGGAATTGCAACAATTGGAATGACCAACAGCTAGGAAGGTATCATCCTTCCAAGTTCTGCTGCAATTAAGAAGAGGTACTGAAGTAATTTTGCTGCCTTCTTACTAACCTTGTAACAAGAGCTGTGGAAGGAAATGTGACTGCCCCCATTTCTTGAGAAGGTGTTGACAAAAGCAACAGGGGTGAGGTAAAAGGCTTCAGCAGTTTATTGCAGAAGGTATTTCTACATCAGTTTTATAGCCATTCTGCTGAAACTGGAAGAGTAACTATTGCTGTATTTTAATGTCAAAAATAATTTAACCCAGAGAACTTTTACAGCTCAAAGAATGTGGCATGGAGCGATGAAAGGCAGTGACTCTTGGGGCAGTAAGATTAATCATACAGTGTGACAATGATCGTGTTGGATGAGCATCTTATGTCCTGTAGGAATTCTTAGAAGGTAACTTTTGTCAAGAGCAAAGCCCTTTCTGTGCTGCTTCATTTCTTCTACTCAAGTGGGATGACCAGCTGACTCACAAGAGCATGAAACTTTACCATGTTTATTCAAATACAGTAGCCCGTTATATCAAATACATTTGCTCAACAGTGTGTTTCTAGTTTAAAAGATATTGAGTTAAACAATCAAATTTATTTTTATTTTAAATGACAGAGTTCATGAAGAAAATGAACTGCTTGCGTTTTAAAAACAGAATAAATTTGGAATACATGAATTAACATCACTAAAGCCTGAGGCATATGTTTAATTAGTTACTGACACAGCTTCCACTACAACTATTGCACAGTACCTACCTCAGGGGCTATTTGTCTCAGTGGATTTATGTCTTACGCTTCGTGGATTTATCTTACCAATGTTAAAGAAATGAGAGGAAGTGTTAGGGAAAGTTTTTTCATTAATTGCTAAAGTGATGTTATAATTTTTAAAATTAAAAGTGTAGATCATAATCTCCATATTTTTTTCTCTTTACGCTTTTTAGAAATGGTTTTTGAATCTTTCCAGAGATGTTAGGGGTTTATTACACTCCTAACAAAATAATTCTCAATTATCAGAGCAGTTGTTTGATTTCAGAGGAAGTATCAGTGTTTGAATTAGCAGGAACATACAGTTTCAAAGCAGGAATCTGGTTTTTGTGTTGTTTATAACAGAGTAAACCTGAAGTTTTTAGTTATTTTGAAAAATGTTAGGTTTTGTGAAACTGAAGAATGGCAGCAGTTACCCTGGCACTTCTTAGGGTCTGAATGTGTTTCAGTCTTCAGAGAATGACTGGGAATTTGCTTCAAAAGCAGGTGTAGTAGCATCCAGGTAGATGCAGGCAGTGAGGAGCCTGGCTGCCTGGGAGGCTGTCTAAACCCTTCAGAGGACTCCTCCTTGTGTGGATTGCATTCTGCATCTGCACCGTAAGGGTGATAACCACTAGCAAGACTGGAGGAATGGATTTTCTAATGGGTGTTGCTCTGTCAGGACAAGGAGGTTGCTGGCATTCAGTCTTCCCAAAGGATTACATTTCCAGCCCCCAAATTCAGACAATTATAAGATTAGTTTTCATTGAATCATAGAATCATAGAGTTGGCTGGGTTGGAAGGGACCTCAGAGATCATCAAGTCCAACCCTTGATCCACTACTGCTGCAGTTCCCAGACCATGGCACTGAGTGCCACATCCAGTCTCTTTTTAAATATCTCCAGGGATGGAGAATCCACCACTTCCTGGGGCAGCCCATTCCAATGCTTGATCACCCTCTCTGTAAAGAAATTCTTTCTAATATCCAACCTAAACTTCCCCCGGCACAACTTAAGTCCATGCCCTCTTGTCTTGCTGAGGGTTGCCTGGGAAAAGAGACCAACCCCCCCCCTGGCTGCCCCCTCCTTTCAGGGAGTTGTAGAGAGTGATGAGGCCTCCTCTGAGCCTCCTCTTCTCCAGGCTGAACAGCCCCAGCTCCCTCAGCCCTTCCTCACAGGACTTGTGCTCGAGTCCCTTCACCAGCCTGGTTGCCCTCCTTTGGACCTGCTCCAGGACCTCTATCTCCTTCCTGAACTGAGGGGCCCAGAACTGTGCTTATGCACATTGTTACAGTTGTAAAACCTGAAATCTGTAGTTTCAGGTCATGCCTGTGATGCCAGCTTGTACATATGAGAAACCAGATATAAATCTTCCTCTCCCTGGGACAAAGGGGGAGATGAAATAATGTTTGAGAAGCCTGTGGATCTTGTTGCACTGGTTAGAAGGGGTCAGTGAAGGAAAGTATCCTCTCCCTTCTGATTTAGTTGAACAAGGAAAACTGATGATAGTTAGAATGTACTATTGTGGATTTCTTTTTCCTTGTTTTGAAAATCCTTAGAGCCAGCTATGAAGAAAACATCTTGAAATGCATAGTTTTGGAACCTTTGTGTTACTTCCATGGTTCATTAATTTGCTCTTGACTAAGAAATGCCATAAACCATGGAAGCCATGTGTTTGCCTCTTCCTTTATTTGAACCGTTTGGGTTGTGCAGAAGTGACAAACATCTGCAAGTCCTCAGGTACCCATAAAGCTTCCTTTCACAGGGTGTGCCAGAGACTATGATGAAATCTAGGCAAAAGGTGTGTTACTAAGTAGGCCTGGTTAGATGTAGCCCTTTCAGGGTCCTGGGTACCTCAAAACAAATTTGGCACAATTTCTTCCCCAGTCTGGCTGCTTTAATCTTTGTCCAGGAAGCTCAGGAAGTTGTTTATCTGCCTTTTTTTTTTTTCTTTTTTTTTTTTTTTTTGACTCCTGACTAGCAGCTGAAGGAGTCAGAGCTTCATGTTTCTTGTTTTTAAAATGGCTTTCTCTTGCTTATGTTCAAGCTGAAGCTGCTCTTCAGAGACTGGGGAAGAGACACAGCAGAGTCATTCTCCTCCCTCCCTCTGCAGTGCTGTGGAAAGTTACGCGTGGCTCATGGCTGAGCTCCTGACACTAAGGGGAGCAATAGGAGGCAGCTGGAGGGACTGTCTTTTAAAACTGATGGGGAAATACTTAAGTTTACCACCAAGGAAAATTATTTAGGAAAAAAATGTATTTTTCATACATCTGCTGTTAAAAGCCTCAATTTTAGAGCACTGGAGAGCTTGGAAATAATGTTTTAAGTCTGACAGTGAAGTACTAAGGAAGACAGGATCTATCCTTGGCCTATGGAATTGTTAGAAACATGCTTCCAGGACTGGAAAACTACTGTTTGATATCATGGCTACAATCTTGAGGCTCTGGATAGGAACAAGCCTGTGTCAAGCTGTGCAAATGTGCACAATCACATCACTCAATGAAAGGTTAATTCAAATTATTTTAAGACAACGACCCTATTACCTCATCCTTTGGTGTGAAAGAAGCCTAGAGATTTATTATTATTCTTCACTGTTGTTCTTGAAATATTTGTCATTTTTAAAATTTGCATTTAAACATGTAGGTGAATAGAGAGATACTAAAGATTCAGGTGAATAAAGAACATATGAAAGATAAAAATAGAAATAAACATGGTCATGCCTGTTGACCAGCTTTGAATGTCAGTTCTGTCTAAGGCATGCTTTGGTGGAAGGTAGTGTAGGAAAGAAAGGAGGGTAATCTGTAGATGTCTTGAGAAATACTCAAAACGATCTGACATCTGTAACTGTTATACAACCATACTTGTGACAACTGGTCTTTGGGGTAGAATATACTGTAAAAAATGCCTTTGGCTGGTTTTATTACTGCTTTAGACTAACCACTTCACATACTAAGATAAATGTGACAATTTAAGCCATACAAGCATCTTTGTAAGATCATATGTGCTGTGTATGATTGGTATGAGTATCGTGCCTTGGCTATCCCTTTGTAACCACTGTAATTTACAGCTCACGAACGCGGCTTCTGCAAGAGGAATGCCTTTTATCCCTTACATTTAGGAAAATAATACACATTTTAGATTGACAGAATAGAGATTTAGTTGTTACAGGCTGATTTGAGGGTCTAAGGAGTTCCAGGAAGCTCAGACAGCATGTCTGGGTATTGCCACAGGAAATCTAACTTGAACTTTAGTATTTAAATGGAACTGGCTCAGACTTTGCCAGCCTTAGACACTTCCTTCCAGCATCTGTGCATCCAAAGTAGTGTTCCTGAAGAGGCAGCACTGTGTCTATGGTGGTGGGGAGAGAACTGATGCACCCGGAGTGTTCCCATCTTGTTGCTTTACTTGGAAAAGTTGTGACTGAGAGCTGATAGCTTCTGGGGCCTGCTTTAAAGTGGTCATTGTGGGGTGATGGTGGTCAGTGACCACTATGTTTCCCTGACCTGACAGCACAGTACTTTTAGATATGCTAAAATTTCTAAAGGTTGGTTCTGAAGTTTGTAGAAAACTCCCTGGGTGTTTTATGTCTACACTTGAGACCTGTGAGAGTCCCTTGCCTTTGCTTCTTCCCCTTCTCACTTCCTCTTCCTCTTCTGCTTTAGAGAAGAAGTTGCCTCCATTGGGCAACTGTTTGCACCCCAGTCAGTGGTTACCTCCAGCTAGCTGATGCTCAGCAGGGGCTGCCAGTCAGCTGTAAAGGCAGAGCAGAATGAATCAAACTCATAGTGAGAAAACAAAAAATTAAGCCTCACATTTATTACTGAAAAGATGGAACATTTGAATGGTGCGTTGTGTTGTATCAAATATCTGTACAAGAGAGAACATTCTGGTTTCCACATAATGGGGGTGTAATATATTGTTTTTTAAATTTCTGTATTAATTAACCTACTTGATACATATTTTCATATTTTTCTGGAAAAGCAGTGCAGCATGTAGCAAGTAATTATTACACAGTCAGGGATAAATCTACAGTTAGATTTTTAGCTTTCAGCAAGCCAAGAACCCAGCCACTGAGGATGATTTTAGTCAGTTTAGTCTTTTCATGTAGGAATGTTTTACAGCACGTGAGGACAGAGCAACTGACAGTAGATGCCAAAGCATCTACTACAGGGAGTAGGATCTTGTGGTGCATTTTAATGGATTTGATCTCATTTGGAATGGATGGGAGGACTCAATATTTACTGTTGTTTTGGCTACTGGTATTCATTCACTCCTCCTGTTCTTTCAATGCCAATCTGGGTTCAGTGTGCTTACACAAGAGGTGGAGGGCATCTTTATGGGTGCAGCTGATCTTGTGTGTTTCCCTACCCTCAGCCTTTGTGGAAATGATAAATTGAAAAGGTTTCAAGATCAGTGGAGGTTGATACTAACCTATGGCAGGCACATGGCTCATTGAGGCTGCAGACAGAGGTGGGCCACTTAAGATGGGGTCATGCTTTCAAAAATCTCTTTGGAGGAGAATAGAATGATCAGTTTTTAACAAAATCTGAGATGTGGGTGTGATAAGAGCCAAAGCCCTTTGTTTGGGGTTTCGGAGCATCTGTAAACAATGTGAGTTTAATGGAGAGTATTTTTATTTCATGTGTAAATAACGTAAAATATCCCTGGTGTCTGGGAGTTGAGTTGGGGAAAAAAGGATGATAGGGTGGGCTGGAGTCTGCCTGTGTTGGAAGATGGATCAGTTAGAATTTTTACTCCTGTTTAAGTATCTATTAGTGGTCCTCTAAAGACCTTTGGAAAATAATTATGCAAACTAAAAACATTCATTATGATACCACCCACAAAATGACATACTTAACAATGGAATGGCTTTGTGCCTTTTTTCACCAGAAATGTGCCCAGTTACTACTGAATGAAAAGTAACTACTGAATAATTACTGAATTAACCAGTTGTTTGGGGGAGTTTTCTTGTTCTCTGTTGTGGGGACTGGTGCCTCTTTTTTCTCAGAGCAAATAAATGATCAATTATTTGTCATTAATATCATTTTGCTTACAGGGAGGTCTTGTTTTTTTGGAACTACTACTAGGTTAAATAAAAATTATATGTTTTCCATTGTGGTATTTTGTACCAGCTTTTCTCCTGAATGGAAAGAGTTACCAGTGGTGACTACTGTGTTCTGTAGTTCCAAGGTAAACCTTTTCTCTGGAGCAAAATCCTGGTCTCTACTCAAAATAATGCTAATAATTCATATTTAATTTAATGGAAATAGGACTTCACTTAAATATTAGTAGATCTACTCTAAATGTGAGTAGGATGGTGATTAAACAGCAGTTACTAACAGAACAAAGCCTCTTGTCAAAGTCGATAATGTGCATGTGTGGGTTTTTTTACTTATATTAGATCCCAAATTAGATCTAGAGCTCTTGTTATTTTGTTTTGTAGATCTTTCAGTAAAGTAATTTTTATTTTACAAAGATCATTCTATTAATGCTGCTTTCCTTTGACTGTGGAACTTTTGTACACAGGGACATCAGAAGGGCACTACAGATGTTATAAAGTCCGACCAAAGACCTTGGAAAAAAAAAAACCAAACCCAAAGAACCAAAACACTGTTTTTGTGTGCTGGGCTCATAGTAAACCGTGGTTTGTTGGATCCTTGCTTTTGGCTGTAGCCATTGGAAAATAAGAGGCTAAAAGCAAAGCTGGCAGGGAGAAGAGCCACGTGTGGTTTTTGTCTGGAGTTTGTTACTGGCTCCTGTGCTGTCAAGGAGAGGGAGAAGAAAGGCAGCCCCAAGAGAAGGGGCAGCACCCAAAGGTGAGGGGCCTGCTGCTCCTGTGCACCTCTGAAACTCTTCTCACCAGCAAGTTCTGCTCTAAAAGATTTAATAGTGATGGTTGAGGGTGGTTTTTATAAATGAAAGGTTTTAACTTCTTAGCTTGATTAGGGCTTTGGAGTTTTGTGCATTAAGAAAAAAAAAAAAAAAAAGTCTTATTTGCATCTTTTTAGATGCTCTTCAAGGTGTTGCTCTCAGGGTTTCCAAAGAAAAAAACAAAACCAAAGCAATGAAAAAACAAAACACTGCACGCACACACACACACACACACACACACACGAAACCCACAACCACCAAACAAATGCAACAACAAAAAACTTCCTCCCTTGGTTAACATAAATTATTCCTGGCATGTCTTGAGTGATTTGACTGATTTATTCTCACGATTTATATTTCTGATTAAATAGTTCCTTCCCTTCCTGTTATTTTACTATTCCTTCCCCTCTGATGTATTTTTAGAGAGCAGTCGAATATTTTTTTCAACCTAGCAAGCAGACCAAGCTCTTTTGATTTCCCATTTTGAGTGTCCTCTCTTTTCCACTGATCCTCCCAGCCCTTTGCTTTGCCCCCGTAAGTGTCATTAGTCCTTCCTTTATTGCAGCATTGAAAGGCCAGCAGTTTACCAAGGACCTAGTATTTATTTAGCTTTTGGTAACATGGTAACAGACTATTTTTCTACAAGACTCCTGTCTTACTCCAGCCTTTTCAGGTTTTAATTCCAGCTCCTTATCTTGTTTTAGTTGCTGTCTTTCCTTCCTTCCTGGCTCCTTCTACAAATAACTTTCAGCCCCTTCCTGATACTCCATTCCTTGCCAGGTAGGACTGCCCCTTCCCTGTTCCCTCTTCTGGAGCTTCTGAAGCTTGTACTCTTTATTTTTTTTTTCAGCCAGGCCTCCTCTTTCTCCTGACTGTTTCCTTTCTCTCTTCCTCTCCTCGCATCCCAGGTAATCACCCTGAATTTCCTCTGTTTCAGCCTTGTTTCTTTCCTCAACAGGTTTTTGAACCAGATCCTTATTTCAATATATCTGCTTTTCCTCCCTCTTTACTTTTGTTTCTCCAATTTGGTCTTTGATTTCCCTAGAAACAAAAGGTTTAGGCTTGGTACAAGTTTCTGTGCTGGGCTTCAGCCCTGCTTGGTTCAACCAAGAGCTGGTGTGGTTGTGAGAAGAAAGTTCTACTCCTCTTGCAGCCTTAGTACATGTGCAACACACTTTAGGGTTGGATAGAAGCTCCAGCTTGGTCAGTGAGGATGAAACCTGTGGAGAATTTGGCAACTATTCTTAAATCTGTCAGTTGTGTGCTTTCTTATTTTCAGATTATTGTTTCCTACTCTATTTGTCTTTTTCATCTGGATACCAAAAAGCAGGTTCCTTGTATAAATATTACCAATGCTAATATTTAAAGGCTTGACATATTAAAGCATTTCTCAAAGTGTGGGTTTTTCAAAGGTTTTGGATTTTAGGATGGTTAAGACTGATTTGTCCTAAGCTTGTTTTCTAGAAATAGATTCCTTTTATATAAATAAAAATGAAGATTTTTGACGTTTCTCTTTTTAAAGCTTAAATGTTTTGTTATATAGATTTTTCAAGTACTTCATTGAGTTAATAACTACATAATTATAGGTTTTACAATAGGAAATAATTTTCAATTATGCAGCATACTACTGGGATCCTGTTTGTATAAGTTACATTTTCAAAGAGACAAAAGCAGGTCAGTTGTGTTGTTGAATTTGTATTCTAACTTAAAACATAGCTTTAGACAAATAAGAACCAAATAAAATAAGTATGTGTACAAAACAAGTGTTTCCCTATTTTAATTCTAGCAAGCTTTAAAAAAAAAAAATTACTGCTACAGCAGCCACATTATATAGCTTTGTATAAACCATGATGTGTAAAATGAAATAAATGAAAATAAAGAAAAAAGAATAGATTCCAAATTAAAAAAAAAATCAACAAACAAGTAAAAGTAAATTGGATTTTTAGCTGGAAATCTTATTTATCTGGTATAAAACTTATAACTAGTGACAGGCATAAGTACCACTGGGTATGATCTATGTTTCCACATGTCTAAGAATACTGTGTATTTGGTTGCTAACTACTTGCTCTACATTTTATTCTTTTTGTCTTGGATTTGGATGCTCTGAATTAAATGAAATCTTATTTCTTAAAATATTGCACTACTTGCCCTGTTCATGATGTAGTTTTTCCCATTGTCTACAGCATTATTTGTATATTAAACCATTATCTCTTGAGAACTAGGAGACCAGCTTGAAATGCAAATGGTCTTAGTGCTGGATTAACATTTTTTCTGGAAGGAAAAAGAATCATGAAACATCAAAATATATACCACACAAAAAAATTTTAAAATTAAGGTAAAAAAACCAACAAACCACAAAACCACAACCTCCTGGGGCAACTAATAGATACATTATTGACTAAAATATCTAATATTTATTCATTGATAAGCACAGATAGTACTGAGCCACCCTTACAAAATTGGTACTCTTCCAGAGCCCACTAAATAGATTTAGAAACACATAACTATTATGAGGGAAGTAATTGCATTACAAATATCTTGCTTCAGTTTACTCTGTAGCACAGTTATGAATCACAGAAAAAGTGATGAAAGTTAAAATTCAGATCTTTTCCATCATGCTTTTTAAGTTCTTCTGTGTTCCAAGCCTGAATCTTTTAAATTTAAAATAAATAAATTTGTTACTCATAAAGATAAATGAACAAAAAATGGGTAAACATACTTGGTTGCACAGATGACATTTTCCTGCTTTTGGCAGTATTGTGAATCCTCTTATTTTTTCCTCAGCTTGGACGCTAAGGTAGGAACTCACTGTTTTGATTGGGTGTCACGAGGAGTGGTATGGAAAGGGGACTTTGGACTCACTCTTGGGAAATGAAGGTTGATTCTTTTTGTTGTTTTGTTTTGTTTTGTTTGCTTTTGCTGACATGCTGTGTTGTTACTGCTGGATCCTTCAGTTGGACTTGGGATAGGTCCCAATGAAAGCTTCTGTAAGTTTATTAGAACAAAATGGTGCGAACTATTCGGGGTAAGGAAGTGGGAATTGACTGGCTTTTTGGGGGTGGTGATAAAAGGCTTGTTTTTCCCCTGAGGTGATTAATGGGTCTGAATCACCATAATAAATGCTTCATGCTTGTTTCACAATCTGTGGTTGCTCTCTCATATCCTACAAAAATAGGTATTATTTCTGTTGCCATGTTCTTACAGTTTCTCAGGAGTCTGGGAATGCATTTGTTGTCTCTTGCTGTTTTCTTCCCTTCTTTTTTGATGTGAAGCATAAGAGGTACTTAAAAACCCAATGTTTCTTTAGGCCTTTTACAGTAGCCTCTGCCACCATCTTTGCCATGTAATAGAGTATGTAAAATCCTTCTCCAGGTGCTCAAGATAGGGATTGGATGGATAGTCTGTGTCTGTGAGGGAGACAAGTTATTCTCACTGTAGCCCATCTGAGAGCTTAGATGTTATCAACAGAGTATCTTTGTAAGTCAAATGAGAAATCTTTGCATCCATATGGAATCTTAATTTACAAGTTCAATTGGAAAGAAATACAAAGGTCACCGTGTCAGTGATACTTTTTTTGAGTAGAATAGGCTGACGTTATGATCTAGTAGGTTAATTCTATTCTATGTTACTATTCACAGGAGCATTTATGGTGTGTTTAAAAATAAAATAACATATAACCTATCTAAGTTGCAAAATGATATGAAGTGTTATTTTGTTACATGTGTTTTGTGTAAAAGAGTTACAGTGTACTCTGTGCCCAAAAGGAACAATTCTTCATCATGCTGTAGACTCTCTTTTCCAAGTATTTTTGAATTCATGTGGCAAAGCCAAAGCTAAAAGAAAGAAAGCAGTGACTAATATGATAGCTATGTATGCATTAGTCACCCTTCTTGAAACTTCATTTCTACACTCACTGTTATTTGGAAAGGGTTTGTAAAAGGCAGAAGCAGTGTGTTTGGCCAGAAAGCACGTTACTAGCAGGACCACAGGGAGGCCGGGGCCTCTGTGGAATCAGTGTTTCACAAAATGATTTCTGCCCTGCATTCCCTGCTGCTGGAGCTGACCCAGGTAGCGGCCACAGAGCTGAGATAGTGTGGGAGATTTTCTCCAAAGATCCTGGGTGCACTGATGGCACATGACAAATGCATCATCGCTCATCCAGCTTTATGGTCTAGGCATGTTAAAATGGTTCAGGTGTGCTAGCATTTTAGCATGCAGTTTATTTTTGTTCTGGGAGACTCTGAATGCAGGTAGTATTTGTGGCTGCAGTGATATGGAATCTATGACAGGGCTATGTCTGTTGGTTGACCTTTTAAATTGAGATTTTCCAGTGTTTTTTTTAAACAAGCCTTCCTTAAAAATATGACAGTGTCTTTCTTCACTTTGTTTCATGCCATCTTCACCTGTTTTTAGTTTTAGCTTCCCTTTCCCCAACCTCTCCCTTTTTTTTAAAGCATTTGTCAGATGGCTAAGTAATATCAGGATTAGGAAACAGAACCAGTGAGATGTTCTCTGTTGTGCCTTAGAGATTATATAGAGTTAATGGGGGGGGGAAAGGGGTGTAGGTGGGGAGAGGTGGAACTGGAAGTAATATCCTGAAATGTATTTCAATAACAGCCTGAAAGGATGGGCCAAAACCTTGGTATCTTCTGCACTTAGTTTGGAAGGGTTCTGGAAAGTCCATATAGTTAAGCTGGAGGCTGTTGCCCATCTAAGATTTTCTTCTTCCCACACTACACGTTTTTCCTATCCCTGTAACTAATTAACTCTATCTCTGGGTCTATACATGGCATGTTTACAGGCTGCAGAGTTAAAACTCAGTTAGTAACCATGGCAGCTAACAGTGATCCCGGGTGTCTGGCAGCCTTTCACCTATTCAGCACATTTTTTCAGCTGTAGGATTGGGTTCCTGGGTCTGCGTTAGCAGTTTGATTATCCCTTGAGCTTCATTCCTAGTGCAGCAGGACAGCTTAGAGTGCATTTCCTAGTGGGTATGGATTTTTTTTTATTCTGTGTGGAGTCTGGTCCTTCATAACAAGTTAATAAAGGTTAAAAAAACACACCCAAAAACTGCTGAGTGGACAAAACCTAGCCCAAAACTTGTTGCATGATTGGCTGTGGATTATGGCTGCTTTGAAGACTTGCAGAGGAACCCTTGGAGTTTTGCTGCCTCTGAATTATGGTAAAGCATGGAAACTCCTACATAATAGATATGGCTATGTTTGGGCCTACAGGGACCCACCTAGTACCTGATGGAATAGAGAAGGGCAGAGCTCTCCTTTTGACTGCCACATGAATTCTTGAAGAGCTTTGCCATGATGGTATAAGAAATTACTCTGCAAATTTTGCAGGAAACTTAAAATTGTATGTCCTGGTTTATGGCTTACGTTTCATGTGTTGTGTTGCTTAAACATCTGGAGAAGGCAACAGGTATTAAATCTAAAAGTAAAACCTCTGGTTAAAAATAGATATTTGTTTTTGTTTCTTTCGCTAATCAAAGTTCATTTCCAGAGGGGACAGAAGGTATTGTAGCTCTTCTATTTAGTACAGTGATCTTAGTTCCCACTTCTTCCAAGCTCATTTCAAAAAGCAGGGGGCTGCCCTGGCTTTTAAAAGACTGTGTCAAAAGGACTAAAAATACTCAGTTAACAATTGTATTTTTTCATAAGCCTTCCATTAGCAAGGTGGTGTGCCAGTGCCACAGACTTCATCTTTTTGTAGGTAACCAAAGAATTTTCAGGTTGCATGGTGATTAAATCAAATCAGTGCATGTAGTGGTGGTAAGGATCATTATTCTGGTGTGAGGACAGAGGTTACACTTTACAGTGAAGGAGCTGCTGTACCAGGGATCTGTCTTGTCCAGTACCCTGTTACCAGCACTCAGCAGGATACTGGATGGTTGAGTAGAAGAGGCAGTAGAGTCTTCTGAATTAATCTGTCATTTGAGTGTTTCTTGTTACTTATCAAAATGGGAGTCCAAAATGGCCTTCAAGCAATTTTTTGTTGGTTTATATATGATATTGTATAAGCTGCCAGTTCTGGGCTTGATGCTTTGAAGAAAAGCTTTGAATATCTACTTCAGTACCCATCTTGTTAGAATTCTTTGTTAGACTCTTTGTTAGAATCTATAATTACACTGGCTGAGTTAGATACAGATAATCTCTTCCATCTATTTGTGTGAAAATTGGGTTTTGACCTCATCTTACTCATTTCTTAACATCTTCTGCTCAGGAGAAATCTTTGTGAATTTTTAAGAAAAGAAAGTCCAAGGTCCTCTACCTCATTTAAATTGCCGGTTTTCTTTGTTAAATTAGGTTTTCCAGCTAAGATGACTGTCAGTTATAATTCAAATGTGACTGAAAAGATGGATTTCTTGACTGCTGAATTGCATTTAGCTTTATTACCTTGAGAAACCGTGGAACAAACCAAAATTATAGTGATGGTTGATTGCTACAATCCATAGGATGCAGAAGCACAGCATAGAATTATGTCTGCCTTTTAGATTACATCATTTGGGAATCATTGACTTGGTATTGCCTACAACCTACCTGTTAGTAACAACAACTTCTAAAAACACTGTTATTTGGATGATAATTTGTTTTCCCGAGCCATGCTGGGTGGGGGTGGGTTAGCTACATACTGCACTTTGTTAGGTGCTGCTTTACAAGTCTGTTCAGAAGAGCTGCACTTCTGTTACTGAAAAAGTGCTAGAGGCATGCCCAAGTTACTTAGTGATACTGTTTTGAAATGTAATAATATGTTGTTAGTTTTTCCCAGGTGTAACTATTTGTGGCTAAGTTTGCAATACATGCTGGCAGAAAAAATGTACAAATAAAAGTAAAGAAAAAAAAAAGAATTCCTGTTTGAAAAATAGTTTTCAGAGCGAGGTTACTGAACTGGTAATTCTGATGAGATCTTTAGCACTACTTGGCCTGTTAGAATGTAATCTCTGCTATTTGCTGTACATCTTAACCTTTTGTTCCTTTGCTTTCACAAATAATCACATATATAAAATTGAGAATCATCTATATGTAGCCTTTGGAGAGAAATGCGGTGAATATGCCTCTCCTGATAATTGCAGTACTGTGCTATAATGAAGTTGAGCTTTCATGTATTTACCACTCAGAATCTATATGTATGAAGTTGCAGATGGTAATTATTTTTCACAAGAAAATATAGGTGCTAATTTTAACTTAATAGTTCTCACACAGTGCTGTAACTGCTGCCCTTCAGGGTCTTAAGAAAGCAAATGGGCAGAGTTAGGGGTGGAATAGTTTATAATATGGCCTTAGTGAGCAATTTGCATCTTGAATGCATTTTTTACATCTGTCTGTCTGTCTGTCTGTCTGTATACCTGTCGACCTATAGAGGTAAATAATTTGTAAATTCACTCCCTCCTTCCTCAAAACTCATGTTCATGAAACAGTCGTAAATAAGACACTGGGTTTTAGTCTACCCATGACTGACTTTCATGTTCCTGCTGTTCTAGACCCAGTTTGTGGATACCTGATTTCTACTGGGATATGTTTTGTATTTAGCAGCCTTGTCTCTGGAGTTGATTTACAAGGAAGAGAAGGAAAGAGGGTCCCTTCCCACAGCCAGGTCTTTGGCTGTAGCTGATGCCAGCCTGCTGGATTGTTAATCCCCATTTCGAAATGTCCAGTTAGTTTATCATTACTTGAGTTCTTTTCCCCTGTGTTCCTCCTCTAAGGTCTTGGATTTTACAGTAGTGAGTTTCAGTGACAAACTCTATTGTTTTTTTTCTTTGCAAGGAACGCATATAATTATGTGAAACTTATTAGAAGGACAATTTTCAACATGCCTGTTATTTCAGGATTTTATTTCATTCCCTTTCATCAGCACAGCCTCTTATTTTTCTAATGCATACTTACCAGCTGGAAAGGGGCTGTTATAAGGGTGTTTACAGGACTCTGCAGTAATCTAAAGAATTTCAGAGAGGCTGATTTTCAGCCTATCCTGATCACCAGCTTCTCTCTGGAAGCTTTCTTCCCTCGTTACTCTGGCTACAGATTAAAAAAAAAAAAACTGAGCAGGCTCTGTTGGATATAAGGCAGATATATGTGCAAGTGTTTTGGTATTCAGAATCTTCCTTCCCAGTCTGATAGACTTGAATCTAAGATACTTCATTACCTTTTGCATCTAATTAAGCACATATATTTCCTAAAAAAAAAAAAAAAAGATGTTTTTTTATTTTCTTCCTAGTAACTTCTGTAGCTTCAGGAGGTGAACAGCAGAGTGCCGTGTGGGAAGATGAACTAATATCTTTGAACTCTTAATTTCAGGCTGTTTGTAACAAAAACCTCTGCTTTAGAAATGATCATCAACTTGATGTGGATATATTGTAAATAAAACCTTCATCTTCAAACCTGTATCACAATTTTTGAGGCTTATTTTTTTTGTTGAAATTCTGTACAAAATGGTAAAAAAGTATCTTGTCAGTCTCTTCTCCGAAGTAGCTGCCAGTAAGACAAGAGGGCATGGACTTAAGCTCTGGCAGGGGAGGTTTAGGTTAGGTCTTAGGAAAAAATTCTTTACAGAGTTGGTAATCAGACATTGGAATGGGCTGCCCAGGGAGGTGGTGGATTCTCCGTCCCTGGAGGTTTTTTAACAGGAGGCTGCATGTGGCACTCAGTGCCATGGTCTGGTAACCACAGTGGTAGTGGATCAAGAACTGGACTTGATGATCTCAGAGGTCCTTTCCAACCCGGATGATTCTGTGATTCTGTGTTCTCATGATGTCAGTGTTGCTACTTCTGCTTCAGACTGGATCACAGAAGTGTGGACTTGAGTTCAACATGTTGAAATCTAAACAGCTATTTCCATATTTTATAGCATTGAGGATGCTATAAAATTTGCCCAGATTTTCTCACAAAGATGTGAAAAAACTTCCATAAGTTTAGTGATGGAGCTAGATTTCCCAGCTTTATCTCGCAGTCCATTTGGACAGCGTTTTTGCTGGTCATTTTTGGATGATGATAATTTTCTAATGAATTCAACATGCACCCATTCAAGCAGTGATTGAAGACTCAGACAGAAAGAATGAGTGCTCTTTATTTAAATAATGTAATTAAAGCACCCACTAAATTGGGAAAGATTGGATTTATGAAATAAAGCTTACAAATTGAAATGCAGTGTAAATGAGGGTTAGTTGACTACTGTCTTGCCTTATACATTCTCAAAACGATTTCTTCATATGCTATGGCACTCTAAGTATTTTGTTATTTAACACTGAATAGTTCAGCAGTTTTGGTATTCATTTGGTATTCATTTTAACAATTTCCCAAGACACGACTCAGTGTAGGACAGTGGAGTCTGGAAAATATTTTGGATCAAAATAATCTTGATGGAATCTTTACTTTTGGACATCTCATGCTGTTAAAATAGAAAAAGAAGTTTTACAAATGTGATTTGAGAAGAGATTGGAGGTAAAATTTAGCTGCCTTCTCCAGAGAGTACTTTAAAAATTGCTGATGTTCAGAAATGCACTGTCAAGATTGATTCTAATTTTCTCTGGTTTTATTCAGTTACCCTTATTGCATATGCGATACATGTGTGTGTGTGTGTGAATTAAGAACACAAGACCAATATAGTTGTGATAATTCTTGTGATTTAATAGAATTTTCTCCCTTGTTTTAAAATGTGCTATCAATTTTGAAGAGCTGATAAAAACACCAAAGATTCTTACCAAAACCAGGTTAAGCAATGCTTTTATAATACTTAATTGAAAAGTGTAATTTGTAGCCTACTGCTACAAATTCTGAAAGAATGAAAATAAATACCCAAAGACCAGGACAAAGTTATGATTTTTTTAAAAAGGTATAGTATGCTTTTCCAGTTTTTCTTGTGCACTTTAGAAATTTGGCTAGTTATTTTGAGGTATCACTGATTTACCAGGACACCTGAGTAGCTAAATGAAAGACAGTTTTATTTTCTGGTCTTAGAAGCATCTTTGTATAGAAAGTTACTTTAGAAATTTACATTCTGAACAGGAGAAACTCCAATCATAAACTTCAGACAAATCAATAGTAGCTATGTAGGAGTTCCTTGAGAACTGCATATATGAATCTTGTAAATAGATTTGAATAAAAAGAAAACTGGGAGTATGA
Organism: Heliangelus exortis; assembly: GCF_036169615.1. Classification (NCBI taxonomy): domain Eukaryota; kingdom Metazoa; phylum Chordata; class Aves; order Apodiformes; family Trochilidae; genus Heliangelus; species Heliangelus exortis. Next base: position 76,723,040 of record NC_092422.1, on the reverse strand, counting down.
GAGAGAATCTGTCCCTGCCCATGGCAGGTGGGTTAGAAGTAGTTGGTCTTCAAAGTCCTTTCCAACCCAAACCATTCTGTGATTCTGTGGTTTTAATGTTATTGAAACCTGAATGTATTTATTTTTCATTACTGATCACTGAAAACTGTCACACTGAAGAGAGTGTTATGAAGTATGGGAGAGCCTGAGAGAAGGACAAAATACTGTGCCATGTGATTTAAGAGGTAGAAGGGAGAAGCTGAACTCTGGTTTTGCTTACATGTGTCTGTATCTTTTTTTTTGCCAAATGGTGAATGACTTCCCATTAAATTGCCAATAATGTTTAATGAGGACGAGTGCTTGGTTCTGTTTCATGATTTGTGTAACTGTAAATAAATGGAGAACAGATAATTCCTTTTGACATATGTGTGTATTTAATAAATATTTTGTAACTCAGGAAACATGGACTTGAGTACTTGGTCCATACAACCCTTGTGATACTCAAATTTCCTTTTTATGGCTTCTTCCAGTTACTGTACATTTATTTGAGTGTATCTGGCCACAGCAATTATGATATAGAGCTTATCTAGCTGAGGAAGAGAGTGAGTTGGCTTTTTTAAAAAGCATATTAAGTAATAATGAAAAACATTATTTTTTTAGGATTTATTGTGTTTTAACATTGTTCATTTGGGTGCTTCTTGCAGCTGGTAGAATTGCAGGCCTTGACTGACTAGTAATTTTCAAACATGTTTGAGAGAACCGGTTAGTTCCCTTCCCCCTTCATAGATAAAGGCCCTTGCTTCAGCACTTCATCTGCTCAACAGGCACATGTGACTCTTGTCAGTGTTCACACCCTATTCAGTATTCCAGAAAAAAATGAAGTCCTAAGCAAACGATCTCTTTCCTCGTGACCTGTAGCCTGTGCCAACCAAAATCGAGTGGTAGCAGAGATGGTAGATAACAAAATAAGTGTTGAAAACACCTTGGTCTGAAGTTGCCTGTAAATACTTCCAAGTCAATGAAGTAGTCACTGACTGTGCAAAACTTGCATGGTGGATGGACAGAAGACATATGAAAAGTGGCCAGCAGCAAAAAGGTAGGATCAGAAAATTCTCTTTAAAGCACTGAAGGCTAAATTGAGCTCATGTTACAGGCATGTATGAGTTTCAGCTCCTTAAATGAGTACTTGCTATAGCATGCCTAAGTTTGTTTTCATCACTGGCAGGTGTACACAGGCTACTGTCCCTAAAGATCTACTGAGACCTAGCCTGCTTTTCACATCTTTACAGCCACTTACATTAGTGAGTGCCATCCCTTGTATCTGAGCACTTGTATGTTGTATGTTACAGTGCAGACATATCTGAGCTAGTTCATGTAGCACCAGCTTATGATTGCCTGTTCACCTTCCCTCATCTGTGTGTTTTTTTTCCTTTTAGCTGTGGACTTCAAGCTGCTTGCTAGGTCCTTGGTGGCTGCTTGCTAGCTCTGTGTTCATGTTCTTTCTCTACTACAACATCAGCAGGCCTTGTTTCTTCCCTGTCTTAAATTAGGATTGAAAGGTATCACTTCTCCTTTTATGTTTTCCCATATAGTATAATGTGTATTTATGCCTCTTACATTTTCAGAGGTCTCTGACCAAATCCATCACTCCCATTAATTCTGGGATGTGTCCATCACAGGCTTTGCCTGGAGTGGTTAATGACTTTCCTGAAGTAGCCTGTTAGTTGGCTTGTGATTATTATATACTGCTAACAAAGTAGAGCACACGTATGGTTTTTGTTGGTTTTGTTTGTTTTTTGTTGGCTTTTAACTACTGCTGTGCAGGTTCTCCTAGATAACTTATCCCAGAGGGTTGGGAACAATGCATTCATAGTGTAAGAAGTGCTGACAGGTTTAGGGTCTTGTTTTTCATGAGGAATGGGCTTTTAGATACAGCTCATTCAATACTGATTTAAACTACAACATGTTCAGTTTCTTTTACTATTATATTCTTTCAGGGCTCTCTTCCACAAATAAATTACTTTCTTCTATTTAGTTTCCCATGTAAGAATAATGGGAATCAAATAACTCAAGGTTATGAATATATACCAAAGATGAATTGTAATTTCAAGTGTTTATTGCAGCACTCGTAGCATAAATATTTGGCTCCTTCCTGATTTTTTTTAATAAGTTTTAATAGGCCATTCAGAATAAGTTGGTTTCTCTGTGTGTGTTTCAAATGCTTGAATGTTCAATAAGTTTTCATGCAACCTATGGAGAGTATTTACATACAAATCTGTACCATCTGCCATTTATCTCCAGATACAGCTAGCAGAGGGGGACAGTGAGAGAGGTGGTTTCATGACATGTAACAGCTACATGTTAAAATGCCAGTCCTTCTGTATTTTCATTAATTTTTATATATATTGGGTGATTTTTGCTATTGCTTGTCAGCAGCCAGCCATTTTTTCCTTATTGACTATTATTTACAAGACTGAGTCTTAATAGCTTCTGTGTTGTTTCCAAGGGACAGAGGAAGTTATCCTTACTTGAAAATGTCTAAAAATTTTACTGTGTGATGATGCCTGTTAAAATCAGGACAACCTGTGTGTGAAGTATACCTCTTGACATGGAATAAACATGTCAAGAAGGGCTGCCCCAATCAAAACAAAGGAACCAAGTGATTCCTGCTCTGCTGTGTCAAAGTTAATATTGTAGAAGTTGAAAAAACAGCCTTACATCTGAACCTGAAGCTGTTTGTGGTTGAAGAAGTTTAAAACTAAATACATCTGGGATATCCTGTAATTTTTGGAAGCTGTCAGAGTAGCTGGGAGGATGACTGTTGTTTTTTGCCTTTTCAGTAATAAACAGAATTCAAGTACAGGCTGGATAGAGAATTCTCTTGTGAATTGCCTGGAAGAAAACTACTCAATTTTGCTTGCACCTTCTTGAGCTCAGTCTTTGTCACAAATGGAAAGATGCTTTACTCTGCTAGATGAGATTCCTCCCTATTTTTTTCAAGATATGCTTGTATTTATATTAATTTTCCAATGACTTTTCTGATGGCTTACTTTTCTCTGGTTTATGTTTTGAATATACATACATTCATCTTTTACAGCAGAGAGCTACTTTCAAGGTAGGCTGCTACAGGGGAAAAAAAGCTAAGTCATGTATCTTAATTCTTCCTTTCTTTTATACTGGATATTAGAAGAAACTTCTTAACTGAAAGAGTTATTTAACACTGAAGTAGGCTGCCTAGGGAAGTGATTGAGTCACCATTTATGGAGGTACTTAAAAGACATGGAGATGTGCTGCTTAGGAATATGGTTTAGCACTGGACTAGTAGGTTAATGGCTGAACCTGAGGATTTTAAAGAACTTTAACAACCACAATGATTCTGTGATTCCTAAGAGCTGTTTGTGCAAGTTGAATTTCAAGGCAGAGTTCTACATTTATGTAGTTGAAGACAGCAGTTTCATAGTTGGGGTTATACTGAAATCTTGCTATGTAGGTAAACCATCTTCAACACACAGGTATAACATTCAGTGTCTTCCTTCAGTCTACATCACTTACACATCACAAGTGTATCAAGTGTGCTAAAATGGGTTGTTCTTATCTTGGTAAGTTCTACAAAAATAGCCTGATTAAAAAGAATTGCTAAATCTTGTATGAACAAGTACATCTTCCTTCCACATATGGCATATGCAACTTTTCCTCTTGATTGTTGTGTTAGTGTCGTGAAGATGAAAACAATGTATTGAGTTTTTCCAATAAAAGGTCCCTACAAAGGCAATTTTCTTAGGAGTTTGTGGCTGCTGAAATTTTCATGTTTCTTCTTGCTGAGACAGTTTTTCATCATTTATCATTGTGATGCCCAACAAGGCAAGCAGACTCAGAGGAGTCTGTCCTGGAGGTCCAGCAATGTGCCTTTATGCATGGCCCTGACCACACCATTTCTTCACCCTTGGTGACTCCTATGTACCTGCTGTCTGTGTGCTTTCTTTTAATTCTCATCTTCAAACTTTTCCCCCCAGCAGAAGTATATTATTAGTGCTTTTCTTTCACTTCTGCCATATTTATAAAGCTGGTGTTTTATTAGCAGTGAGTCTCATGCATACTGGTATTACATACCACATTAGAAACCATCATAAAATGGTAGTCTCTGCTTGGAAGGAGACTTATCCAAACAAAGATCACACTTTCTCATGCAACTCTTTTTATCTGTAAACAGGAATCCTGCTGAGGGAGCCAAGCAGATACACATCAGTTTTTCTCATGTGAACGTGACCATAATATGTCCTCTACTTTATTTTTCTTCTAATACAAGGAACGAGTCTGTGTGGCTCTGGTATCCATGAAAGTTTGTTTAAAGTTTCATGCTGGCTGAATAAACACTAGGTTGAGAAACTGCAGAAGTAGTTTCAGTATGATGCATTACTTCAAAGGTAACATGCCAATCTCTTTTGCAAACTTTGTGTAATTATGGGATTGAGTAATTTGAGGTGACGATTGTGGTCACCGAATCTTCTCTCATCTGTGCTGCTAGGCTACACCTCTCCTACAAATACCAACAGCATTATCAGACACACGCAGGCACTTATAGCACTAATCACACCTTTTTCAGTCTTGAGTAACACTGCTTTTCTGGATCAGTGCTGAGCCATGGTTATTTCTACTGTTTCCATTATTTATACCTCTTTTCTCTTGGATAAAACCAAAATACAGAAAGTTGTTCTGCTTGAATAGATTGGCCAATCCATCTCACTTTCTGCTTGTTCCCTTTTCACAGTTGTATAAGGGCAGCTAGAACACAGGAAGCGTCTAGAGGTTCTATCATGAAAACCTTTGTCTGAAGACCTCCACTCTACCAAGAGAAAGTAATCTAAAGTGTAGAGGGTAGCTGCTGTATTTCTCCAGGTCATACAGGGAATTTTTGAGACCTGTTTTTGGGGGGGTTGGGTCAATTTTCCCAACTCTTAATTGTTTATGAATTGGGCTATGTTGTTTAAAGTCTTAAAGTCTAATACCACCAAAGAAACATGTGACCTACTTTTAATAAAAGGTTTTCCATGGTTCCAAGACATCTTTTATTGGGATTACTAAACTTCTTGCTCTGAATCTTTTCAGTTTCATCTCTTTTTTTTGCTTTCTAAAAAATTACCTCTTCAGTCTTTGGAATAAACTTTTGCATACCAGGCATACTGAAAGAAAACCACCACTGGAGATGAGCATATCAGCAATGTGCTGGAACTCAGAGGGCTATACTAGACAAAAAGGAATCCACAAGGTGTATGGTCCCATTTCAAACTCAGGTGAGTTAGCCAGTAAGTGCTGTAATGTTTGCAAACAGCACAATCATATTAAGAAGGAAAATAACAAGTAACAAATTTTACTTGTCTGCTGCAAGGCTTATAAGACTGAGGAATGTGGCTTTCAGAAGTGCTGAGGAACTGCCTCTGCCATCAGTTCCCTCTTGAAATTGCTTGTCTTTGGCACCAGGAAAAACTGGAATCTTTATACATTTTCTTGTGAAGCTGTGGCAGGTGGATGCCACCAATATTTATGAAGATACTTCTAGCCCTAAACTGTCAGACTGCAGAAGGAAGAGTGTTAAATTCTAATCTCTGATTTACAAGTCTGGCAGCACATGCTATTCACGTGGTACGTGATTTGAATAATGATGTGTCTACTCCTGATCTTATTAACCCTAATTTAATCCAGGATCTTATTTCATTAATGCTTGTTAGCATTCATACAACTCGTTACGCAAACAAACAAAACCCTAAAAATCCTGCAACACTGTAACTATCTTTCCAAATAATTTTTTTCTCATGAGCCTGTTTTTCTTCTTGAAAAAAGCTGTGGCTTCTCTGAGGAGACTCTTAAAACACCAGTGCATCTTCAGGAATCTCAATTTTAATTTTACATGCAGTAGAATTATACCATGATTGCTCTGTCTATGTAGGTGCATTGGACTTCTCTGCATGACCTTTATAGCTGTATGCTTTAGAGGGTTGACTAATTGAGCTGATTTAATAGAGTAGCCTATAGTTGAAGATAGGTCTATCAAAGAACAATAGCAGTCTACATAATTTGACAAAACCTTTTTATGGGACAGTTCCTCATTCTGTAATGTAGAATTATGTGATTAAAGACTTCTGTAGGAATTTCTATAATTTTTCGCAAGTTGTTATTTATAAAGAAAAATGGCTGTTCAGGCTACCACCAGGTTTAATTGTTTTTAAAATGTAAATTCTGATGTTCTGTGCAGCTGTATTTTGTGTGTTTTGTATGTTTGGGTAGCACAGTGGCATTCATTCCGTTCATTCAGGTTTTTTAAGTTTTTGGGTTTTTGTTTCTTTCTTGCTGTACAATATATAATTTAGAGAGGATTAATCCTCTTATTAAAAAATTCTTCCACATGATGTTAGAGGGAATGCCAGACAGTAAATGAGTCAGTTAATGTTCTCATTAGAAAATCCTGCTGTTAAGGATCATCCGGTGGGTGGTAGGATTCTGCAAAAAGGATTTGTGTGCTACTCAGTTTCTCTCTGAACCTATCTGCATCAAAGATTGTTTATCTGGTTATTTGTAACATATTGCAATTTGTTACAATGTCTCATAGCATTTTTCTAAGAATGTATGTTTGTTTTTCTATATTGGTCATCTACTTCAAATTGTATGGTTGTAAGAAGGAACAAAGATACAACCCTGGAAATTCATGGATTTGAGTAGTTTCTTCTGTATTTTATCAGCTTTGCTTTATGTGTTAATACAAACAAAACTTTTTATAGTAATAGCAGATAGCAGAAATATTTCTACACAAAATATCCATGTTATCACATGGAGAAGGAAGCAGGTAAAATATTCTATTAGCAGCTGGGAGAAGTCTCCTGATCACTTGTTCTTGTCGGGGAATTTTAATTTAATTTACTGCTGGAAATACAGCAGAGAGGAAGCAGTCTAGGAGGTTCCTGGAGTGTGAGGAAGATAACTTCCTGACACAATTGCTGAGGAAGTCAACTTGTGAAGGTGTCCCACTGGATCTGCTGCTTGCAAACGGAGAAGGACTTGTGTGTGATGTGAGGATTGGAGGCCATCTCAAACACAGTAATCATGAAAAGGTAGCTCCTAGTTCTTGGAGAAATAAGGAGGGGGAGTCAGCAGAAATGCTACCTTACGCTTCTGGAGGACAGACTTTGGCCTGTTTAGGAGACTGGTTGACAGAGTTCTTTGGGAGACTGTCCTAAGGTCAAAGGAGACCCAGGAAAGTTGGATTTAAGAGGGAAATCTGAAAGGCCCAGGAGGAGGCTATCTCTGTGTGCCAAAAGACCAGCTGGTGGGGAAGACAACATGGCTGAACAGAGAGCTTTAGTCCCAAATATTTGAGGTATTACCTCTATTGAGTACAGTTTATAAATAAAATTAGTAATAAAATTAATACTTAAGTGCTGCAAGAACAATGCACATAATAGATAGGCTGTTGAAGCCTTTACTTATGGCTGTTTAATGAATTTATGATTGTGCAGGCTACGTTTTAGGTGTATATGATAAATAGCTGAGCAGGGTACTGACAGGAAGCTTTGCAGCATTCATGAGGCTTTCCACATGAGAAGCTGGGTCAGGCTTAAGGCTTACTGCAGCCATGCAAGCAGTGCTTCTGGCTGTATGTAGATGACTTTCAAGAGTTTATTTCATAAGATCCTGCTAAGGTTGGAAGGGACCTTAAAGATCATCTAGTTCCAACACCCCTGAGGGAGCAGGGACAGCTTCCACTGACTAGGTAGCTCAAGGCCCTGTGTAACCTGGCTTTGACCACAGAGGGGATATCCACAGCTTCCTTGGGCAAACTGTTCTGGTGTCTCACCACCCTCACAGGAAAGAATTTTTTCCTATTGTCTAACCTAAATCTCCCATCTTCGATTTTAAGAAATTTCCTCTTGTCCTTTTGCTACACACTTAAGCAAAAAGCCCTACCCCAGTTTTCTTGTAGGCCCTCTTTTGGGTAAGGCACTATAAGGTCATCTTGGAGCCTCCTCTTTTCTAGGCTGAACAACCCCAACTTCCTCAGCCTGTCTTCATTATTTGCAGTGGGAGAGAACACAACAGAAAATTGCATATTTTTTAATGTAACTCTAAAAGAAATAAAAGGAGAATAAGGCACATACATTCCCAACAGTCTTTAATCTTGCATACTGCTGTTACTGCGGGAGCAGATGCACTGTTCAGCATCTAAAAGTTGAACAAACAACGCTTTTCTCTATCAAGCTGTAAATCAGATAAAAGTCATGTGAGCCACAGAAATAGATTTGATTTTGAAGGCTCGATACAGAAACCAAAGAACTCTTTTAAAGAAGCTTAGGAAGCTGTGGTTTAGAAATAACTCCAGAACTAGGCAGTACTAGCCCAAACCAGGAGGCTTTTTTTCCCAAAGATTATGTCACATGCCCGAGCAGCAGTTGGGAACATGTTTTCTATAAACTTTGGATAAGGTGATAGTGAAAGAGAAGAGAGTTTGGAATCCTGCTGTAGTGGAACAAGAGCATAAATTTAGTTAGAAGATCAGGTGATGTGTACAATAGCAGTGTGGTATCTACACAGCTGCCCAGATGTTGGGGGAGTGTGCTCTCCAAGCTGTCCTTCCTGCTCTGCTTGCTGACAGAGCCACTGATAAATATCTTCTGTCATGACCAGCTAGTGGAGATGTCTCAGTCTTGATCGTGGTGCTTGAAAGTCCCATGTCAGGCCTCTCTGCTTTGGAGATGGCAATTGCCCTAGGAAGGAGAAGACAAAGACAAGTGTGTCCCAAGTGATGCAGAAGCCCAGAAAATACAATCTAGGTGGTTTCTTCATTGTCTCTGAAGTATTGTCGTTTTACTTCTTACAGAGTTTAAGGCCAGTGCCGTGAAGCCATATTTATCACTGCCACCCTGTTTCTGTTTGCAAACAGTTTTCACACTGATGCAAATTCAGTTGCTGAAAAGGTTTGTTCCAGCCTTGTTGCTGCATGCATTGTTTGTTTCATAGTAGAACTACAATAGTCTTGGCAATATCAGAGTTGCATTTATATCTAATCACATTTGTAGTTATTCAGTAACTCTTAAATAGTTCTGCTGAAAATGTCACAGGAGGCCTGAGCAGTGCATTAATATACTCGGCAGCAGAGTTATATTTTGAGGTTTTAATAAAAATGATAATTTATTTCATATATTTAATTCACATATTGTTTGAAGTTGCAGACGTTGTTTGCAGGAAATAATGGTGGCAATTGTGCCTTGAAATGTAAAATATGGATTTTGAGAAAAGAGATTAAAAGCAAAGCATTCTGTATCTCAGAGGGGTCAAAGCACTCCTGACGTTTCCATTTTCATCTTTTGATAATTCATATGTGTTGCATGGTTTCCCCCAGGCTGCATATGATTCTGGGTTTTTATTGTTGCTCCCATATTTGGCTTCAAGCCAATGCTGTAGATTTTTAATTGTGAAAGCCTCATTATTTCTCAGCTTTTAACTCTTTCAGTATGCACGTGTTTTGTTTTCATAAAGCTTTGATTTTTATTAAACCTCTTGCTTCCAGCACATAAGAACTGTTATTGTGTTTTTATAGAGAAGCCATAGATAAATTACTTTATAGTCAGCAAGTGACTTTTTTCAGTGATTTTTTCATGGCTCCCAACAATGATGAGGAATGAGATGTTGACTGCAGTATTTCATGGCTGCAGTAGCAGCAGCACAGAATAGCTTTTCATTGCATTTACAGTCATGGAAAGAGTTGCAGCAATTTTCTCAAATGTTTTCAGTTGATTCCTGTGAAGGTTGGAACTGCTAGAGTTAAAAAAATCTTGAAACTTTGGTGTAGTGAAAGTTGCAGAAGTTCTTGTACTTTCCTTCACACTTGGTAACTGATGCTAACTGTGACTTTTGTGGCTGACCTAATTCAAGCATTTGCTATAACTCAAAGGAAGCTTTTTTGATAGATCAGTAGAAATGTCAGCATGAAGTGACACAGATAGAATAGACTTTTTCCTTGAAAAGTATTGAACAGTTAAATTCTGAAAACAAAGCTAGGTGTTGCTAACAACAGTAGGAAAAAGGCAGGTGAAGCAGACTTTCATCTTTGAAAGGTAACCACTTTTTTTTCTCTCTTCAGCTTAGCAAGGCATTTGTCATGTCTGTGACTAACAATTTTTGACTTATAAAACATGAAAGATGCTTCATTTCTAGAATTTATAGGTTGAAATATCCATTTAATAGACTACAGGTACACTTGAATATGTTGTATTTTTCTTTGTGATGGAGTTTTATCCAACTTTCTAATTTCTTGTTAGTTAATATTTCGTCACATTCTAAAGCTCACAAGCTTACAGAAAGTATGTTGCAGATTTCCTGTAGCTCATACAGATGTAGGGTTGGATTAGAGAAGATCAGAATAAACCAGCTCAACTATCATCTAGGAGTTTGTGTTTCTTTGAAGAAACCATATTTCAAAGTTTGTTAGAAGAAATCTTTTCATGGTGCTCTGGCTGTTGGCATCTATGCAGTATGGTTGAAACCTAGTTACAAAAATATGTATTTTTTAGATATTAGAAGAATATACAAAGCGTAAGGGCCTTCAGAGTACTCTAAAACATGTTTATGTTCCCATAATATATTTAAAATTGTAATATTTCATCAAATTAGGTTAAAGTTAATTTTTATATATCACAGTGATTTTTTTAGACTTTCTCAGGTCAAGTGTGCCTCTGCCTAGTAAGAACTGTTTATCATATTGCAGTTACTCTGAAACCCACATATACAGGAGGTGGAAACTATTTTAAAAATTAATGGTGTCAGGAGGGCCTGCTTTAGATTTGGTGGTTGAAATGTGAGGTCATTGACTTGAAGGCTGTGTTCCTGAGGCACGCACAACTCTCTGAAAATTATCTGCTAGCCACCTGCAGAGCTTTGTGTGGTCTAAGAAAAAATACAGTGTTTTTACCCCTGAAATGTATACTGGGCACTGCCCCAGAATCAAGTATTAAATAATGCCAATAGTGAGATTTAGAGGGATTTTTGAAGCTGTTAGCAGTGTCAAAGCCTATCTCTTTGCAAGTAGGAGATGCGAGTGAGCTGCTTGTTTGGCAGAAGCATCTTGGTAGCAGAGGAGCGGGCAAGATGCTTGTGGTGGGCTGATGAGCCAAGGGATCCCTTCAAGACTCTCCCAACGCTCTTTGTGGGGCTCTCCATGGATATGTGTCTGTCAAACTTGGTTCTAGAAAGGGCTCTCTAGGTTGTTGAGTCTAGTTCCACTAGTGTTACCACAAGGATTCCTAGTGAAATGGCTCACGCTGTGTCTCCTTTTGAGGAGACTCAGCACTCCACAGGTGTCCTGCAATACCTGTTCAGCCCTGCTTACCCTCATCAGTGGCAGATTGTCCCACAGTGAGTGGTGGCTGGATGTTATCAGGGTGTGAGTATATTGGCTGTAGTTGAAATGTCACCAGAAACTGGTCCAAGAATCCTTGTCAAGAGGTAGTCTTAAGCCCTTGCTGGGCTGACAGCTACTTCTAGGTCAGTTTTGCTCCACTACTTTAGAGCAGTATAAATAGTAAGGTTTTTTACCTTTCTTGTTTCTCCCTCTTTTCATACACAAGCTCTTTCTTCAAGCAATAGCAGTCACTGAGCTCACATATGGATGATTTCAGTTTAATCTCAGATTTTAATTGAGGTTCTTGAACTAGGCAAACAGAGGGCTTCCTGACTCTTATCTGTCTTAAGTGAAAGTTTGCTTTTTACTTCTTTAAGTACAAGGAATTTCTTCTTTCAAAGAGATAATAGAAACAAACTTCAATTTGAAACCAGAACCAGACATGGAATTTGTTGTACACTGGGGGAAGTTCTAAAAAGCCACCCTTGATACACATGGGGTTTGAAGCTCATTTGCATCTTCCCTCATGTGGTAGGCTTCTGCTCTATGCAAATCTAGAATGAGTGGGTTATGTAGAGAGGTTTCTATAACCATTACTGGTATAGCACCAAGCTTCTGGGGCCATTATAGTTGCATTGTTTGCAAATACACAAGGTGGCCATGTTCAGTGTATTTTTTGTAGTGAAATAAAGTAGGTTTTTCATAAATGGGTTTTTCAGTAGGGCATTAGAGTGTTTCAGAATAATAATCCGTATTTTTTTAAAAACAGTTAGTAGTGGGGATAGATATAAAGGGCTATGTCAATATTTCTCAATTTAACTGTACTAAGGCCACTTTCTTTGTCCTCTGGATAAGAGACAAAGCTCAACTCACATGGCAACATGGCAAAGCTCAGCTCACTGCCCTACCTCTGCAGGCTCACCTCTTCCCCATTACTTCTTGGGAACAGCCTGTGTGCTGGGCTGTTCACTGAGCCAGGCCCAGGCACTTCACAGAAGAGGGCTACGTGATGTGTTAGCAATGAAACAGGGACATTTGTGGATGGAACCAGCTGAAGAAAAGTCTTAAAACTTCTGAGGTCCCTGAGGGGGAGCAGTATAGAGGAGAAGGCAGCACAGAGACAGAAACAAAATACTAGAGAGAGGGTTGAGGGCAGAGGATGTGATACTGGCTGCAGGCTACAGTGGTGACTCTGCTAAAGATTCAGGGCTTTTGTTTGGTTTTGTTTGTATGCTTTTAAGTCTTGTGTAGTAGGCTAAGACTAGGAATTGGAAAGGTGCACAGGTGGCATAATTTTTTTGCTGCCCTTCTCTAGTGCACAATATGTGCCAAGCTGCTTAGAAAACATGCTTCTCATCAGGTGTTACAGAGTATGAGTGTTTCTGATAAGATCTTTGCTTAGTAGGCCTGGGTTGGCTTTTGCTTGATTTCTGTGTCACTATTTACAGAATTTTCCACTTTTTCTTCCAGTTCCCTCCTGTATCTGTGATTTCATGCTGCTGCACTTGATCACATGTCATGTTGCTGTGGGCAGTATGAAAAATTATGGACCTTCCCATGAGCACCAAAGGAAACTGTGATGAAAAGTAGCCCCAACCAGTACTAGAAAGGTAGAAGAAAAAAAACCTGGAAAGGTAGAAAAACCCCAATCCTTAGATTATATTGGTGGGTACAAAGTGCAGTACCTTCTATATGAATTTCATGTTAGTGGACACTCAGCATGTGTGTCTGTTATTTTTTCATCCTTCTTTTGCTGGCATAGAATCATGTGCCAGCCATGGTAGGCAGGCCATTAACAGTTTTTTGCGTCAGCTGGGAGCTTAATTCAGTTTAATTCAGGGCAGCTGACCCAAACTGACAAACAGGCATTCTCCATACCAGAAACATCGCAGTCATTTATAAAGGAGAACCCTTTATGAGGATGTGGACCTCTTCTTTCTGGGACTCTTAGCCTCCTGCTTTTCCTGAGGGCTGAATATAACCATGTATACATTATGTTGGCCTTAGTTTTGCTGTTTCTTTTTTTTTTTTTTTAACCCTTAAGTCTCCTCTCCTTTTCTTTGATCCCCTTTTTGATCAGAGGGGTCATTGGGCAAAAGAACAATGGCTATAATTTGGCCCTGGATGTGGGTAAATTTGGACACTGAATAGTGGATGAAAAAGAAAATGTAAGACTTCTCACCCTACAAATGCCAATGCTTGGAAAGGGTCTTGTTTTATTCCTATTGATTGTTGGTACCAGAGTCATGCCTCTGGAGACTTGAGGTTGCAGCACTGTTTTCCCTTATAGTAATTTTCTCTGTCAATTTTGCATTTGCAAATAGGATTTTAAAAATAAAAAGCATCGTGCTGCTGTTTCAGATTATGTGAGTTGAGGATTTATTTTTAAATATACTGTGAGCTTGTCACCAGTCTTCAAAATAAAGTTAAAATTTCAGTACAAGAAGCTTTGGTTAGACTCATTTATTATACATTTTAATTTATAAGGCTGTGAAGAAAGATTTGTGGAATAATGTATGTGTTAGCCTAGTCAATTTTTAAAATGAAATGTTATAACATTTTCTTCTAAATGCATTCCGTGTTCTTAAATTATCATGTGGTTCACTTTTAGAGAAGAACTGTGTACAGTATTTCTTCTTCAACAACAGCAGCATCTATCACATAGACACGAATTCATCTTTCATACATATATTTATTTGCATTTGTTATTTCGATTAGGATGGTTACTGTGATGAATTGAGGTCAGGTACTATTTTACCTGTGTGGTGGCACTAGATAAAAGTCATGGTATCCCTGGTGGGCAGAAGTTCATAAAACTTCTACGTCTGTTAATGGAATAGTGATACAGACTAAATGCTTTATGCAGATGCAGAAGACTATTAAAGTTGTATAGGTAGTACATCATCTTTGAAATACCAATTGCACAGGGGGCATAGAAAGTTAAAAAAAAACCACCAAAAAACCACAATTCTGAAAATTCAGCTTTAATGTGCATCTTATTGAGAGTGACTTGGAAATTCTTACCGTAGAATCATAGAACAGCTCTAGTTGGAAGAGACTTTAAATATAATTTAATTCCAACCCTCTAGCATAGGCAGGGACACCTTGCTTTGGCTGATGCTGTTTCAGATAAGACCTTCAGAAACCTAAAACAGAAATCTTTTTTTTCTGTGAAGGTTTAGTGCTCATTGCTGGTATGCCGAAAACTTAAATTAAGATCTGTGGTATTTCCTGTGTGGTGTACAGTGCTGTGGGATGGGTGGGGGTTGCCTAATGCCCTGGGATGTAGAAGAGGGCAGAGAATGTATGGGAGGTGCTTTAGCAAAACAGATGTTAGATAACTTAGCAGAAAGGCCTTTAAAATCTGCCTGAGAAGCCAATAAAGAGGCATCTTCACCAGCACCAACTGCAGTCTTGGGAAGCTGTTTTCCGTGGGTTTACTTTCTTGAATCTTCACCAATTTTTTTTTTTCTCTGTGTGCTGGCAAAGAAGTTAATCACCTTAAAAAGTAGTCAGCTGCAAAATGGGTTAGTGTTCATTCTGACAGCAGGCTCTCTATATGCTTCTGCCAATTACAGTAACATTTGTCATAGTTTCCTAGTTAATATATTTCTTACTGCTCTGCTGGTTGTTTCTGTGGGATTCTAGATAGAGAGGAAGCAGACTTAGCTGCCTTTACCTCAGGAACACTGAACCAGGTTTTGCCCTATGCATCAAATCAACTAAATGATGGATGAACAGAGAAGTGCTTTTTTACTCTCTCTTTTTTTTTTTTTTTTTTTTTTTTTTTTTTTTTTTTTTTTTTTTTTTTTTCCCTACACCTTTCAGCTTTGGTGATCTTTACTAAGAGGTTTGCAAAACTGTCCCACAGTTTTCACACATTAACAAGGAATTGACCTCTTTTAAAAAGAAAAAAATATGGTTGGAAAGGTTACTTAAAATTACTTTTGTGACATTTCAACTTACTAAGAGAGTCCTTGAAGTACCATTCGAATAGGCAGGCAGGGGTGTATACCTAGAACTTTTAAGAAATCTTGGGAACTTGAGATTCAGAATATTTTGTAGTACTTTTAAAAAGTGTTTCTTCTTTTTCTTCTCTCTCTGACCTGCAGGAAATAAAGAAGGACATGAAGAAAGAAAATGCTGCCAACAAACCACCAGAGAAGCCTATAAATGAAGTTTCCAATGGAAGCCCTTTACTGTTGTCTGAGACAATTATTAGAACCAACAAAAAAGGTATAGTATATGGAAGCTTAAATGCAGATTAAATTCAGACCCTTTAATTAACAAAATATAAACCCTTATTGTTTCTTGAAATAAAGCTGGAGTATATTAAACTGTAAAGGCATACTAGGAATTAAATAAAATAATGAAAAATCTCATTGTTCTCTTAGCTGGCACATGGATACATATATTAAGTCTAATATTTCCACATCAATTCACACAGACATCCCTCTCTTCTTAAAGAAATCCTTCCTAGATACATTTAATTAAGGACAGCTGTATGAGGAGATTACTAAAGCTTATTAAAGGAAGGAACTGGCAGCTCGCATACATGGAGGTTTTTGCACAGAGATGGCAGTCCACATTCATATATTCATGTTTGTCTTGGTTTGACATGGCCAGAATAGCAACATACTAGCTACTATGAAGAAAATTAACTCTATCCCAGCTAAAACCAGCACAGTGTTCTGTCTGGGACAGATAGAAAAGTGGAAAACATAAAGCTTAATGAATAGTTTTGTTGCAGACCGGAATGTGTGCTCTTCTTGTCAGACTCCCAGTGCAGATTCCCATGTATGCTTTTGAATTGCTAAAATAAATACCTCCAGATCTTCTGTCTCTTCCCCTAGCTCCCAGCCCTGCTCTCAGAGACATCAGAACAAAACAAAAAATTGGCAGAATAAAAGCTGGATTTTTCTTTACTTTACGTTTGTGCACCTTTGTTTGTGGAAGGACAGTTGGCCATGTGCAAGTGATGGGCTGTATTCTTTCCTGGAGAATTTGCTGAAAGGTTTCTTACTTGGTTACTTATACAGGGATGTCCTGTCATTAAGCATTGCTGTAATGTAGTTTCCATTTCGTCCTGTCTTCTACACTGTTAGGACTATGCACATGGAAGTTTCTTCTTTTATATTATCAGCAAATATTGTCTTTGAGCTGGCAATTGGACTAGAGGTCCTAAACATAAGGTTTGCAACTGCAAGTGAGGAAGATTTAAAAATTTCTGCAAAATGTATAACTTCCTTTAAAGTGGGAGGGGTTGTAACTTCTTTTGCAAAGAGTGATGTCCTCTAAAAGAAGAAATTGGAAATAAATCTCATAAAGCTTTATCTTTTGAGTTTACAGTGTCATTGTGAATCTGGAGACATGTCCAACATTTCTGCTTTGGGTCATAGGTTTTTCAAGCAACAGCAGAATTAAATTACCAAGAATTTTTTTTTTCATGGCTGCTATACACAACAATATGAGTAGTTGGGAAATTATCTAGGGACCAAGTCTGTTCCATATTGCTTCAGCTGCTATTTGGAGAAGGCTAATAGCTGTGGCAGATGCAGAGAGTCAGTTCGGTCACAAGGGGATAGCACTCCAAATATAATACTTAGAGCACAGGCTTTCTCTTCCTTTTTCTTCCCTCTGGCTTAGAAGCTTTAAATGATACAGAAGATAAAAGAAGACCTTTTTTCAGTCTTAAGATGGGGAATACAAAACTTCATATTTATTGAAAGAAGCAAAGACTGACACAAAGGTCTGTAGATGGAGGAAGGAGTTAGGTTTGGAAATAGCAGATTTCATATTAGAATATTATTGCATCATATATTGCTGGTGGTGATTGTGTTTCTCATGGATGCTTCTACATAGTGTCAGGTTTAGTAAATTTTTTATTTTGGCTGCTTCTCCATGGATTTTTCCATTGCTACAGAGCATGAAGTTACAGCATGCCATACTTGTTTAGAGCATAATAAGGTCAAGAGACCTTCCCCTCTTTTTTTTCTGAATTGGTTTAAGCATGGTGCAAAAGTGGCCTTCTTCAAGTAAAGAGAGCTAAGCAAGTAGTTATCGTTCTGTTCAGTAATAAAGAGTCTTCTAAGATCTATGCAGATCTTTTTGTGGAGAGTGTTGCAATATGTTACTGAAGTGCAAACTGTAAATGCCACAGGGATTCTTTTCTTCAAGTGTTCTTGTCTCTGTGATTTTTCTTAAACCCTGGCTCAGTCTGTTTACTGATCACAGCATGTGACCTGACCTGAAAGAGGGTATCTTTTTCTTTTCCTTCTCCCTGTTGTTAGGAAGTGAGGAGGAGAGGGGTACATCTAAAGATCTTAAGATAGTGTTCAGCAGTAGTAGGCAGTAATAGTATAGTAGGCAGTATTATTTATTTGCTTGGGCAATATAATCTTGCTGCTTGGAACTTAAGAGCAGATCCAATGATGTGGGAATGAGGCATTCTTTGCTGTGCATTGTTTCTATTACCAAGATGATGAAAAGTGCTTATTTACTGCACTGGTGTTATATTGTATAGTTATACTACTTCTGTGTGAGATAGACTGATGAGAATCTGACAATGCTAATAGTGTTCCTTGCTGACCACAAATACTAGTGATTCAGTAGAAACATTCAGTAGAAAGAAATGCTGCAGTGGCTATTATTTAGCAAACTGTGTTACATTTCACCTTGATGCATTTGTGAGAGTTTATATTTGTAGATATTTCTTCTTTTTACAGGGCTGTAATCTAGAAGTTGTAGTACTACACCTAAGAAATAATGTTTTGGGGTTTGTTTTTTTTTGGGGGGGGGGCTGTCTCTCACAGAGTTTCCCTGCAACTCCTGTTAAATAATTTAAACTGTTGACAAAAGTACCACACTTGAATTTTGAATGTCAGGCAACTTCATGTGTATTTGTTTTTTCAGCTAGGCAAGTTTTTTTCTAATATAGTGCAGTAGCATATCCAGAATTTGCATTTCCAGGTATTTCAGGTGTGTCTACCTCAGGCCACCTATTGGCAAAACCTGGGTTACACCTGCTTTGCAAAGATGTTGAGGTCAGCTATACACAGATGTATAGCTGTGCAGGGTAGTGATGGCAATTAACATCTAGGAAACAGCATTTTAACGTAGCATTGCAGTGAATTCATTCTTCACCTCTGAAAAATGCATAAAAGGATCATTTGCTGGAGTGTAGAGATGGGGCAAGGGAAACATGAAGTCCTTGTGCTTTCCCTGACAGTTCCCAGGGCTGCAGCAGCTCTCGGATTGTTTTGATGGATGCCTCAGGTGCTGCATTCTTAGGTTTTGTCTGGAGAGAAAGGCCATGGCACTGAAGGACATGTCCAACACTGTTTGAGTGTCAGTTGTGGTTGACGTGCACGTATCCTTTGCCAGAATCCTGGAAGAATCATTCTTTTGCTTCTCCCTATAGTTCATGTGCCAAGAAAATCTTTCTGGCCCGGTGTCGGTCTTTTTTTCACTGCTCTAGAATTTTTGATTGACATATAGAACTACTGTTCTAAAACTTCTGTAAAGGTGACTCTAAAAAATAATTTAAAAATCCATTTTGCTATATGGAACTGGCATTGTTGTAACCAGGTAATAACAGCTTGGGAAAGCCTTTACTTGCCTGAAAGCCTTTTCTGAGTGTCTGAAAAAAAAAAACCAAACCAAACAAAAAACCCCAAACCAAACCAAAATTTTTTACTATTGTTACTATTAGTTAATAATGTAAGAAAATTACAGTCAGGTCTCGGAACAGGAAAACATGGTTATATTATGGTTATATTTATAACTACATATATCTATAATAATGTATATATATTTAATGCTTTTCAAACATGGTCAAATCCCATATTTTTAAACTTAACTTTCAAAATCTAAAACCAGACCCAGAGTTGTGCAACTGTTTTGGATCTGTTATAAATTCAGTACAATCTTATCCAGGTACATAGAGACATGATTGAAACTTGCATGCAATGAGTTTAACTGCTAAATGGCTATGGCTTATTTTAAGATAGTCCTGATTTTTGAGTATTCCTCTTTTTAGGTATCCTGTTTATTGCAGTATTTTGTGTATCTGGGAATAGAAACCCAATTGCACAGGCCAAATTGCAAAACTAGAGTTGATAGGCTGTATTTTGTAAGTAAAATAGCAATTGTTTCACAAGTAAAAGTATTTAAGGAAAATATATATTGCCTTGCCAAATGCATTTGTTTTATATAAACTGTAAATGCAGTCTGCATTGAGGGTATTCAAGCCAGCAAATCTGGAACAGTTTATCGAGTGTTACATGTTCTTAATCAGATCCAAACACTGCAAACGAGGAAATATTTTTCCTAGTTCTCTTGGGAATTATTTATTTTACCTTCTGCCCTACATTTAAATCATAAAAAGAATTGGCATCCTATCCTGAAAGGGAGAGTGAAAGTAGGTTTGATATAATAGGTTTATATTTTGAATAAATGACAATTCTGTTGCATGCAGAACAGAAAGTGTATTTTTGTAAATTAGAGAAGTGGGAAACATATTTTACAAGAAAAGTGCTTCATCGTTTGGCTCAATAGTTTTATGATTATTTGGGTACAAAAAGACATACTGTTTAATAAAAAGACAAGTGGATGGAGACTCAGCATATGGGTGTGTTGCCTCTGAGTTTTGTATTAAGTAATGTATGCAAGCTATGATTACAGACATTTTTCAATAGAAGGGCAACCTCAAAATTTCCCTCTTTTGTTACTAAACCTAGTGCTAGCAACTGCCTTTGTCGTGTGCTAGTCATGTGTTTGATCAAGTGTCTGATCCTCAGTGTGCTCAGCTTTGGTTTTCCTTTCAAACACAGGAAGTTAGAAGGCATTAATCTGTCTTTTGGTTGGATTATCTTTTTGCTGTTTATACATTCAGGCCTTCTGCACAGACAGGCTTTGGTGTTCCCATGCAGATAGTGCCAACTTCAGAGAAATTATAGCTGGCCTGAAGAAAAAAATCCTTTTTTTTTAAGATCAGCTAATTCATGTATAATCAGTATATAGTTAACACAAATGGGATAGTCCCATTATCAATACAGAATGGGGGATGATGTGATGAAGAGCAGCCCTGCAGAAAGGGTCTTGAGGGAATAGTGGATGAAAAACTGGACATGAGCCAACAATATGCCCCAGAGGGCCAATTGTACCCTGGGCTGCATCAAAAGAAGCTCTGGGGAGACCCCATCTGGAGTACTGTGTCCAGTTCTGGAGCCCTGAACACAAGAAGGACATGGACCTGTTAGAGCAGGTCCAGAGGAGGGCCACAAAAATGATAAGAGGGCTGCAGCACCTCTCCTACAAGGACAGGCTGGGAGACTTGGGATTGTTCAGCCTGGAGAAGGCTACTGGGAGACTTTATAGTGGCCTTCCAGTATCTGGAGGGGACCTACAGGAAAGCTGAGGATAAACTTTTTACAAGAGTAATAGGGTAATTAATAGGGAATTAAGAGTAATAGGACAAGGGGCAATGGTCTTAAACTAGAGCAAGTTAGATTTAGATTAGACAATAGCAAGAAGTTCTTACTATGAGGGTGGTGAAACACTGTTACGTGTTGCTCAGGTGAAGGTGGTGAAGGCCCCATCTCTGCAGACTTTCAGTATCAGGCTTGATGGGGCTCTGACCAACCTGATTTAAAGATGTTCCTACGGGGGGGGGAGTTGGACTGATTGGCCTTCAAAAGTCCTTCCCAACTGAAACCATTCTATGATTCAGATATGCACAAGAACATACTTCTCGGAATAGTGAGGTTAAAATATGCATATAACATATGGCACAAGCCCAAAATGAGGCAAAAAAACAATGGCACAGGAAACTCAAATTCAGCAAAATATTTATTCCTTGAGTTTAAATACCATATCTATATATTTATAACTAAAATCTCAGATAATACACATTTCCTTTACAAGTAATGT
Organism: Heliangelus exortis; assembly: GCF_036169615.1. NCBI lineage: Eukaryota > Metazoa > Chordata > Aves > Apodiformes > Trochilidae > Heliangelus > Heliangelus exortis. The sequence goes on along the minus strand of NC_092422.1, from coordinate 76,701,745 downwards.
TCCTTGAAAATAAATACTTGGATAACTTTTACCCTCAGGTAAGATACAGTGCACTGAAAGACTGCTTTCGTTTCAGAGAGGCAGAAAAAGACACTGGTTTGTGCTAGACATGTGGGTGGCAGCCAGAAAGGAACTCTGTGTGTTGTGTGTGATCTGTAGAGGTTTAACAAAATTTTCTTGAGGTAGAAGAGGACCCTATCCTATGTTAGAGGGAATATCTCTATTTGGTAATGTTCCCTTTCGATTCTTCAAAACAATATACTATTCTATATATGTGCAAGCTGTAGAGGATACAATGAGGAATACAAATCTCTCTAGAATTTTAGTTCCATGATTTTTTTCTGCCAATGAAAAATAATTACCAGTAGTGAATGTGAGGGGACACAACGTGCATGGAATATAGCCAATTTCAGAGCTGATGAATAAAATGTATTTAGATCAGAGGTAGTTGTCTAATGTGTGAACATCCTTCCTTGCATCATGGGGCCATGATTTGGGATAAAGTATCCTTTTATATAAGTATTTTATGTAGTTAGGGAAATCATAAAACCGTGCAATTTAAAATTATTGCATAGCTGTCTGATGGGACTAAAATGAGTTTAGTTCTTTTTGGATTTCTCTCGTAATAGTAACTATACTGTTAAATCTGCCTAAAATAGGCTAATCTGTAGAACAGCAATACAGAAATAAGTGTTATCATTGTTCTAATTTTGAGATTTGTGTGTTGACCATCAACGTGTTATTTTGAGTGCTCACTCATTCTATTCAAGCAGATCTTTTTATGAGTCCTATTTAAATAGTTACTAAATTTAAAATCTAAACCTCTTTCTGTTATGGTAATTTACTGCTCTGGTTTTCAGGTAGGGTTTTATTATCTATCCAGATACCAGCAACTTATCCAAGTGAGATAATTGCTCTTCCTGTCATTCACTGTGCAGTGCACCCCATCTTCTTTTTATCCTAAATGCCTACTCTTCCTTTTCAATCGCTCCTTCCTGGTACCCTGCAAAATGCAAAAATGCTGAGCCCTGATGTTGCTTCTGCAATTTTGCATACTTGGATCCAACCACTGGTGTGGGATCCTAGCATCATGAGGCTCTGTGCATGCCCAGCCTGTAGACATCAGCTGTAGAACTCCCTCTTGGTTTGAATTGTAATTCCAAGTTAATTCTGTCCTTTGGGAATCTTCTTGTGTGTCATATATTTAGCTCTAACAATCTCATTTAAAGGCCATGATGTAAAAACACTTAACAAAAATACAGCCACTGCATTAAGGAGGTAACATCTATACACCTATGTGTGTGAGTATATGTATGTATGTATGAAACAAGGTAACAGATAACTAAAAAAAAATACATGGGAAGATGCATTATTTGGGTGATGGCTAGCAGACTAGCTGTTTTCAGGTTTCTTGCAGACAGAGAATGCTTGTTTTGATTAAAGCTTTAAATCTGGATCTGTGTTTGGAAATAGGGAAGGCAGTGTAAAGAAAACTGTGGCAACGTTGGGTTTTAAATTTAACAGGTGCTGTTGGATATTGATACTCAGGACACAGAAGAAGCAGAAGATGACCTTTTCATATAGAGTCTAAAGAGATGTAGGAGGCCATTCAGAGCACCTTGCAGATGAAACAAGGAGATAGAGTTAGGTTAGTTGAGAGTTAGGTTTGTTGTCTGTTGTTTTTTTAAAGGTAGATCCACAGGTACACATGTATCAGCAGGGAAGCAGAGATAAGTGAATTTTTAGGGAAGTGAGTGTGAGGGAACAAGTGAAGTGGTGAAATAGGGCTACAGGGACAGCTGAAAGAACAAGAAGAAAGTCTTTTTACAAGTGATTTATGCAAATACCTTAAAAATGGTGCACTGGAAGGAAAAGTTAACAGAATTGCATCTTCTCTTTTGTGAAGATTTTCTAATTTTTGTTTAATCAGTTAAAGGATTTTTTTAATTTCAAAAAATTTAGCAATGTTTTACATGCCTGAAGTAAGAAATTGTCAGACAGATCTTCTGACAATTGTATGAGAATTTGCTATTTCGATTTTATCACTGTGCATGATAATTGTCCAGAAGGCACTAGGTACTTCTCAAGAGCAAATGTGTTGTCAGACTTCGATGCAAAATGTTTTTCTATTATCGGTTATATTGAAATCTTCTTTAACATAATCCAAACCCAAGAAATTAATACTAAATGCTGGAGCCATTCTTGTTAAAGTAACAGCAGCAATAAATTTGAAACTTCTACTTGTCTTAAAATTAAGTTTCCCTATCACAGAAGAGACTGTTTATTTTTTCACAAGCTTCTGCTGAGAAGTGTCTCCCTGCTGCTAAGTTTCTTCCGTCTTGCTGCTATAGGATAAGTCACTTGGCACCTAGCAAGGCCCATCTGCCTTGAGGTCTGTCCCTGACCTTCTGCCTCCTGACTGTAGCTGTCTGGGGCTGTCTCAGCCTCTCATCTGGGTGGGGAGAGATTTTCAAGGAGAGCATGGACGACTTGCTTGGAAATTCGCAGCCTACCCTTTCTTCCCTCTCCCCCCTGACAGGTTTCTGTGATTAAGGAGCAGCAGAAGATGGCTGGGGTGGGTAACCTGAAACTGAGCCTTGGAGCAAGTCACTGGGGTCACTGTACATTTCCCCTTGACTTGCCTGGGTTTCTATGCCTTATATCTGGCAGCTGTGACAGGAGAGGGTCAGACTTCCTGTTCTGTGGCAGAGACAATGAAAGCAAAGTAGCAGTGCAGGGATAGTGTCGTGGAGCAGAATACAATACGTAATCCTATCTGGAATGAAAATTTGGGGTCAAGAGAGTTCACTTTGACTGTGCAAGCTAGTAGCTTTTCCACTGGCTCTGAAACTGCTGGTGTACTTTAAACGGGGTCAAGAATCCTTGTTTTGTATTTCCTGGAGTTAGTCTTGACGAATTTGTAACTGCTAAGTTAAACATGCTCATCAAAGGGTTCTTTCTCCCAGACAGGCAGATCCTTAGTTCAGTGCTGCTTTACCTTGGCTTGCTTGGATGAGAGCTGGGATGGTGTGTTAGCCTTCCCAGCTGGGCTGCAATCAGGGCTGTGTGGCTGCTGACATCTTTCCCTCATTGCATATAGGTAGTGAAAAGAGCCAGCCATCTTATGATAAGCTGGGACACTGATCACTGTACTGAGACAGTTGGAGGTTTCTGGCTCCTGTGACAATCATTAAAAAAACCCTTTGAATTATTTTGGGGGTTATAGGTAAGAAGTGGTGCCTGTTGGGAGCTCCCTTGGGTCTCTTTCAGATTGCATTCTCATGTGATGTGAGTCGAAGACCTGAATAATCTGTATAAATCATTGGTCTGAAATTTCTTAACCCAGCAAGCACCCCTCTGTAGAGATTTTTGGATGCATATGGAAGTTTAATATACACATATGCCTTTATACTTTTTTCTTTAATGGTATTTTTAGAACCAGCTCCATACTTGGACTCCCTGCACTGGGATAGAGTGACTCGATCTGCTGCTGTTGAATCCCTTCAGTGCAGGAAACTTTTTGACTGGTGCCTACTTGGACCAGAAGGAAACTACAGCCATTCACTATTCTACAGCTTCCTCTTCTGATGGCATGATGTTTATAAGCCCCAGGTGGGATAAACTTCTGCAGACAGAGGCAAGAATGAACACAGCAAAAACAAACTATCACTGCTGGTAGGAAAGGTCATCACCTCTGGTAGAAAGGGTCATCACTGCTGTAGTGGTTTAAGAGAGCTGAGCTGAGCACTGAGTTCTGCTTAGAAATAAGTGGGGGTGGACACACCTCAGTGAACCAGCTGCCAGTCTGGGATTTGGTTAGGAGTTTGTCTGGGTAGAGGTGGATTTAACCCCTAATATGCTTTGCAGAAGTATTTTTTACATATTGTCTTGCCCCACTCCCTCTCCTGTGTGCATGTATGCAACATCTAGAGGGCTTTAAGAAAAGTTATGCTGTTGGCTGCAAGTGACAAGAAATTATATTAAATTATTGCCCGTAAGGCAGGTTGGTTGTGCTGTTTTATAATCTGTGATAGATTCTATGAAACATTGTACTTCCAGGAATAGATACAGGCTTTTTTCTGATAAAGTGATGTGCCCAGAATGAACTTGTCACTGCATTAATTTTCATTATTTTATCATGTGCAATACTTTGATTCATTTAGTCAAAAGCCTCTGAAGTTAAGGGAGTTTGCATTGTTATAACTAGATTTGAAAAACAGATAGAAGGATCAGAGACTGTTGATAATGCATGGCTTGGATTGTTCTGAGTAGGATGGCATTATTAGCTATGTACCCTTTCAGTCTTTCAGATTTCCATATGATGTAGGAGCAGTGATTTGAATAACAAGATACTATGCCTGCAAAACCATATTTCTTGTTTCCATTGGCATGAAGTTTCCTAAATTTTATTCATTGAATATTTTATGCATATTTTCTCTTATTTCAGAATTTCCTCCCTTAGTGTCTATTCCATCATTATTAAGAAGCACACAGCATGGAAAGTTGTGCTGCTGTTCGTGGTGCATTGTGATGTATTGTACTGTTCGCTGAGGCTTTTTTATTGTTATCTCACTGCTTGCTAATGTTATTTCACTGTTAAAATGCACCAATAGTTTGCATTAGTTCCTATTCTTTATCTTTTTGCAACTGCTTTTCAATTATAAATACATGGCTGTGTCTGCTTCTTGCTTGGTGTTAATTTGTAATATTGTCCCCTTTAAAAATTCAAAGTGTAGTGGTGATAATGGTTAGTTTCCAAGCTCATTGGTAGGCTGGTTGTGCTTGGCATGGGAGCAAAACATGGAAGTTCTGACAAGTGTCTTGATTGCCGATTCTTGGCCTCAAGCACAACATTGTCATAGGGAAGATTATTGTTATCTGTCACACAGCAGAAGCCATTGTTTCCTAACTTCAACATTGACTTTATTTAGAAACTGAAATGGAGTCTGGGCAGATGTACTCGTAGTGAGAAGTAGCTCCTTTCAAATGCCCAAATTTGCTAGAAGTGAGTTTCAAAGTGAGCAGAGGTGTAGTGCCACTAGCAGGGTCCTTGGCCTGAACTGCATGGCCCAGAGTGAAGCCCCACGTGGCTTTAGCTGCTACTGTAGCTGCTGTGGCTGCATCTTTATAAATCAGTCACCCTACTTCACAGACTAATTCCAGAGAGCACTGGCTCCTGCAGGAACCTCTGCCACCAGTGGCAGTCCAAGATGTATTTGCCTCTCCCCTCAGAAGTGCTTATCTGCTCCAGATTTTGCTTCTGATATTGTTTCCTCTAGGGACCAGATTTTTTCAGCCTTGTACCCATACAGTGCTCAGGCTGGCACTGTATTCATTGCTGAGATTTCTTGAGTAGCACACTAGAGCAGATGACAGGGATAATGCTGTATTTAGTGATCAAACAGGATATAGTAGCATCCCAGCTGTCCAGTAGCTTGAATTTAAGCTATCATACACATTTAAGCAGTTCTTTTTTATGCTAGGTCATGTATTTTCCTGTTGGCTATCCATCACTCTCTACAACTACCTGAAAGGAGGGTGTAGCCAGGTGGGGCTTGATCTCTTTTCCCAGGCAACTCTCAGCAAGACAAGAGGGCACAGTCTCAAGTTGTGCCAGGGGAGGTTTAGGTTGGACATTAGAAAGAATTTCTTTACTGAGAGGGTGATCAGACATTGGAATGGGCTGCCCAGGGAAGTGGTGGATTCTCCATCCCTGGAGATATTTAAAAAGAGACTGGATGTGGCACTCAGTGCCATGGTCTGGTAACTGCAGCAGTAGTGGATCAAGGATTGGACTTGATGATCTCTGAGGTCCCTTCCAACCCAGCCAATTCTATCATTCTATGATTCTATATATTCACTGGGGATATTTCAATGGTAAAAAAAAAACCAAAGTACCCTCACAGGAGTTCAGTCATTATCACTGGATATTACATTAATTTTAAATAAATTAAATACTGTGGTTTGGTATTTTCCTACTTAATTTAATAGCATGTGTACCTTGTGTAGACTTCTGTTAGACCCCATCTGGAATCCAGATGTCACTCTTCTGTATAGACTTGTATCTTGCAAAAGCTGCAAGATGCAATGTCAGCCATTATGGCTTCGTTTGTACAACTGCAATCATAATACTTGGGGTTTTTTCAGGCCTTGGAATTCCCTGATAGACTACTTACTCGGCATAGTGTTATTCTAAACTACATGGGTCATGCTTACTTGTGGGAGTTCATAAGAGGTCAGGAAGTGTCCAAGAAACTATTTAAATAAAAAAAAGCTCTAGTGACCTAAGGAAAACCAAAAGATTCACTCACGTGCCTGGCAGCTATTGAGCAAATAGAGTAGTGGAAAATAAAAGTAATAAATGTTGAAAGGTTAGCCTGAGGCTGTAGTTTCAGAGAGATGCTAAGCAAGCACTGTCACCAAAAAAAGAGCCATCTGTCCTGGTTTTCTCCTTCCTGTGTTCTGGTACACACATGTGGCTACATGGTGGGCCAGGCAAGGAAAATGACTGAGGTAACATTAAACTAGTAGGGAAAATGCAGAGGTTGTTTTTAATAGTGAAGCGGTTTACTGTCTGCCTGCTCACACTGCTGCATGAGGATGTGGTCTGACAGGACAGCAAGGAGTGTTGCAGGAGTAGAGGAGCAGCAGTGCTGCCTTTTATTTGGTTGCAAATGAAAATTATTCTGAAAGTGCTATGAGAAAGTGATGGTTTGTCAGACTTTTTCAAACATAGTTCGTGCTCATTCGGTTAAATCAGCTGCTAAAGAAAACAGGCATGCTGTCTTGTTAGTATAAATGGTCAGGATTGCTTTTAATTTTTCTTGTCTGTTGGGGAGGTGTATGGCTTGGTCAGCATTCCAAAACCACAGCATTGTAGTTGTACACAGAATCCTTATGCAGAACCCTTCTCCCTCCCCGCTCTTCATCTCTTAAGCACAGAACCATTTTGGAGGTGGATTTCAGATGCAGGAAGTAACTTCTCATTCATGTAGCAAGTGTAATGGAAAAGACAAGAGGAACTTGACAGCTACTTTTAGGAAAAGATAGTGTTTATCCTAGCAAAACAAAAAAAGATATTGAGACACTACAAACTTTAAACCTAGACAGGCATTTTTAAAAAATTATTTTACGGTAAAGGACTTTCTTTTAATGGGTGTCTTGGTTCCCCTGTCAGTTAATTAGTCTTCCACTTACATATTTACTTTTATGCAAATTTATGTTCTTCTATACATTGCATGAAAAACCCACTAAAAAAATGAAAACAGTGCCAGAAAAATAGTAAACCTGATAAAGTGCTTTCAAATACACAAAACATATTTTGAGGACTTTTAAATTACATTTCCTTTAACAAATAAATGTAATATTGCACAAATGTATCACCATAACAGCTGAGACAATAGTTTTGTTATAAACTGTATGATTCAGGAGACGGTGAGAAGACAGGTAGTGATGTGTACAGATACCATCAAAAAGGCTAACAAGAAAACAAGATATGAAACCAGCAGCCTCACCTCCTCATATTGATTAACATGACATTAAGGAATCTTAGGCAGAATCCTGGTGAAGGTTTGTGGATGTGGCCCAGTGCTAAAACATGGGGACAGAAGTAGCTTGTGTGAATGCTGCATTGGGGAAAAAAAGTTAAGTATTAAAGAAAGGTTTGGTGGCAGATTCAGTAGGGAGTCTTGGGTGCAGGTACATCCTTGGATAAAGCTGAGAGAGCTGTGCAACTGGATTCCAGGAATTAGTAATTTGGCAGGAAGTTTCATTCTTGCAGAGATTTGGACTGATGTGAAGTCATCACTACTCACAGCATTTCATCAGAAGTGGAGAAACAGTTGTGAAAATGGAACTATGACATTAAAAGGCAGACAAACTTTTAGTATAAAGACAGAACCCCCCAAAACACATGTTCTGCAGTCAGGTTGTAGGAAGTTCTGTGCCAAAAAAACCTGGAGATGCAAGTGTGAACTGGCCATGTCTGAGAGGGGGCAGGGTGATAAAAATCCAGTGAATTTGTCTGAACTACCTGCCTTTGCTGTCTTCTCAGGCTTCCCCACCGTTTGCTTTGTGAAATTAATTGTGTACTGCAAAAGTGGCACACTGATGAATTGATTATTTGAAGCTCATTACGGAACATAATGCAAGCTGCAGCACCTTTGGGACCAAAGGGTATTTAATGTAGGGGAGGGGGTGGACACTTTTTGGCCTTTGTGGTCCATGGTGCAAAGGAGGCACCTCTTTAGTAGCTATTGTATTATGTAAGGTCTTAAAGATTACATTAGATTTCCACTTAAGCTTTTCCGTACATGGACCTAACACAGAGAAATTACTACTACATTGAATATTTTTTAAAATAAATTTGGGGAAAGCAGACAACCAATTTGGACACAATAGAGAAACTTGTTAGGATTTTTTTTTTTTTTCCTTCCTTATTCTTCCTGTCCTGTTCTTAAAACCTAAAATGTAGTGTGGTAGATAGAACTACTTTGAAATTTAACTGAGTCATTGGAGAGAAAAAGACAAAGTTTTCATAAAGTGGTTCTTCATAGATGACATACATCTTCAAGAAAACTTTTCCAGATAGTACCTTTTTCAGATCCTATAGAAAACCTATTATAAAACTAATATCAGAATGTGAAGGCTCTGATGTAATTTTCTGAATAAAATTTATTTACAGTATAAAATTGGTTCTACTGATATCCTTATGTTCCGAGAAAACTGCGATTTGCCCTGCAGGCCCAAATAAAGGAAGAAAAAGCAGTGTGATGCTTACTTCCCCCTTCAGGCTATCCACCCTTGATGAAGGGAATAACTGCATCTCCCAGAGGGCCAACAGCATTCAGGGAGGTGGGGGAGCATAGCCCCCATTTTACTATTCCAGGTGCCACTTCAAGGAAGCCATCTGCAGCAAGTGACTGTCATATGGCCCAAACCCCCTTCACAGTTCAGTGCAGAGGAGCTGGGATCAAAATACTGGCTCACAGTGAGAGAGGAGAGTCACTGTAATCATACAGCAAAGAGAGTGTCAGTCTGTGACAATCTAGATGCCTTTGCTAATAGTTTTATTCCCCTTTTCCTAATGGAACAAATGTTGTTTGAGTGCCTCTGTTGGTTTGATCTCTTCTTGTTGAGTTTTTTTGAGCCCTCTGGATAGTACTACCTAGACTCAGCAGGAGAGCAGAGGTCTTCGGTGCTGCTCTGTTCTTCATGGAAAGATTAAATAATTTAATAATATGGAGATATACATAAAAATTTTGCATACTTGTAAGAAGAGAAAACAATTCTTTATTTCACACATGCTAACTTTGTCAAATATAAGGATTCAAAATGCTGAAGTTTTATCTTCATGTTTTCTCTTTGAGGTTAGGAATAAAAGCAAACAAACAGTAGCTCTGGAACATTTTTGGTGTAGTGTTGAAGGCTCATTTCCCCTTGTATTTCAGTTACCTATTTGGAAGTCTTATCCACTGAAAAGCAAGAAGGGAAGGAAGAATGCTCAAGGGAGACTGTCTGCAGCTCCCTGCTGAAATGCCAGTTCTCATAGTCTGAAGGTCTAGTATTTGCTGATACCAAGTGGCATGTACTGCAGATAAGATCCTCAGGGAGTTCGGTTCAGCCTGTTGAGCTGGAGGATGGGGTTGTACTAACATGATCTTTGTAAACAAGAAAAAGCATCAAATATGTGAAATCAAGTTTCTGCAGGTTTGCCAACAGCTCACACCTAGTTGCAATAATATGCTTTATTCTCAGCATCTTTGCCTGTCAGAGGCTGGCTCACAGGAAGGACAGTGCCTCAGAGCAGCTTGGTTGGATTTTAGCAATTGAGCTGTAGGCAAGGAAGATGAATAAAGAAGAAATAATACAGAATCATGGTTCATAGGAGGTTTTAAGAGTAGCCTTACAATAGAGTGGCAGCATAGCTGAGGCTGGAAGGCACCTCTGAAGGTGGTCTACTTATACCCCTTGTTCAGGCAGGGCAATGTAGAGCCAGTTGCCCAGGACCATATCAAGTTGGGTTTCTACAATCTCCAAGGATTGAATGGAGACTCAACAAGGAATCTGCTGCAGTGTTTGACCACTCTCTCAGTCAAATCCCTACTTTTCTGGTTGCTGGCCAAGGAGCAAGATCCTGTACAGGCAGGAGGCTGTAGTCTTGACTGCTCAAAGCACAGGTGGTATATTATTGCAGAATGAAGCTACATCATGTCTCATAGTAGTTTCTTAAAATGCAGACTTACTGTCCTATATTTAGAAAGACTTTCTGGAGGGAAATGCTCTAGAAAGTGTCATTATTGTATATGGAAGAAAAGGTAACTCTGGAAAGGAAAAGAGGATGTCAGGAAAGGCTTCAGGGAGGGCAGCGTTGCTAGGGTGAGAACTCAGCTGAAGAGACAAACAATGTTGGCCATAGAGTCCATTAGCTGATGCTGAAAGACTGGAAGGTTAAAGAGGTATTGTTATAATGCAGTGCCAAACACTGCTTCAGTGTGTCTGCCTCTCTTGCCACTGCTCTCCTATTAAAGCAGCCTCTCTGGCACGGGTGGCTCTGGTAATTGTCATGTAGTCAGCTGGTCCCAGTCATCCATTGCATCCTTTAGCTGGCAGCTGTAAACAGACAAGCTGTTGGACACTTGTATGTATTTCTTTGAACACCACATAGGTCCCATGCTCGACAGCACCAGATAAATCTAATTTTCAGTATCTGTCCTGAAAAATTTCTTTGGGTGATTGTGCTATCAGTCCTTTATTTGTCACTTCCATTGATAGTAGTAATTGAAAACAAACAAACAAAAAATGTAGACTAGAGATTAAATCAATGAGAAATCTTAATATGTGCAAGATAACTAAGAGACACTTACAGCCCTGGAAATTGGGGTAAGTGACCCAAGTATAAGAAAACAGTTAAAGTGTGTTCAAAAATAGAAGATACCAATGGGGCCTTTTTATAAACTGTTCCTGTATCATTTGAAATCATCAAGGAAGCAGCCAGAGGAAAGCAGATGATAAATGATTCATTTGCTTGCCTTCTCCTTGAGATTCTTTTCTTTGACAGCTTGAGATAGCAGATGTCTTAAAGATTAAGAATTCATAAGAAAATAATTCAAGACAATGGGCAGCCAAGATGATATTCAATAGTAGAATCCTAGAATGTGTAGTGTTGAAAGAGACCTCAAAGGTTATCTAATTCCAACTGCCCTGCATGGGCAGGGACACCTTCCAGGTGATCAGGTTGCTCAAGGCCCCATCCAACCCAGCCTTGAACACTTCCAGGGAGGGGTCAGCCACAACATCCTTGTGCAGCCTGTTCCAACATCTTACCACCCACACAGAAATAATTTTTTTCCTAATATCTAACTGAAATCTCCCCTCTTCAAGTTCTAAACCATTTCCCCTTGTCCTCTCGCTCCACTCGCATGCAGAAAGCCCTACCCCAGTTTTCTTGTAGGCCCCTTCCAGACAGTGGAAAGCCTCTATAAGGTCACTTTGGAGCCTCCTCTTCTCCAGGCTGAAAAACCCCAACTTCCTCAGCCTGTCTTCATAGGAGAGGTGCTCCAGCCCTCTGATCATCTTCATGGGTCTCCTCTGGACACATTCAAGGAGCTCTCTGTCCTTATGTTGGTGACTCCAGAACTGGACACAGAACTCCTGGTGGATTCATAAGAGCAGAGTAGAGGGCGAGAGTCACCACTCATGACTGGCTGTTTATGTTTCTTTTAGTGCTGTCCAGGACCTGGTTGGCTTTCTGGGCTACAAGTGCACACTGGTGGCCCATGTTAAGCTTCTGGTCCACCACCACCCCCAACTCCTTCTCAGGGCTGTCTTTAACCCTTTCTTCTCCCAACCTGCATTCATGCATGGGATTGCCTCAGCCTCGGTGCAGAAACTTGCACCTGGCCTTGTTGAACTTCAGGCAGTTTGCACGACCCCACTTCTGATAGTCTAAATATTTGTTTTCTGATATTTTATCATCTGTTGGATCTCAAAATCTAGAAATTCTCTTCTATCAATGAAAAACTTTGCTCACAAGCACTTTGGTTCAATGAATTTTTCAATGAGGAGAAGTGGTCTTTCCATATTTGGCCTATTATCCGTGTAACTCAACCTGTGGCTACAGGCAAGTCAGCTGGGCATAGAGAAACAGGAAGACTGATTTTCTGTTGAGCTATACAGCTAACACCGTGCTTTTTGCAGAACTTTGTGATCACTGGTGAGAACAAATTTTGGCGTTTTCTTGTTTTTAACTGTATGAGGTCTCTCAAAGTTAGTTCAGGACTAACTTTTTTCAGCTGTTTTTTTCAGGTTCAGTAGGGGACCATTTCTCTGTGTTCACTGTTCAGTAGGTGAGGTTCTTGCTTCAATATGCTGATCCCTTCAGGGATTGCCAACTCCCACCATCCAGGTCTGTAATGAAGATGCCAAAGAATACGTTAAACTGGGACTTGTTACAATAAAGCTTTTGCAACCCAAAACAAACATGACAGTGTATTCTCTGTGGGTTTCTACAATGAGAACACAACTGTGTTTAAAATATTGGAAGCAGAATAAGATGTGAAGTAATTATTCTGGCTCAGAAAGGGGATATTTCTATACTCCTGCTTTTGAAAAAGGCTACATACATTGGTGAATATTTTATCATTCATGTGGATCTCGGTGCTAACTGAAGTGAAAACTGAAGAACTGACAGCTCTGCAGCAGCTGCCAAAACTATGCACTGTGAAAAAAGGGGCTGTGTTTGCATAGCCACTCTTGCAGAGTTTGTCTGCAAGCAAACACATTGCCATGAATTGCTATTTGAGCTGAAGAGTTGGCCTTCCTTTAGATGGACTCCATGGCTCTGTCTTGCTCTGTTTCCAAATACAAATTTGGCTTTGTTCACTGAGCTCTTTGGAGTTCAGAGGTCTTTCACGTTCTGATATAACTGTTGCAAATGGATTTGCAAGAACATGTTCAGTCTCACAGTGAAGGCCAAATGATCATCAGATTTCTTGTCATCCCAGCTTCAGACTGAACTTGATCTCCTGAAAAAGGAGATGGAGCAGTCCTGTGTTTCCTTTTGCCTGTTGCTACCAAGTCATCATCCCAACTTACCACAGTCTTTTTCTCTCCATGATTATAACAGGTTGTTTACATTGGCATTTCAGTGATCTGTGATCACTGCAGAACAATAAAACAAGATAAGTGATCTAAGAGCAGACAAAGAAATGTAATTTAATCCAATAAAGTAAAATATAGACAAATAATAAGTTACTTACAGGAATTTAGGATCCATCTTCAAAGGCAAAAGACAATGAATTATGCAAAGCCTTGCATATATTTATATTAAACTTTCCTTGCAGCACAAGGATATTGATTGTCATTTGTGTGGTGCTTGATTTAAAATTTTGTCTGACATATGGACTCGTAGGTTTGCTTTTGTTACTTTTTCATTTTAGATCTTGATAGAGATTTCTTCTGCGCTTTCTAATTACTCCGTGGTTTTCAATAATACAAACAGTACACACTTTATAAGAACTTCCAGGATTCATCCTAATTCCTGGGTACTGCTTTTTATGCTGATATTTAGACTGATATTAGTAGATGATTTAATATTTACAGGTGACTGTGTCAGGGTGAGTTGTAGCTCATAATATCTCTGTAAGCAAACCCACTGCTCTTGTTTGTAATATACAACATTTTTCTAGCCCTGAGGACAAATAGGAGCATTAGCCTGGCAGTAGGAGTTGTCTGTGGCTGCAGTGCTGCTGCAGGGATGTGTGTGAATGCAAGGGAGGACTGAGAGTTGGCCTGGGCAAGTGGGGAGTAACTTGGTCATGCAAGGGCTGCCTATGGAAGCTGCATGCTCCTCCTTTTCCCCTTCTCCAAGCAGCATCAGAGATAAACCAGAAATAGCTTCTCTTAAAAAAAGATGTTAGTGGATCTTTGTTCCTGAAGAAGTTAGAAGGGCTTTCAGAAATACTGCGCTCTTAGTGCTGAGGGAGTCACTGACACCTTGTCTTCCCTTTGAATGTGACTTGTTCTTGTCACTTTTGTGGTTGTGTGCTTTCCTGTGTCCCTTTTGACTGTGTGTCAAGAAGCTCCCTTGGGTAACACCAACTTACAGAACTGTAGCTTCAACATTTAGAAGTATGTGGTGGCACTGGGGTATTTACTTGGGCTTTTTGAAACAAATGCAAAAACTATATTGAGACTTAACTATGCTTCCAGTGACTGATGTAACAACTAAAATGCTTTTCTATTAAATGTAGTGTAACATATAAAAGTAAAAGTGATGTCCTGTGTGATAAGTGGGCTGAGATGGCAGTAAGGTATTTCAGAGGCTTATGTGTGCATAGTACTTTAACATGAATCATTTTTCTGTACATTCTTCCAACCTGATGGAAGATAATTGTAAACTAAACTAATTATGCATACTTGTGACCATATACACAGCTGGGATATAAGGTTAAAGTGATTACTGTATGTATCTTACTGTCTTAATCTGTCTATTGGACATTACAAAATGCAGAGCAGGGAGTACGTTGCTGGAAAATTTATGAATTTTAAATCTATGGGTAACAAAGTGCCAGAAGTATATTATGAAAGGTTGTGTGTATTTATGTTTTCATGATTTAATATTGTTTGCCTTTAGTTATGGAGAAGTAGCAGAAGAGTATTTTATTTTATTGACATTTTAAGTCAGCATGATTGATACATTAAATCATACAACTTGCTCCCATCATTTTTCTGCTCTCAGAAACATAGAGCGTATCCACAAAAAGAATCAAGTGGCCTTGGGGTTTTTATTACTTTATTTCATTACTCTAAGGACAAAAATCCATTCCTGCTGTATTTCAGGGTCAGTTTTTTTTTTTTTGGCCAGGAAGCAGAAGATTAGGGAAGCAGTGAGAAATACCTGGTGAAGCAGAGTATGTAGCTGTGAGCAACAGTGTTTAGGCTGAGCACATAAGAGCAAATTATGACACCATTTTGTACTGGTATCGTTTTTTTGAGGTTGTAAGATCCTCCATGTTTTCAGCTTTCCATTTATGCTGAAACTGCTCCTGTTCTCTGCTCTCCTCACTGAAGCTGTCTTAACTTTGAGTAACTTTTTGCTTCTCAGAAGGCAAGTACAGGGAGACTCTTTTCATCTTTTCCTTAATTCTACACAATCCCTCTTTTTTTTTTTTTTTTTATGAAGATCAGGTTTAGAACATACTCTATCGTGGAGTATGTTGCTGTCTTCCTTGGGTACTTATTTGCAATATCATCCAGTACTGTGTTAAAAATTTAACCATGGAAGAGATGTTACAGAGTGCTTGAACAATGTAGAAGCAGCGGTCCTTGGTCCTTTAGAGTGAACTTAACATTTTAGGAGCCTAGGTGTCTAAGTGCACTTGCAAATTTTTCTCATGTTACTGCTACTTAATTAGGTTGGTCAATGTAACAAAATTAGACCTCTGGGGTAGAAAAATGGGAATCTCAGTACTGGACCCAGAGGTTAATAATTTGTGATAAATGAAGCAAGGCAGACTGAGCAGTGGCTAGCAGTCTGTTGGAAGGGATCATAACTATTATTTAAGTGCTTTGGGTGTTCCCTATGAAAAAAGACATTTTTGTCACAAGCCTCAACTATCCTGCTCAGTTCTAGGTGTTCTTCAGCAGTGAAATGACATGCAAATACATGTGAGAGTTGAAATGAAATGAATTTAAGGCATAGTCATAAGGGAGAAAAAAGCTGCCTACATGCCAGCATCTAGGACATACATAAGTCAATAGACATGACATAATTTAAAAATTAAAACTGGAATGCATAGTAAGTTTTTTGTAATAAAACTCATGCTTTAAAAGAAATGGTATTATATCTGGCTTCTGTCTCTCTGGACTGTGTAGATGCCCGAGGTTGCCTGAGAGGTAGAAAAGTACAATTGGATCTGCTGAAGGGCAAATTTTTTGAGTTTGTACAGCACTTACTTGCAGCTTTACTGGCAATGCTCTGTTGTGGAGTGGCATAGGAATTATTCAGCGACAGTTTGGGTTTTTTTTTTATGCAAGTCTTACCTGAAGAGTTTTCCAGATGTTAAGGAATGCATTTGTGTTTGGATGAATGCTCTTTAGCAAGGCAAACCAGTGGCTGACAGATGTACTTACAATAGAGTAGACAATGCTTTGAGAGACAGAGATGTGGTAAGACATCTCTAATTTGCTTCTCAGCTTCTGCTTATGATCTGTGTACAGACCTGTGTTGGAATTCTTGTCAGAGTCACTGGCAGTGAAGTTGTAGAGATGGAACTAAGGAGCTAAACTGTCCTATTTCTTGTAAGAGGTGATGTACCAAAGATAAACTCTGATAATCAGGGTAGGAGAATTAAGCTGAGCATGTCTGGAAGCAAGAAAGAAAATCTTAAGGGAGTTGGATGTGAGTTAACTGGGATGCAGCAGAACATCAGTAACATAAAGCTCAGTGCTTAAACTAACTTTAGGAAGGATAATCTTACTCTGTGGTTTTCCAAGCCAAGTGCCAGGCTCCTCTTTCTCCAGCATTGAAGGAAACACATTGCCCACTGTAGGCAATTTGATTTCTTATTGTTGATATGTGTTGTTGTTTTAGCCTTAATAATTGCAGTCAAGCAAATACCTTACATTCATAAACCCTTGATGTGCTTAGTAGTGGGATTTTGAGATATAAGGCAGTAATGGGGAAATTGATCATAATACAGCTTGGCTCTTTTGATTAAACATACTCTTGATAAACTACAGCTTTCTGAAGGTGTTAGAATCTTGTGTAAAAGGTAGAAGAGGGAAGACAAAAACATGATCTGTGTGTGGCATATTTTGAAAATTACACTATATTGAAGCACTAAATTGCTGGCATCCTGTTTACCATGAGCCATAATTCTTAATAACTCACTACTCAGTTTAATTTAATGAAAAGGGGTGCTTATAAATACCACAGAGGATTTTTTTGAACAGTGAGAGCAACCAAGAAAATATGAGGAAATTTCTGTTGCATTTAGAGTTTCTCACCACAAGCTAGAGATGCTGCAGAACTGATTAGATGCAGCTATTGTGAAACACTTACTTCTCCATCTGCAACATTTTCTGGGGTGATTTTTTTTCTGTCCCTGCACTGTGTATGTAAGCTGGTGACTTGCCCAAACAGATAATATTTTGGTTTGTTTATTTTTTTTCCATTTGTTGCTCAGTTTTGGAGGATACACATCTGATCTTCCTGATACAGAAATACCTGTCCTGTGCTCGTGGAGTCACCTATCCCATGTGGGTACTGGGGCACTGGTTATTTCTGAGGATGCTGTGGAACAGTGAGTTCAACTGCCATAGAGCTAATTGTGCCTGGGGCTTCAGAGGGCCAGCAGCACCAAGAATACTTTATTTCTTTGAACTTACCATATTTCTTTATTGCTCTTCTGAACATGTGTTCCTGGGCACTTCAGCAACCCTCAAATAACACACTGTAGCATTACATGCCCTTTAAAACAGCAGGGTCTTTTTTTATTATAGTATTGTTGCTATTGCAGGTGAGAAATAATAACAAACCTTAACAGAAGGAGTGCAATTGAGGGCTCCTCCCTGTGTGTTTTTCTTTTAGTAGAGCTAAAGGACAGGTAGTTGTATAACCTTGCATGCTGAGCTGGTGTATGTCAGAAGCCCAGTAGAGCTGCCCTGGAGCTGCCCTTGTTCTCTGCAAGGTTCTGGAAATGTCATGGCTTAATTGCCATGGGAGACACGTGTATGAGTGTTTCTGCCCAAGTGGCTCCTCATCTTGGTGTAAGTGTTGCAGAATCAGACCCATTACACCAAACTGGGGGAGTCATTTTCCCAGTTTATCAGATCATCTCCTAGCTTCACTTATTAGCTTCCTAGATTTTAGGAACACTGCTGGACAGGAATGTGAAGTGTATGCTCTGTCTGTGGATGTGTTAGTATTTTTTGTTTAACTTTGTTGCCATTGATGGCTTCAGAATGAATTTTTTAACTGTATTGATTTTCTTGGTTCAACAAGATTCTAGGTTAAAAATCTGACTGATGGTCCAAGAGTTTTGGTTTTTGTTCAGCATTCTGGATTCATTGTGTTCATTGTGAGATAGTTCTCATGAGTGCAACAACTAGGAAATTGGTGGCTGTATTTTTCACATCTCTCCGTAATTTCTTGAAGTATTTCTTCAATGTATGTTGTTACTGTTTGGAGTGAAAATTAAATCTTGACAATGTTTTTGTCCTAATAAGAGAGACCTACTTCAAACTGGTATAGGAGATGTCAGAGTAAGACCTTTAATGTAATGTCATTACAGAAATTGGAAAGCTGTCAAAAAGTACTGAAACTCTGGTAGCTAAAAATGAAGTAGCGCTGCTGTTGGCATTCCTTAAGAAAAATGCATAATTTTTCAGGTGTTCTGGAAAATTTATTTTTAGTTAAGTTGGACAGAAATCAGCTTAAAGACAGCAAGCTGGTAGAGTTAATATTTTTGTGAATTACTGTGCAAGAATCCATGTGGTTTGATCTAAATGCATTTATTTATAGACAGGGGAACAGTAAGATGAATATGTTCAGTGATTCCACAAATTAGAGCCATTTGCTTTCACTCACTGTATGATGTGAAGTTGCTATTGTGCATGTGCAATTTAAGCTGTGTGACTTATGTGATGGAGCTTAAGAGAAGTGGCAAAGATGCAAGAGCAATCCATGTTCAGTTTTGATTTATTCAAACACCTTCTGTGGAGATCAGTACAAAAAAAGCAGCAATCAACAGCTATGTCAAAATCTGGCTGAGGAGTTAGTATTTTGGGGTTATCCCATGACAAAATGAGACACATGCACTGAGAATACAAAGAGTAAAGGCATTTCATGTTCCATTTGAAAATCTTGTTCTTGTATTTTGAAACTTCATCTACTATCAAAGAAAGAATATTCCAAGTTTGTTTATCTCTTCTTTAGACAAGTAAATTTGTTGCCGCAGATATCTATCACCTCCAGTTTTTCTCAGAGCTCCTTATAAAGTAATTTTGTATGAATCCTTTGCTAGCCAGTATAGCAAATTCTTTCTGTAATATCTCCTTGCAAATTGTCTTCAGAATATGAGAAAAGAAACCAAATGTACAGGCAGGTGCAAGATCTTCTGTTGAGTAATAGAGGCCCCTTTATGTCTTTGAGCACTAATTGCATAAGGGCTGTTGGGGAACCCCAGTGCCCGGCAGTGGTAGTTACTGCTTGTGATAGTAAACTAAGTCACAAAGCTACTGATGACCAACTGGGGAAAGCCACCCTGTTGAAATATGCTTTGGCTTGCCCAGCATTAGTGAGGACAGAAACATTTGCTGTTCCTTGGAATGCACTACTTGTGAAAGACACTGGATGAGAGCAACAAATCCTTATTGAGAACAAAAGAATGGGTCATTTGGCAAAAGGTGATTTAAAGGCAGCATTTGCTGCTGGGGAATAGTTTTGCATCTCTAGAAGCAGGTGAGAAGCCGAGTGAGCTTGTCCAGTCTTTAGCAGGACTGCGTAGCTGCTTTTAAAGTATGGTCTAAAAAGCACTTAAAAGCCTTTGAAACCCTGTCACCAAGTTCAAACTTTCGTCTTGTAATTGAGTGTTTCATTTGCAATGATGATCCAAAATATAATTTACAATATGAATCTTAAAATATACAAGTTCAGAAGCAGTTGCTTTAATGAACTTACATATTTTCAGTTCTGTATGTGGCTGGGCTAAAATGTAATTTAATACTATATTTTAAACCTTTCCCCTAAAAATGGAGTACAAAACACACAGCCTCTATGGCAAGACCAAGTGGTCCTGACTGAATTCTTGATGTTATTCTTGCAGAAGTTTCTGCTCATTTTATCTGCGTTTTAAAAGTTTCAGGCTCAGAAAAAAAGCTTTGGTGTATGGTGAAACTGTGCAAGAGTGTTGTGAGTCTGTTTGCAGATCATTTCATAGCATTTCCTTCTGCTTTGGGTTAGGCCTAAATAATGATGTCAGCTTCCCTGGTATTTCAGTTGTCTGTCAGATGCACAAGCCTGGTTCCTACTGTGGCATACGGAAATGCTTCAGTTAATTAACAGTTTTCTCCTAAAAGCATATGAGCACTGGTACTACATTGCTGCTCTAAGTTGCTTCTGGTAATTACTGCTGTTATGTGAAAGTTCCATACACAAGAAAAGGCCTGAATATCACTGTATGTTTTTAACAGAAGGATGGATTGATTGGACAGTCTGAGGTTAGTGTTGTGACTCTGCACGTGTCTTAAAATGTGATGGTTTGACAGAAATGTGTCTTTCAGGTTTTCAGGTTCCTTACGGACAAATCTTGGTCATAAAATTCACAGCAGCAACCAGATGGCTGAAACCTGGAAGTGTTGCTGTGGAGTCTAGCAAGAGAAAAGCTTCTCCTCAGTACCAGAAGAACATATAGCAGTCTTGGAGTAACATATCACTAGCAGCAATGTTATATTGCATTGTAGCTCCATAATTCAGCTGCACACATCAAAGCACGGCATTTCACAGTTTGTCTGCTTGCAGGAAAACTCAGAAAAAACAACCCATTTGGAAGAGTTCTGGAACCACCTCAGATATTCCTTCTCTTCTCCTTGTTTCTCTTTTCCTTCTCCGGTATATTAATGTCACAAATTTAAAAAACAAAACAACAAACAAACAAAAAATCCAACCACAAGCTAAAAAAAAAACAAACAACCCACCAGTCTCCTTACTGCCCCTGAAAATATCCACAACCATCTTACTTCTGTTTTCTGCTAGACAGGGAACAAACAGACCTCAGCAGGGGTTTTTTGTCATCCATCCAAAAGCATTCAAGCTTTTAATAGCATGTAGGTGATGAGAGGGTTAGAATTGACATGTCACATCCCAGGTCAGAAAAATACTGCTGAAGTTCTTCAGGAAAAAAGGGAAATTGTAACTTAACAGTTCCAGTGCCTTTTATGCTTAGAATTGTGTCTCTACTAATGAGTGGATATAAGATGGTGGAATCCTTTTTTTGTAAAAGATAGTGAAAAAATCTGCATTAGAACTCAGTATGACCAAGACTGTCAAAAGTCTCTTAACATTGTCTTCATTGGACTTTCAAAAAAGCAAGTAAATAGGTCAACATTTTTAATGCTAAGTATCGGTTCACTTTTAATTGGATAACTTCTGTTTCTTAAAAGCTACTGAAGGTCATGGTTTTAAGAATGCTTCCCAGAAGTAAGCTTTTAGCTCAGCCTCTTTCTTAATATTGGCATTTTAATATACACAGTCTAATTCTTTATAACAAAAAAAAGTGGTAACCATCTAGATTAGCAGTCCAAAACGGCTGCACCTGGCCTGCATCAGTACCATTAAAATCAGCAATGTGCCAGCTAAAAGCCTGTAAGTCATCTCTTAGTTGTACAATAGTTGCCTTTTGTCTTTTCACAAATTAAATTTAGAACTGGTTTCTAGCTGAGTCATATCACAGCTGAGCTTGTCTAACCAGGAGACTGTGAACCGAATCAGTTCCCCCAAGCTACCAATATAGCTTTGAAAGCTCGAAGGATGGGAAGTGCAACTGAGACTGATGGACAGATGATGCCACATGCCAGGAAATCTGAAATAGAAGACAGAAGAATTTTCCTCCAACTTGCCCTTTTCTTCCTCATAGATCTCCCTTAAAGGACCTTCTTGCCAAGTGGTTTTACTACAGTCACTTTGCACCTACTTGAGACATGACCCAGGAGATCTCCGTTTCCTTATGTAGTTTACCTGAGTCTTCCCAGCAAGCCCTGGCAGAGGAAAGTCCATGGGTCTGCAGGAGATGCCAAGTACTTTGCTGTGTTTGAAATTATATAGGTGTGGGAGAAATGTCTTCAGGCTCAGCAAGCTGCAAACCTCGACTCAGTCCCCAGCCTAACCCACGTGATTTTCATAGCAACACTCTTTCCCTAGAAAACAGCAATAACAGAAATCCTGGAACAGTTGGGTTGGATTGTTTGTCTGGGTCTCAGTGATAGCAATACAACTCTTTTTAAAACAGCTCCAATTTTAAAATGGGGGGCAGGGGGACTGATTTTGAAGAATTGTCAGCTATTTAGGTATATACCTTTTGTCAGCAGGGAGACAGACAGACATTTGTTCGGTGGGTCTGTTCTCTGAAGGTTTTTATTGAATGTAGTTTTCTTACTCTATAGAATAGCTGTACTGGATTACAACACAGATTGCTGTACTTGTTCTCTTGTAGTGGGAAAAAAGAGGATTAGTAGATGAATGTTGGATCTTCTGTTGCTGATATTAACCCTGTGCTTTTCACTGTCAGGACAGGTTATGAAGGCATTGGCAACAGTGAAAAGTAGGATCTATGGAAACCACCAATTTGTTTACACAAATAAGCATCTGTTTCATGACAGAAATTTTAAGTTTCAAAAAAGTAGTTTATATTTGAAAATTCTGGTCCATTTTGGGATAGTTTACTTCCCAGCTACTCTCCTGCTGCACTTTTCATAAAATCCTGCAATGTCAGTTTGTGTCTTTTCCTGGGTTGGATGGCAGCATCTAAGTACCAGTGTGACTTCCTTGTGTAGCATTGCCTCAAGTTTTGGTTCCTCTTATAGGGGTAAGTGTTGAATAATGATGAGTTGTCCTTGCCTCTTTTTTGCCTTCATTGCTAATACCAGAGGAGTGTTTAAATATCTAAAAAACATTCTCCCTCTTGTATGTATGGCTGGAGGAAGCCCCTCTATGGTCTCCTGCAGTCACAGGCAGTCACACCCCTTTCTTAGAAGATGATCAGGCACCACTTGGAAATTAATCAGATTTGTGTCCCCACAGATTTTTTATTTTTCAGGTCTCTAAATGTATGTTAATTTGATGTTGAAGTCTTACCTATTCACAGGAGTAGAAAAAGTCACCTCCAGAAGGTCATTCATATGCTGTATTTTAGTTGTCTATTTTACAGTGACACTAAATACCTTCTGGAGGTATTAGGTTCTCTCTGTTCCCAAGAAACAGGCTTACATTTAATGTCCATCTTAGGGACAAGTACAGTGAGAGATAGGGGAATCCTAAGATAAAGCCCAAATGGAGCAAAAGCCTATAGTTAGCATTGCTAAGCTGGTTGTTCTGAGCAAAAGTTTTGGGGGATGATCCAAGAAGTTGTTAATGTCTCAGGGCAAAGGGAGCCTCACATGGGGTGAGCAGGAGCTGGCAATCAATAGCTGCAATTAGGGAGGCAGCCAGCATCTCTCTTTAGGTCCATCGTGACATGACAGCTTTCATAGTGCATGCAAAGTCCATTTTATTTTTTCCCTCACTACATCAGCAGACACTTTGTAGGGGTTCAGTGCCTTTGACACCACAGCCCTTACAGTGGACAGAGCTGAGTCAGGCATGCTCTGCAGCACAGTGGTTGAGGTCTTGGTGCCATCGCTCAGATTGCAGTTTGCTTTGCAGTCACTGGTTTGTTAGCCCCCTTTTACATACCCAGAAGACTCTTTGTAGCTGCTTTGTTTGTTTTAAGGACAACTGCACAAACTAGGCATTTTCTTCATCAAGTTACAGTCAAGAAAAAAATGCATTAGATTAGAAAGTATCTGCAGTCTTCATTGCAGATTTGCTGCCCTATATGGTTTAAAAGTAACTTTATATAAGTCAAATTACATTTAAAAGTCACGCTGTGCCATTTAGATCTCTGATGACTACATGGCAAAGCATAGACTATAAGAAATACACTGCAATAAGTGGCAATATTAGCAAAAAGGGAAGTAGTGAGAGGAGGCCATGTTTCTGTCTAAACTGCTTGTCAGTTGTCCCAGGTGGTCAGAGTTTTTCTTCACTAACAGTGTTGGTATATGCACAGCTTGGTTACTCTGACTACTTTTCCCCATCAGCTCTGTATCCTTAAGGAAACTCACACTGCTATGTAACCCAAATTGTTGTGGTGGAAGAAAAACCAGATACTCCTTGGCTGTAGAGCTCTTCACAAAATTCATGCTCTGCTCCAAACACTGGCACACACATAGGGTCCAGTGTCACCTTAATACCATTCACTGCTGGTTTTTATCCTGTATTAGACCAGACTGAGGAACTAGTTGGAACATGAGTGTAACAAGAGTGTTTGTCTCTTCTTGACTTTCTACTCTCCACTTAGGTACTTATTTAGGGAAATATTTGGGAGGAGAGGGAGAGCAGTGAGGTAACCATGATACTAGAGGAGATAAATGATGGCTTCTGCCAAATTTTCTGTGCAGTAATAAAAAAACTGGGGGGAAGGATTCATACAGTTCTATAATTAACACCTAGGACTGTTTTTATTTCTTACTCATTTAGTGATCTCAAAAATATTCTCCAAGAGTCACACAATATTGGTTATTAAATAGGGTGGCAACTGACATCTGTCATATCAAGCAACATCAGTACATCAGTTGCTACATGATGTTAAAAATCATAGCGGGAATGTTATCTTTAGGAAAAATAACCAACATTTTTTTGCACAATGAAAGAAGGAATGAAAGCAAGATATTTATTATATTTAAGTTATTTTGTATGCAGCTGCATAAATTTGCCAGTTTAGGACTACTATATGGCAAAGAATGAACAGTCATCTGTAGGTGGAAAAAAAAGACAACTTGAGTGAGTTTTGTTACATTTCATTAAGGTGTTGATTTTAACATTCAGAAAGCTGACACTCACTTAGGACTGCAGTGGCTGTGAAAAATGTTGTCAGAAAATCAAATTCAATAGCTTCTATTTTCTTTCTCTGGTTTCAATTAATAGATTAGAAAAAAAAAGTTTTGTAACTTTTTTATTAGTGTTTGCCTTAGGGTGGGTTTATCAAGAAATGTTGATGGGGAAGTAATAGGCTGACTGTAAGATCCATTTCTTTAATTGAATGGCAGATTAAAGCCAGTCTTGGACAGTGGTTACAGAACTTATTTTGGTGTGTATTGAACAAAGTTAAATTAAGTGAAATAGCATGAGAGAAAGTGCAATTATATGTTTGTATGTATTAACGTATATAAATAATATGAAATAGTATGATTTATATATTGCATAGCATCTAGAGAAGAGGAAGTAATTAGTAAATACTGTGTTTTGAATTATTTCTCTCTTCCTACTTTGTCTTCTTCCACATTCCAACGTGGTCACAATTCATGTCAGTAAGTTATTCAGCTACTGAGGCTGAGCAGCAAGCTTTGGCAATTTAATTTAGGGAAGTTCTCTCATCTGCTTTGCTACACATCATACAACTATGTGTATCTGTAAGCCAATAAATCTGGCAAACAAAGCTCTGGAAGTGAACCTTTTAATTTATCTGCTCGTTTTAAAACTGTGATGGCAGAAGGGTCAGCTAAGGGATCTTGAATTCAACCCTTTCTCCAGTCATACATTGAAAGATGCTCCCTCATACCAGCTTTTTATGGGAATCTGGACATCCAAGACAAAGCGAAAGATGGCTGGTAACAGGATTTCCAGTAGCTGGTTGATTATCAAAATTAACCAATATTTCCCCTGTTAACCCAATGACACTTGCAGCTTTGGGGATCCTTTGGAATGTGTTTTTCTTCTCTTTTCTTTAATCTGATATTAGAGCATAAATATACACCTTACAAATGTTTACGTATATATACATATACATACAGGTTTATCTGTATATACATATATAGGTAAAATAATATATATTTAAAAAGATTAGTGAGATATTTGTACACTGCTATTAAGAATTATGGAGAAAAAGATGCAGGACAGTTGATTTGCCTACACCATGTGTATAGACCATTAGCCTAGAAGAGAAATTGTAGCCAGTACACCTGGAGAGATCCTCTGGGTAAAGTTTGTCCATTCTGGGACTAGGAAGCACGATTTATTAGTTAACTTTTTAAATACTATTATTGAAAGGAAAAATTCTCCACAATTTATTTTCATTCATTAATTTTGAATTCTAAAAATAGCTGAAAGAAATATTATGCACCAGAAATAATTTCTCCACCCTCTTTTTGGAAATTAATTTTAAGTAGATATACAAAGCACAGATATAAAAATATACACAAATTCAGATTCTTTTGATAGTGCAGAAAGAATAAGATTTCATCTTTGATCATTTTCTCTGGCTTGTATTTGACATGGAATTCTGTTTTAATTTTACAATTCCCCTTTTTCCTTCATTTCCACCAGGAGAGAGAAACAGAAGAAGAAGATGTCAGGTGGCTTTCAGTTATATGCCTCAAAATGAAGATGAACTGGAATTAAAAGTTGGTGACATCATTGAAGTTGTGGGAGAGGTGAGCAAATCTTTAATGGGATATATAAAAAAACGCAGTTCTGACGTATCTGGTGTATGTTAAGCTCTTAGATACCTTGTGTTTCAAGAAATAATTTAAACCAGATATTTTCTATTCTCTGGCATACTGATGTGTCTGGTCTGGATTACTGTTGGAGGTGAGGGGACATGGTTGTTTGCTTACGGATTTCATAAAGTTTTTATTCCCTGTAGCACTTCTGCTGGTTTTACTCAATCACTTGACGCTTCTTAGTTCTGTTAAAGAAAAAAGCTCAAAGTTTGTGCTACAGGGCTATAGAGTTCGTATCTCTGAAGAACCAAGATTATGGCAGAGAAAGCTTTTCCCAGTTATGGTAAGCCAGCCACAGGGAAGAATTATCTTTATAGAGTTAAAAACATGTAAAAAGTTTATTTGAAGCCCTCTAGAGCCAGGACATTCACCTTTTGTCATCTTTGCCTGCAAATTTTAACAATTTCAGTTTTAGTCATAAAAACACCAACAAATCACGAAAAAAACCCAACCACACAAAAAACCCCAAACCCAAAAACAAATTTAAAGAAAACCAAACCCACAATTTTTTTAGAGACTCAAGATGTAATTCTTTTGGGTGGAAATGGATGTGGAAAATGAAGGCACATCTTCAAAGGACTGGGAAAAAATTACAAACGCTTGGACAGGAATGCTGCTCACTCCCAGTACTTTCACTTTTGTTTCATTAAAGATTTCAGAATCTTTAGAATCTTCTTGAGCTTAATTGCATGAAGGACCAAGAGTAAAAATGCTCACATGAATCCTTGAAATAGTATACATTTAAGCTCATTTAGTGTTTATTTACTTAGCTTTACAAAAATCTAAGACATTAGTCTGCTTAAGCAGCCAATAAAAGGTGTTTTACAGTTTATGTAATTTGTTTGTAGGATTTTTTCCCCTGTAACTCAGCAGCTAGTCGACATTTACTTTCTTGTCAAGGATATATTAGTTTTCACTTTCCTTCATCTGTCACTTATGAAATCTGTTCTAGAATATAAATTCGACTGCAATCTACACAACATCCAACATTTTCTTAGGAGATTGAATTCTCACATACAAATGTAGGAGGCTTAGTGATCACAGCTTGTCCCTTAACCTAGCTGTGCTCTCCAACTCTGCACATTGTTCTTTCTGGAGTCAGATGAGATGTGTCACTTCACTGACCTTATCCTGTTTGTGAGCAGAATTGTAATGGGGGATGTTATTTAAGAGCATACTTTAAAGATAATGTAAACCAAATATTATAATGAGGTTCACATGAACTGTTTTCATTGTGCAAATTGGAGTATAGTTGACCTCACATGGCCACATAAATATCTTCCATCAGTTGTCTTATTTAAAACTGAGTTTGCATCTTTCAAGAGTAAAGCAATGGAATAAAATCCCTTCCTAGAATCCAGCCAACAAATTAACTCTACCAAATTTATTGTATGATTAAATAATTTTGGTGAGACACCAGACTTCTCTTATGAAACGAGTCTCTCGCCTCCTTATAAATTTGAACAGCTTAATTTAAAATAACAGATTTATTTAAATCCAAGTGAGACAGAAAATGTTTGCATTAAAATGGAAAGATGTAGAACTATGAAAGAAAATATACCTCTACTTGCACGTGTGTGCTTATATTTAAGGCCATGTTTTTTGAAACCCACTTGAATTGCTTATTACAGACTTCATAGTCTTTAACTCATAATTGTACCTTGAATTGCTGCTGTTCAGGAAAGCATTGACAACTTGCTGATTCCAAGATTTAGGAAATTATATTGTCTGGGATGCTTTTTGATTTGGTAGTCCTAAAAATGTTGTATGGTAATTAGTTTTAGTGAAGGGTGGAAGAGGGTTGCTTATGGCTAACTTTAACTGGTGGCTGTAAGTAAATGCTGACACATGAGGCTGTGCCCACTTTGACCTTGTGAAGTATCCTGTTCTGTCAGCTACTGAAACATAAGATCTCCCTCAGGCATCATCTGATGCATTCATGCAATCCAGACATTGTCTGACTCTTCTCGATGCAACTAGATCAGCTGGTACAAGAGGGAAAACCAAAGAATTTAGAGAAAATAATTTCAGCATCTTGGGAAGTGTTCTCGTGTGACCTTTGTTTTCCATCATGGTTGATACCAACCCATTGATATTGAAGATCTTCTGTTGTTACTTCCTCTTTTGCCCTTTCTATATAGCAGTGTTAATTCCTTGGAAAATTAGGGCAGACTTTTTATTTTGAAACAGGAACTTTATTTGATGTAGAAAGCTGCACCAGCCAATGTACTGATTTCATTCTTTACCCTTCTTCTTGTAGGCAATGGTGCATTGAGAGTCATTGCATTGAAATAGGATTCACCGTGTTTTTCATTATATGATACTCATTATAAACTAAAAGTGTTTGATGTGAAGGACTTATTATTTTAAAAATGTTTTCCTCAGTTGTGAAAATTGAGATTTTTTTTCCAAGCATCAAATTCATGCTGTGTTATTGTACAAAAACAAACAAAAAAAACCCCACAAAAAGCCCAAAAAGCCCAACAGAGCAAGAAGCCCTCCCGCAAAATTTGGGGCAATTCTTGCAAAATATCAGAGTTCTTTGTCATTACTCGGTACAAAACTGGATGATAGCATCTTCACCATTATTTACAATGATCCAGTGGGTAATTGGAACATTAATGGTCATTCACTTTTCATTTTCAGTTGCCCCTTTCTCTTACCCCGTTTTTTTATTAATGAGTAGAAAGTTTCAGATTCCCACAGGTAGGATTTAATGTATCCTCTTAAGAAAATTGCATCAGTTGAGCTAATGTGGTTTTAAACTGACTTGGATTTATACTTCGTGCATTTCTTGTTTATTGAGAATAAATTCATTCCTGACTGATTTATGGAAAACTGAAATGGATATTGATTAGATCAAAATAGTGTATATGTATCGTTAAGTGTGTATTTAGGAAAGAAAAATTGTTTAAAAGATCCCTTATAGTTGGCAAAAGCAATGTGGGTTTTGAGATGCTAGGCTTTTCATCAGATAAATATCCTGTATATGGGCTGAAATCACAGTTCCTTCTTATATGTTCTAAATAGTTAGAAATTAATTACAATAATATCAGACATTCATCACAATAGATAAAAATGCTTGTTGTTAAACCAGAGGTTTCCGTAAGTACAGAGACACTGATACCTGTGAGACATTAATTAACAGGCTTAAATTAAAAGTACATTTGAAACTAACAAGAGAATCATTTTTATCGTTGTTTATGTTCATGTTTCATGATTGATAGCTTTTTGCTTGTCATTTTCCTAGCTCATTAGCTGTAACTCCTAATTACAGTTGTCCCAAAATACAATTGTAACTAATTGTCTTATTAAATGCAGATATCTGAATTCCAATTATGTTTTACACTTAGACTTTCTTGGGATGCCAGGCAATTAAACTGTAGCAACAGAATAAGGGCATTTTACCTGTCATTTAATGATGCTGCTTCCACCTTCACTTGGGATTATTCTGTCAGTGTTCTGCAATGTGTCCTCATCTTGCTGAGAAGTCAGCTTTTAGGCAGTGTGTAGAGCATGGAGTTCATCTCACAGCTAAGTTTTTGAGAGATAGGCTCTGATATCACCAAGCCTTGTTCTTTGGCTTTTAGTTAACATTGCCATATATTTCAAGATCAAATCCTGTAAGTAACTCTTGAAATTATAAACATGCAGGCTGAATTTTTAAAATTATGGTGCCTCTTTAGGGTAGGGTTGGTAGGGTTTTTTTGTTGTTGCTGCTATGAGATAGTGGTTCAACTCCTTTCCGAGGACACGGTAAACACTGGGGATTCAGCTTGACTTTCCTTACAGTAACTTATCTTGACAGCTCTAGAGTTGGAAGGGGAATATTTAATAGTGGCAAGGGGATGGTTTGTGCCACAAGTAGAGAACCGTGTGCTACTGCAAGAAAACAGTTGAGAATTCATGCTCGGTTTCTGTGTCCCTAGGTTACTTTTCTTTGAAATTCTGTGATGTTTTTCCTGATCCTCTTCCAACAAGTGGTTCACAAGGACTTACTTGACTACTGCTTGTTTGGTTAGTTCTTGTGGTAGGTTTGGTGTTTTTTTTTGGTGTAAATAAGAGCGCAAATACCTCTGTGTTTATAGGGTCATTCTAATTCTACATGTCTGCTTTCCCTGTCCATCAGCTTCTTACTTAGAAGATGATGTTTAAAAAAAACAACAAAGCCCCAGATCATAAATAACAAATGAAAAAAAATCCCAAAGCGTATTTTGACATTGTAAAATAAAGAACTCTGAAGCTGAAAAGATCCCCTATTACAAGATTCTTGTGCAGTTTTTTAATTCTCTTCTGCACCAGAGGTAGCACACAGCTTCCAGATGTGCAGTAGCAGAAGCCCAGGGGTAATTGGTTACTCACGAGTATGACCCTCTGAATGCACTCCCAGAATAACCCTTCAAGTGGCATTGGAATCATCTTCTGTTGAGGTCCTGTTTCCAAAATTTCTTTTCCCATGGGCACTGAATAGGACTTGTTTATTTTGCCTCTTGGGAATATATGTTTTTTAATTCCTTTCAATTACTTTTGCGATTACTTTTGTCCTTCAAGCTTAAGATCTGCCATTAGAATTTATATAAAAAGGAGGTTTTTCTGTTGATCTTTGTGCTTAGGTCTAAGTTAAAGAAAATTTGTTGACCTTGGGCTTCACTCCTTCCTGTTGCCAACCTTTGGCATTGCTTTTATCCCTAGGACTGTGTTTAAGTTTGAACAGCTTAGAAAGACTGTTGTGATCCAGGGGGATTTGCTTCCACCTGAAACCTTTTCTGACTCAAAACCTTGGTTAGCACCAGCTGAGCTGTAAGTACTCTTGTCAGCCTAATAGGCAAATCTACAGCTTGTGGAAGTGCTTGTGGAACAGGTGGATACAGGAGTTTATTGGAAATACACTTTAAGTCAGTGACTCTAAAAAACTGAACACTTCATTAATTTGACACCTTTAGCCTATTAATTATATGGTAAGGTATAACAAGCTGCTGTGGCAGTCCTAGGTATTCTGGCAAGCACCTACTGGATAGTTCACTTTGGTATTTGCTGCCCGTTTTGGATACCCCATCCTGGGGTTGCAGGGGTGCTGGCCCCTTCCCTCAAAGGAAACTGCTGCTAGGCTTACAGCAACAGCACTCTAGGTCAGGCTGATGCTCCCTCTGATGCTTCTTTCCTTAAAAGGGGATGTTCCAGATTGTATTAGCATGAAAAGAAAATCTCAAGAAAATTTTTAAGTATTTTTCCCTCTCTTTTGGGAAGATCTCCTAGTTACCTACTAAAACAGTTTTGTTTTCTTTGGTTGCTTTACAGTTACAGAATAAAACTGCATTCACTGTTTGATATACGTTTGTCTGAAGGGTTGAACTACTGTAATATGTTTTTTTCTTTTTTTTTCTTTTTTTTTTTCCCCTGCACTTTAATTATGGAAATAGGCTGATTTCAAGAAATTTTTGTTGATCGCTAAGGAACTTAATGTTCTAACATTTGCATATTCATTTGAGGACTTCTTGATTGTGTCTCTGAATGTCTTACCTATATTATTCTCTCTGTTAGTTTCCTGTCTGTCTACTTCTATAGTATCTATTCTAAGCAATTCATTATTCTTTCTTATTTATGTTAGTATTTGTAATTAAAACTATTATAACCTCTTACTGTCTTTCTAGTCTGGGTTGTTACTGTGTGTTGGGATCTCACAATTTGATTGAACACTCACTTTCAAACAAAGTAAACCACTCTATTTTGAATTATTTGCATCTGTGTTTGGTTTATAGCTTCCAAAAAATTCATTTATATGAAAAGGGCGTTACTGATTGAGCAATGCAATTAAAAGCAAAAGTATTCTCTTAAATAAAAAATATTCTCTTGACTGAAAATGTAAAAAACCAAAACCAGCAAAGCTCAATATTGGAAGAACATTTGAATATTGCATAATTATTAGCTAGATTAAATTTCCCTGTAAACCCCAAAGGCAAGGCTTCTTAATGGGATGCATTTCTCTAAAGATGATGCACCATTCTCTGCAGATACTGTAGTTCATATTATCTCATTCAGTCACATCCAGGCATTGGACTGCATACAGCTGTCTGCTATTCCTGCCCCACTCCTGGCACTGACTGAGTTGCAGTTGGGTGCATTTGCTGCTACCTCCCTGAATATAAAAGTTGGAGTAATGAAGTATCTCCAGTCAGTTTGTCATATGTTGTTGCTCTTCAAATGGAGTGTTACAGCAGTACTGGCAGCCTAGGTGGCTGGGCAAAATGAGGGCGTGCTAAGCCTCTCTGAAAGACAGGGAACATATGTAACACACTGAAAAACACATCTTGAAAATACCTCTAGCTTTAGACACATTTGGCATACTGGAAGGATTTTTATTCTAACTTAAAAACTAAAAACTTCACTTTCAGGCAGAATGTAAAAAAACTGATGTGTAAATTATTACGAATAAAATAGTAGAACTTGTCTCATATAGGGACCCAGACTACTGAACAAAATCCTCCTCTTTTGGTTTGTTTGGTTCAGCACATAAATTCTGCTCATGAATCAGGACCTAGGTGTATAAATCGTAAAAGGACTCTGTTATAGTAGTACAGTAACAAATTCTATTGAATGCCATCTCCAGATGGATTACTTCTATGAATAATGGATTTTTATTTCTAAGGTCTTATTAGCTAGGGATTACTGCGACATTTCAAACCATATGGCGATGGATTGCCCTAATTTGCAATAGCTAAATCCTGGGGGTATTTTTCTGTCTTTGTTATTGTATGGATTAATCTCTAGCTGGTGTGTTTAGAAGCTTAAAAGTATGTAGCATGTAGCTATAGTCTTTAAAAATACTTAAAGCCTTTAATGCCTTTGATGAAAATTTTCCTATTAAGTTTCCTATTGACCTGAACCTCTGGTGTGTTATCATTCTGTATTTTCCTGTGGAAAAAAATCTGGGTTTTGCTTTAGATTTTTCTGAATTCGTAAAATTATTGGATATGACATGGTATTTTCAGATAAATTGTTCTTGTATCAGCTGGAAAACATGTAAGAAGCTAACTAATGCTGCCAGTGTTTTCCTATTCAATTGAAATTTGCCTGTTAGAGATCTTTATAGGTGTATCTCTTCTTTACATGTTCATAGAGATCCATAAATATAAACATGCCACATAAAGAGTGCTAATATTAACTTTTAAGAAAACTGTGAAGTTTTACACTCAAAGAGGTAAGCAGGAGAAAATTATTTAAGGTAAAGATGAAACTGAGTGGTACTGGTCACCTATTTTCTGTCAAGTAATTCTCAGCATCTTGTAAAGCAGGGATCTTAGGAACTGTGTAATTACCCTGTCGTTAATCTTCTGGTCAATCAGCTAATGCAGTTATGGTTTAATTTTTAGCTCTAATCAATAGAACCCATCTGGGAATAGTGCATTAGAAAAATTGAAGTATTTTATAGCTCAAAGTGTCTTAGCCATGTTGTGTATTTTCTTTATATAGGGACATAACATACAGGTATTTGAGATGTGATTTGTAGGGTCTGCTCAGTTTTGTGGATCATGCAGCTTCAGTTTTCTATATAGATTTTAATTTGTAAGAAGAGAACAAAAGCAAATGTTACCTTATGTTACTTTAAAACTATCACATGAAAAGCCTGCACCCCACTCCAGTCATCAAGTGATTTGTATGTATTGTATTCTTTGAAGCAGCAGAAAGATAACAGATGTATTCCCAAAGTTGTGATTGACCTCACTGATACTACTGATGCATTTAAAGAGAAATTCTAAAATTATGTCATGAAGAGATACTGAGATTAAGTGAAAGGAGCTGTACTGGTATGAACAAAACTAAATTAACAAAAATTGAACAAAAACTTGAACAAAACTTCAAATTAAAACAAAAAATCAACTGAGGACAAAAGATGTGCTATAAAGGATGAAGATGGAGGGAAAGCATGGGAAACACTCATGGAATAGCAACAGTTTGCTTTGTAGTGGAATTGTACTAAATTTAAAGAACTTCAACTATTCCTCTATAGTTGGAGGAAATGCTTGTGTTATGTAATTGAACGTGTTAAATAACAGTTTTGTTTTCTAAGATGCTGAGGTCTTCACAGATAAGTGATGCAAAAGAGGCCTTTTTTCTGTAACAACTAACTAGTGCCATTTAAGATGGTGGGTTGTTTTTTAAACAACAAATTTGAACACCCTTAAATTGTGAAGTTACCTTCCTATTTTAATCATTTTGGTTGTGGGAGTAGGAAAGGTCAAACATTTTTGGAGACTAATGTGTCACAGACTGACACTGTCCTCCCCTATTATATTTTTTTGGTGAATGGACGTTGCTTGACAGATGAAAAATATTTCTCTGTCAAGAGTGTGTTTAGCTGATGCATATAATAAGTC
Organism: Heliangelus exortis; assembly: GCF_036169615.1. NCBI lineage: Eukaryota > Metazoa > Chordata > Aves > Apodiformes > Trochilidae > Heliangelus > Heliangelus exortis. The sequence goes on along the minus strand of NC_092422.1, from coordinate 76,667,051 downwards.
ATTTCTGGCTGTCCCATTATAACCTAAAGGCATCTGGTTTCTAGAGGGCTGTCATTTCTCTGTCTGACACTGCCATTCAATCCTGAATGGGTTTTACAGTAGGATCTTGACATTTTTAAGTGATATTTTCTCTTGAGATTGAGCTCGGAGGTGTCTGACCAAATCAGTATTATGGATTTCAGTAGCTATTTGTAAATCTAGTGTCAAGTATGCATTTGTACTGTTCTTTGTTGTCCAAAGAGTTCTTACATTACCACATTAATGAAGTAGCAACATTCTTAATTTTTAAAATAGAGAATGCCTGATTTTGATAAGGAAGGCAGGAAGACTTACATCATTTAGATTAAGATACCTAGTTTAGATTCTTTGCATAGCCCTTTTTCATGCATTTCTCTTTCACTTTTCACCACTTAAGGAATAATCTCTAAATTACATACAACAAGATGTTCATGAATAGGAGTACAGAGTGCACTGAAAATTTATTGATTGAACTTATGTCCATAAAAATTGAAATGTGGAGACACTGTGTGCTCTCTAGTTGTTCTTTTTTCCTTTTGTTTAATGCTTGTCCATTCTTACGACTGCTGTCAGCACTTCAGACATTTACAGATGGGTGCATGCATCTTTCTTGTTTTTATTTTGAAAAAGAAAGAGAAAAAAAAAAAAGAGAGAGAGAGAGGTTCTGGCTTGCAGTTCTTTATTCCTTAAATTAATACAAACTGTTCAAAATTATCCATGAGCCATCAGTGTGCCCTTTGCCAGGAAGGAAAATGGAATCCTAGGTTGCATGAAGAAGAGTATGGCCAGTAGATCTCTACTCTGCCCTGGTGAGGTGGCTGCTGGAATACTGCATCCAGTTCTGGGCTTCCCAGTTCAAGAGGGACAGGAGACTACTGGCAGAAGTCCGGTGAAGGGCAACAAAGATGACTGGCAGATTGAAGCATCTCTCTTACAAGGAAAGTCTTGAGAGAGCTGGAACTCTTTAGCCTGGAGAAGAGAAGGCTGAGGGGAGACCTTATCGGTGTTTAGAATTATCTAAAGGGTGGGTACAGGGAAGATGGAGCTGGACTCTTCTCAGTGGTTTCCACTGACAGGACCAGGGACAATGGGCACAATCTGGAGCATAGGAAGTTCCACTGAAAAATAAAAAAAACTTCTTCACTGTGAGGGTGACAAGGCACTGGAACAGGCTGGCCAGGGGGGTTGCAGATTCCATAGAAATGGAAATATTCAAAACCTGCCTGGATTCAGTCCTGTGTAATGTGCTCTGGGTGATCCTGCTTTAGTGGGGAGTTGGACTAGAAGATCTCTAGAGGTCCCTTCCAACTCTTGTAAATCTCTCATTCTGTGAAAATAATTGCTATCGTTGTTACTGAAAATCACATATACAATGTAATTCTGTAAAGTGTTGCATATGTTAAACCTTTTTTTTGTTGGATTGTTTTTTTCTTGATGCAGGTAGAAGAGGGCTGGTGGGAAGGTATTCTCAATGGAAAGACTGGCATGTTTCCTTCCAACTTCATTAAGGAATTGTCTGATTCTGATGATGTTGGAATAGCCCAGGAAGAGCAAGTAAAGTCAAGTAAGGAAGAAAATATTACTGATGTTTTGTATGTATGTCTATATCTTTACCCACTAACACATTGGTAGGGTAATGCATTTGTATCTCTTGCTTGGAAGAGTTTTTGAATGCCATGTTCTTAATTTATGCTGTGAAGGGGTAGGATGATGATGTATTTACTTAAAAAGCTACTTGAGTTTTCATACTGGCATTGCTCCCTGAGCTAAGACTTGTTGAGCTGCAGCAGACCAAGAACAGAGAAGGCAATGATGATTCCTGGATTTATATTTCAAAATAAAATTACAATTTTTTTTTTTTTTTTTGGTCTTAAGATGTGGAAACTGAGCAAAGTAACCAAACATCTACCAAGTGGCTGTGCTTATTTAAACAAGGGATTAAAGTGCCATGCCTTCTATAGTGACTCCAGTAGATGTAAGGATTCATAATTATTGGTGTGGGACGTGCGGCACTTTTTCCCTCCAGGTGCTGAGCATGTTACTATCACCTCCGCCACCCACTGCCCCAGCAGCCAAAGGGAAAAAGGCCAGAACTGGGACATGGACTTTGTTCTCTCATTTACAGTGGGCCAGTACTGCTGCAGGTGAAAAGCATGTTTGGTAACTAAGTTTGCAATAGTATAAGCATGGTAGTGAGTTGTCCTATTTTTATAACTTCCCATGGAGAGTGACCTCAACCAAATGTATGTTGTGATATGAAATAGACAAGTGTTGGTCTTCACATTTTTTCTGTTCTTCAAACAGATATATTTGTTATTTCCTCATTTAGTCATCAATTCTGAATCTTTAGTGAAAAGGAAAAAAGTCAACCATATTTGCATATTTCAGCCTAATTGCCCAGTACCTGCCAAAGTCTTCTGTTCATTGCTATGTAGTGTTCTTCTGGGATCTCTGAACAAGCAAGAGTGAAAGGACTCCCAAGTTCCAAACTTATTTCAGCTGAAATTAACCAAAGCCTTTATAGTTCACTTTGTCAGTAAGAGATAGAAAGTCACAATACTTTTTTTTTCCTTTTTTTTTATTTTTACTCCATCCCACAAAAATGAGATCCTGAAAAACTGACCTTGACAATGATGAATATTTTTTGTATTGCTTTGGTAACAAGTACCTATTAGTGTGTAGTGGAACTGATGACTTGCTCTCCCGATCAGTACTGCTAAAGATATTTATAGGTAATGTTCTTTCAGACTGGAATAAAAATGTTTTTAAGGAGGGTGAGAAATTTAGTGATGTAAAGGGAAGAGGACATTAAATGAAGTTGCACATGTCAGCGAGAGTGCAAACAGGTTACTGTAAGCTGCATATGCTATGATGAATTCTATTAATTATAAACACAGTGAGTCTTGGAAGAACTGATTGAGTAAATGTAGGGTCACCTCTGGATTCCATAGTGTTAGGTACTCTATGAATGAACAAGGTAAGTGAGACTTATCAGGATGGAATACTCCAAATTTATCTGTATGAGTGAATTAATATTCCTTCCCCATGTAATTTGATAATACTTACTTTATAATGAGAATCCTAAAAATGTCTTTTAACAAAAATATACACAGGAGTGTGTGAAAACAACCACAAAGCATTAGCTCCTTTCCTCAACATACATAATGGCACATCCTTAGTTCATGCTCAGTTTTGTGTACTGGTTCTGTCAGTGGAACCTAAAACCTATGATACTTGTATTAAGAAGATATCAGTAAGACATGTTGTTTTTGTCTCTAGGTAACTTTAGCTGTAAGATGGGTTTTCTTCTTTCTTGTATTTAATTCATGTATGTGTTATTAGGACCTATTTTCTGAACAGCAAAACACCTGTAAAACAAAACAGCACTGTAAGCCTCCTGAGAGACAGAGACTCAAGGAATGTTGAGACTCTGATGGGGTTTTTAATAATTAAAAATTTATTTTTCTTAAAGTAAAACCATCCATTTAAGAGCTGCATTCCCCTTGCAGAATTATGGGGAATATGCATCAACTCAGTCCTTTATATGTGGTTAATGTAATTGTTACAGGTGTAACACACATGGTGCTTTATGAGGCTTTCTTTAGGAACGCTATCTGGATTTGAAATTCTCCCTAATTTTGGTGAAGTTTTGGAAATTTTACAGCAGGTTTATACAACTGACTAGGAATGATACTCTCATTCTGAGTATCTGTGCTTAGTCTTGAAACATAGCAAAATAAAAACTGGGCAAGTAAACCCTAGAAGATTTGGGCATCAAGCTAGTAATAATGTTGAAAGGCTCTTGGTAACATCTCAAAAGGGTGTGCATTCATGCCTCTACATTAAGTTCTTCCTCTGCAAGTGACAAGACATGACAGCACTTCAAATCTACAAATAACTCATTTTTGTTTCTGTGGAAACATTGAATACATCTGTGTCACAGGACTTTGTATGGCAGAAACTTTGAATATGAATTCTAGATAAATTAGCACTCACGTGTGAGGGGCTGTAGCTGCACACTTGAACAAGAACCATCAGCAGTCACTGAGGTTCTGCACAACTTCTAGAGGGGCCTAGAAAGGGTTGATGTATGGCTCTGTAATCTGCAGCAGCAACCTTAACTCATCAACCCAGCTTATACAATGCATAAGGTAATAATTGACCTGTTTACTGCAAGACTTGGGAAGGTAGCATGGGATCTTTGGGGCACTGTGCAAACACGTGAATATATTTTGTTTATAAATTTAATGCTTAGGATAAAAAATAGTTAAACGTAATCTTTTAATCACATCTTACTGACCCCTAAAGAGATCATTTTTTTGAAGAGCAAATGTAGTTTTGGGTGAACTCAAAGTAAAAGAAAATACAGGAAAAAACCAAACCAAAACAAACTTGTCTTTTCAAGAATAAGGTTAAAAATTTCTCTATTTCTTTATCCGTCTCTTATGACCTACAAAGACCAAGTGGGGAGAAAGGTGTTTCCTGATTTTATTGGTTTTATTGTGTCCATGTAATTTTTATGACAGATCAGAATGAAGGGCCTGAAGGAATTATCTAGGTTTCTTTTCACACTCTCTCATACAGTAACCTCAGAAGTTTCTTTAGAACCAAAGTCCCTTTTTTAAAATGTCTGGGGCTAATTTTGGAAGTGCCTAACCATTTCTGAATACTGACAGTGAGACCTAACTTGCCCCTTAACTGAAAAGGTTGGGAACTTGTGCTTCCCATCAGCATAATGGGTGCTCAGCAGCTTGGAAAGTGGGACTGTTACAAAATGTTTGCATGTGTGTTTGTTTTTAAAGTATTTGTCCTAGCTGTAAGGTGACAGTCAAATTTTTTGTCTTCAAAGTCACATTTCAGAATGTAAGTATGCCCAGGATCAAGTATCCTTAGAATAAGCAACAGTTCATTGTTCTTTAAAGCATCCTCTAAAACTAAAACATTGCTTTTCTTTGACCGTTACAGCATGAAGAGGAAGTATGCATTATAATTTTATTACTGTGTTAAATGGCTAAATTTATTACAAGATTATGTGTTCATGGTAGTGTCATGACAACATTAAATGGTGGCCTTTTATATCTTGCTGTCTCATGTATGTCTGTTCAGGAACTGCTAGTTCTCATGGTATGTATCAACTATTTTTGGAACCCATTAGTGATGGCCACTGAGAAGTCATCACTGCTGGAGTTAGAATCAATGATAGACTCTCCAGCTGATGGTTCAGTCAGGCAACCTTTTGTATTTTGAGTTCTTAAAACTTTAGATATCCATTACTACCTCTCTGGCTGTCCTCAGTGTCATGAAGCTTAACACTCCTTCCTCTTGGCAATTTCCTAATTGTTGTTTGACTGTTTTAATAGAATTCTCTTAATGGCATTTTGTTAAAAAAAAACAGGTGGAAAGATGGATTTGGGGCTTTTTTGCTTCCTCATTATGTAAAAAGTAAGGCAAGGAAAGACTTCTGCTGTTAATTCAACTGCAGACAATTTCAGATTTACTGAAGACATTAATTTTTATGATGCTGTTACTAGGTGGGATTGGCTGAGTACCTCACATTTCAAAAAAACCCAACACACAAAACACCTCCACTGCTCATGCCTTTACCACCACTTGAATTTTGTATCATAAGTGTCAGAGCATGAGTTGTGTGGCTATCAAAGAAAAAAACAAACAGGAAAAAACAAGCAAGGCAAAGAATTAATGTTTTTTATAATAAAAATGATATTTTAAGTACCTAAGATGGGAAGTAAGATATGTTTGGGGGTTTTTGTTGTTTTTATTGTTTCCTTTCAAATTTTAGTATTTCATTTTTGTTCATGTCTGCCGAGTCAAAGCACCTGACTGAGCAATTGGCTGAAAAACTGATGTATTCAGATTCTAGTGTTCTCTCCCTTCAGCTAAGCATTGTTAAAACCAGTTCCCATGTCCAAAACATTCCTAATAAGCCATCTTGGAAAGATTCAGTATTTCTGATGCTCACAGGATCCTGGTATATTAAAGAAATGTGAACATTTCAGTGCCCTGTTTGGATGTCAGCTGTGCTTGTTCGAGTGCACAACATCTGTACCAGGAGTCTTGAGTCACTGTGAGTACATTATTGCAGTAATAATTTTTTGCAGGCTTCCCCTGTGCTCCATGAGGAGGCTGAATAAGACAGACAAATAATTTCATTTGCAAGTCTTCCAACTTGATGGGCAACAGATAAAACCTAAGAAAACAAGTATTCTGTTGGACATGGTAAAGAACAGCTTTAGCAAAATCATGAGATTCCTTTATCTGACATACATGCAGTAAGAATATTTTAACTTCATGTACAATCAGATACTTTCATTAATATTCTCGTTGTTTTGCTAATGAGACTGTAAAAATGTTAGTGCCTGAAAATACAGATTAAAACCTCTTCCTCTCCCTTCTTTTTACCATCATTCGATCTCTTTACCCCCACCCTGCCCCTTCTGTTTTTTTTTTTTTTTTCTTTTCCTTTCTCTTGCCTGCTGTCAGGAATATCTGCCTTTGAAGGGACAATTCTGTACAGAGTGGTACCGGCAAAGATTGACAGCTACAGACGCTATAACAGTGAGTGTGTTTCAAAATCAACAAGCAATAGCTTTAGTCTTCAGTACTTGTTTGATTTATCTACACTTGTAAATTGTGCCACTGCTACTCACTTATGGCTACTCTACATGCATATATTTGTAAGCTCAAGTCAGTTTGCTGCTGATAACTGCCTAGCCTTAATGTAATGAGAATGCACTCGTTCCTTCTGTGCATGTGTGTGTTATATGTCTGTAGAACGTGTGTCTGTAAGCTCACAATAAATTGTGAATTATATTGGATGTTTGGGTCTCAGCTGTGGATTGAAATTAAAACCATTTAGCCCCATCATGGCTACCACCTGAAACATGAAGACTGTTGGTAGTCATCACAGATCTCTGAATTAAAAGTTCTTCTGCTCTAAAAATAAAGTTCCCATTGTGACTGCTGAATTTATAAACTATGCTTTGCTTTTCTTAACGAGTATTGTGGGTTTGGTTTCTTTTTTTTTTTTTTTTTCTTTTTAAATTTAATGCATGCACTTCATTTGGCATTTTGTCTTTGACAGCTATTACTCACAGCATTTGGGTTGATACATTGTTTTCTGCCAAGGAAGGCAAAAGATATAAAGCTACTTTTATTTCATGTTCAGGTTCATGCCTTCTGCATTTTGGAAGCAGGGAACATGCTGCTCCTCATATGCTTTTACTACCTTGTTAATCCAGAAGAAGAGAGGTTGGTGACACCAGATGCAAGACAGAGGAAGCAAGGAAGACAGAAATCTGTCGTTCCACCTGCTTCCTCATTGAGAAGTCTAGCAGAAAGAGATCTTAGTGAGTCACATTCAGTGTGACTAAGTACAAAGTGTTCAGTCCTATCCTCTAGTGAACAGGGTGTTGTACTAACTTTGGCATCTGCTTTCATCCCAGACAGCTTTCCTTACAGAAGATCCAAGCTCTGCTGCCCTTCCTCCTTCTTTCTGAGTGGAGGCGTTTGCTCTCCTACCTCTGAGGACTTCTGTCTTATGCATGTTCACAGCAAAGGATGAAGCAGTTGATGTGGTAGTCTTCTATTCTCAACTTACAGCTTTTTTTAAACAAAACATGAGTTAGTTTTTTAACAGAAATCTTTGTGGATGTGTGCATCTCCAAGTTTTTCCTCGTGGAGAATTATCTCCCTGTTTATTGGAATTCATCTCTTTTCTGCAGCTATTCTCAGGTATCCAACCAAGCTCTTGCCTGGCTGGAGCAGACCATATGGCTGGTGGTCTTCACATTATTCTGCTGATTCTCACATTACAGTCTTCATGACTGCTTATGCATCATTCAACTTGCATGCTTCTTGCAGAGTTCTTAGACCATCATGTCCTTGAATCCACCTAACTGATGAGCCATAATAAGGATTTATAAAGTAAATCTCCAGTGTACTTGACTTCTGACTTTAAGATCTAGCTTCAAATCAGATGCAAGGTTTGCTTTTGAAACCTTTAATTTTACAATATTAATCTTTCTGGGCAGTGTTGCCATAACATTACCTTTCAGAATTTTCCAGAAACCTACTCTCCATGTCCAGGCCGTTTTTTATCAAGTGTCAAATGACCCTGCCTCTTTTCTGGAATCATTTAGGATGAGCCTAAGTGAAGTCAGGAAGAATTCAGTCACTTTTCCAGTTGTGCTATAGCTCTACATTTAGTTTTCCTTATTAACATAGTGGTCCATGGTTGTGTCAAGTCACAGAAAATAAATTTCAGCCATCTGATTTCACAGAGTGCAGGGTTGCATGGGTATCTACAGGCATAACCAGCTGCAAGAAAACAGCTTGACCTACAGAAGACACTCATCTAAACTTTATTTTCAAAGCTGGCCAAAGGTGAATTGTGTAATGCTATCTCCCTTGGCATTTGGTTGAGACTTGCATGTTTTTTTCATGCTGCAGAGCTATGTTGCTTTCTCTGTAAAACTGCATCTCAGAGGGCCAGATGTCCAGCTATTTTTGTGGCCTATTTGTTCCTTACTCGGTTGGAACTGGGACTGAAGTGGGCAAGTCAGGTCATCTGGGAAAGTGTAAACAAAATAAGGGTTGGAATTGTTGATATTATCAGAGATGTTATCTCCCAAACTAACATAAAAAAAGGAAGGTTCATTATTCTTCCTGCTACATCTATTGGCAGCTCACTTCCTGCATACTCATACTCTTCCACAGGAGGCCTCCTGAAGGTGTGGCCAGCTCCTTCCATTTAATATCTTATCTCTGGTCCTTATTTTTAGGAAAACATCCATGTGCTTATGTCTGTAGTAAAAATCATTTGGAGATGTTCCACAGAATTGTTTTTGTTTGGGGATAAATGTTTAAAGCAACCCACAGCTTCTCTAATTTCAGCTTTCTGATTTCTTCCAAAGTCAAGCTTGAGTCAGTTCATAACTTTAGAGTGGTTATACCCAAAGGGTGATTGGATTCACCTGTATCAAATTGCATGAAGCACTGCTCATCTTTTGAAGCAAACTTAGAGCATTTACTTCACAAATGTTTGCTTAGTGCTAAAATACTTTTATTTTGAAAGCCATTTTGCTACTGCTGTGTTTAAAATAAATTTTATTACTTAACCAAGGCCTACAATAGCTAAGTAGTGTTGAAATAGTGAGTAGCTGCTTCTAGAGATACCTTCCACTGAAATATGCAAGACTGTCTTCTGCATAAACACTAAGCCTTGCCTTCATATGCTGACATGGCTTTCTTGGTCATTAGATATGCCAGGCTTTGCTCAGCAATAGTTCCAACTCCTTTGGCATTCTGCTCATTAAAGTGCTGTCAGAAAATTTTTGCTAATTCATATGCTGCGTGAAGAGGGACACAGAGCAACAAAAAATTAGTTGTTTTGTTGATCACAGCCTTCTTTTTTCTCATCCTGCAAATTTTCTGCACCTCCACAAAAAATGTGTCTTGCATTTGAAATTTTTTATATTTTTACTGGTCTATTTTCTCTTTCTTCCCTCACTTTCTTTTTCTTTGAAGATGCCATAACTGAGGAACAGGGCAGATACAGTGCTTGATTTGACAAATATTTGCCTCTCTTTCCTTATGTGTGGATCCACAATGCTGTCAGTAATAGATATTAGATATAATGGAAGAAGATGAGACAGGATCGTTGAAACAGAAGTATTCGTGAGTAACCTTAATTGTGTTTTCTATTGCTCCACCACTTATTTATTTATTTATTTATTTATTTATTTTAAAGCCTCCCTCTAATTCTTGACAAACAGTATCTGGTCAGGGTTCAAAGAAATCAATATGGCTGATGATTTTGTGATGTTATTAAATTCATTTAAGAGTGTCTGGATGTGAGCTAAGTTAAATGAGAAATGCAAATAAGGACTTTAACAGTTCTGAAGAGGGAACATTTACAATTCTTAATTTCATCTCAACTTCTTATAACTTGCTTATGGAGAAGATAGACAGCTGCTACAATGAAAAAATAACATCTAAGAAACAGTGCTAAAATTGGATGAAACATTTTTATGACTAAAAGTAGGCATTGTGTTTTCTGGATAACGAGTGTACAGATGGGAAGGCATTGGGGGTGGTGGGTGGAAGAATTACAGTGACTGGGGTGAAACATGTTCAGTTCTTCTGTTGACCCACTAGCAAATGGTTTTCCATGAGTCTTACAAAAGACAAGTTTTTGCTGAGTGGCAGGTAAAGAATCCTTCTGGTCTGGTTACTTATCCATCCTTTCATATGTAATCATGTTCCTGTACGTGGTGAGAACAAGGGTGGTGAAAAAAATTGTTTGAAAATTAAGAGGATGATGATCCATTTGTAGAACTCACGAATGAATGATTGTTTCTATTCGCTCTTACAGTACTCGGGGAAATGGCTGGGGATGAGGTGACGCCACCAACTTCTGTATTGATGGCTCTGTGTTCATGCTGCAGAAGATGCTTACGCTGCATTGCCCTTAATGCATGCTGCTACGTGGTGCTGGACACTGCTCTTCCTTGCATGATTTCTTGTGCAGGCATAAAAATATTTGGGCTGTTTCTTATGTGGCAAGAACCGCTAAGGAAAATGAACATGATGAAAGGAAAAGACAAAATGTTTAGATTACATGGCTACGTTTCTTCAAGGAATATAACTGAGGATAACAAATAATGATTAATATTGAGATAGTCTGCCTCAGCCATTTGTACATGTTTAACCACCCTTGGTAGAGAAGCAGAAGTTTGTTTTTTGACACCATGAACTTACTAACCTTTAAACTATGAAGAATCATGATTGCTTTGTTCTGCAGTAGCATTTAAAATCAAACTTCCTTTTCTGGTTTTCAAATTTTTATGACACTCTGGAATGTTGTTGGGGATGTATTTGTTTCAGCAAAATACAGGACTTTGATAGAAAGCAAGCTCCAGATAAGTACCTCATAGGTTGTGGATATTTGTTCAGTTTTCAACAGTATATGAGCAAAAAGGAAGAAGGACAGTTCCTGTCTTATCTACTGCCTTGTATAAGTTCACCTTCTTTGTCCTCAGATAGGACACTTAGGCATTCCACTCTGTCATTCTCTAAATAGAAGGGAAGGACATGTTTCCCTTTGCCTTCCTTCCCTTCCATAAAAACCCCAATAAGCTCCATTTACACAGGTCTTTGTTCTATTAAACACAGTTGACAGTGTTTCTCTCTGGCTGCCAGACCAATTTGGGAGATCCTTTGCACCATCTCAGGTGTGTGCCACCGAATGTCTGACCTTTACATCACTTAACAGAGCTGGGCTGAGAAGTGCCTGGAGGGCTAAAGCATCGTTGGCTTATACATCATCAGAGTGGTCTGTCTTTTGCCCAGTGCCATACCTTGTCCATGAAGAGAACTACCCTGAATAAAGAATAAAAACTAAATTGCTAAATAGCATCTCAAAATAGAAAGCTCTAAAGCTCACAATGTATTCCCCTTTTTTCCTACCATTTTAAGCTATGTAAAAACAATTCATTTCCTGCTTTGAATGGAGTTAATTTTATCACAGCTGTTTATTTTTTTTTTGAAACAGCTTTAGTTTACACAGCCCTTTTTCATCCCTAAATATCTTTCTGATTTAGAATCTTGGTTTGACGCCAGCACAACTCCGGGGCCATTAGTGAATTTAGTCTGATGTTGCCATCTTTTTAAATCCTTTTTTGAGCTAATCTGTTTTGGTACATTTCAGAACGTTGCTCTCAAAAGACCTGAAGACCTGGCATAGCATGAATATGGTGTGTTAGAAATGTCTTGAGAAAACTAATTTCTCTTATATACCCATAGAGAAAAAGATGTGTGTGGAGTGTGAAATTCTTCCAGACAGTGTTGTGAGAATTTCATCTTCATGAATACAAAATTATCTTGCGTTTGTAAAGAGCATGAAGCAACAGAGAATCTTATTGCTCTGAGTGTTTTTAAATAGCCATATGTCTCTAATCCCATACTTGTCCCAGCCAGAAGTTGGGAATATTTGGCTCCCAGGAATTCTAGCTTCTTGTGTGCTGATGCTGGTCATGTTCAGACTTTAAGGAGCTTACTATACAAGTGTACCCAACACTCAGATTTGAGCTTTGCCTTGTGGTGATGATGATTCAGCAACAGTAAATCTTGGTGAAAGAATAAAGTGTCTTTGCTTATGGAGCCAGAAATGGGAAGTGACCCTACGAAAGACTTGCCTCCTTACTGAGAATCTTTAAAGATCTAAAAAATTTTCTCACTAGTAGGAGTTGCGCAATAGGAGGCACATTAGAGAGCACCATGTTGATGTTATGTTCTTAGCTTGTCAGCTCTTAAAATGCTGGCAGATTCTAAAAAAGTTGCTGTTAAAAATGAAAAAAAAAAAAAAATGTAATCAGAAGCCTGACTACTATAACTTTTCTCTGGGCCCGGCTATATTTGAAGTATTTAATAACTAGACTTAAAAGAAAAGTGAAAGATGTGTCCCATGTTTCTGAGGACAGCAGCTTGCTCCTGGCATTACCCTAGAGCTTGAGTTCAAAGCTCGACCACAGCTGTTTCAGACTGCGTGGGTGTATTGGTCAGTAGCAGCAGATATCTGTGCCAGCTGAAATGCTCTCCAGTTTTTAATGCTCTCCAGTTTTTAATGCCCATTTAGCAACCTGACTTCCCTGCTAACTGGAACTCTGTCAGAAAATTTCACTTTTAAAATTCATAACCTGACAGTCTTATTTACTCAGGTTCCTGAGTAGCTCCCAGCTGTGTATCTGTGGGCTGCATTTGTCTTTTGGGGAAAGTGTTCCCCCAGTTCTCTTCTACTAAGGTTTTTCACTAGTAGTGAAAAAGGCCATGGAGAACTTAAGGAAAAAAAAAAAAAAAGATGGATTGTTGGAAGAGAGACATTTCTCCATTTTTAAGGGGGGAGGGATCATTTCAATCATCAGTCATCATTTCCATGTGTAGGCCAGTGCAGCCTCACTTGGCAGGGTCGCTCAGAGAATTGCTGATGTATATATATTTTTATATATACATATTATGGTGTATATATATATATTTATATATGTAAATTGAATATATATCAGGGAAAAATCCAATGAAAAGTAAATGAGAGGAAAGACTTTATTAGGCAAGGGTGGGCAGAGTGTTGCAAATTCTTGCTTGCAAGTTTTTTATATGTACAAAACAGGGCTGTATATCTACCTTGAGGGGAAGGGAAGAGAGAGTCTCCTTAGCACACTTTTAAGAGTAAGACTATGCTAAATGATTTTCTGCAGGACTATATTGTACTTAAACACTGCATTATTTTTTGTAATGTTACTTCATATTGTAATTTTATCTAATTTGTTCTCAATTTCCACTGAATATTATCCTCCTGTCACCTTTGTCTCTTTCCCTCTGTCACATAGTGGCAAGAGCAGGAGACTAGTATGGCTCTTACTCTTTCTTGTCTATTTGAGTCCAGAGGGATCCTCAGCTTCTGTCCATCAAAAAATAATAAGTGATTTAGTTTTCCTAATCATAAGGAAGGATTCTTTTAATTTGCATGAGCTTTGTAAGGTTTGCCCCTGTATCTGGGCAGATGCATTTTAGTTTAGATGGGCATCACTTCAGTCTATTCTGCCCACATTTAAAAATTATTTTTAAAATTACTGTTATTTCCTATGTTGCTTTTAGTACAAGGATGTATACGAAGACAAAGCTCTGTGGCAGCACTAAGAATTAAGTGGGTTTTGAATTATCGTCAGCTAGGGAAATCTGTTTTAAGCCTGAGGTGAGGTTTCTGATACAAGGTGTGATGTCTCATCATAGAAGAATGGCAACAAAAGAAAAAGATGGAGTAATGATAAACAATTGACCCAGAAACAAAAGCCTAATTCTTATTTGAGCCCCTTGAGGTTTGTGATCTCTTTTTCATGCAGGCTTCAAAGATCTGGAAGTCTGTGTGAGACCTATTGTGTAATTCCCATAATTACTTCCATATTGTATTTCTGACAATGGGCCAAGGTCAGGTCCTCTTCTCCCACAATTAGTGATTAGCTTTGCTGTTAATCTCGGGGAGTGGCTAAGAGCAGTCATGGATCCTCTCAGTTAAAATCCAGTCACCGGTGGAGGGAGATCTCTGCATTCCTTCTTGACTCTGTCACAGAGCAGAGGAGATTCTGGCAATGATGGAATAGGGAAACTTGACCAGAGGGTAATTTTCCTATCTCATATTAAGGTCTGGTGTTCAGAAAAGAATTGATTATCACTGTGATTTGTTTCAGTTTGTTGTGTTTTTTTTAATTGTAGACATTTTATTCTCAGAAATACGATTTTTGACTCATTATAGTTGAACAGTGACCTTTCTCTTTGCATTTAGAAATAGTAAAGAAAATTTGCTCTACCTTCTGTCTCAGCCAGGGCCCTAGTGACTGATGTTTTGGAATGCTGGGAAAGGTCCAGCTACTAGAACTTACAGTTGATTCTGTTACTGACCAAGTCACAAAGTGTGGGAATAAGAGGCAGAGGCTTTGATTTGTTTCCTGAAGAGATATATATCTCTGAGGCTTAATTAATCTAACCTTGCACATCCACGTCATGGAATGGCTCTGCTATGGGTAGCAGGAATTCTACTGTTTTAACTACCATAATAAACCAGTGAGACCAGACTTGGAGTTTTCACCCAGGCCCTTCTAAGGAAAATTAAGCAGTTCAAGTAAAGAAATCAATATCCTAGCATCTTTAAGAAAATAATTGTAGTATTGTTATTTAGAGCCCTTAAAGATTCCAGTCTTGCACATTTTATGGATCAAATACCTTGTTCAGTGCTACCTAAATTGAACTCTCAAAGTAACAGAAATGTAACTTATATTCACCAGGTAGATGTAGCAGTTGCTCAGGAAGTCAAAGAGCCTAAACATTTTGCTTAGTCTGTAGTCTTTTTTGTTTATTTCTAACTGGAAACATTGATTCTCCTTTCAAGTTTCAGATACAAAAAACCTCAGACCAGGAATCAGTGGTTGTTCTGCTTAACAGTTCTTCTAAAAACCCTGGCCTGACACATAATTTCCTGTGCTAGCAGCACCCTGGTGTTGAAGCTAATTTAACAGATGAGCTCCTTGCATCCTGGATCATGAAGTTGTGCCTGTTGGCCTCAGGATTTGCAGTGGTTTCTGTGGTTCATTGGAGAGGGTGAGAGTAGCCCTTGAAGCTGTTGGGTGCCTGAACAGTGAATTTCCAGGAAGACAAAAAGTAAACCTCAGAGCAAGTCACTGCTCACCAACATGGCAGAAGGTTGTTGGATGAAGACTGCCTGTTTGTTAAAACCAAAACCATCACTTGAGTTAGGAAAGCGAAAGAATAGGATTCAATTGGTAGTATTTAAAAAAAAGTATTTATAAAGATTTTTACTAACTGTAAGTATATTTTTTCTTTAGGTAATTCATCTGTTTTTAACGTGAAGTTCTAGTGTAGGCTGGAATTTATACTCAGATGCTTCCAGCTCAGAGCACTGCTCTATTCTGTTTCTGTTGCCTCTACACATCAGAAAT
Organism: Heliangelus exortis; assembly: GCF_036169615.1. Taxonomy (NCBI): domain Eukaryota; kingdom Metazoa; phylum Chordata; class Aves; order Apodiformes; family Trochilidae; genus Heliangelus; species Heliangelus exortis. The sequence continues at coordinate 76,651,506 of NC_092422.1, read as the reverse complement.
TAGTAGAAACTGAGGCACTATGAAGATTTAATAAAACTTGACACATTCTCCACAACTTGCAGCCCTTTTACAAGGATCTGCTAGACTTTCCTGACCTTAGTGCCATTTCTTTCCTTTTGACAGAAATATAGATAATTTTTGGGTAACAGTACTTGCTTACCAAAGGGAAAGAGGCTTGTATGCAATCTCTGCTTTTAGGTGTCTAGATTTTAAATAAGGATCTTTCTTCTGTACTGGGAACCTCTTATAATGAAGATCCATTGCAATAATTTTGTGGACCGTGATGCAAAAATAATTAGAAAGATATTTCTAACTGTATGAAATGTTTCTGTCTTTTACTTCATGCTTGTGAGGGAAATGTGAGGAATTGGGTTTGTTATTTTTAGGTGGAATTAGTGCTGTAGTAGCAGCAATTGCTGTGGTTTTCCTGGAAACAGTTAAGTAAATCTGTCACCTAGGAAGGTAGATTTAAATGATATGGGGGGCTGTTTCAGTTGGAGGAGACTGCAGTGAGTCACTTCTGCTGTCAGTGACTGTTTGGCTTGATTCTGCACCATTCTGCAACGTGGCTGAAGCATCATTGCATCTGTGGCCTCTGCTATTCAAACAGCAGATATTTTCAGAGAAGCACAGATAAGTTTTCCTATTCACCGAGAGAAGTAATGCAAATCAAAATGTCAGTTTTGATTTATTGTATTCCTAGAGAACAGTGCGCATGGGTGCTTTTCTTATGAGGCTGTCTCTGCTGCAAAGAGATTTGATTTTCAGCAGGGAACGTATTATGCAGCTTATTTGATTGCAAATTTCTTTAAACAGCTTTCAGCTTTATATTACCAGCTAGGTAGAGTAGCTTTAGGTACTAATTGTATAATTGGCTTGATATGAATCACACAGATTTAAGGTACCTCGTGCCTGGTTTGACTGCTTGTTAGCTTTAAGTGGCTTTATACAGTAGTTGCCCTAGAACTGAATTTAACTCTTTCATTTTTTGAGTTATCTTCTGAATAATTTTCGTCTGAGGAGAAAGGATTTTCTTCATACTCAAGGAATGGCCATCTTCATACAAGAAGTTCTGATGCTGGAGTATGCATGTTTTGTGAATTGGTGTATGTTCTAACCAATACACCAATGTGATGAAATAAAGTGATTTTTAAAAACACAAAATGAGCGCATGGCATCTTCTCTACATGTTTCTGTGGTTCTGTTTTCCTATAGAGAATGGTGGGGAGAAATCATTTTCCTCTCACAATCTGTTTTGCAAATAGTGAGCTTCACAACTAAGATTCCTTCTTTCATCCCCCCATTTCACAGGCCTAAAAGATGCTACAGGTTCTGAGAGTGATGGTGGTGACTCTTGCAGCACAAAATCAGAAGGAGGCAATGGAGGCACAGCAATCCAACCCAAAAAGGTCAAGGGTGTTGGCTTTGGAGATATCTTCAAAGACAAACCTATAAAGCTACGACCAAGGTCAATAGAAGTTGAAAATGACTTTCTCCCAGTAGATAAGGTATGTTTCATTTCTTAATTCTCTCTTAGTGTCGGTTTAAAGAAATTTTCATCCTAAAGTTCTATATTCTGTCACTGGTCAAAACTTTGAGATTTGTGGTCATTATTTCCTAATCTTTCTGTGGCCAAGATTCTGTTGTTTGTTTTCTTTTCTTTTTGCTGCACACCCAAAAGTGAATCCCAGTGGGGTCAGCTTCCTGCAAGAACTGTTACTTTGCTTAGAGGTTTACTCCTCTGTTCATACCTCCATTGGCCTTTTTTCTAAGAAAATATTAGTTTAAAGAACAAGACTGGAGAGGCTTTTCAGGTTTGCAGTTACTTACAGGTGAAGAAATAAACAGCAACCTATTCTCATATAAACAAAGAGTGAGATATTTGCCATCTCCCTGTGCCATCAGTTTGTGTAAAAAGAATAAAGGAAGCTTTGGCATATGCCTAAGTATCTCAACTTAGTACTGGGTTTATTGATTTTTAAAATGCTTTCAAAATTGTGTAGTTTTGTTTAAAGGGATTAGTAAAATGGAAAGCATTATTTTTGTGGTTTTGTTCTATATAACATAAAAAAGTCCTGAGATAACCACCTGGGGAAAAAATTTACTTCCTGTCACATTGAAACAGACCATCATTTTAGAGAGCACTCTCTGTTCCAAAGCTTTTAAAACTGTTACTAAATAAATTACAAAGAGACTAGAAAGCAAAATGAGATGTTTCTAATAAAACGGAGGAGACAAGCTTTAAAGAAAAACCCAAACAACAAACTGATCATTCTAAAGTATGTTCACTAGGGAATATGCTTTTTCCTAACTGAAGTAACAACCAAGCAAAAATCTGTGAAAGCCTTCCTTTAAGTGAATAATTAGATTTGCTTAGGTTTAAAATGCTTCCACACCCTCAAGTTCTGTTATGGCCATAATTATGTTATGCATTTTCTTTGTCTCCATGGTGATTTCCTGGCATTTCCCTGGCATTGCAGTTTCTCACCTATTAAGCTGTACTTGTCCAGTTGCCTGTAAAACCAGGTGCTTCATGAGTTACATCTTTTTTGGCCCACAAAGCTTTTGGGTTATAAACTAGATCTGAATTTCAGTGACCACAGCACCTACCCACATGTCCAGCCCGAGTTACAGCAGTACAGCAGAAGGGGCATGGTGGGGCAGAAGATCCAGCAGAGGCATGGTGGAAACTTAATAAATTAGTTATGCTGAGGGAGATTTTGTAAATATTTTAGAGTGGACTGCAATTTGTATTTTGTATACGGAGGGGAGTGAAGAGCTGAGATAATTTAAGGCAAAGGAAAAACCTGTATTGTATTACTCCTTGACCATTGCTGACTTCTTCAAAAGCCTGCGTGGTGCTCTGCTTACCTTCTGTTTCTGGGTGGGCTTATTAATTCCTGTGCAAGGATTTGTTCATGTGCAGGACTGGGAGCAACTGATATGTATTCCAGTGGTACCTCATCAAAGTTCACCTCAGGTACAAGATGGGGACAGATGAGGCCTGGTTGTGGTCACTGATGGCCAGTGAATGAACCTCCCTCCTGGCACATTCAGGACTGGGGTAAAGAGCAGACATCATGGTGTCTTTCTGCAGCATGGATTTTTGTGACCCTGACAACTTGGAAGTGTTTAAAGTGTAATTGGGCTTTATGAAATCTTTCTAAGTATGAAGAGAAAGAATTTTTATCAGCACCGTAGGTTGGTAAATATAAAAGGGGGTTTGTTTTTTGTTTTTCTTTTTTTTTTTTTTAACCTTGTTCTGGAAGATGTTTGTGTTTATAACGTGATGGTTGCTGGGAGTTTACAAGTCTTTCTTTACAAGTCCTGTTTAAGGAAAATTGCCTTGTATATAGGAAACACCTGGTAGCAGGCAGACAAACTCATACATGGCTGTACTTAAACATTTTTTGGACTTGGGACAAAAAAATGTGCTGTAACGTAAGAAAATGTGTATTTTAATAAAGCAGCTCTGCCAGAGGTGAGTTTTAAATTATTAATTCCCTGCATCTGGGTATGTAAAAGAAATAGGTTTTGGAGGAAGAAAAAAACCTAATGTAAACACACTATTATAATTTATACAGTAATAGTATTTATAATTGATGTGTAACAAATACTTGCTTGTGAGGTGATGCATACAAACTCTGATGAGAACTCACATGATGCACAAAATTTAGTTCTCCTGAGTCCAATATAGGCAATTAGAATTTAAAAATTATAAGGCCCCATTAATCCCATATGAAGGATTTAATGTGTCTGCTGTTTACTATAATTGTAGCTATCCCTGCAGTAGGGATTTTAAAGGGAAACTGTTTAAAATAATTTACATATTCCTTGAACTCTGAAGTCCATTGCTTTAATTTGAAGTGTTTGCAAAGTGTATCTGAAGTGGCCTCCATTCACTGAATAGAAGTCTTATGCTGCTTTATAATAATGAGAAGTCTTACCTCTGCTTTTTTTTCAAAGAACAAATATATGTGTTTCGTAAGTGAATAGGTTTGTTACCCAGCCAAAAATTGAATACAGAATTTTCAGAAAATTGTTAAAATTTTCCTTCACACCCACAGACCTTCTTTCCTATGCCATCATATTTCTTATGAACTTGGCATGGTTAGTGGAAATCAATGGCTTTATTTTTATAAACAGAATCCATTGTTTGTGTTTCAAGCATGACCACAACTAAAAATTTGCTGTCATTGCATTTTTCCTGTTCAGGGTGCTCAAATGGCACCTTTGAGCAGTGCCATTCATAGACTTCAGCACTGTGCTCTTTGTGGTCTACACATAACACCAAAACATGATTCACTGACATTTGGTTATGATTGCAATTGTTATGATTATATTATTACTATAATTATTGCAATTATTATAATTTGATTAGGAGATGTGCCCTGCTCATTTAAAAGTGGCCTCAGTTTCTCAGTAACTTGTAATCTTTTGAAGAGGCAGAAACAATGCTTTCCTCAATTTCTAAATTTTTTTTAGTTCTTTCTGAAGTTTAGAATCTCTAATACTCTTTCTGCCTCTTGTTCTTGACCCAGTTATTGATGAACCATTTTTTATGTTACTGCAGTGATACTGTTCCCTTTTTGATTTAAAATATTTCATAACAACTACTGATATTTTTTTAAAGCATCAATAAATCACTGTGAGGATTTTATAGTGTGGGATTATTTAGAAGAATGGAATTCCCATGGAAAATACCAGTCTCATTTACTGAAGAAACAACAGAACCTCATTTTGTTGGTTTTATCGCTTTGTGTTTTAACGTGTTTTCAATTTTATGAATCATAAGTTTAGATCATAGTTCACTCAGAGGTGATATGAATTACTGGGGTGTTAGGTTAAGGATGCTTTTGCACAAATTTCGGCAGTAGGAGGGCAGAAAGGATTGGTGCCAGTTGAGCAGAGGTGGATGATGCCATTAGGCTCTCCTGTAAATCACCAGGCAACTTAATTGTGCTCCAATTATTAGCCCAGTGGCAACAATGTTAGGTTATAGTGGCCTTTGTCTTTTAAGGTAATCAATAAACTCTCTAAATAAAGGCAAAGCTGAGGAACCACGTGAAACCTCATTGGTTTCACTGGTGTGCAGAATTTACTGCTTTGCTGTTGTTTGTTCTAAAAAATCACAGAAGCAGATTATCCCAGGGAAATTAATGATGCAGTTTTGGGAGTTTAGGCAGTGTCACCAGACCTGTGGTTTTTTAAAAAATAAAAGAATCAAATTCATATGCTTTGTAGTCCTTTGCTTCTCTGTGTTGATGTATTGACCACTGGTCATGTATTAATAGCATCAGATTCCTGATGACTCAAATTCCCACTAGTGATAGGTGAACTAATTTACAATGTTGCATGTGACTGTAGGCATAGCTTGCTGATAGATTACTTTTTAAAGAAATGCAGTGTGTCTATAGTCATGTTGGGTCACCTGAGAAAATTCAGCATATTACTGCAGAAGCAGCACTAGTTTTCTGGTGAATTAAAAAATTCCCTTCCTGCTCATGCAGCTTCAAAACATTTAAACAGGTGCTTATTTATGCTTATTTCATTTTTTCCCCATTTCATTTTGTAGTAGCTTATCTAACTTCTGTTTTAAGGCTGGACTTTCTTTCAGTGTGATCTGCATGTGCTTCCATTGTTCTAGCAAGCTATCACTTTTTCCTCTCCTGTATCTAAAAATAAATCTCTGAAAGTAAAGGAAAATTCACTCAACTAGTGCATTCCATAGTCTGAGTTAACTATATCGGGTTGGTAAGTGAGTGGAGGCTTCAGCTGGGAATGCTAAAGGCCCTTATAGATGAATATAAAATAGAAAGTCTTTAAAAGCCATTTTTATCTTTCAGAAAACTGCCCTTACTTCAGAAGAGACTATTGAGAATACTTCTTACGTTTTCCATTTGAAATATATTTGTAGTTTTCTTCAGGCAAGTCTTTCATATCTGGCTTGCAGTGGTGAATTTGGGCAGAGCTACATTTCATTAACAGCTTTTTATGACGTCATATTATATTTGGCAGAACGTAATGTAAATTATACTCAACTGTCAGACTGGGGAATATAGCAGCCAGTATAGTGATTTAATACAAAGGGGGAGGCTGTACATCCAGCAACTTGTAAGAGTTAATAAACTGCTGTTTAGGGATCCTTCTCATTGCAACACACTAAATTTATACAGAATCTTTTATTTCTGTGGACATTTAGTACGTTTGGGAGAGGAGAAATGGAGAAGTAATGGAAGTAGACACAGGAGCTATACGGGCTAGAAACTCATGTCAATTATTAAGTCTACCTGTCTTCTGCAATCAGACAGAAATTTGCAAGCTCTGAGACCGAGTGCCTGCAAGGTCTGAGTTACTATTTTGAGCCAGCACGCTCGGGACTCAGGAACTGCAGGGTATGCATCGTGCTGGCAGTCACATCTGTGCCACACCTGAACTCGCAGTTGCTGCCTGGTTCCTTGCGGAAAGTATTTTTCCCCCTTAATTTTCAGTTGTCATTTAAAGAGAGGTCTTGGAGAAATGAATGCAAGTTAGAGGCTCCTTCTGGCACTTCTAGGCTGGTTAATGAAGTGTCTGAGCTCTGCCAGCGCTGCCCCATGGCACCCAAAGTGCATGGGCGGCCCCAGCTGTGTGTGCTGAATGCCCTGGTGGGTGCTTGCTCCCAAATGGCACTGCTCACTGCTACTCACCTTCCCCCTCCAGTGCCCTTGGAAGTGCTCGCTCCTCTAACAGAAATGTTAAAGCCAGTGTTCAAAACACTAAGACAAATATAGATGTGAGCAAAACTACCTGAATATGGACGCTATTACAATACCTGCTGAGGCAGAGGGCGTGTGATGTGAGTGCCAAGCGTGCAGCACTTTACACTTGCAAGCACAGATTTTTGGCATGCATTTATTCAGAGACAGCCATTGGTGATGGCAGCAGCCATCCTGGCAAGCATCAGCAGTGTGTCAAATCTGTGTAGGAACAGGGGGAAGCACTCAACTGTTCAAGCAGCATTTGTGTTTTGCTTTCAAGTTGCTGTCTGCTGTCATCTGGCATCCCTGCCTTAAGCATTTATTCCAGTGCCACTTTGTGAGGGAAGGTGTAAAGAAGGACCCATACTCCTGCAGCTGTCACGAGAGCCAGGTTGCTTGCAGCAGGGGCTCACTCCTTCACTGGTGTAACTTTCCATTCCTCAGGTTCCGTGTGGAAAACAAATATCTGTGTTTCTTTCATTCTGCAAAATAAATAGCACACATTTGCAAATGGTGGCTGATGTTCATAAGGCACTGTGAATATTAAAAATAAATTATTTAGTAAACTTTTATGCTTTCTGGGGTAATTAATTCACAGCTATAAGAAGGGTAGGGAAAACATGGTAGGCTGGTGAAATGAAAGACGGTCAAAAAGCAGCCCCTTTGGAAGAGACTGACTAAAGACAGGTCTTGGTACCAAGGGAATAGAAGAGAAAATGGAAAATTACGTTCAAAGAAGGGAACAAATATGATAACCTTGGTGGGCAGTGTGTCTCTGGTGAGTCAGAGAGAAGCATGAGTGCATAGTGACTCCTGGTCTCCTATATACTTCCTGCCCTTCCCTGTTATCCCATTAGATATCTGTATTTTCATGTTTTCTTGCTTTGGTTTGTAAAATGTTTAAGCTGCCTGAACAAAGTTGCCCAGGTATTGGTGGCATGTGGGGTTCAGCCCCCAGAGATCTGTCTGCACTTGCAGGTTTTTGGCAGAGGAGGTTACCCACAGAATAGTTTGTGATGCTTGAAACATTTTTTTTGGCTTTTCCCTTTAATGAAGCATCTATTGGACTCTAAATAATACAGGATAGTTGTTGGCCATGCTGCAAGACTTCACGTGTGCATCATGGGTTGCTATTCAGAAAAGATTGGTCACTATGAAAGAAACACACTGAGCATTTGGAGGAAAATATTTTCAACTTTTGTTCCTCCTGGAGCTACTTGAAGAACATAGAAAAATAGAATCAGTGGTGGAAGTACTGGTAGTACCAGAAGTTACTCCTAAAAGCAAAGTGGAAAATCTGATCTGTTCTCCTGGGGCATAGCACTTGGCTTCTGCCAGAAGGAATTCTTCTGGAGGAGTGCTCTCTGGGAGGGAATTATCCTGATCTTTCAGTTATGGTTTTGATTAGGAAATCTTAAGATGCTTCAGTCTGAAAAACAGGATATGTAGGTTTAACCTTATGCAATTGTATGTCATAATAAGGAAACAGTAAAAGTATAGGGATCAGCTGGTGAATTGGTAGCTTGCTAATCACAGGAAATCTGAATTTCAGTTGATTCTGTACCATTACCAAGCCTTATATTCTGACAAGCAATTCTAAAGAATTATTAAAAGCCTCAAATTGTTGATGTAATGTAATAGTTTAAATTAAGGTTGTTTTCTTGAATTCCAGTGGTACTTGACTGGGACATAAGCTGAATTTCTAAGAAAGATTTGTCTCATGTTCCATCTCCAGTATGGAGAAAAAGTTTCAGAAAGTAATACAACTGACTTACAAGCTGACTTTTTTGATGTCTGTTGAGTTTGATATAGTCTGTCTTAATAACGGTAAAATCTACCTAAGTAAAATCTAATTGTTATAAAATTATTAATTAAAGTAATTAAAGCTTTAGGACTAAACAGTTTTATTAAAAAATAGAATTTCTAAGTAAAAAACATTTTTTCTTGTCCCACTTTGATTTTGTTGGATGGTATAAGTTAATTTTAATTGCTACATCTGAGTTAACTTTTTGAAACTTTGAAAATGCCATAGAGTTTCTAATGAAATGACATTTTATATTCTTAGCTCATACAAAATTTGAAAATTAAAAGAAAAATGCATTTATGCAAAGAAATAATCTAACCCACTTGACTTTGAAAATTAGAGAAATAACTTTCATGCTTGCTGGGGTATTTAAAAAGGCTGGATGAATTTAAGCCAAGCTGAATATAACCTGTAAAATAAAATTTATACAGTCATCTTTTTCAGTCTACTTAGCTTCAATCATTTATGGAATTTTTCTGAATGGGTTTCCTTTTTTAAATTTTCCCTAGTTGAGGATTATTTTTAAAAAGTCATGCCTGATTGTAGTACTTACACTTTTATATGCTCATAAATCGTATACATTATAAATGTGTTACAGATTATTTTTCTGCCTTAAAATAAATAGCAATAGTACTGTGTTCTCTGGAACTCACAGCGATGTGTTGTAATATAACTTTAAAATAATTTGTGATCATCTTAATCACTTCTGAACCTGTTCTACATAGTGGTGCTGACACAGGGAGTGCTGCTGTAAGATGTATTCTATGTGAGCCATCATTTCTTGGTTATTTCCATTCTTTAAAATATCTTTTTTTCTTTTTTTTCCTGGAAATTTGTACCTGCGGTGATAGTCCTATTCAGATCAGTTGTGTTTTCCTTTCAGTGTAAGGCCAAGAAATCCCTCAAAGATCATCTAATCCAAGTCTCTCAACTAGTTTAGGCCCAAATATATCTATGTTTAAATAAAAACCAGGGGATAGCTGTTTTTTAAAAAAAGCTTCCGGAGAATAAGTTTGTGTACACTCCCTATGTTCTTGCATTTCACTCTTGTGGCAAAAAATGCATTGTAATATCCTGGCTCTGAAAATTAAGCTTTTTCTTTTTTGTTTGAATCACAGTGAACAATTTATTGCCCTCCCTCTTAAAATATACATGTTGCCTAGGTTTATCATGTTCTTTTCAGAGGCTATTTTCTTTTCCTCTAATTGAGTTGGCTCTCTCGTGAGAATGCCTCTGCAGGGAATGGGCTCTGTATATATAAGGAATGTGTTGAGTGTGCTTAACTATGTCCATGGTAGATAGGTTTGTGTGGAAGTGCTTGCTGAATAGTACATAAGGTCAAATGGGAGTGAGAGTGTATAGGATCTTGTGGCTTGCTTAAATATAAATCTTTAATTTTTTCCAAATTATCTGAGAAGCCCGTGGTGTGTTTCCCTCCACTGCCCTTTTTCAGTTATTTAGAACTCGCATGTCGGTGAGGAGGGAGTATTAAGAATTTATAAGATTTTCATGGAACAGAGCATCATCTTAGTGATGGTTCGGTTTCTTGATCATATTTATTTAAAAAAAAAAAAAAAAGCTGAATCAAAGGCATAAATGGTATAAAAATTCAGCTGCTCATTTTTTATTATTTTTTTTTAATCAGAGAGATTGAAACATTAAGAATTTGTCGGAAGTTCATTTTCCTGCAGAGATATTCACAAAACTTTCTGCCTGGGCTGTTCACACAAAGTCCATATATCCTTACCCTCATTGCCTTTCCTTGCTGTTGGTATCAAGAAGCCAGGGGAGACCAGCTGGCCTGGGAACGGAAAGGAAACTTCTTGCTGCGCGTGAGCAGAGGTAGGAAAAGCTCCAGATTTCCTGTGAAACAAACAAGTGGAACCTTTGTTTCCCTGGGATGGCCCAGAGTCTGAGTCAGTGTCAGGGCTGGGCTCCCGCTTGAGCTGAGCTGAGCTCATGCGTGGAAGGGGCAGAACTCCAGGGCTCTTCTTGGACACTTGGAGCTGCTGAAAGGCAGCTTGGCTTCACAATGGGAGAGGAGGTATTTCTTTTACAATTAGTTGGTTTTTTTTTTTTCTGTGGCTGTTTAAAGCTATATTGGAACATACATATTCTGCAGAGCACAGGATTTGATTGCAGGTTTCTTTGGTTCTCCTGCACACTTTGTAAATGCTGGGTAGGTAAAAAGGAAAGCAGGAAAAAGTGTGCTTGGGATCCTGATGTCCAATTCTGCTATAGAAGACCATATTAGAATAGGAGGTTAATTCTGTGTGAAAACATATTCTATCCTGGCTCTCTTTAGCTTAATTTTTTTTTTTTCCTTTCAGACTGTTTGGCCATTAAACTTGCACAGATGTTTTTTATTTCTATATGATTTGGTTTCAATTTTCTTACTGTAAAGAATAATGTGACTTTACAGTTGAACAAAACTAGTGCACAGTCTTTAGGATGTGTTGCTTTTTCAAATTGCTTAATAAACAAAAATGCACCCTTCATTTTTTTCCTCCCCAGATGCACTGATAAAACTGCACTTCTTTTTTGGCAGAAAAAAGAGGAGGAGCTTTACTAATTCCTTTTCTGAGTGAGGTGACTTTTGGAGTTTTGTACAAATGAGAAAAACTGATACAAATTATTTTTTGGAGAAAATTATATTGGGATAATAAAATGGAAATTATCCTTTCCTTCAAGAAACAGTGAGGAAAATTGGAGTCAACTGATGCTTGTAAAATTTTATAGAAAGCTGAATGGAGAGACACCAAGTAAACTGTTTAATGTTTTGTGGTTACTTTGGGGACTTCTAGAAGAAAGATATAAACTTATCTCAGCTTTGGCTTTCCACAGTCAGCAATCTGTGTGCAAAAATGAAGCTACAAGGTTTCTGAGTTGCTTTTTTTCTTAAAATATGCCATCTTCCTTTTTTTTTTGTTGTTGTTTTTTTTCTTGTTCTTTAAAAAAGAAAAGAGAAAGTAGGAAAGGAGTAGTGTAAAAGGATCACAGACCAGCCAGGCACTTTGTTGGATAAAAAGTCTGTAGGTAAATTTCTAAAATGCCTCTCTGCCTGTGTTTCTATAGGTCAGTGACATTTTGTGTTTCTAAAATATTTCTGAAATACTGTAGGCATGAGCTTATATTATTACTTTTAGTTGACTTAGTGCTTTGTAAAAATTTCTAAGTAAAAAACACAGAGTGGGAGCGACGATTCAGCTCCTGGGGAGGAAGTCCTGATGCAGCAGCAACTGGTATCCAAGTACAGGCTGCTGGTGCCTGCTTTCTGCTGGGTGCTGGGCTATTTGCCATGCACTGGCCACCCAAAGAGCTGTAGACCTCCATATGTACAGCTGACAGCTTCTTCTGCAGCAGTCTCTGTACCTAAAGCACTTGCTAAAAAATTAAACATAGTATACTAGTCATTTTCTATTTGTGTTAGGAGTTTTAGGGCTTCATTCAAAGGAAATTAGATGAAATTTCAGTTAGTTGAAAGAGAATTAGATGGAGATGATCATGCATTTTACTTTATCACTTGCTGCTCTGTAGTTTTCTCTGTAAGAGTAATTTCTTTCCTGATTTCAGTGAATCAGGGTGGGGAAAAAACACCAACCAAGCAACAAGACATTGAAAAAGAAAAATTAAAGATAATCTAAGGAAAAGAACTATAATGCCAAAATGGAAGAAGTACTTGCTGTCAGCAAGTCTAAGACTATCTACATGACTGTAGGGGTTTACTCTTTTTTTTTTTAATAACTGGATTTGAAAAATATTGAACAGCTACTTGGCAGTTTGTTGTCAGCTTCATAAATTTCACAAAAGAGCAAAGTATTGTTTCCAGAACAGAGAAGTATTGTTTCCACTTTTAAAATTAAGATCATAAAGAAGAACCATTGGCTGCTTATGATTTTCCAAAAAAAAAAATTTTTTTCCAGGAGATGAAAGTAACTGTACTGCTTTCCTTAGTGTTGGAAAAGGAAGTGGAGATCCATGTAGCAGTTGTAAGATTCATTAATTTATGTAAAAGAGAGAGGTTTCATAACAGCAGTTTCTAAGCTGGATGGTACAGACTGGATCATTCTGGTTACCAGCTGCAGTCTAGATAAGCACAGTTCTCCTGGGAGAACAGGAAGGAATTTCATTCACTCGGTGCAGACTGACTAAGGAATTCTTCCTAGACAAGATAGAAATTAAGTCCAAATCTGCATCCTCCAAATGGTAAAATTCCTGGTGAGGGGTGCAAGGGAACATGATCGTTTTCATCTGTGTGAGCCACAGTCAGTTAAAGAGGAAAATGAAAAAACCCAAAACCCAGTAGGAAAGAAATAAGATTTATCTGCTCAAAAAAAAAAAAAAAAAAAAAAATCCCACAAAAGCATCTTCTATTATTGCAAATCTGCAGCTTGAGGAAGAAAGAGGAAGCTTGTTCGTACAGCTCATTTTGTTGTGCACACATTCAGTGCTTTGAAATAAGGTAGCTGGGAGCATGTGTGCTGTGGGTTTCATTTTGTATTTTCTTTTTTTTTTTTTTTACATTTAATCGGCTAGAGTGTTTTTACTCATCAGTGATTCTGGTATGTCTTGCTTTTAGATAGGCATTTTTTAGTTCATTAATTATTTTCAACTGGCATCCTAACAGCATCAGATGTCAGGATTCCAAATTTTACAAATACACAGGTGTTATAAAATGTGAGAGTTAAGACATAGGTTTCTCTTCTGCCCAATATATCAAACATATCAGAAGAAAAAAGCTTCTTCCCTCCTCTCCCTATCCACAATTTGACATTTTAAGAATTTCTTAAAATGCAGATATACAAATCTTTTAGAGTCTGAACTCACCTGCTGGTAAAAAAGATTTAACTGTGGAGAGTAGTGTTGTAAAAAAGCAAATTATTCACTGTTCTGCTCATCAAGCTACTTAGAGTTCCAAAGAAAATGATATTTTACTGTTCATGTTAATTCATGGTTTTTTTCTGACAAGGAAATAAACCAAAAAATTTTGCGTTGCATATTTTACCTACTCATTTCTTTGACTGTTATTTGAGATAGCTCATATTTCTCTAGTGACTTGCATAACACTAATGAAGATATTCTTCATCTGTGGGCTGTAGACTGCTGGTGGTCTGGTAAACACCTGGTAGTTTCAGTGCATGGATAGCTGGATGGGACATTTGCTGCTGGCTCAGGTCATTTCTTAATGGAGCCCAACAGCTGGGAACAAGAACTAAAGTTATTTTCCATTTAAGCAGTTCTGAAATCGCTGAAGAGATGTTTTATAGTTGTAAATGGGTAGTTAGGAATCTGTGGAAGTGTCTCACTAATTAGACGTCTTCCTCACTATGAAGGTTTGAGACTCTTTAATGCAAAAATATAAATTACATGAATGTGGATGATATAAACAGTTACATGAATATCATAACTGAGGGAGTGTATATTCATACATTCAAATACTGAAATAATTGTGTGTCTGAAGATAGATCTGTAGCATTATCTCAGAGAAAATTTGAGACAGTTAAGGCCTTTTCAGGCTGTATTCAGGAAGCTGGTAAGTTGCTGCAAGTGCTTCACTGATAGTATTCTAGGAGCTGGAATCTCAGATCAGGAAAAGTCTGAAGTGGCTAAACAGGAAATGCCAATATATATTTCTGTTCTGTGGATTTGTCTTTTTTCATTACAGTAGCTGACTGTCAATCCAGTGCATAGATCCTGCAAGAAGGGATTTAAATTAGCCTGTAAGAGTTACTGCTTTATAACTCTGAAGAATTTCCCATTTTTTCTTTCTCCAGCTATCTTGGTTCTCCCTATGGTTTTGTTTTCTTTTAATTGAAAAGCTTAGTTGTTTGATGTTTCAGAGAAGAGAGAGGTTGGAGTAATCCTTTGAAGTTTCCCTTGTCTTATCACTCTGTTTTTATGTCACCTGGCTTTATTTAGATTTACTTTCAGAAGTGTACCATATTCAATAGTCCGTTTCCATATCTTAAAAAATTAGGTTTCCAGGAAATTTTGGAAGATCCCGAGACATCTGTAGTTCAGATCAGAGTTGTGCCTGGACTGGTGTCATGCCTCCAAACCAGAGTCAATACTGGAAGCCTAGGGAAGAGTGTGAGAACAGGACTAACATACAGAGAAATTCCTGCAGTGAGTCCTCACAGCCTGTAGTTGTTTTAAACTTTGTGTTTAATAACCCTAAAGAATTTTTTTCCTCATCAAATCCAGTAGCCATGTTTTCATTGCACCTTATATTTGTAACTCCTGTGAGAGTTGCACTCAGTTAAATCACATGCTGTGAGGAGTTACCTCCCTTTGTATGTTTTGAAGGTGGTACCTGCTAATTTAACCTGCTAGCCTTTGATTTTTATTACTGGAAGAGATAATGAGTGACTCCTCCCTAACTACCTTCTCCGTGCCCCTCCTGATTTTTTATAGATGTGTGTTATATCACCCATGTGTATCTTTTTTCCCAATGAGGAATCTGTTCCAAAGGTTTAATTATTCTTCGAGACTTTCTGCCTTTTCAAGTTTCTTTAGAGGCTAAGGTAGATTATGTATGACTGGGAAAGGAGAAGAAAACTGTGCACGTGTTGGGTGTATTTATAAGACAGTGTTTTGATAGCACTTCCCATTGCTCTTCATTCCTTTCCAAGACATTAACAGCTGTGTGTTACAAAGCCCATCACTTCTGTGAAAAGATAGTATTTTTCTTACAGTTGTGTAATTTACTTCTGTCTGAGCTACTTCTGTCTGTAATTTACTTCTGTCTGTTTCTCTCTTTGCCCTTTTCTGAATCATCTGTGAATGGGGGGAAAACAAGAGCTTTGATCCCTGATCCCACCATTCACTTAGGTCACAGTTTCAGTCTTCTTCAGGAGCCAGGACTAGCAACTTCTTAAATTTGCATATCTTAAGGAAAATTTCTGTGAATTGACCATGAAAAGTAGAAAAGATCATAATGGGTTTGCAAAGAGACAGCATTGTGTTGCTGAAAAAACAGTGTTTATTGATTAAATAGCTGGGCTTATAGATTTACTGATAAATGAGATAGATAAATATAGATCTATAGATAGATCAGCTAATGTCTGTCCTGATAGGTAGTATGTACAGACTATGCAACTAACATTTTAAAATAGCAACTATCATGAGATTCTATTGACTGAAATTGTCACTCAAGTGTTCTTCCCAGTCTGTAGACAAATAAGGCACTATTAAGACATGATCTTTTTTATCCCAAAAGAGAAGCCCAGATGAATTACATGCTAAAAGGGCTTTTTAGTACCAGTGACAAAAGGGAAGGCTGTAGTGACTGGCCCATATGTGCATGTCTGGCTTATGGATGTTTAGGTGAAATACCTCCATCTTAAATAATTACTTCAGAACTACAACATACTGTCTTTTTGCAGCTTAGTGACAAGGCCAGCTGAGTGTCATTGTACCCAGGAATATAACCAGATGACGTATAAAATGAGGTAGACAGCAGTATCTATAACACAGCAGAAGCAAGAGTCTGTATGAAGCCCTAAGTATTAAGATTTCCTAGCTTTTGCATAGCTAAATAAGACATCGTGCTAAATTATCACTAAAATAATAAATAATTGTGAATAACATATTAAATAGACCAAATTTTGTTAATACAAGATAAAAACAATGGCACAAGATAAGCTGAATTGCAGTGTCATGTGCTTTCACCTAAAAGAATACATACCTGGAAAATCTACCAAAGAACTAAATATTCTTAATATTTGTTTCTTACACATTCGCTCTCACTTTTTCTTTTAAAGAACTTTTTTCAGGGAACAAAAAGACATTTGCTTGTTACTATCAAATAAAATGTGAAGTAGTAACAAACCCTGAGCCATCAAGGGATGGTCAATACATTGATTAAATCATCCTGGTCTTCCTTTCTCCTTCTGCTTTCTGCTTCGTGTAATCCTTCACAGTGGTATGTCAAAGGTAGGACAGGCTTGCCATTTTGTCTTTACTTTGCCTTGAACATTCAGAACCATCAAAATCATTCTCTTTCTATTCCAGTAAGTGATTTTGTAAGTCTTCTCTGTACATGATTTCCAAATATGTTTGACCTAATTAAGTAAAGCACCAGTAACTTCTTTCATTAACTATTTAAAAATAATTTGTTCATAGACTTGATGTGGTTTAAGCACTTTGACTGATGAGAAGAGGGAGTTTTCCTTCTTTTTTTTTTTTTTGCACTGTAAAAAAGTACGTGAGAAGAATAAGCATCTGTGATGAATCAGAAAACAAAGCCCCAGCAAAATCATGTTTTGTTCTAAAATTTCCCTTGTTTGGGGACTTCTGTGCTGTTTGCTTTGCTTTGTTTACTTGCTTGCTTGTCTGCTTGGATTCCATTGTCATGACAGTGGATGACATACAGCAATTGTAAGATGCTCTGACACTCAGTACTCTATTTCTAGGGCACCAAGTGAACTGAATGTGGTGTAATCTAATCACAACCTGTTTACCATTCTCTGGAATGAGAATGAGAGTATTGTACTAGGATTTAGACTGACATGCTATTTTTTTTTCTACTTTTTTTTTTTTTTTTCTCTTGCATTCAAGAAGTAACTTCTGTATTTTGTAGAAGCATATCCATTTCTGTATGAACATTAGGAAAATATTTCTCCCAGATACCTTTAGTTTTTCTGCTTATGCATCCTAATTCCAAAAGCCTTTAACATTGAGGCAGCAATATTGCTGATATCTTGAATGTTGCTTTCCTCTAAAGTACTGCTGGCATAGTAGCCAGTTCTGGGGTGTCTGATGTTCATGAACAGTTAAAGGGCCTTCTCCTTTTCACTGTTGTTTTCAGACAACTTGTCTGCTTTGTCCAGACTTGTTGATTGTGATAAGAGTCATGTTGATGAGTAAAATGATGTTAATTTTCAAGGGGCTCTGATGGAATGAAGGCTTTGCTCTTTTGCTTTGTAAGACCAGGATTTTATTTGGAGGGACATCTTTTATTCAGAGATTTGTTGATTGGTTTATATGCCTTTTGCAGAATCTAGTTAGATGGTGTTGTAATCTTCGTGTAGGAAGGTAAAACCTTTTACAAGTAAATAAAAAAAGGGATTTATTTCTTAACAAATATACACTATAATTCAGAAGGCCTGTGTTCATCCAAGTCCCAAAGTAATTTAGTATCGACATCAGTTGGAAAAGCACTTAAGTCTGCTGGAATATGGACTAAGTGTGAAAATGCATTATTTTCAGATTGTCCATTAAAAGGTAACAGATCTTGAATATGTGCAAAGGAAGTAAAATATGAAATTTTAAAATACTTTAATTGCTTTGTTGTCTGCATTCTGTGAAATACTCACTAAACATCTCAGTAAAAAAGGTCAGTGGGGGTGTCCCATAGCCAGTGTCCCTTGATCCCATGTTCAAGGTGCCAATTATTTGTGGAAATATCATCTGGTATGTAGAATGGAGTACTTGAAAGTCATTTGTATTTCATCTTTTGAATGATGCAAAGGCCAGCACTACTGCAACCTTTCCACGGGTTGCCCTGAGCCTGGTCAAAATGTCACATGCTGGCCCCAGGAATTATTAAAGCACACAGGCAGATGCTCAACAGGCTTTATTAATGAGCCTGTTTAAGTGAATGCTGCAACTGAGAGTTGCACCTTACCCCTATGACCATGAATTTTCCTGCCTTGGTTCTACTCAGATGTGTGTACAGCTGTTCAGTGAAGAAGGTGTTTTTAAAACTCTGTTCTTTTCTACCCTCCCTCTGCAATCCTTTTTAACATGGATCAGTTCTCTCCCCTCCCCTTGCAGACATGAGAATGTCACAGCAGAAGGGGGAAGTGGTGGCAGAAGTCCACTGCAAATGGTGACATACTGGGGATGTGGCCACCTTTGGTTGCTGGGCTTGGGCAGAGAGCAGGCTGTTCCCTCTCTCTTGCTCACAGCAGGTGAATTATGAGACACCTGTGAGACACAAATTATGAGGCATCCTGTCTCTCTGCTTATACTCAGAGTAAACTAGGAGCAGGAGAATGTCACTTGCCTGTGTTTGCCACAGTCTGGTTGTAATGGAGGACTTGATGAGCACTTTTTTTCCTGTCCCATTCATTAACCTAACATAGTTTTAAGGAAATTACCCTTTGCTGTGGCTGGAGTGTCATCATAGATGATGTCAGTAGGAACATGCACAGCTTGGATAACTGCATCTCTCTGTAATAGCTGGGCATGCATTGAGCAGTATGTATCTAGTTCGGATTAAAAAGTATTTTTAATTGTATTTCAGGAGCATATGATTGGTATTTCTACCAAAGCATAGCTGGGTAGAAAGCAGGCACAGGGGAAAGAGCTGTTTTAGATGACAGAGGCAATCAAATATGCAAGTATGACTTTAACCAAACATTCCCTGAAGAATTTTTGTTTCCTTTATAAATGTTTCTTAAAATTTCTGTTACCTTCTTTGAAGTGCCATGTAGTGACCCTTTAGGAAAACTGTTAACTCTTTCCTTTTGAGAAAACCCAGGATAGCAATACTTGGGAAGCACTTGTATGTGGAGTTGAGTGTTGGTACCATGGGAAAAATTGAAATCCTGGACATTTTTCTTATTTTGATCTCTGACAGTGTCAGGGCATTTGACACCTGAAAGCCTTTTGGGTTTTTATATTTGGGGTCTTGCAAATTTTTATACATGTATTTTTTAAATTTAAGGTAGTCTGCATAGGATGGATAAACAACTTGATGATGTTCCTTAAGCATTTGAAGCGTATTAGGAAAAAGTAAATTAATTTGGTTTCCCCCTCACAACACCAGCATTATATATAGTCAGTGAGAAGCTTGTTTATGCTTCCACTCAACCATAGCTGGAAGAATCTATTCATATTCTTCTTTGTTCTGGGAAAAAAAATAAATGGAGAAAGCTGTATTTGTTAAAGGAGACTCATTAGGTAGGTATGTTCCTTCAGTGCACAGAAGTATAACCAAATCTCCTATATGAACATAGGTAGTGGACAAGTGGCAATTCAGTTTAAATTTTAAGATGCAGTGTTTTAGAGATATGAGACTGAAAACCACAAGTAAATAGACAAATCTGTTTTCAACCACAGAACCCCCCCAAAAATAATTTTAAAATAACATGAAGGCAGAAACCTATTCACATATCTGATTTTCTTCCTCTGCTCGGGGTTCAGTGGTTGCAGAAAAGGGATGTAGTGCCCTTTTAAGTGAGAAAAACTCAAGTGACTACTGCTCATAACATGCTCAGCTTCTCTTGTGTTGTCCTCTGCTGTTGTAGGGATTGCAGTTGAGCCAAAATACGTAAATGAAAGGAAATGAGACTGTTGAGATTGTGTGGTGACCTCATTCATGTGACTTAGTGTGCCACCTCAACCACTTTTGTAATCACTGTTAATTGAGTACCAGAGGAAGCTGGGCTGCAGTGATAGGGATTTGCAGCATACCACGCTACCATCAAGGCTTCTTCTGCCAACTAAATCTGTTACCTAATGCTAGGTTGTCCTTCCCTTGGCTTCATAAAACCAAGCATTAAGACTGGCACGTTGCTGCTAAATCTGTCTCATCCCTCTGAAAAATCTGTACACCAAATCATGGTCAGTATTCAGGTTTTATCAGCTGTTTCTGCAGCAGGAACACATTTCACCCCCTTTCCTCTTTGTAATTAATTTGTCATGTGATTAGGAGGATTTGTGTCTGACAGCCAAATAATCTAATTATACTCGCCTTGCTGAAATAGTGCAATTAAGATTCTGCCTGGCTTGTTCATATGTTCTGTTGTGTGTGGGGAGTCCAAGGCTTGGAGTCAGGAAATAGGAACTTTGTTTCCACCACATGTTTCTTGTGTGACAGGATTAAACAAGTCAGAGCAACTATCTGTAGAGTAATATAAGTGGAACAAGACTGACTGCTACCATCTAGGTATGAGATTTATGGTAGGTAATCAGCATACTGGAGGAGACCAGAGGGAAACTGAAATGGTACTTTTCAGAAGTGTCTCTGAACCCCTAGGGTAGAAGTATAGAGGCAGAGGGGAACGTGCTACCCTTTTTGCTCATTCTGTAGCTAGGAATTAAAGGTATACAGGGCCAGAGAGAAAATGCAGACCTTCACTTTTCTTTGCAGCCTGACTATTAGGACTCTGCTGAGTGGAAGTGATTATGGGCCTTCTGGTTCAAGCTGCATGTGACTTTTTATAGCAAACTTTATTGACAAAATGATAAAAGTTGGATAAATGGACAGAGAATGTTCATGCTGGGAGATGTCAGATGAGGATTGAGAATCCTGCTTACCCAACAAAAGAACAGCCTTTTTTTGGTGGTATTCTCTTTTCTGTGCCCAAGGAGTCAGTTGGTTCCCACCAATATCACCCGCACCAGCATTTCTTCTGAACAAGCAGACAAAAGAGTGGTTTCAAGCACTTGCATCTGCTTCTATAGATTAAGAAATTACATTGCAGGATACCCTTCCCACTGAGATACACTCAATTCTTCTTCTTTGTGCACAATTCTTTTGCTGTGATTTTTAGATTGTTAAATTTAAACTTGTGGGTTTATCTGGGGTTTGGTTTCATGGCATAAGATCAATGATTAATATATGATAAAGCAATTATTAAATGCTTTCCTCTAATTAATTGTTCTTGAATAACAATCTAATCCTTAAAAAAATGCACTAAATTAAAGCATTTGGATATTTCTATATTAAGCATTCATTTCTGAGTTGTTTAGAGTATGTGATTTCATAATTTTCCAAACCCTTTTATGAAGCAGAACTGTGTTTGATCATGTATGAGCATGTACTGAGATGTGCATCTATCTTTAATACTCTGTTTACCTCTGAACTAAAAGCTGTCTTCCCAATCTTGCTTTTATCTTGAAGGCATTTGTTTTGTGCTTTTATCTGTATGAATGCCTGCTACCTTCAGATTCATCATTATATCTCTTCCAGTACAATTTTCCCTGCTTTCCACCTAGATCTCAGAGTCAGCTCTTCATCATCCTCATCGCTCTTGACTTTAAACTTCTTCAGCACAGCCAGGTCATGCACTTTGCCTAATTTTGTCCTCTCCTGATTTGCGGGAGTCTGTCATCTCCTGTTTTTTTTCTGTAACCTTGCTAACCACTGCTTCACACAATGCTTCTCATCTCTCATTCCCATCTCGGCAAAGAACTTGGGAGGTTCTGTAGAATTTTGGTTTTGATCTCTCATCCCCAGCAGTTCACAAACACAAGATTGTAAGTAGAGTTGCAAGCTCATGGGATGTGTTTTTTCTGTTGCCATCTGCAAATAAAGTTGCAACAAGACAAGGGTATTGCAATTTATAGTTTGTCTTGTCAAGACAAATAAGATGATTTTTTGTTTGCGCAATTCTCAAAACTACCTGTATTCCAGAGGTGCTTTGTTGTCACCCTATATATCCCACGTGTGTATGTTACTTTTTTCATAGAATAATTTTGACAGTCAGTGTACAAAATTACTAATATGGAGCTCTCCATAGTCTTTATACACCTTCAAATTTTTCAGCTACTTGTCGGTGCTGTACTCCTATTGCTTCTCATAGTGACCAGTGTTTTTCTCATGGTCCCCAAGAGGTTCTCATTGCCTTTCAGACTAAATCTTAGCTCACTTCAAAGGTCACTGGAGTATGGAGGTTTTGTGGTGGGTATGGATACCTTATCAGAAAAGGATGTTGAAAAAACTAGGCCTTTTAAGTATTTATAGCTGCATGATCAAGCAATAATTACAGTTATGTCCCTAACTACATAACTAGGATTTTAAAGCTAGACAACTTTCTTGACTAGTAGAAAAGCTCAATGAGGAAGGGGACAGCATGCATACTAGTAGTTGGTGAAGGTACATAGAGATGAATACCACCAATTTTATATTATTGGTGGCAGATGTTTGTTTACGGTTTACTTCTAACCTGTCTGAGGTAGATTATTGCTTATTGTGCTCCTCTGTAAATTAGTTATTTTTGTTCAAAATAACTAAAAATAAGAACCATTTAACGAGAGGTTGTCAAATTAAAAGTCACATTCCGTTTTGAATGACTGTAGTAAATACTCCTTGTACTGACAGAAATAAAAGATTTTTGGCCCTCACTCTCATTTTTACTTTTGCGAGTGAGTAGCACCTTTCTTTGTGTAATTTCATCACAGACTTAGTCCACCAATGAAACTTCTGTGAGCCTTCTCTCCAACTGTGTTAAAAAGTTAAGTGTTAGTAAACATTTTTTAAACAAAAAAATTAATTACATTTTTATGAATTCTTTATAGTTTTTTAAAAAAAGTTAATGAAAGCCCCAGAGACGGACCTAAGTATAGTTTAATTTGCCTCTGTTTCTTGACTGACTGTCCTTTTTATACACCTATATTTTGTATTTCCATTATAATTTTTTATGTTTTCTAATTTTAAACTGAATCTGCAAATTTTGAAGGAGAATTTTTTTTTTTTCCAGAGTGTTGGGAAGAAATTACCTCCAGCCACAGCAACTCAGGAGTCAACAAAAATAGAAGTGGACAGCAGAACAAAAAGTAGGTTTCTTTTTTTTTTTTTTTCTTTGCACTCTGTGCTATTAAACGTCTTTAAAGCAAGCTGAACACTTTCCTCTGGTTTTGGCTAAAAGAATGTCCTCTCTATATATGAAAAACAAATATGCAGATAGATGTATTCAGGCTAAACTTTGAGTTGGTAGTACATAGACAAGATGCTTTGTTTCACAGAACCCTCTGAATTGCTTTTGCTCTGATAATCCTACCTCAAGTTTTCTGCCACCAAAAATAAAATAAAATTACACGATCAGCTTTAAGCCTTGAAGGTACTTCAGAATTAATCAGAGTTCAGTAAGATCCAACTTCAGGCTGTAACTTGTAGGTAGGTCATAGAATAAAATCTCTGGTTGTCAATGTCCTTGGTTTTTTTCCCTTTTTTTCCTTTCTTTATGTAGCAGAAATAATCTCTGTGGGTGGTGTTTGAATAGGAAATGAACAGTGTCCAAGAATTTCAGTTGTGTTTTTGTCATTTCAGTGCTTAGTAAACAAAAAGCAATAATTAAGTATTTTAGTGTTGTTCTAGGGGGGTAGATGTAACTAGTTTACCAAATTTTTTACATATATATTCCCCAGATTTGGATTTTATTTATATGAAGTTACAACTTCATGTAGTGGACTCTGATAGAAAAGCACAAGAAGGAAGACAACATAGACATGCCTCAGAAAAGCAATTGAGTATAATATGAAGTGTTGAGGTTTTAAGTCTTTAGCAGTCCTCCTTCCCTGATGTGTTTATTTTTTTAGATAGCAGATAACATTGGTCTCAGGACTGAAACACATATAGACATAGGAAGGCAAGCATCTGGGTCAGCAGGACAGGGGTTGATCTGAGAGAAGTGTATGGTTAGAATCTGGTTTACCATGTTTTTTCAGCTCAGAGCTGCGAAAGTAGCTTGAAGCAGCTTTTGGTGAGTTGGTGTCCATTAGCTGTACCACACTAATTGACTTGCTGCATCCTCTTACCTTGTTCCCCTTGTGACTACAGGCTGTTAATGGGAAGTACTGCAAGAACTCAGTTGCCCTGAGGAGGTGAGATCTTGAAATCTTGAAAAATGTGCAAGCTAGTAACATAGAACAGGGCTTCTGAACCAATGTGTTTTGGAATTGCCATTCCTTCAACCTGCACCTTGAGCAGGTTAAGCTGATCTGAGTGCAGGTGCCAGCAGGAGTGGTCCCCTGGGCTTTCCCATCTGCAGCACTAACCTGAGTGGGGCAACCCAGCCTGGGGGACAGCTGCCTCTTTCCATCTCAGCTTATACTTCTGACATCTGAAGCTGCTCACTAAGTTGCATCCCAGGGTACTGCAGTTTCCTACTTTCACCACTCATCAACAAATGTGGAAACCTTCTGAACAATGGTTAGAGAACTGTACCTTCTACAGTGAGATCTGGTTGAAACAGAGACACTTCTCCATCAACAATTTTGCACACCTATTGGTTCTTCTGTCATCTTTTTGGTTTTCCCCTCAAACATGCCTTTTGGTCAGAAAATACCTCTTTTGTTGCCATCTATTTTCACCATGGTTGTGTGCAAAAACAGGTGAATGTTGTAATTGCATTATGCAGCATGAACGTATCATTCCACCTTGGACCTCAGCTACTTTCAATTTTGCCTGGAATGGTAGTGTTCCAGTCTTCCTGGAGTCTTTAATTGCTAAACAAAATAGATACTGTGCTGTTTTCCCCAGAAGCAGCAGGAAACAGAAGATTCATAGATTAAGCTCAGTATAGAGACAGAGCTTTTGGACATATGATTTAGATTCCCTTGGGATTACTGCTGGATGTTTATGCTGCAAGCAAGAGAGAGGTCATCTTGGTAGAGGTCTAATACAATTTTTCATCTTCCACCTGTTTCTTTCCATGACTGATGCTGTCATTCTTTAGTCTCAAGTGGATAAAAAAAAAATGTACTGGGTAAGAGCCTGCTGAGAGAGGAAACAGGGAATAGTATCATCTTCCCTCTCTCCCTGCAGGGGCTTCAGCGTGGAGTGATGGTTGCTGACTCTCCCCACACTTTGATTTAAGTCTGCTTTTTTTCCCCCTGTAGCTTTCCTGATGCAATAGGGCAGTAATTTGTGGAAAGGCACTTGCTGTGCTTATTATTTGTGGTTAGTACATGTAAGGTGGTCTAAGTTGTGCAATGAAACTACTTGGTCAGAGCAAGAGACAGGAGTATGTTCTACAGGTGAATCTCTCAGTTATGTGCTGTGTAAATCTCCCTATGAAATGGACTTAATATTTTGGTTAATACGCAGATCACTTGTCAGGACCAAAGATGAGTTTTTGAGCACAGTGAAAGCACAAAGCCTCATAGAGCTTGAGTGCTCCCTTGGAAAACATCACTAAGTTTTCAGGAATGAAAGAATGTATCTTTGAAGAGAAGAAGGGAGAGCTGTGTGGACCTTTTTGTGTATTTAAACTTAGGGGAATTATTCTGCTGTTGAATTTCCATCTCTCTTACATATCTGGGATGGCATATGCATGCATGCATGTATCTCCAGGGTGAGACATACTGGTTTTCCATGAAGTTGCTTGCTTTTAGTTTAAGTAGTTTGCAGTGAAAATACAATCTTGTAGAAAATTTATATATAAGTTTTTAAGTACTTATCTTTGATTCTAAAATTCAACAAAGCAAAAACATCCACAATGACAGAGCTGTTGAAGATTACTGACATTGCAAAAATGGAGCTCTTACTTTGATTGCTCCACTGACAATTTACAACTTGTGTTAACCAATTGCATAGTAGGAATACCAGAATCCTAGCAAGCAAGTAATCTTCTTGCATGATAGTAGAAAGTGTAAGGAGTAGCTGAATCTAGATTAATGGGGCCCTAATTAGTTGTATTCCTATTTTTGTTTGTTGAGGTGGTGTTTTGACAATTTGAATCTCATTAAGTTCTGTGAAAATATGTATTAGTGCAATCCATTTATAATTCTTGATGATAGCAGTTAATAGTAAAACCAAATTCTATTAAATGTAATGCTAGGTTTTTTCATCTGGTTTGTGGTTTGTTTGGGTTTGTTGGGTTTTTTTTTTTTTTTGGTAACACTTATGTAATTTTTCACTAGATTTTTAACATTTTCTTTCATTTCAGAAACATTTTATTCAGAAACATTCAGAAACGTTTAGAGTGGAAGTTAAAAAGAGGAAGCTTAAGCTCAAGGAATACTTCTTTAATGCTGCTTCTTTTCTTCCTTAGTATTACTATTTGTGCCCATATTGATTGGTGTATGAATTAGACTTCATCAAGGGGGAAATATTTAAGCCTCAAAATTCATCTATACAGGTTTGGTTTTGTTTTACTATAATATAATAAATGGTTTCTGAAAAGTTGGAAGGGTTAATCTAGTATAGTGGTTAGGTTATCTGAGATGCAGGAAATCTTGCCATGGGGTGGTCCAGGTCTTGCCTAACAAAAAGGAAGCAGCAGCAGCAGAGGTAAGAGGAGGAAATTGTGTCATCCTGACCTAAGAGGAAAAGCAAATTCCAGACTTGCTGTCCCCTGTGAAATTTAAGCTGGAAGGTACGTTTGTCTGTGGACTGCTGTCTCGAACCTCACAACTCATCCTCAAAGTCTGGCAGGAGAACAAATAGAAGATGCATGCTTTTAAAAGGAACAATGTTCACTGATACAATAAGTGGAGTTTGCTTAATTCTGATTTGAACAGGATAATATTTGATCAGTCTCTCAAAATACAAACTAATTAATTTACTTGCTGCAGTACTGCAGGACCCCAAGTCACATGGGTGCTTTACATTGTAATTGTAAATACCTACTGAGACACGGAATTCTATGGATGAAACACAGTACTTGCAACAGCCTGGTAATGAAGCAGCTGGAGGAAGGCTGTCTCTTGCTATTGCTCTCTTTCTTTGAGACAATGATTTTTGGAGGGCTTGAGACTGTCTCAGGTAGGTTGCATTTTGGATTTGGAAAAAACCGTGGGACATAAGATACTGAGCGGAGATGCATGTTACAACCCCCAATAAAACATCCAGGTTTTTTTAGAGGTAACACTATAAACTCCTTTATAGTGTTTAGGGTGGTTCTGAGACTTTTCCTCAGTGAAGTGTGGGCAGTGACAGACCACTTGTGATAAATACGTATTTTTTTGCTGCTGCTTTTTCTTCCAACTTCTGAGTTACAGGGATGATGCTAGGAAGAGGAATTGTGTGTCACCCTGGACCACTGCCCTCTGACAGAAAAGATAGCAATTGGTTTATTCTTCCAAAGGACAGGACTAGGAGGGATGTCGGCAGAGAACATGCTTATTCTTGTGGTACCTATTCTAATTGGAATAGTACAGTTTAAAAACCAAAAGGTGTAGGCAAAGGTACATATTTTCAAATGGGATTGTACCTAACACAAACTGTCTCAGTTCAGAATGTGTTGGGCCAGAACTTGAACATCTTGCAGGTCCAGCCTGTCTGAGTTGTAAGATATGCTGTAAGGTTTAGCTGCTCTCTCAATTCTCTGACCAATGCCCGTTGCCTACAGACAGTTGTTCTCTGTTGCTTGGGAGGAGCTGTAAGTTTGCAAGGGAGAGACTCTGTGGTCTGACAGAGTGATTTTTTGAATTAATGTTGTTGGGGATTTATTAGCAGGTATATTTTTAAAATGTCTTCAGGTCACAGAAAAAAGAGAGGCTTCTGAAAGAACCATCTGCCTTGTATAAACCCAGCCTTGAATGTAAAATGTAAAAATGGGGTTTATAATCTACAATTGAGGGATTCTTAATATACTGGTATCTCAGCTTGAGGCTTTTAATTTGGCTTAAGCCTATTTACCAGGCTTGGAATAGGATGTATTATTTTGACCTTTAGTTTTTTAAAGGATTTTGGGGGGGGGGGTTGGTTTGGTTTGGTTTTTTTCTGGATGGAAATCCCCCATATTAAGCAAGTTCAAGTGTGGTCTTTCAGTGAGATATCTGAAGTTAAAATTTCCTTTTGCCTTTTCTTCCTTCCTATCTAAATGTAACTGTTGAAATTAAGTGTTTCTGCATCCTCTTGTGGTATTGTGCTCTCCTGAAGTAGCATTTAGTACTGCAGTAACATAACCTATTAGATCCTTATGTGCTTTTATTAATCTGATTTTAAAGACTCATATTTTGACTTCTGTTGGCTTTAGTCTTACTTAAATCATGTTGGTCTACCATTCCCTTGGGAGAAGTTTGAAAGCTGACTTTGTCCAGTTTCTTACAGGGTTTCAAACCCACCCATGTTGTTGAGACCTGGCTCTGTTGCACCATGATCAGCAGGGTCCTTGTGAGGCAGAGGAATGTATTGATTTAGTGTTTGCCAATGTAAAGTGCACTCAAAGAGTCTAGGCTTTTACTGTGCATAAACCATGATTTTTTTCCATGGCTGTGCTTTTGCCCTGTGTTTTTGTGCCAGCCTTCAGAGTACAGGGATGGCTGTGAGCATCACCCAGCTCCTTGAGCCTCTCACAAGACTGCCTCCTGCTACCTCCTTATGAACTGCATCAGCATTTGGCAGAGCTAAAGATCTGGTTTGGGGGTATTTTTCTCTAGTTTAATTCCTTGTTTCTCAGCTATCTGGATATTTTAAAATCATCAAAACTGGAAGGGAAATATGAGTAGTCATTTGCTATGTGTGAAAGATCATGAGATCTTTGATTCAAGTCTTTCTGCTTTTGACAGCCACTTACTGAGAGATCCACACTGACACGTACTTTTAGAGGAAGAGCTTGGAAAAGAAAGAAGAAAGAAAGCATTTACTTTTCTGGTTATCAATGAACTTTTTTAGATGCTGAAACCACAACCTTCTCTCCACTCTTGTCTGTCAGGGCCTTAATTGTGAATAATGATTCAGATTTACATTTTCAAACAGCAAGGGGGAGCTGAGGGAGGACTGCCTATTTTCTAGGGTTTGAAAAATCCAGCCCTACTTCTGGCCAAGGCTGAGCCCATCAGTGCCAGTGGATAGCCCTCTGTGAGTAACATATTCAAGAAGGGGAAAAGGAAACTGCAGAAAGACCTGCAGGGCAGAGAAGAGGGGGAGGTGAGAGCAATACCTGAGCAGAGGTAGTAAGGTCGGTGAGGAAGGAGGGGGGAGAAGAGGTACCTGAGCAGAGGTTTTCCCTGAAGCCCACAGTAAAATGGGAGACTGTCCCTTGAAGGAGAGCAGTGGAGCAAATGTGGACCTGCAGCCATGTAGGACCCTGTGCCAGGGAGGTGTCTGTGCCTGAAGCAGGTTGTAACGCTTTGAGAAGTCTTTTCCTGAGGGGACTGCATCTCACTGGAGGAGCTCATGCAGGACTCTCCTGTGTGAGAGACCCCATGTTCAAGCAGGGGAAGACTGTGAGGAATCCTTCTCCCTGAGGCGGAAAGAGTGACAGAAAACAACACATGACAAACTGACTGTAAAGTCCATTCCCAACCCCCTGTGCCACTGGGGGGGGGAGGAGGTAGAGAAATCAGAAACAAAGTAATTGGGGCTTGGGAAGAAGGGAAGGGTTGAGTAAGGTATATAAGGGCTCTGATTATTGTTTTCCCTTTGTCCTGTTTTCATCTGTTCAGAGGTAAATTAGATTGATTTTTTTCCTCAAGGTGAGTCTGTTTTGTCTGTGACCATAAGTGGTGAGAGAACCCTCCCAGTCTTTGTCTCAATTAATGAGATTTTAGTTGGATGTGCTACTCCCAATCCTACAGTGGGGAGGACTGAGTGAAAGCAAGCTTGGTTCTTTGTTGCTGGCTGAGCCTAAACCATGACACCACCTAATCTCAAGATATAGTCTATAGACTAAACAGTGAATGTAGAACCAGTTTGTGTTCTTGGGAATGGATGCTCAGAAATGATCTTCCTTGGGCCTAAATGGTTGTCTCTGAGAACCCAGCATGGCTTGTCTTCTGCATCCCCAAAAAAGAGGTGCTAAGCCTGTTCCCAGTAACCAGATGCTTCCCTGAGTATGTAGCACTCAGTTTCTTTAGAACAGTGTTCTGTCTACATCATCTTTGTACTAACTCACTGAATTTATTATTTAGCAAAGCCGTTTTTCAGTATGTGACTACTCTTATAATAGGAAAAAAAAAAAGAAAAAAAAAAAAAAGAAAAAGGCAAACACTCATGATTATTTAAGAGAGCATACACACTGAAGCATAAAAATGTGTTGAATCTTTCTCTTTATGCTGCTTTGCATCTACCCGACCTAAGTCAGTACGTGTCAACTTCCTACCACCCTTCAAATAAAATGTTATACAGTCTTGAAGACCAGATAGTAAGCAGTGAAACACCCTGGCTGGGTCCATGAAGATAAATCCAAACCCCTCCTGCAGAATGCAGTAAACTAGCAGTTAGACATCCCTTTCGTTGACTGAAATCTGAGTTGTGACATGGTGGTTCTCACATGCCCAGTCATTTGGCAATGTTATGAAATATTTATTTGGCAGTGTTCCCTGCTCTCATAAACAGTGAAAGAGGCTTATTTTTCCCTTGCTTATATTTTTATTTCAAATATTGTGTTTACTGTCTTCAACTGCCTTTTGTTTCTTCTGACATGAGACGGTATGGTGGGTTGACCCCAGTTAACAGCTGAGCTCCACCCAGCCACTGGCTCCCCCATAAGGAAGAAAATAGCAGGGGCAAATGGAAGAAATCTCATGGATAAAGACAATATGTGAATGAAAGAGGGAAAAAGAGGTGATGTAAAGGCAATTATTCACCTACTACCACAAGGAGACCGATGTCTAGGAAGTCTCTGAGCACTGTCTGCTTCTGAGACCAACATTCCCCAAATCCACCCTTTGTCTTCCTGTGCTGTAGGTTATATGGTATGGAATATCCCTTTGCTCTCTTGGGTCACAGACACGTCCCTGTCTGTGAGCCCTCCCCGAGTTTCACCCACCTTTGGCCTACTCGATGAATAGCAGAATAGGGGAAAAAGAGAGAAAGCCTTGGTGCTGTTCAGCAATAGCAAAAACACTGAATACCCCAGGGTATTTTGTCTTGCCTCCAGCTGCCAGGTCAGAGGGACCTGGCTCTTCTGTAGCTTGTGCATCATATCTGCCAACCAGGAGGATGTCTTACATTCTTATCAGTGTCTGAAATGGTACTTAGTGTCTGGGCAGCCAAACTGATCCCCCAGAGCCTCAAACACCTGCCAGTGGGATAATGCAGGTTCTCTTTATAGTAAGTTTAAAGAGATAGGTCCCATTTTTTCAAATTTATTTAATTTATGTGGTCTGCAAGTGCCTGTTTCTCTGCAATGAACATGACAATTGACTAGAGGAAGAGGTTAAAAAAATTCAGGCATTCAAATGAATACTCCTACAAAGTCACATATCCTTCTACAAAGGGTCCACTAGCTTCTTAGTGTGTTTCTATGGTCTTGTCAAACCTGCTGTCTTAGAATATCACATATTTCTATACATTATTTAACAGCTGGTATACATATTCTCTTTTTATTTGTAAGGCACACTGACATACTTGTCTGTTGCACAGCAACATGTTGTAAGGAACTGCTTTTCATGACAACTGCCTTTTACGATTGCAGAGTAGGAAAGCTGGCTCTTATATTTTCCAAACAAAAGTTGTGAGGGTGCCTTTATTTACAGACAGTAAAGGGAAAAAGAAGCTTCAGACTAATATTCAAAACTCTTCTTTTATGCTGTGTATGTAAAGTTTAGTTGTGAATACCTTTAAATTTATTCATTTATTCTTTATTATTTTTTTCGTCTTCATAAACACAGAAATATCTGCTATCCTGCAACATCAGAGGATAGAGAAGCTATGTCAGTTGTACTTTATACTTTCAGTTTATGTGATCTGAAGGCTGTACCTGTGGAATTATTGAAGCAAGTGTCAGATACAGGCTTACTGTAAGGGAAATGGCTCGTGGCAGGTTGCCGTCTGGAGCAATTGCATTTAAAAGAATGGTTCTGGGAGCTGCAGAGCCAACTCCCTGGATGATGTGTGCAGGAATACTCACCAGCATGCTGTTTTTTAAATATTTTATCTGGTTTATGAAGGCCTAAAATAGAAAGATGGAAAAAAAATGAGAGAGTTGTGGTACATTTTAGGAAGATTTTCATGCTTGGATAAACAGTTTTTATATAAAGTGATAATTTATCACATTGAATGTTCTTCGTTGCAGCCAAGGAGTATTGCAAAGTGATATTTCCATATGAAGCACAGAATGATGATGAACTCACAATCCGAGAAGGTGATGTCGTCACACTTATCAGTAAGGTAAAAAAAAATATTTTTATTCTATTAGCAGGGAGCCAGTTTTTAAAATACACATCATTCAATTACCATGGAAGTCCTAGTTTTGCTTTTGACAGTGTCCTTCCTAAAAAAAATACTAGTTGGACAATGAAACATTACAACAGACTTTAGAAAGCTCTACATCTTTCCTCTCATGCTCTTGAGTCTTGCCTTGCTAATGTTAAGTGAAAATAGCAGACCTGTTCTCTTGAGTTTACAATTTTAAACAGTTACTTTTAATTTGAGTCTGCTGACAGATCCACATAAATTATAAAGTGATCCCTGTAACAACATAAAAGCCTAGAGAATAAATTGGAAGACTCAAGAAGGTAGCAGTTTGAATATCTGTCTTTATGCTGTCTTTCTTGTAGGAATTGTGAATTAGATTTTTTTGGGGTTAGATGGAGATAATGTGCATAAGTTAGTTTCATGAAATAAACACATTTAAAATTTGGCCACACGTAACACTATGGTAAAGCAGAAAAAGATGATAAAACAAAAATTATACTAAATAATTTTTGATCCATACTGGTTTCTTTAGAAGTATTTGAAATTATTCAAGTTTAGAAATTTAAGAAGTGTCAGAATTTATACTAAATTCAAAAAATACACAATGAAATCGTGAGTAAATAGTTGGTTTTCTTCTAGGGGAGCTGTGCACCATGTTACAAAGAATGGATTATAGTTAAAAAAGAATTTCTTGACCTTCTTTAAAAACTTCACAGTTTGTTCAAGTGGTTTTGACTGCTGGATTTAAGTACTTTGAGATAAAAAGCTAGAAAGTGGAAAAGTCTGGATTTTGCATTAGTATGGATTATAATGATGTGTGCTATAGTGTTGTTGGGTTTGTGCTTATATGAAAGCAAAGGAATGAATTCTGTAATTGGTAAGCTTCATGACATATTTTTACTTGACTGAGCATCTGGCACCTCGGCAGAAAAACAGAAAAACCATGAGGAATACATCTGGGTCAGTGTTTGCTGTATACTAAGCCATTTACTATCCTATATGACATCTTCTTTGTCCTGAATAATATGCACCTAACCAAGGAAAAATAATCAGACATTTGGTAGGAAGAGAAACTGTATATTTAAAAAATAAATTGTGTACATCAAATATCCTTTAATGACTTGCCCTCAAATGACTTCGTTGTTTAGCTTGTCTTGAAAACTGTTTTTCTTTGCTTGATGTAGGATTTTTTTTGTGTGTGTGTGAGTATTTAACGGTGTCTTTGGTCATGGAAATGGCTTTTAAGATGTTGTTCCTGTCCACTTTGCACACATTGATTTAACTCTCTGCGATGGCTGGTCTCCAGGTAGAGCTGTGTTGTCTGGCATAAAAGACTTGTCTCTGGGAAGAGACAAGTTACCTAGCTGAGGTTTCAGTATGAGATTCCATTTGCTTATTCTTTCACATTTTCTTCTTCCTGCTGCTTTTGCCCCCACGATGGAAGGATACTTATCTTTTATAAGTGAGCTGATGATGGGACTGAATTTATGAGTTTTCCCAACCATACAGGGAGAAGTTTTTCAATATAATCTCTGGTATATCCTTCTGTCCTTCTACTCTCCAGCCTGATGGTATCAAGCCACTGCAGACATTTTCTTCTATTATCTTTTTTTTTTTCTTTTTCTGGTATGTCATGTGTCTGTGAACAATTACGTCAAACCCTGCCTCTAGAGAGTGGGGATCTCAATGCAAGAAGGCTTGGCATTTCTCCATGTATTTTTTCTTATGCTGTGTCTGAAATAATTTGAGCTAATGAAGAAACAGTGCTTAACAAGCAGTCACTGTGCAAATTCTTCTGTGGCTTGCAGAGCACCTTGCAGGCAGACTGCAGTCAAGTGATGTGCAGTTAGAATAGGGTCTCATACTGTCTACCATTCAGTAAAATAACTTCCATGACCTTCTGAAGCAGTTGTCTGTTTTTTGTTTGTTTGGGGATTTTAAAATTAGCAATAACAGAATTTGACTCGCCTTTCTTCCCACTATTGGCTTCTGCTAGAGTCACCTTTTTCCTGGAATCCACATCATAGTGTTTAAGGAGTCCTATTCATAAGCAGTGATCCGTACTAGGAGGAACTAAGTAGAAATGTATGGAGTATTTCAGAAATTATTACCATGGTTTTGCTTTGCTGTCAGATTACGGTTTCTTTTAGTTTGTTTGGAAGAAACAGTTTTGCAGGATTTGCTTTATGTTCTGGAGAGCATTTGACATCATTTATTCTTCCCTATTACCTAAACCCAAGGAGAGAAGATTGTTACTTCTAAAGAAAGAAATGGGTGTTACAGTAGTATCTACAACCACAGATGCATTATTGTAAAATAAAGCATTTTGTTGAAATCATAAAACCAGAAAGAAATATGACTTTTCAGTATGAAAAGTCCCTCACTGGTCTAATATGTTTTCACAATCACATCTACAGGAATGTTGAAGACACTATTTTAACTCATACTGAATTTGCATTTAATTGAAAACAACAGCATTGATGAGAACGTGTGGGAGTGGCTGAAGTAGTAAGGAGTGAGTGACACAAGAATGGAAGAGAAATAACATAAAATGCATTACAAGAATCCTAAAAGTAGGAAGATGAGATAGCACTTGACAGGTGCTAAGAGGAAGAGGAATGATTTAAATGAGCTATGTGTTAAGTTACTAGGAAAGCCTGTGTACTTGTACATGCACACGTGAGGCTATGTGTGTGAGGAGGCTGTTAGTCTGGTATTCATCTCAAAATGGTAAAGCTTTATTTTGTGGAAAGAATTACAAAGGAGTAGTATCAGTAAATGCAGAATTCAAAATCATCATTGTAACAATGCCCTACAGACAAAAGGCATACGATTGTGTCAGATTTCTCTCTTTTCATGTAACTTAGTTATAAAAATCCCTTTGTCAAGATCATCAAATATAAAGAACATACAAATTTTTTTTGTAATTGCCTCTGCAGAACTGTTTCAGGTTCTCACTCTGTTTTGATGGATGTTGAGATCTTAAATCAAAAGCTGATCAGACCTTTCCTAAAGGCCTCTGATATGGGAATTTGAATATCTGAGGGTTTTTATGAAATAGCTGAAAATGCTTGGAAAATGTGGTACTAAGTTTGATTTAAACACTCAGTCTGAATTTAAACACACAGTCAGCAGAGGCTGATCATTTACTGATCAAAATGATAGGTATTTTGGGAGTTTTAAGAGGGAGGATGGCATTTGCAACACTGGTAGTCAAAAATATTTGCCTATTAAACAGCATATTGAGTAACTTTTTCATGAACTGCTTAGCCTAGATGATGTAAAAGATAGACAATGACACAGAGTCAAAACATATGGTAGTAACAGTTGTTTTCTCATAGGCTAAAATTCACTTAACAGACTAGAAGAAAAACAGAAACTAGCTTTATAGAACCATAGAATAGCTAGGGTTGGAAGGGACCTTAAGGATCATCTAGTTCTAAACCCCCCGCATGGGAAGGGACATCTCCCACCAGACCAGGTTGCTCAATGCCCCATTCAGCCTGGGCTTGAACACTGCCAGGGAGAGGGAAACCGCAGCTTCCTTGGGCAACCTGTGCCAGTGTCTCACCACTCTCACAGGAAGTAATTTTTTTGCTAATATCTAATCAAAATCTCCCCTCCTCAAGTCTTAAACTTAAACAAGTCTCCCCTTGTCCTATTGCTTACACACACATGTAAAAACCCCTACCCCAGCTTTCTTGTAGACCCCCTCCAGATACTGGAAAGCCTCTATAAGGTCACCTCAGAGCCTCCTTTTCTCCAGGCCAAACAACCCCAACTTCCTCAGTCTGTCTTCATAGGGGAGGTGCTCCAGCCCTCTGGTCATTTCAGTGTCTCTCCTCTGGACACATTCCAAGAGCTCTGTGTCCTTCTTGTGCTGGGGACTCCAGAACTGGACACAGTGCTCCAGGTGGGGTCTCACAAGAGCAGAGCAGAGGGGGAGAATTGCCTCCTGTGACTGTCTGTCTGTGCTTCTTTTGATGCAACCCAGGACACAATTGGCTTTCTGGGCTGCAAGCACACATTGATGGCTTATGTTGAGCTTCTGGTCCACCATCATCCCCAAGTCCTTTTTCTCAGGTCTGTCCTCAATCCTTTCTCCTCCCAGCCTGTATTTGTGCATGAGATTGTCTCAACCCAGGTGCAGAACCTTGCACTTGGCCTTGAACTTCATGCAGTTTGCAGGAGCCAACTTCTCAAGCCTGTCAAGGTCCCTCTGAATGGCATCCCCTCCCCCCAGGATGTCAACTACACCACATATCTTGGTGTTGTCAGCAAACTGGCTGAGGGTCCATTCAATTCCACTGTCCATGTCACCCACAAAGAGCACTGGTCCCAGTACCAACCCTTGAGGAACACCATTCATTTGGATACTGAGCCACTGATTACAACTCTCTGGATTGTGATCATGGATGTATTGCAGACATTTATGGAAAAGGTTTTTCTCTCCTCCTTTTCCCTAGTGAAGCAAATATCCTTGTAGATAGATAGACGAAGTTTTATTTATTCATAATTGGAAACTAAAATGGACAAATCGTAGTCCTTTAGTTCCATTATACTAAATATTTAAAGATGGAAGACTAGAAAGTATGCTGAGAATTGTAAATGAAGGTTAAAACTTCCATCTTCAAGGCAATAAAACACTAGATCTGGTATGTTTGTTTTACAAAAAGGGGCCTAACAAAAAAAAATAATAGAAAGAAAGAGGAAAAAAAAACAAAATAGAGTCATTTTAACTTTTTCACCCAAGGTGACTGTAGTGCAATTAGATGATAAGATACATTGATAAGCTGAAAAATTATGAATGGCAAGAGGCCATGCAATGGCCCCTGTAGGTTATTCTTTGTAATGTCAAACATTTTTATTCCCTTAGTATTTTTTTTAATGTCTTCAAAATGTTCCTGCAGCATTTGAGTAAGAACAAGAACAGTAGTAATGACTGTACTGTGTGGCTGAAGGAGAGTGGCAAGCATGTGTTTTATCTTCCTCAAATATTGATTTTGTAGATTGTATTTGTAATGAATTGTCACTTTTGCACAATAAAAGATTCATGTGACATTTTCAATTATCATCTTGAAAATCTCTTAGGATTTTTCATTCCAGCACTTTTAAACATAGCTACTGGAGGCTGCTTTCCAGTGTTAATTAAGACTCTTTATGCAAACACTACAAATTTCTAGTAGCTCTAAAAATTCTGAAAAAATACATGAGATTCTGGAGATTTCACTGGCATAGATTCCTCTATGAGGAATCGATAGTAATAGCTAAATAATTTCAAGACAAATACAGGAAGTATACACTGGCAGCTGTGCACTCATTCGAAAGCAGTTCTACTTGCTACAGTTTGAAAGATTTCATTGTATTGCATCAGTCTACCTGAGCTCTAGGGGGTAAAGACCACTTTGTTCCCAAGAAAGAAAATGGTCAGGATAAATAAAGTTAAGTACTTCAAAAATCATTCCGAATTTGAAAAGCTGACAGTAACAGAAGAGTATCCTCACCTGAACCCTTATTGTCATATTATTATATTGGCAGTACCAAAGGCAATTCTGTTAATTCTGACTTTACAAGATGTTTAAATTAATAGGTGTCAATGTATTAGCTGAAGTAATAGTAATCTTGTGCCTTGCTCTGCATATCCAGCCTGTCCCTCAGCCTCCTGGACTGCAAAGCCTTTCTCGTGCTGCAGGCTAACAGCTGAATGCATGACATTAGTGGAAGGAACACTTTGTACAGAAGGGATGGATTAACTTAATGGGGGGCCTGTTTTGATTTTCCAAAGGAGCTTTAATCAGGAGATGTGTTCCACGAAGGGTGTCCAGTCACCTTGTGGATTCATCAAAGCTGTCAGAAGGATTAATAAGGTGAAAAAGAAACCAACAGTGACGTAAAGCCTCCCCAAATCTTACTGGTGCTTTTCAAAAAGCTGATGCATTGGTATAATGAAAGAGATAACATGTTAATGCCTGTCACATTGGAAGATTTAAATGACAAATTTCTTGGTCTCTGTATTTAGTGACAATCCCAATATTTAATGGAAATCAGTTTATAGTGCTTAATTCTGTGTTGGGGAAAAAAAAAAAAAAAAAAAAAAAAAGAGCCATAAACCAATAAGCATAATGGCTATTAGTTTTTTTCAAAGATAGTAGCTGCTTTTGCTGTTATTGTTAATAATTTGCTTTATGGTGAGAGTTTCAGGTTTTGTGGTTCAAAATGCTGTATTTTTAGTTAGTCCCTGTCCTGAAGGGACAAGACAGTCAAGTACATTCTCAATGTGTAGAAGGGTATAAAGAAACAATGAAACACAATTCAGCCTTGATAGTCCCCTCAATGTCACATTTTCACTGTTGCAGTGACTTCCCTGTGTTTTCAGAGTATGGAATCTGTCCTTATGTGGAGTGCTTAATACTTTCCAGTTCTTAGGGTACTTGCTAAGTACTTAATTTCATCTTCATTCTATTTATAGACAGTTGTCCAAGTGAGGCCTTTTTGCCAAAACAGTTCTCCTGGTTTTGTGCCTTAAAACATCTTTAAATGCTCATCCTGGTGCAGGAGGTAACTGTCCAGAGCATTTTCATTAGCTGACCAATTGCCAAGGCGAACTTGGCTGAGTAGGGTTGTGAAGGAAAACAGCTGCTCTTGCGGATGCAGGAGGCTCCTGAAGGGGTAGAATTAGTAAGTGCTATGTAGAGGAGCCTTGCCAGTGAGTTGAGGCCATGAGCAGGGGAAGGAGCAGGAATGGGACAATGTGATAGAGGAAGATGCTAGCTGATACTTAAGTTAACATTTTGCTAGGTTTTGGTGTCTCTAGGATAAAAAACCTCTCTGGTTTTGCATTTGTGTCTGTGGGTGGTTTTTTTTTCATCGCTGAATTTTTCTGTAAGCTTGTAATTTTCACTTTAAAAAGAAAAGGCATAATGATATTTGAGGTCAATAAAAATAAAGCAAGTTGGCCAAGAAAACAGGAATTTTCAGAGCAGAAGTATGGTAGCTTAAGTTTGCCCATTTTGAAAAAAGTGAAGAACTCAGTTATATTTCATGATATTTCAGGTAAATTTGGTTTTCTTTGATTGACAGCTAAAAGCTTTTATCTCATTTTTAGACATTAGTTTACTATAAAAAATTCAGGCTTTGCAGGGGAAATACGTAATCTGGTTTAATAAAACATAAACATGGCTTTCTGACATAGCAAACCAGTGGATTTTTGTTGACATTAAATATTTGGTCACGTAGATGCTCTTATTAGAGGTTTTAATACAAGATATTTTGAGCATTTGTAACTTTCCTAACAATCTTGCATACACAAACTGAAAGGAATACAGTGAGTAAACATCAAATAATGTCCAGCTTTAAGAAAGCTTTTACAATAGCTTTAAGAAAGCTGATATGATGTTTTGTCTTTACAGAATAGCATGTGAGCAATAAAGGCACTTGCAGTTTGCCTTTGGAAATAAACAGGTAATTCCCTCAGAGGAAACAATACCATAAAAGGGTCTTGGTGCACGCCCTTTTCTCTCCTGAGATAACTATGAATTATTCAGCACGACTTTGGCCAGACCTATTAGCCATGCCTAGTCTGGTTTTTGTGTTCCTTGCCCCCTCTGCTGTGCTCAGCACCAGATTTACCCCAAAGACCTCCTGCATTCTTAGCTGGCTCAGGAACCCCTTCCGTGCCGAAGCTGCAAGAAATTATTTTGCAAAGTCTGCAAGCTGAAGGTGCACTTTTACATGATTACTGTTAGGTGGCTGCTGAAAGGGGTGGTTCTGCTCCTTGCCTTTTGCCTTGCATCTGGCAACCTTGGGCACAGAACACACAGGGATGCGTGATTAGGGAATGGTGGGACGAGTAGAGGGATTGCCCCTACAGTCAGCAGCCTGCTGAGAGACTGGCTTAGTGGTAGGGTCATTTTATTTTGACCTGAAACTTTCCTCTGAAGGTTTTGACATAGTGGGAATGAGAAGGTTTGTTTTTTTGCTGGATTTCAAGCCACGGTGCCAATGCAGGATGGTAACCAGAGTAAGCTCTGCATGCTGCTAATGTGTGTGGCAAGTTTTGGGGTAAAACTTGATCATTCTATAGAAGCATGAGTGTATCTTCATACAAGTGATATAAATCACTTGTAAAGAACTGATGATGAAATGAATATGTTAATTTTTAAAAAATGGTTTGATATACTCAGTTATAGGGAAAACAAATGGTAATTGTCTCCTCATTTTTCTTCTTGGCTGAACCTTGTCTTTGGTCAAGACTCTCCAGTGTTTATAAATAAATTTTTAACACTTACTCATATCTTGCAGTATTTCTTTGCTGTTGTGATTAGAAATAGGACATTAAGTTCTGTGTAAAGTCTGACAATGTGTTTAATAAGGTACCAGGTGCATCTTAAATGTCACTGGTATCTTTAGAAACATTACTGAAACCCTAATGTTTGAGACAAGCACTTAAATAAACTGTGATGCCTGACATTAGTACAGGGTAGAGAGTACAGGGTACAGGCAGCCTGTACTTGAGTGTTCCTCTTCATAGTATATTTATAAAATTTAAATTTTTTAAGTATGCACTGAAATTCTCTTTTCCTGTTCCTGTTATCACTGATTACAGTCCTACAGCAGTGCCTTCAGAGAGGAAGGGATTCTCTTGTTCCTGTTGAATTTTGACCAATGGAAGTTCATGCAAAGATATGTAGGTGAAGTGGCAGAATCCCCCCATGCATGCAGTGCTTCAAGATTACAATCATTTGAAAAATGTTAGGTGTGTTTGTAAGTATGTTTAATACAGCCAGGCTAATATAAAAGGTGACATATTTTAAGATATTAAAGGAAACAAATTTTTCTGCCATGTGCTTACAGAAGATATCACTGAAATGCTGAGGCATCTGGAAAACTGTGATTATTGCTTACAATGCAGGCTTTAGATTTGTTGCTTTAGATTTTTTGTTCACCTGCTGGTTGGGTTGTGTTATCTTAAGTCCAACCTTTTCAAAGTAGGGAGAGCTATTTAAAGTCAAAGGAAAAATGCACATACAGTGCCAGGTTATTAGTAATTGCAATTAAGGGTCTGGGCCTAAGATGTCTGTGATGCAAGTAGTAATAGCTTTAAATAATCCTTAAAATGTTTTCATTTCTGGTTTTGTAATATTTTTAAACACAAAAAAGATGTAAGTAAATTAATATTTTAGCTTGGCTTATCAGAAGCATAAATTATGTCTGTTGCTAGCACAACCTTTCGTGTTTGTGTTGGCTAATTGAGGTTTAATTTGAGCATTGGAGTGCTAGGGTTTTATGATGTGGAACTTGTTTATTTCTCCACAATATTATGTTTACTGAGCATTGCAAGTGAAGTGAATCCCCCAGAAGAGATTGTTTTGTTCAATGAGCAATGTAATTTTTCCTGTTTGTACAAATATTTCATGACAGCATTTCAGTTTCATTATTGATTAGTCTACTCACTCACACAGTTCAAAGATAATAGGTTAGATCTACCCTGAAACAGATTTAACAGACAAAATTTATCTGGTCTGCTAGATTCTCTAACATCCTGAGTATTGCATATAGTCATTTACTATTCCCAGCCACCTTATTTTCTGCAAGGCCCAATAACTTGGACCAATTCTTGAGCAGACTGTCTTCTGGAGAGGTATTTTGTTGTGCCTTCCAGTGAACACTGGTAAGATGAATGTGAACACAGCTGAAATAATGTCTGATTTCTGACAGTCTCTTCCATTTTTCTATCCTTGCATCTCATGGCTACAGAAGAATTTACCTGTTTGACTTCTTAAGCTGTAAAAGCTGCAACTGGTGTCATCAGATGTAAGGTTTCCTATGGCTTAGGCATGAGAGCTGACAGGAGCTGAGAAGGATCTGTGCAGGATTTGGGGCTTTTGGAATATGTGTTGAGGACCTGAGCAGGATAAATCCCTGGGTTACGGGCCAAAAAAAGCCAGAGTCAAAGGTTTCCTCTCATATTTCCATTACAGGACTTCCAGTACTTCATAATTATGAATATTTGCAACAAACTGGGTGTTCTCCAGGGCTGCCTCATAATATTAATTCATTGCCTATTGGACTGTCTCTTTTATCTAAATGATCTTGGATTAGGTAATTGTCAGGAGGTTTACTCTGCCTTATGGCCAGATTTTAAAATTATGTTTCTGCTGAGTAGTACTTGATTACTAACCAGATGCTATCCATTTTCTTCAAAAGTATTTAATGAATTTTGTACTATACTGCAAGTTCTTAATCCCAGTAACTGAATTTATTAAGTAACAAAGCTTGATTGTTTTGAATGCAGTGTTAAGCATCCCAATGGTGGTGTAATGTAATCCTCTGGAGAGATGTTTCCCCTCAGTCACAGGTATTGGACCAAGTTTTATGAAAGTTTCCGAAGGCTCTAAAATCAATTATTTTCTGACCTTTAAAATAAGATTAGATTTTGAGAATGATATATCTTGCTT
This sequence comes from Heliangelus exortis, assembly GCF_036169615.1. NCBI lineage: Eukaryota > Metazoa > Chordata > Aves > Apodiformes > Trochilidae > Heliangelus > Heliangelus exortis. The sequence continues at coordinate 76,608,744 of NC_092422.1, read as the reverse complement.
TCAGCATCCTGATACTGAATGTAGTAAAAAAATTTAAAGAAACTTTCTTCAATATTACCCAGCTTTAACACAGTTTTGTTGTTTTCCCCAATGACAAGGTTGTATTAATGAAGGTCTGATGCAGTGTTAGGTCAGATTTTGTTTAGTGCATTTTAGTGTTACCAAAAATAATGCTGATCTTTAACACTTGTTTTCACTAAAAAAATTTTGTGTGTGTATATATATATGTATATATATATATATAAGTATAAAAAATATATTTATTAACAGGGCTTTAAAAAAAAAGTAGAACTTTCCTTGCACATTATTGGCTTTGCCCAATGACGTCATGCACAAACTTTAAAAATCACAAAGCCCATCCCATGACCTTCTCCCACTTTTGGGAGATCTGGGACCTCTTGGCCCATCAGTGCAGTTGAGCCTTGATATGTTACATAGATCATATGTTACATCTCTGTGTGTATAGATGGTGTCTTGACAAGTGCTATACAGACATTTTTTCTCATTAAATGTTGTTTGTTTGACCAGATGATCCTTGATGTCCCTTCCAACCTGGCATTCTTTAAATTCTGCTGTGGGATAGCACTGGTGGCAAGACTGCTACTAGCTACAGAGATGCACACAATGAGTGTAATAATAACCTAACATTGGCTGCCAGCAGAGCAGAGCTGACACTTGAAAGCTGTCAGTCCAAGTGGAAGAGGTATTCATGGCTTTCTGAATAATGTGATTTTACCAGCTCAACATTCTTCTTCATGAGGAACAACTCTACCAGGGCTGAAGGAAAACAGATACTTGATGAACACAACTGGCAACTGCTGGCATTTATTTTTTTTAATTATGCGAGGAACTATGTATTCCAGTGGAGCTTTCTGTGAAAATATGGTATTCTATCATAGAAATTTCACTTTTTAAACCCCGCACTTTTACAGTGTCTCTCAATAGTTTTGAATAGTCTGAATTTTTACTTTTTAAATTTAGCTGGCCTATTGTATCTTTTAAGTTTAGTAATCAAAAATCTTAAATTAAAAACATAATTCTCATAGGCAGTGCTTTAGGTCTCTGTAAACTATGACTATGCATGCAAGTACATCCGCTGCCATTAGCAGAAAAGTTATTTGAGCACTCCAAGGGTACAAATACCATGGTATATGCTTTGCATCTACCTTTTCTGAGGAACTGCTTGTTCATTTTCTTGTCATTGCTTTCTATCCAAAGCTGTAGTGATAGAATCTATATGACCTTTAATCAGAAAAACTGAAAATTGAGCAGTTATGTACTGATGCCTATGCGATGGCTTCATGTTTTAGTAGTGTTATAAAGTGGCTGCATGTTCAGAGGCCCAGCCTGCATGATGATCTGCTTCCTCAGAAAAACAGAAGTCCTATTTACAGATGAAAAGATCATCTATTTTCAGATTTATTTCTTCAAGGGTTTACACAGCTGCATTTATAGTAGTGCGTTGGAGGGAAAAATGAATACATAGCTTGTTATATTGTTTTGGGAACTTGTGGAATAGCAAGGACTTCCTCATTTGCTTTTACTTACAAAAGTTTTCCCTTTTGCTAGGTGTGGCTCAGGAGATAAGCTGGGGAGGGGAGAGATGAACTTGAGGCTGTGGCACTCTGAAAAGCTCAGTCCTTCCAGAGGTAGCAAGGGACAAGGGAGTGAGTGCTGCCTTAAAGATCTGGTTGCTTTGTAAGAACAGGCAGGAAATGTCCTTGCCCCTAAAATAAATGAAAAACATGGCTGAAGCAGCAGTGATGCTGTACTTTGTGGAGTGGATGAATATTTTATTTAGGCAGCCCCTAACAGATTTGATCAGGTGCTCTCAGGTTTCCTTCTATTTTGGTAAAGCTGCAGAAGTTTCTCAGCTTCTGGTAGGTTTCCAGTGAGTATCAGACAGCTGCTGATGCTGGAGAGAACAATCTCCAAACATATGCAGGTTGATTCAGCAACGTTCTGGACACAAGTGCAGTGGGCTTCTAAACAAAGGCAAGAGAAAATTATAATTACAACTAAACGGAGAGCTCAGTAGCTACTGTTTCTTATTTAAGGGATTAATCCTGGATTTTAAGACGGAGGGCTTTATGTGAAATGAAAACCTTTGGTCTCTGGGGTATGTGAAACTCTTGGCCAGTTGGAGCAGAGGGAGAGGCTGTGAAGCTGTGAGCATTTCCAGAAGGGAGAGTTCAGTCACGTTTGCAAGACAATACAATCTGTCATTGTCAGGCTCATGGCTGGGACATGGCTCAATGTGAGAGAGTCGTGTTACTTGCTGGGTATGAACTCGAGTCTTTTCGTTTCATGGTCTTGAGTGTGGCATCAGTAAAGTGAAGATCAAGTTAGTGATGTTCTGACAGCTCTGTCTTATCAGCCTCCATTGTTGTCTCTCTCATCTTGCCACCAGCTGTGCTCCTGGGTTGAGGGGATGACTAGGACTAACATCTTGTCTGTAGCATCTGTCTATGTACAGCTGCTCTGTGCAGTGAGCAGAGTATTTTTAACACTATGTTATAAAGATCTTATGCTGGGGATTTTTTTGTTCACACCCCACCGGCTTCTGCTTTCTTACAGTTGGATTGAGAGGACTGAGAAAAGGAACAGCACAGTGTTGGTCCTAATACAAGAGCAGTAGTTTTTCTGCTAAGGAAAATTGCTAACACAGGATACTGTGTGCAAAGAAGACCAAGCAGTGTTCTGATTTTTGCTCTAAAAAGGGGAGAAAGCTCGACTCCAGTGTTTTATGGCTTTCCTTAGCCAGTGTGAGAGTGGCTACAGGATCACTGCAGTTGCTGAAAGGAGATTAAGCCATGATCTAATGCTGTCGACCCTACCTACATATTTCACCATATTTCACTTACATTCAGTAACAGTGTGAAAAATCTGGTGCTCCAAGTGGGAGCTTTCTTTACCTGTATTTCAAGGTATCTTTTCATAGCCTTTGTCTTGTCTCCCTGGTCATGTAGCACTCTCTCTTCCCCTTCTGCCCCACCCTTACATTCTAAGTCACCAGAGATGTTTCAGAATGGAGCTGTGTTCCTATCACTGGTTTAGGGTTTGTATTTTGTTGTTTTACTTTCTGTTGTTTTACTATTCCCCTCTGCAAAATAAAAATCTGCTTTCTCCAGATGATTCTTTCTTACCATTTTCCTCACAGCTCGCAATCCTTTAATTTTGCCTCTCCTGCCTCCCTTTTCTTCATTCTCTAAAAAGTAATTTGCATTAAATTAATGAGAGCCAGGATATTGAAATAGAACTACGTCACTGGAAATGAGGAAAAAGCCAAGATTTGTGTTTCAATGAGAAAATGCTGAAATTTTCCTCTTGATTTTTGTTTTCTCTATTTCATTAATCTGTCTCGACCTGGACAATGAAAACAGGCTTGGCAATCAGGGGATTTCTGCAAGGTATTTGATTGCACTGCAGTGAGTACATGAGTGTAGTTTCTGAGTCAAGCGTTGGTAGAAGCTGATTTTACAGTAAGTAAATGTTGGCCCAGCTACCACTGAACTTGCATGAACTCTAGTCTGTATCAAACACAATTTCTACTTTTTACTGTCTCTTACTTCTCATTTTAGTATAAATCTTTTTATTTCTTTTACCCCCCCTAAATTTAACTAAGGTGCATTTTTAATAATTAAAATATTTTTTTTCCTAGAACTTTTGGAATATTTCAACATTTGATTTTTTTTTGCTTGATGTCTGTTAACATTGGTATGAGTCTGACAGGTTAATATGGAGAAAAAGCTGTGATTTGCTTGCTTTGTTAATAAATCTTGGAATACTGATACTGGATTGTAATGGCTTGAAAGCTTTTGTATGAGATCTGCATTTTTTAATTACAGTGACAATATATTTAAAAAGACAATATAATTAGGATTGCATGGCTGATGGTGACCTAGCAATATCATAGAATCATAGAATCCTAGAATTGGCTGGGTTGGAAGGGACCTCAGAGATCATCAAGTCCAACCCCTGATTCACTCCCACTGCAGTTCCCAGACCATGGCACTGAGTGCCACATCCAGTCTCTTTTTCAATATCTCCAGGGATGGAGAATCCACTACTTCCCTGGGCAGCCCATTCCAATGTCTGATCACCCTCTCAGTAAAGAAATTCTTTCTAATGTCCAACCTAAACCTCCCCTGGCACAACTTGAGACCGTGCCCTCTTGTCTTGCTGAGAGTTGCCTGGGAAGAGACCAACCCCCACCTGGCTACCCCCTCCTTTCAGGGAGTTGCAGAGAGTTAGGTGTAGAGAGTATTGGAGTAGCTTTGCTCAGTGTTTCCAGGAAACCACATTGTTTTAATTGTGTTGCCTTGATTGTGCTTCATAGCTCTGTCATTTGTTAGTACTTGAGGCTGCTTGTGGAACTGTAACTCTGGAATTCATGTATGGTGGTCTGTCTTATGATGAAAACATACCTGATGCCACCATCATACGTGGGCTTCCAGAGCTTGCTGAAACACAGCAAGCCTGCAGTTATGGGTAGCAGGAGGGCACCACCACTGAGATTCTTCTTCAGCTCTCATCTGTAGCTTGTAATTTCTGGGATCTCTTTCTATCCTTTTGCTCATTGACACAGAAGCGTCCTCTGGCAAATAAACTAAATGAGAAAATTAAACAGGAACTGCCTAAAGATCTGCTTACTGTGAGAGAATCCAGCGTGATGATTGGCTGTAGAAGCCTGAGGGACAAGCTGGGAAAAAAAGCAAACCTGCAGCTGTTTAGGATTAACAAACATGCAACACAAACAGCATCTTCATGAAAACAAATGAGCTTTTAAAAGGGCATTAAATATTAAATTCATGTAAGTTAATAAAATGGAGAAGGAGGATTAAGATTTGTGTTTCCTAAAAGCATAAAAAAAAAATCCAGCCTAAAAAGAAAATATGTAATGTGCGCAGTTTAGTCAGGATTATTAGCTAGCGCTAAGCTGTGCTATCTGTTGAAACACAAGCTTTTCATCTCTGGAAGCTTTAATTATTCTTAATATTTTTCAAGATCCAAATTGGGTCATAAATGTTTTGGCAATTTCAGATTAGCTGCGTAGGGGGTGGAGAGTATTATAAAACCCACCACGTGACAGAACACTTGAGTGCTCTGATTCCTGGGCTGCGCAAGTAGATAGAGCCGAGTGGGAGGGCACCTTCACATCAGGAGTGAGGGGTGCTGGCTCTGTGGTAAAGAGTAGAATCCTGCACAGTGCCTGCCACTGCTATGCATGACTGGCTGATTGTCTCAGTCCTCGGAGCCTTGTATTCCCACAGCAGATATTTTGAAATCATCAGCTAGCAAAGAATTAGCCCTGATAGCTAGCAAAGGCTTATTAGGCTGAGAGAACTGGAAAATGTCTCCTGAGTGACTCCTGGGAAGGTCTAGGAAAGGTAAGCATCTTTAGTGAAGGCCACCCTGATAAAGAGAAGGGAGAGTGTGGGAGAAAAACACAGACTGAGCATGAGGGGAAACAACCAGAAAAAGAACAAAAGGATTGTTCAGTGTCTGCATTTGTAGATCGGGAACACATTATGTCAGAGCTTTGAGATATGAAGAAAAAAAAAAATACACACCCAGAACAGACATGATGCAAGAAACCAGGCTATTTAGTTTGCATATTTAGGTAGCACTTTATCTCAGGAGATGAGGTGAAATAAATAGGCTAAATAAAAATCCTAGCACAGAAAAATAACTAAAACCCCTCCCTCCAAAAAAACCATAAAATAGATTATCTTCTTTAATGCTAGTGTGTTTTCTTTCAAATATCATCTGTGTTTATGCAGTATTGCTTACAGAGAAACGCCAACAAGCTCAGCCAGTGTGAAGAATATTTTTAAGACTTCCCTTGGTATTAAGTACACCTTATTAAGCTTACTTGCATTCTTCTGTCATCCCTGTAGCAGCTGAAACAAATTATTTCATGGAAAAATAACAAGGCCTTTTTGCATATGCATATTATCATGCAATCTTTTATTGCCCATTCACATTCAGGTCTTTTTCAGCAGATCTTCTCCCATATTTAAACCAATGTTTACTTCTTGTAGACAGATTCTCATTTCCTCTTACTTTTTCCCTTCGTACTTGTGTAGCATGTGTATGCTTTGTAAGTATCTTCAAAACTTCTCTAAATTGTGAGGGCATGTGAAGCAGAAATGGGCAGCTGCCTACTGACAGCTCTCCACTGCAACCAACTCTCTGCCACCAACTCTTCCCCCCAGTAACTCTCCACCAGATGCTTCTGCTCTGCTGACTCTCCTCCAGGACAATTCTAAGCAGATCAGGAGATGACAAATGGTGCTGCTCTGCTTCTCCCCACTGCCCAGCACTGCCCCTCCATTCTCCCCACCATATGGCACTGTGCTGCCCGTCCTCACCATGCCTGGTGAGATTTGCAAAGGCTTTGAATATCAGCTGTGGCTCCGTGCAGTGGTGTGGGGAGCCCTGCATGCATGGCAGCCATGGGTCTCTCCCAGGAGGCAGAGGGGGGAGCATGTCCCTGAGCATGTCCCTGCCCTGCATTCAGTACACATTGCATTAGGGTGTGAAAGAGAGGGCAAGAGGTTGAGGAGGGGAGCTGGACACATGAACATTGCCTGGCAGGAGAACCTGCCATTTTGTCAGACAAGCTTTGCCATTTTGAAATACCAAAATTAAAATTTTGGCCAGCACAAACATGGCCAGCTTACATGTAGGTGGGGTGGAAGGTGAGTAGGGAGAACTACAGGAGTGTTTTGCTCAGAAAGTCAGGGAGTAGTCAGCTGCCCTGCTGCAGGGAGAATTGGGGTGTGGTACTGCAGGGCAGGGAGAGAGGTGGCACAGAGCTCCATCAGGGAGGGGCAACACCACCCTGGGCAGCAGGTACGGTGGTGCAGTGTTTGTGGAGCATTGCTGGGTGGCAAGGAGGACTGGCACAGGCAGGACCCATGCAGCACTGGGCACCATCTGCTGATCCACCTGGAGTTATCCCAATGGAGAGTCAGCAATGTAGAAGTGTCTGGCAATGAGTTGGTGGCAGAGTTGTCATAGAACCCATGCTTTGGTTGGTCCCAGGCAGATGATGAAATGAGGATCAGAGTGGTTATATTTTAGTCTTTGCTAATTTTGAATTCTCATTTGAAAAAATTCAGATCTATCTTTTAATTAATGTCTAACATTCTGATCCCCTACACACATGGCTATAAGAGCAACTGAATTCAGTGTGTTGTATTTTTACCATAAACATCTACATGTACTGCACAACAGGTATGGCTTCACAGCCAAGTTGTGTAGATGAGCAGTACTAAGACATTGGAGTTCCACTGGTGTTTTTACAGCTATTTTCTCATACCAACAGAATTTTAAGATTCAGGAACCCTTGATCCAGTGCTGCTTCTGGATCGATGCTGCCTCATAGCATAAATAAGGTGTATAGTATTTTATCTGTTTCATGTGCTTCTTTCCAATTTTTCTAGCTTTGTTGTCTGTGAAAACCTATTGTGCTAATTTGTTGTCTCTCCCCTCTCCATAAAGCACCTGTCTGCTCTTGCCTGCTTTTATTATATCCATCCCCCTTTCTTCCTTCTGTCCCTATATTCTGGTGTTCCAGTTGCACAGCTTTTTCACTGTCTCACTTGACTGAAAAGCAAGAAGGGAGAGGTGATTGTAATGAGCCAGCTTTGTTTATTATCATGGGTTTTTTCCACAGCCCAGATAAAGTCTTTGCAGGGTAAGAGCCACTCATTTTCTGCAATAGTGAGTGATGGAGAATTTTGACTGCAGGATGACCTGGAACAGTGACCATGCTACCAAGTGTTCAGAGAATGCAGCTGCTAAACTGCTAACTTCTACGAGATCAACTGATCTCTTCTCAGCAGTTATGAAATGTGATTTTTTTGAAAAGCAGAAATACTTGACTAAATCTGGGACACTTTCCACAGGGTTGGATTAGAGATGTTGGAATAGGAACACCCAACATGTTGAACTCTTAAGCTGTTCTGGTGTGGCTCTGCTACCAGGACAGCTGGATATACCTGGCAGGTGCAGATATTTTGGTCAGTCCAGATCTGTAGCTGCAGAAATACTGCAGTGATTGCTTAAGGCTGATGTTGAAAGATAATGTAGCACCCAAGGTGTAATCCCCACACTGTTTGCCCCTGGCTGTCATAGAATGGGAGAATTCCTTGTGAATTTTTGTCATGTCTAGCGATCCATTGTGGAATTTCCCTCATGTCTCAGGTGTGTAATACTTACTGCATGGCTCAGAGACACACGAAGATCTAGCACTACTGCTCAAGAAGATGGAAAGGTTGGTCACCCTGTTGCTGAGCCAAGTGCTAAAATTGGCTGAAATTATTTTAAGGTACAGCATATGATGGGTGCCTTTCCCATAATATTGCTTTGCCAAACAGCTGAATTGGTTCAGCTACAGCTTTCACAGAAGAAGGATGTAGAAAATCTCAGCTGGAAGCTTAACATCCAGGACTTAAGGAACAATTTTAACCTTCTCTAAAGTGTTTGTGGCTTCTGTTACTGTTGCTCACTGATGCAGTATTTCACTTATTGCGAGTATTTAGCTGTATGTTATTTTGCTACACACACTGCATTGTGCTGCTCAAAAATCCTGCAGAAAGAGGTGATGCTTGATATTAATCAGGTGTATAATAGCTTCTTAATTGGTCCATGATGAAATTTAATCATCTTAGAAGTAATTCTAATGTATCAAGCTTTTTTTGAAAGTTTGGGAAGTAAATGAGCTTTTTTTTAACCTCTTGCTATATATATTGTTTGATTAAGTTTTTGTCTTTCTGGAAAATGAAGTCAAAAACAAGTAATATCAGACATGCTCAAAATGCCTCCTGGTTTAATAGATCAAATGGTGAAACAGTGTTTTGCATTAGGCACAGACAAGCTCATGAGCTCTTAAAGCATGTTTATTGTTTTTTCCTAGATGCTTCATGTGATAGTGTGATGGCAGGACAATTACTGAAGTTTTTCATCTGGCAGATTACCCTGTTAACCTGGCACTCCAGTAAATTGTCATGTTCTAGCAAAATGAGAGGACATTATGCAGAGAGCATACAAATCTATTCAGCACACAAGCATGTTGTGGTTTTCATTTTACTTTACTGTTTTGTAGGATTGCATAGATGTGGGATGGTGGGAAGGAGAACTCAATGGCAGACGAGGTGTGTTTCCCGATAACTTTGTCAAGCTTCTTCCTTCTGATTTTGAAAAAGAGGTAAGGAATGTATTCTTTCATTTTTGCTTTAGAATGTAGAATGAAATGGGAGGTGAAAAGAGTTCTATTGGATGTGATTTTCAAACAGATTTTCTTCTAGCTTAATGACAAAAAAATTAAAGAAAACAAATTGTATTATGGAGTTTCTGTGAAGGGCCCATACAGTCAGTCCGCCTCCACTGTGTTAATCTGAAAGCCACCTGTTCTGCATCCTAAATCTGAGAGAGAGGAACTGGAAATCTCAGGGTAATTGGCTGAGTCAAGTGATACAGGGATGACCAGAATTCTACATTGTTTTTGTGGTGGAATATGAAAGTTAGCATGCCACCTACATGCTTATTAACAGAGTCAGGCACTCTTCCAGAATGAAAAGGGTGAAATTTTAGCTGTGAGATTTGAAAGACAACAAGTGAGCTTTTAGTATCTCAGGTGCATGTTTTTTTACCTCTCGCAGAATTACTAAAAAAGAAGGTATAAAATCTATGCAAAAGCTTTTTCAGCTTCTGTTTATTTGAAAGAGGTGGTGTCATTATTTCCCAGACAGTATTTAGAAATCCTGCAGCTGCCTGGAATAAGGTAATGTATTGCTTTTCCCACAAGCCCATTCCATTTTTAGGAACCTTCAGCAATTAGTGGCATATTATGAGCTTGCAGTCAGGCTTTTGAAGAATATTTCTCAGTGGCAGCTTGAGCCTCCTGTGATAAAACCGAGACTTACTGACACTCACCTTCAATCTTTGGCAATAAAAATGGATGCCAGAGGCAAAAATTAAGTAACTTGGAAAGCTCAATAAAGCAATTATTAAACAACTCACAGAAGCTAACAACTCACAGAAGCCACACCTCGAGTACTGTGTCCAGTTCTGGGCCCCTCAGTTTAAGAAGGATGTAGAGGCCCTGGAACAAGTCCAAAGGAGGGCAACCAGGCTGGTGAAGGGACTCGAGCACAGGCCCTATGAGGAGAGGCTGAGAGAGCTGGGGCTGTTCAGCCTGAAGAAGAGGAGGCTCAGGGGAGACCTCATTGCTGTCTACAACTACCTGAAAGGAGGATGTAGCGAGGTGGGAGCTGGACTCTTTTCACAGATGACCTCCAACAAGACAAGAGGACACAGTCTTAAGTTGCGCCAGGGGAGGTTTAGATTAGATATTAGAAAGAATTTCTTCACGGAGAGGGTGATTAGGCTATGGAATGGACTGCCCGGTGAGGTGGTAGATTCTCCGTCCCTGGAGACATTTAAAAAAAGACTGGATGTGGCACTCAGTGCCATGGTCTAGCAACTGCTCCAGTGGGTCAAGGGTTGGACTAGATGATCTCTGAGGTCCCTTCCAACCCGGCTAATTCTATGATTCTATGATTCTAAGTTAATTATTGACAATGAAGGTAGAAGAGCAGCAAAAACTGTGGGAGATGAAAATGCAGTTCCATAGTAGAGTGGACGTCCTGGCTTTAGGCCTAGTAATAAAATAAGGTGATTTCTAGAAGAGACAGAAATCATAAAACTTAAGACATAGTGAGCTTATTAGAAAGGGAAAAAAATCTCTACTCTTATCCAATTTTTTTGTGATGAAATTTATTCAGTCTTTTTCAACTTATATATTTCTAAGTGGGTTTTTTTTCTTTAGAATACAAAGAATATAACTTGTAAAGTAAATTAAATATTCAGAAACTTGTAGCTAAGTTTCCTTTAAATGTGGAGAATAAAGTTTTATTAATTTTTAAAATGGCACAGATCTGGCCACATGAGTATGTAAATGGTAGGACTATAAACTGCATGTCTTTACTTGAATTAGTGCTGAAAGGGAGAGAAATAGATGCTTTTCCAGTGCTTCTGTCAGGTATTTTCTGATGTGATCCAGAAACCTTGGATTCCATCCCAGTATCTAAAAGTATTTGTTGTAGTAGTTCTTGTGTTTGTTGAACAAAAGCTTGGGATCTTTTCCCATTTCCTTGTTCAGCCCCCAGTTTTCCCATCCTGATTCTTTCCCACATGTGGCTATCTGTCCCAGGCCTTTTCTATTCTCTGCTTAGTCCCAGTTTCCACCTCTCAGGTGGTCTCAATTACAAGATTTTCCCCTGAGCTCACTACCTGAGTCTAAAACACCATCTGGATTTACTCTCTATCCCTACACCAAATTTCTTTATCCTGCCTGTTTTCCTCTCCCCTCTCACTTTGTCTCTGCTCTGTAGTTTGTCCAACCAATCCTGGTTTCCTTTCTGTTGGCTCCATTTCTAGTCTCTCTCCATCACCTTCTCAGTTATCTCAACCAGCCACAGACCCTTGCAGTTCTCCCTTGCTTCTGCTCGTTTCCTTCATTGGTCTTAAGGCTCCTTCACTCACTGTGACCCTTTCTGATCAAATATATTTGAAAGTATATCTGAAACAATATATTTCCCTCATCAGCTTCCAGTTAAAGTCAGTTTATCTAATGAACCATAGGATCCTTTCTCCCTTGTGTTTATCTATGTAAGTGTTTTGGTTTTAATCAGGAGTGGGACTTAAATGCATCTCTCACTTGTCCATCTTCTCTTCCTATGCTTTGGTTTGCCTCAAAATCAGGTCTCAGGGAACATGGACTAGGCCCTTTTCAGATGCGAACTGAGCCAAAAGATGTGCTAAAGGAGTGCACCTTATATATTCCATCTGCTGACATATGGAAAGTCAATGGGATGAGGCTCACATCACTCCAAAATAAAAACCCAAGTCTGCATATTGTGCTATTGGATCCTCAGCATCAGCTATGTTACCAACCAGACCCCAAATTGCTACCACAAGACATTTGTTATCCTTCTCTTCTTTTCATGTTTTTCTGCACTTTTCTGCATTTAAACCTTAAACCATGTTACCTGATTTCTTGGAGAAGTGTCTCTAAGAGTGTAAGTTATGGAAGATGGCCCACGGCAACCAGTATAAAGAAAACCATTGTGATCTCCTGAGTTCTTGGCCACTGTTTTCTCAGGTTGATGGCAGCAGGTGATGGAGTTAGGATAAGGTGGCAGGAGAAACTCAAGGTTTTCAGGATGGCAACTTCACAGATTTAAGGTGTGAACTTAGTCTGTGCAGAAAAGGTATTATTTTTTTTTTCTAGAAATTAACACATTTGATTAATTTGAGAGATTCCCCAGCAAGGGTGAGTGAGCAAGGGCGCAGCCTTCACAGAAAACCTGCTCCCTGTCAACATTTAGACTAGACTTGAGAGTTCTAGGGCAGAGAACCAGTTACTCCAATGAGCAAAACAATCAATCTTTCTTGAAAGTAGGTGAGCCATTTGGCAGATATATGGAAGATAGTGGGGTTTGGCAAAGCTGTGCATATCTGGAAACATCAACTTACAGGTCGTTCCACAAGACAATATTCAGTTATGCATAGCCACTGCATTAGTGACAGTGATTGTGGTCAATCTGTAACAAAGGAAATTAGGTCCTTCTCAGAAAAAAAAGAATGGCCATATGAAAAACAATTATTAATTTTTACTTAGCCTTTACTATAAATAATTTTAAAATAATAATTATAAATAAGAAGTTAGGTCCTTCTCAGAAAAAAAAAGAATGGACATATAAAAAACAATTATTAATTTTTACCTAGCCTTTACCATAAATAATTTTTTTATATAGTATTTTTTTAAGAATGAGAGTTAAGGTATGTCATTTGATCTGGCATGGTGCTCTATTTGCATTTTTTACATTCATTCCAAATTCTCTATCGTGAATGCCAGTATGGTGTGTATGCATACACACACATAAACACAGAAGGAAAGGCACTCCTCCCCCAGTCTGCAGGTGAAGAGAAATGGTTCTGGCACTGATTTGGTGGTCATGTTTGTCAGCCATACCATTACAGATCTGTTAGGAAAATTATCATAACAGAAAAGGTAACAGTTGAAAGTACAGATCGGTTGGAATAATTTATACATTCCCTAAATACCTAAAACTTTGTAGCTGTTTTTCATAACTGAAGCTGTAAATGTGTCATGGGGAGTGAATAAAATATAACCTTTGTAGCATTTCCTTTATCCATTTTTGCATCATTTATGAATCTGAAAAAACAGATTTCAGGTTTTGCAACATGAGCTGGCTTTTTGTATTTGGTTTTTTTTTCCAAAATTGGTTGGAATATTTACAAGACTAAATTTTAAATAAATAGGTTTCTTCACTAAACCAAAGGTAATGTATTTCTCTAACCCTGAGGCACTTAAACTGAACTTCCTCCCCCTCTCTTCCCACCCCTAGGGCATTTAGTTTGCAGAAGTAGAAAAAATGGCTTTTTATTTGTCACTGATATTTTCTGTCTTCACATAATTTTTATGAAGTCATTTCAGGGAAATAATGTGACAGGTCTGTAGTATCAAGTCTTGTAATAATTAATGTAACACAGTGTATGATTGACTTCAGCCTCTGCATGAATGAGATGTACAGGCATCTTGAAGCAATCTGTTTTCTTCTATTAAATTTTAGAGGCCGAAGAAACCACCACCTCCATCAGCTCCTGTCATCAAACAAGGATCAGGTAAGGTGCAGCTGATTTTGTGCAGCACATGTGAGTGAGAGTATCTCAATCTACATTAAGTATATTCAAATTTATATGGAATTCATCTGTATCAAGAACGATAAGCAAGAGGTGTCTAGACAACAGCTCTTTGGTCAGAATCAAATTTCAGTATGATGAAAGACTGCAGCATGCTTTTCAAAGATATTGCAGGCACCTACCTGCACCGTTTTAAACTAATGTATTTTTCCCCTTAAACATGTTCATTTGGAGCAGGCATGATACTTCTGTTTTTCAAATTTCACCAGTTCCATTTCTTGGCTGATGTCAATTGTGTGCACATCTTTGCATTATAGACCCAATATATCGGAGTCTAAAAATACCTGCAGGAAGAAACTGCATTCACTACACCAACAAATCTGGTTTATTCTAGAGATACAGTGGTTTTTTTGCATACATGTAAGACGGTTCCAGAAAACATTTGGCTGTAATACAGTGACCCCACCTTACTTGCAGTCCAAATCCTACAGATCTGCATGAGAGATGGAGCTGGCTGGCTGTCTCTAGGTGCTGTACTAGTTAGACTCCTGCTTTTCTATAGTTTATAGCCGTAAATATAGAACTTAAAAGGGTTATCCTGAATCTGGTTATGTAGATAATGGTGTTGCATTTTTGTTAAGGGGCTGATTGTTTTCCAAAACAGATGAGTGCTAGCAAAGCAGATTTAGCAATGTGTTAGACTTAACTGTGTATAAGTAGAGACCTGAAAACCACTATCATTTGTAGTTTTAAAATGAACTCTCAATGCAAACTATTCAAGTTACCTGCATGATTTGTTTTTTCCATAAAACTTAGAAGCAGTTGACTGTTCTGACTTCAGAAACCAAATTTCTATTCCATTCATGTAAAAATCACAAATCACAAGGCAGTTTGTTAAAATTCTGCAGCAGCACTACTGCTTCCCTCACTGTGGACACACACTAAAAAACCAAAATGAACATGTCCAATCTAGTGAAAATTTTTTTTCTTTCCACTGTAGTCTGTTCCAGCTTTTTCAGTTTTTTAAAAAGTAAATATCCCTCTTCTCCAGTCTTGATCTATTAGTAGAAAAACACAAGTTACACCAGTGTACAATTTATTGTGAATCAGTAGGTTATAATTTAACTTGGAATTTGTCTAGCATTTTTTGACTACAGAATCATGACTATAAATATTTGTTTCTCTTATTGAAACCCATGGTTTGTTCTTTAGTCTGTCCTGAGACTCCTAAAAACATGGATTTGATGTTAAGATCAGTGGGTATCAGTGTCCAGAGAGAGAAGTATAACTTTGCCACCTAGTGGTGGTTGCTGAAGACTTAAGATGTCTTAGTGACAACTGATACGTTTTGGAAAAGCTCTGTAGAACATTATGTTTCTTTCAATTTATGCTCCTATAATTAGAGAATAATAATTTTAATATGTTTTTACTTGTTTGCATTCAATGAACCAGCTGTGTCACCACAGGAAGATAATGTGCCCATTTTCGGAAGGAAAAGTGGTTGCATGAAGGATGCAGACAATTTGTTAATGGCTGAGTCTGGGCTGTTTCTCTTTTTTGTCATCATATTCAGTCTTTGACAAGTCCTGTCTGATTATGCACAAGACTTTATTCTGATATATATACAGATATCTATATATAAAGATGAAGGTCAGCCTATGTTTATTACCATTCTGTTACCTTCTACTTAGTAAAATTATCACTTTACTGAGATAACACTGTATTTCACCACATCCCCATGTCAGGTCTTATTGTTGGTAGTAGGTAACAGTTTCCAGTAATATTTCTGCATATTTAACTGGTCATAGTAAATCAAGAACTGTCAGTTGCAGCCTAAATCATTAAATAGTACCTTTTGATACAGAGTATAAAATTGTAGCAGATAATTAGAACTGGTCTTTCTAGTACATGTGGTACCTATGTAAAGGAAGTGTCTACTTCATATTGTAGTGCAGCTGGGAGGTCAGCTGTATTTCCAAATTCTGCACAGCAGTAGAATGTCAGGGCTGTCCATGCTGGGCTACTTCACAGAGTAAGGTGAAAACTGAAGAACCAAAGATAAGATCATGAGTCCCATACGTAGTTTCTGAAAAGCAGTAGGGTTTTCACGGGGGAGGTGGTGTAAGTGATGCATCTGCGTGTAGACTGGAGGGTAAGAATTCTTGGTTAAGTCCCTCTGGGAGCTGGTATGGAGTTCACCAGAGCTTCCTTTACTTCTCCTGGCATCTCGAGGCAGGATCATGGTGCCTGCCTGGGTATTGATTATTTGGGCATCATCACCCAAGTGGGGAGTACACCTGAGCTTCTCAGTGTTTCTAGGCTCATTGTTTTAGACATGGCTTGAGAATGTGTGTAAATGATGACAATGTAATTAGGTAAATAGATTTGTGTCCTTTTTTTTTTTTTTTTTCTTGAATACATTAGTATGTGTAAGATTATCAATATATTGACTTGTGCTTTGCATAACCTGTGTTTGGGAAGGCTTTTATTGGCTTCTAGAAAGTTTCTGCTCTCAGGAGTGCAGTATTTTTCACAGAATCAAAGACCCATTTATGTCAGAAAAGACCCTTAAGATCATTGAATCTAACCTTAAAATGGCAATTCAGTATTATTTATTGCCAAGGTGAGTGTTAGAAATTATGCCTATCCAATAGCACAGTTATCTAAAGAAACAGTAGTTGGTGATGACCACTGATGAGCAGTTTGCACTGATGAGCACTGATTCCTAGGAACCAGCTGCAGAAGAGAGTTGTGACAACACATTCAGAAAATGTAAATGTACTTAGGAACTGGATATAATGGAACTGACTGAAGGAAAAAATTGCCCTGTCCTCCCTTCCCTGCCTCCTCTGCTTTTCTTGGATGTCATCTACTGTAATTTTTATCGAAATACTAATAGTGTTACCTAAAGCAGTTTTCAAGACTACTAAGTTGAAATGGCATTAGCACCATTAGCCAGTGCAATGAAGCCAATATCCAGTAGAGCATTTCTTACAGTACAGGGGCTAGAAGACTGCATCTTGTATGTGCAGGGAAATTTTTTGCCTTCCCATTGGTGCCACAAGTTCCCATATTCCTTGCAGCAAGAGAAGTCAGTATGTCAGGGTCCCTAGTGCAGAGGCAGAAGAAGACAGAAGCTTACATCTTTGGGCCAAAAGTTACCTAGGTAATCGTGCCAAATACTGTCAGTACCACTGTTCTCATCCTTCTAAAATGTGGAAGCGAACAGCTAGTACTGGAGGTGAAAAAGAGAGGGGAAGTTCAAATTTAATGTAAAGTAAATCCTATATATTCATCTGAATTAAGTATTCTCTTGGCAGAAATGCCCAATTAATTGATTTGTTCCTAATGATTCTCTGCACTGTTGAATTGCTCTTCAGTTAAGTATGTCTGTGATGGTAAGGGATATGTCCACACTTAGAAGTCTGTAGTTACTGGTGGTTTTTTTTTTCACAGAATGGTCTGATAGTGCCTTTTCTTTTGAGGTGCACACTTTGGGAACTGTGGAAACATAAACATACAATTGGGTTTTTTTGTAATTATGGTGTAAGCAAATACTTGAAAGCAGATACATGTTCAGTTTTAGCAAGACATAAAAAGCCTAAGAAATTTCATAATTAATGCAGCCATAATTGATGTGTCCATAAATACTGATTTGTTTCCTTGTTCAGAATTCCATAATTTTCATTCTTTTACAGGTACCACAGATCGAAAGCATGAAATCAAAAAGGTACCTCCCGAAAGGCCAGAATGTCTTCCCAATAGAACAGAAGAAAAAGGTATGAAATGTGTTTTCCTGCCTACTCTCTGTGGAGAAACAGGGGAAATGGAACCAATTCCCATTCTTATTTCCCAATCCCTGCTTTCGTTAAGTGTATCGTTGGGATGTTTATTTCCCACTCTGATAGATCTGTGATGTTATGCATTTTTGGAAGGATCTCATTGTTGCCTTTGGGCTAAATTCAGGACACTCAGATCTAACAATCCAGACTTGTTAAGTACTTGCAGCATCAATTGAAATCAAGGGGAGATACGCTCTCAATACATAAAATGCTTGTCAAAGCTCTGTGCTCAGTAAAACCCAGGTCCTTGATCCAGTAAGATACCTCAGATTAGTGCTCACTACTTTAACATCTATATGCCTTGGTGTTATAGTTAAAAGCAGGGTTGGTAGTTTTCTGGCATCACAGAGAGGTTTTGTGAAGATGTAGTCATGAATGCTTATGAATCACCCCTTTATCATAGTCACAAAAGTTATAGGCAAGCCTGTGAAGAATGAAAAAATTCTGCCTTCAAAGCCAGGGTTGAACGTTTAAAGAAATGGGGCACAGTATCACACAGAGCAGTGACAAGCAAATTAAGTCTTTAATGACTTTATTGTGTTCGTTGTGCATTCTGAATAGTTTTGGGGGAAATAGTTACATTGATTGAAGATGGTGTCAAGTTTCATGTGGTTCCCTGGATTCTTAGATTGTACAGACAAATTTATTTATGGGATTTCTTATCTTTTAAGTATTGGAACTTGTGGTCTTTTAAAAGACACGTGTCTGCACATGACAAAACATACACATAATATGCAGTCATAATTTAGTGCCAAGAACATTCAGGCTTTGCACCAAGATCTATTTCTGGATATATGTCTTAGCAATCTGATAGGTGTTTTAGCACTTCTGTCTATGTATGTTTACTTTGGATTATGTGTGCTACATTTTCTGGTTATCTTAGCAATAAAACTCTTTGCTTTCTGGTTTTGGATTTACCAAGCCAACCATCAAAATGGTGGAGGAACTTTTAAATGTGTTACTGTCTTAAGGTATAAGAATTTGTAATGTTTTCTAAATGTTGAAAAGAGGCCACAGAAGTCACTCCTACATTTCTGGAGTACCAGGGAGTGGCAGGAATTGTTTTGTGTGGTGTGGCAGCAGGGCTGGCACAAGAACTCTTTACGCTGTGTGTTGGTTCTCTGCTTAGCCCGTGCCTCATACATGGTTTAGATTCTTGGACACTGATGCAATATAAATCATCATGGGAGTAAGTGTCTAGAAATTACACAATATGCTGGAAAAGCTCCAGTGTTATGGAGGACCCAATTGCATCAACTGAATGTGTATTGGAAAAGGGTGTATGTCTGAACAGCAGCCACTTACTGGAATATTCCATATCTAAGGTAGATTGTGTTGGTGCTTTATTCCATCATCCTCTCAGTCTGAAACCTAGAAACTGTAGCACTCCCAGTACCTCTTACTTATATACAGAGGTGTAATGTTCACCACATATCACAGAGAGTGCTCTCAAGTGTAGTGGGATCTTCACACAGTAGAATCCAGAGAGCAAAACTTTGGTCCTTTTTAGAGCTTTATCCTTTTTTGAAGAAGGATCAGGTTTCCTATGGTGTGGCAAACATGTTTACATGTTTGTTTTGATTTATTAATTTAGAGGGCATTATTTACAAGCATTATTCAGGTGTATTGTACTTTACATACTCACATGTTTGGCACTGGATATTAGTTTTGTGGTACTTCTAACTATGCATAATTAGTTCTGCAAATGATCCACTTTTTAACTGGCAAGCTGAAAAATTCTGCATGTAAGTTTGTGCTTAAAAATCCAAATAAAAGGTATTCTTACTGAGGGGGTTTACATCCTGCCAAACATTACTAAATGGTTTTTAATGGTTGTATTTTCAGTTACTGTAGTTCACTTGAAACATATTCTTTTTTTTCCCCCCAAAATTATGTTTCTGTTTGTTTAAGAGATGTTAAGAATATCAAGCATAATTATTTTTGTGACCTTCTAACCTAATTATGTTTCATTCTAGAATTTGGTATAAGTTTTGCTCATGGGAAATAGTGTGTAATTTTTTGCCATTCTCATTTTTACATGTAGAAATCAGTAAGTTAATGAAATAAAAAAGAGCATTTCCATTCAGACACTGCACACACATTTCAGCCATGAGGAATTAAAGGCAGAACAGTCAGTCAGGGCAAACAAGTTATTTCAAATAAAAAATTATTTAGGATAGAAGTGAAAAGGAGATAAGCTTTTTCTTTGTATATAGTGTATATGTGGTTGGAGTTTTCTAGTTTAATTGTAGACTTCTGTACAAATGAATTTCACTTAATAATATCCATTTTCTTTTTTTCTGGAAATAATTGATTTAAAGAAAGATCAGAGAGAGAGCAAAAACAGTTAGACTTGCAGAAGCCTTCAGTTCCTGCTATACCTCCGAAGAAACCTCGGCCACCCAAAGCAAACTCTGTGAATAGACCTGGTACCTTGCCCCCAAGACGACCAGAAAGACCAGTTGTGCCTGTGACTCATACAAGGTACTGATTTTCCTCTGTCCAGTGCTTTTGGGATTAGTGGAAAAAACACACATGTAAAGAATCTGGATTTTACAGTTAATGTCACGATTTATTTATTGGTAAATTGTATTTAAAGAACAAAACAAAAAAGTCTTCTAGTCATCTGGCTGGATGATAGCTGTCTTCTCAAGAATAGTTCTTTTAGTTCTTACTAGTTTTACCTTACTATTTCTTTTCTACTGATGAACACATTGTTACTGAAACATCATAGTTTCCACTATAGAATATATGGAAAATACTGGCAGCAATAGGTTGCACTCATCTTGACTTTTCTTAGTTTACCTCAAATTATTCCACCTTAGCTGGGGCACTAAGTCACTGCAAAAGCTTGGGGTTTACTGAGGAACAGCATTAGCCAATGCACATTTCAAATACTGTCATCTTAGTTTCAGTCTGTTTTCTTTTATCATTTTGCATCAATTTTTAGCAAAATATGAGTCTTCATAGAATGTTGTTTAGGCTGGAGCCACTGCTGAACACTGCTGGCAAGTATTTGTTCTCTGATGCTGTTTATTATTCTGTAGTTACATGGTTCTCTTTATCAGAGGTGTTTACAGCCTTTGATGAGTACTGAGAAATTGCACTTGCCAAGACAACTCCATTTAAGCTCTGTTAGAGTTTGGAAAGGCAGAGGCTGCAGAAATTAAGGCCTGGCCTCTAGTCCTCATAAAGTCTAGATGGCTACATTAGTCATCAGCATCTGAGTTGTGCACTTAAGACTTCCTCTGTGCATAGTGGATAGAAATAGGTGCAAACCAGAAAAAAAGCAGTTGTCTAAAATGGAGAAGCTGCACATCTTGCAGTAACATTGGAATATAGACATAAGAAATAATTTTATATAATTGTACTGTAGAAAAATCAGCTGCCACTGAACTATTGAAGTTGAATTATACTGATGGTGAATTAAATAACAGAATAGGGTATAGGATAAGCTGGAATAAAATGGAAATCCTAGACATTGATACCCCTCATTCCTTCACATATGGTTCATTAAAAATATGCTCTCAGTGTGAAATCTGTGATAAAAATTCAAAACAAGACACAACAGCACCTGCCTTGTGCTGCCAGTTTTATCTTACTAAAATGCTTTGGCCATGCATCTCTGAGAACTTACCTTTCTATCCAGGTGCTACTGCCACAGCTTCTTTTGGACTTGGCTTTGCACATGTTTGCTGCATTGTTCCAAAATACAGCCCACACCTCCTGGTCACTTCAGCATGCTTGGAAAAACAAGTATTTGCTCTGACCTTTAGATTTAGCTAAGCACTGTCTTCTTGGCAAGGCCTGTACATACCCCAGTCTTCAGTTCACTGGCTAGGAATGCAGTGGGGTAGCTATCCTTTTCTTCTATCCTTTGCCTGAAATATTTAAATATAATCATTTTAAACAGAGTTGTGCAGTGGTGTTTTATTGCTCTTTTGTGTTCCTTTTTCCTAAGTAAAAAATTGTATAAAGAACCTGTGCATTTTCAAAGATACTTGAGTTTTCGTGTTAACAAATTGAAAAAGCAGATGTAAACAGTAACTTTGTTGTGTTCTTCAATGTCTAAACTCTGCTGTCTAATACAGAAAGAATGCTTCTTTCTTTTTATCTAATACTATTATATTTGAAAGAACATTACTTGAAACAGTAGGTAGATTAAAATCCACCTTTTCTTCTAAATTTTAATGTGATGATGCATGGTGATGATCACAATGCTAGCAGTTTGCCTATGCAGTTTTTTTATCAGCTAATTCAAATTAGTGGATTTATCTCATATAGCTGTTCTGCCTGATTAGGTATAATTTGTAAGGGTGTCTTATAGGAAAGTTCACATAATTGAATAATCCATGAATAATTAAGAAATGTGAAACTTCAAATGGAAGCCATTGATTCAATAAAGGTGTTTTGGTTTTATATCAGTTCAGTTTATTAAGGTGGTAAATATTTTTAAGACCTGCTGATATACATTTCCAGAATCTAAAAAACCTAAGACAATTAGAATATAAATAGAACAGCAGAATATTCACTGACCTGTCATGGTTTAGCCCCAGCTGGCAGCTCAGCACCATGCAGATGCTCACTCACTCCCTCACAGTGGGATGGGGCTGAAAATCAGAAGGGCAAAAGTGAGAAAACCTGTGTGTTGAGATAAATACAGTTTAACAGGTACAGCAAAAGCTGAGCAAAAGTGAAATCAGGAATTCATTCACTGCTTCACATCCCCAAACAAGTGGCTGGTAACCTTCAGGAAAGCCAGACTCCATCTCACATAATGGTGACTTGGGAAGACAAATGCCTGAACCCTGAACATCATCTCCTTACTTTTCTCTCAGCTTATGTTGCTGAGCATGACATCATATCTTATGGGATATCCCTTTGTTATGGAATGTCTCCTTCAGCTTCTTGTGCACCCTCAGCCTGCTCCCTGTCAGGGCAGCATGAGAGGCAGAGATACACTGTGTAAGCACTGCACAGCACTAAGTAAAATTACTGGATTTTATCAACACTGTTTTGGTCACAGATCCAAAGCATAGCATCATGTGGGCTTGCAATAAAGAAAATTAACTCTATGCTAGCCAAATGCAGTACATGATCCTAAGAGGAAAAACTGAGTTAAAAGGTGAGCTGCCATGGCAGCTGCTGAGCGGAAAAGGGGCTTTTTTCTGTTGTGTTTTTTTTTTTCTTTTTTTTTTTTTTTTTCTTTTTTTTTTTTTTCTTTTTTTTTCTTTTTTTTTTTTTCTTTTTTTTTTTTCTGTTCTGGGTAGGTAGCTTGCATCTTAAGTGTATCACTGGCTTTTTGTGATGATTTTTTTTCCTCTTTAAACATAATTCTCCTTCCTTGAAGGCAGGTTAGGGCTTCAAGGGCAGGAGTAGAGACAAAAAACATCCGGGACAGAGAATAGCTGTCAATTTAATCCAAAGACTTCACATCATTAGATATTTAGACACACCTGTGATTATACAATTTACAGATGAGTCAACTCTCTGGAGTGGGCTTGCCATAAAGACCTCCAGGAAGTGCATTTTCACCATCAGTCTAAAGCAATCTGTGTCTGTGCTGCTGCAAATGGGGGCAAGTTCCCTCTCCTGGCAGCCCATTCCTGCCACCTCCTTTATGTAAGCATTAGGATTTGTGCAGCCATTCAGCCATACGGGTCAGGGAGTTGCTCCAGATGGCAATTAATCAGTTTGCAGTGGGATTTCTGTTAGTATGGGGTTTCTTTCAGGCTGATAATCTTTCTGATCAAGCTGACAGCCTATCTGCACAGGCAAGAGTGGATGGAGGGAGACGGGACCAAGAAGGGATGGCTCCACGTTTGTAACGGAGTATGAAGGCAGATTAGCATAATAATTTTGTTGATTGTTTTTACAACAGACTTTGGGTTTTTTTATGTGGGGTTGTTGTCATATGCCTTGGTATCTTCTGTAATCAAATGGTAAGTGTTGAGACTTTCAGGCCTAAGTCACACAATCCTAAGAATATTCTCCAAAACCATACTCATACATTTCCTAGAGTGCTTCCAGCTCACATGATCCTCTCAGTTAGTTGGGAAATATGTGTGTGTGAAACAGAGTATGCAGTCAGATGCTCATTGCCCTGACAGCCAAAAACTAATTTGCTTCTTGTAGATTTACAAAAAGAGAAGAAAAAAAAAAAAAAAAAAAAAAAAAGAAAGTTAAAGACCAAAAGATAAGAAACCTAATTGGTCAGGTGGGTCACTTGGACAATATCCTGATTTATTATCTTGCAAGCTGATATCCTTTACAAGAAATGTGCTTAATTTCTTTTGTTTCCTTCCTGATGCAGACTGGCTGCCATATTGATAGCCAACTTTAACTGGATATATGTTCACTTCTTTTGAGACTGCCTCTGTTTTTTAACACAAAATTTCAGGCTCTTTATCATGTCCTAAAGTCTCATAAACTGCTGCCATGAGTTGGGGTTCAGGCCATCTGTCATCATCTTATGCAATCAAAAACAGAGACAAGTGGAAAAATGAGTGAGAGTTAGGAGCTCACTATTTATTTATTACTGTCAACAACTTATTATTGCTGTTCAGAGAAATACACATCTGCCTGGGTTGTTTCAGGGACAGGTCTTTATTTTTACCCATAGTTTGCATCTTACATACCTCATAATTGTTTCAGAGCTATTCTGGGAAAAAATAACTGTGAAAAACTATATTTGTTAGGTGACTTGATAATGATGGTCAGTAGAATTTGTGTTAATTGGATACAGTTGAACTGATAACAGTTGTTATCACAGTAACTGGTACATGGATTTGTCTGCATGACCTATGCAGTGCTGAACTACTTGCTTGCCACTGGTTCTTTTAAAATTGATTCTTTCAACTGTCAGATTATTTTAGTAAAGTTAAGTAGTTGTGGGATATAGAGGTCTATAAAGGAAGAATAATCATGTTTCTTATGTTCGATCTCCTGTTTCATTTAAAAATAGTTCCTGTGTATAAAGTATCACAGCTCTTGACATTTCCCTATTCCGAAGGCATTTCAGACAGACTAGGGCATCTCTGTTTTTTGGACCTGGGGAAACAACATTTATAGTCTAATCTCATAATATATTTATGAGAAAATAGTAGGATCTGCTGGAATTCATGATGCTAGCTTGAGGTTCTTGCCCTTTCTTGCAATATTCTGCATAGCCCATTGCTATATTTTATGCAAGGCAATTAATTAGAAAAATTTACAAATACCATGTTGAAGAATGTCCCTTTGCCCTTAGGTTTCCTGCATGTCGAGATGCTGTGAACATCTGAAGAATTATTCAGGACACCACGGTGTCTAAAATAAGGCTTTTTTGACAGGTGTTAAGGAGAAATGAGATAAGGTTAATCCATACAGCATGTCTACTTACTGGAGATTGCTCTCTCTGCCACATTGCTATTACTCTGGTGCTACAAAGGAAGAATATTTCACTCTCTCATTATTAATTGCAAGCCAGCTATCAACTTACTGTAATCCACACAAAAACTAATACAATATCTCGTCTCTTGATCCAAATGCAGGAGTGATAGTCCAAAAGTGGAATTAGTGGGCAGTACAGTATCTGGCACTCTAGAGAAAGACTCCTCTGAAAGAAGCAATGACATCGGTAAGTTATAGAGCTTTTAAGTTTGCCTAAGATATTTATGGTGTAAATTTCTGATTTTTGGTGACTTTGTTATGATCCAAAAGGCAAATTGGAGATTTGGCAATGAATGTAAATGCATTTATATGACATTTTAACTGTGGGAATCAAGTATCCTTTCTGTTTATTGTTGGGGTTTTCTGTTTTTAAAAAAATAAATTTAAAAAGGAATTGTAGAACACTGAGCTATTTTGGATATTGGGGATTTTGTTATTTCTTTTTAAAAGTCTGAAGTGAGTGAAGGCCAATGATAATAAGTCACACTTATTTAACTCATTTAATTGTTAACTTATTAACAATTTAATATTAATGCTGCCATATTTTAATGTTACAAAAAATTGTGATTTTTGGTGCAGTTAGTAATCTTTACACTTTCCACTGCAAAGGAATAGAGACCCATTTCAGGCCAATTTGAATAAATTTTACAGCAAATGCCAATTAAAAGCAGTCTCTCTTGAAAACAATAATTTGTATTCCTGTAACCCACACAGTTTTATTGGGAAATCACCTGGAAAGGAGTATCAATAGGTTATTTCTCTGTCTTCCTTCTGAAGTTGGCAGTGCCGGGGAGATGTTTGCTGGGGTGGGTGCTGCAGGACGTGGCCCTCAGAAAGCGGGGTGCTCTGACTCTTGTCTCGGGGCTGGAAGGCAGAGGGGTGACAGCCATCTTCTGCCTCTGCTTAGGAATACACCGGGGACAGCTGCTGCTGTCACTCCCTGCTGCAGTCGCAGCTGTGCCCCGAGAGACCTGTTTTTGTAAAAGGCAGAGCCAGGGTACCCCGAATGTGTAAGCATTACTACCTTTTGCTGGCAGCATTAAATATTTATTTCAGTGTGGTCGTTTCTACGCAGACTCCTTAATGAGTGAAACATTTCTGTAAAATAGGATACTTTCAATAGGCAAACCTGCCTTTCCTTTGGACCTGAAAGCAGAGCTTTAACTTATAAGTGGGCTTTAATTGCAGTATAATAATAAAAGGCAAATTTGATTTCATAGGTGTTTATGAGCTTTTCAGCATCCTTATGCCTGCTTTTATTTTAACCTTCTGCTGTTGCTGTGGCTTATGATAATAGTATGTTTTTTCCAGATTTTCATTTAGGATAAACATGGGAAGTTAGAAGCTTGTGATAAATGCATGAACATTCTTGTTGTAGAGATTAATCTAAAGGAGTGGTATGGAAATGCAGTCAAATTTTACCATTTAGTGTTTGCTACCCATGTTTACACGTTTTCTTCAAAGCACAGAAGCCTTTGCTCACTTGAAAGAGAAACCTGTAAGTGCAAATAGGATATAGCAGTGTGATGGAAGTAAACATTTCTAATCATTGTGCTATTTTCCTTGAAATCACTATCAGGGTAAAAGCTGAGTGTTTTCTGTTTTTTCTATGGTGGGGTTTTTTTGTTGGTTCTGGTTTTGTTTTGTTTTTAAACAACCTATGAAAGTTTAGGTTGGAAATTTGATTTGTGCTAATTGCTGATCATGTCCAGAACTTGCATAGTATGGTTTTTGTTTAGGTTTGGTTTTTGTCTTTTTTTTTTTTTTTAATAGAGAGTAGGAGCTGACAAGAGTCCATTAACCAAATGACACCCAAAACATGTTGCAAAAGGTTTAGCTGATGACCTCCTGTTACCAGTAACAAGGGGAACCTATTGAGTCCAAGGATAAAATAGTGTGAATACATAAATAAGTATAACTTGATAGGGTCAAACCAGAATGGTATTTACAAGGGCAAATCATGTCATTCTAGCCTGTTAGACAACTTGTTAAAAGAAAGAAAAAAAAATATTCTGGAATGGAAGTGGACCCAAAGATCATAACCTAAACATTTTCAGGAGGCATTTGACAGCTCATATAAAATATTGTTAAAGAAATAAACAGCCTTTTGAGAGAGGGTAGAGCAATAATTTAAAACTTAATAAACCAAACCAATTATCAGTGGATTAATGTATTCAACTATGAGAAGAGGTTTAGAGTTCAGGACAGTTTATGAGCACTGTGTAATTGGGAATATTTATGATAAATGTGTTAGATTTATTTATTTATTTATGACGAGAGCAATTATTTGGAGACATCTCAGCTAAATGAGTTATTAGCTAAAATTATGAATGAGTGAGTGGAGTTGTCTGGTGTATTCCAAACACTGATGGATAGGGCAGTGTGAGTCCAGATAATATTTAAATCTGATATGTGTTACTGGTGTTGCCCCAGCGTCATCTACTCCATGGGGAAGAAAGCATCAGGTTCTCCAAAGTTTATCCTTCCAGTCAAAATGAATCTGATTGAATCTGCCATTTGATGTCTTTTCAGTAATCCAAATTTACACAGTAAATTAGAGTGTACCTGTATGACAGACAAAGTGGGGCTTAGCAGTAGCTTATGAAGAAAATAGGAGTTCCATGGCCTTTACAGCAGCTTGGGTGTGTGACTATTCTGGTTGCTGGGCTCCTTGTCCCCCATTAGCCCTAATGCCATTCCCAGGCACTTAGAGCTCTCAGGGAGGACAGATGAAAAAGAAGCAGTCAGTTGCAAGTTGCCTCCCCCTCTTTTATGCTTATACTAAGTACTGATGGTGAATTGTGAAAATTAATATTACAGCACTTCCCTGGCTGTTTTTGCTCTAGCAATGTTAAGCTGGCTAATGGCTGTCACTTTCTCAGTCCTGTAGCCAGTCTAAAGCTCTTGTTCTTTCATTCATTGCAGAGGGATGTACAAAAGCACTGGAGAGACAGTTTAGGTTATAAAAGCAAATCATATTAAAGATGGATGAGGAGCAGTTTTTCATTGTGTGAAACCTTTTTTCAAGGATTTCTGTCTTGTTTCCTCTTCTTTATCATGATGAGACCAAAACTTGCATGATGAAGGAAGAGAAGGTACAGGGTCCTTCCCTATGCCATCTTCTAAAAAACAAACAAGTGATCAGCAACAACAAAATGAATAATTGCATCAACGATTGAGAAGCAACATGCAGAGGGGAACTGGAGAATCCAGGTTCAAAACTTGGTTTCTGTCTAGGCTCCCTATTCTAGATCAGTGTGTTAAAACATTGCTTATTTCATAAATGGCTTTTTTCTAATTATTCCCTAAGTAACGTTCCACCAGTGGATCAGTGTTGTCTGATTAGAACACCCCATACCTTTAAAAACACCTTTAAAAAATATTCTCACCCAACTTTACTGATTAGGAAAGTCAGAAAAGCTTGAGCAAGGCTGAGCTGATGTGTAATACTGTGCATAACATTCTGTCAGTTGCATATATAAAAATTTGGTTTTTTGTAGATGATAGTGCATGGCTTGATTTCACTGGCATGTTCTGCAGAGTTGTGATGACATCTAAATTTCTTGATGATAATACAGCACTGATTACAATTCTGCAATCTCTACTGACAAGATGAAGTCCTGTTCAGCAGCATCACTGCTTATTTTAGACATAATGGCAGTATTGCTACTGTTGTTCATGCTTGGAAAGACCATTGCAAAACTAGCCTTCAAAATAGAATATTTAAGAGGAACCATTCCCCATTCCTCCTCACTTCTTTTGTTTTCTTTTTCCCTGTTTTCAGTGATGCCTTTACTTTCCTTTCCACACATCTTTCATCCAACTTTTCCTATTTACATCTCTTTGCCATGAGTAACTCTTCTTCATTTCATGAGGGTAAGGCACTTATTTTTTTCCGTTTGTTTTCTGTTCTGTCTTTGTTTTAGCTGACAATGTGTAACAAACAAATACAAAAAGAAGTATTTTGTAGAACACCTAATGTATACATGGCTATTAGTCATTTGATTTTAATTCCAAGTTGAAAATCAGTGGACTGTGACATAAAATCTTGCACTGTAGCATTGAAAGAAGAAATCATTATAGTTTATTTCATCGTACCATAAGAAATTTTAGTAGTGTGTCATGTATAGTTTGTGCTGTTCGCTTTTGCTGTGGTTTCATTAACCTGTTCACACAGACAGATGGTGTCATTGCAAAGTTTAATGCATATATTTTGGTGTGATGTCCTTACAAAACAAAAATATTTAGGAACATGATAGTAAGGTTCTCTAGTTTGACAAAGGACAAAAAAAAACCAAAAACCCACCCAAAACAAAACAGAAATTTGAAGAGCACTCCCTGGCTTTCAGTAGCAAATGCACAGTAGTGTCACCCCAGCCTTTTTCTGCAGTGTTCCTGTGGTTAAATTACAGCAGTTACATCTGGTTTTAAGTCTCATGTACCAACAACTGTTCTGGATTTACAGTGGCTTTCTGAACTTGGTTTGAAATGCTTCTTAAGCAGTATAAGCTACACTGAGATTAAGCCCTGTTCTACCAGCTGAAGAGTAGTTAAATAGATTTAAGTTTATTTCAACAGTTTAAATTTATGCCCTGGTGCATAACATTTTTTTAGGTTATGCGTTTCTTTTGAATTTCACAAAGAACTGTTATGTGCAATGACAGAAGAATCTGGCTTACTGGATCAAAACTAATGCTTCCAGAAAAATACTGAATTATTCCAATAAATCATTGATATTGACTTATTTCTGCAAGTAAGGATTAATCCTAAATCTTTTAACTGTATATTTACACAAACTTTCAAATCCTGCAATCCCGCAACAAGTCTTGTCTATCCAAAACAGGCTTCCTTGTAAATCATCTCACACTTAAAATCATGTGGATTTAAACAGAGTAATTTAAAAACCAAGCCACAATGAAATAAAACCAATATATCTACTGTGGAAATGCTCAGTTAATCCACAGGAGAAGCAGTTTCTATGCTTTGCAAAAAAGACTTAGCTGCACAGGCGTTTTCGACACAGAGCCAAGCAGGCATATCTTTCCAATATTTTTCCTGGCTCTTCACATATTTTTTATAGTATTTATGAAAGCAGTTAATAATCTTCATCAGTGATAACATAAGGCACATATGCCTTCATTGATTCCTGCTGAAACGTATATAGTGTTGGTGTGAATTTCCCTAAGAGATTCCCTGAAAGCTGGTTACCATGAGTTCATTTTTTTAGCATTTCTTCAGACTTTTATTTTGAGAGCACTTGCTGGGGGATCATGGAGTACTAGCCAAATTCACATTATTAGCTGTACTCTTTTTTCCTGCCCCTTCTTCCTAAGGCTGGTGCTAACTTGCCTGGCAGTATAGCCCAAAATACCCTACTTGAAAATAACAAACAAACAAATTAAAAAGTCTTCAATAGATCATGTTTCCTTGAGCTGTATTTGCAGTTCAGTTTTAATGTGCTCATATTTTTTATGAGAGGTGATCGCTGTGCCTCTAACTGGAACAAAAGTGATCTAATATAGTTTGGCCCATACTAGGGAAAAACATGGAGAGTATTTCCATTAAGGGGTTGTAGAAAGGAGCACATTTCTCTTTAAATCACAGGTTGTTATACTGTGGGACATTATAATTATTTTGCCTGAAGACACAGAGTAAAAGTTGGAAACAAGAAAATACTGCTAAATATAAGGGTTGGAGGACAAAACGTGACTCACACAATGAAGACTGAAGTCTGCCTAAACCACTTAATTCTTTCTGTGCTGCTGTTCATGCTTATTTTAATAGAATGAAGCAAAGGAGCAGAAGTAGCCAACTGGGTTAAGTTGTAATATTTATGTCAGTGAATCAAAATCACCCATAAACATAGTTGTGAATCGTAAATATCGTTAATGGGATATGTTAATGGTTCATTACATAAATTAATTAGGTCTTTTGCCCTGGAGAGTCCAGAAAAAGGCAGTAAACCAGAAATGTAAATCTTTCTCCAAGTGTGTAAAGTTGAGGTGCCTGAAAACAGCATATGCATTTCTTCTAGCTCAGTTTTCTTGACCTTTCAGCTCTTTCTTGGCATCTTCTGAATTGTTAAAAATAAAATCCTTATGAGGGCACTGGCAAGTTGTTAGCAAAGCTCATTATGGCAGCTTTCTATATTCAGCTATTAAAGCTATGGAAGTCAAGGTTTAAATTGGGAAAAGGTGATCAGACACTTTTGGGAGCAACTGTCCTGGGAAGCCAGGTGAGCTAAGCTGTTTCCTTCCAAAGCAGAGCACCACGGGACCAGGCCTCCCCTGCACATCACTCTTACACTCCTGAGCACAGCAACCCTGCACCTAGGGAGCCTTCCTGTTAAGTTACCCAATTTTTAAAAGCAAAGTCTGCAGTTTATTTTGGGTGGGATTCTGCTGCCCCTGACCCCAGTTAGGAGCATGGCTGGTGTCGTGGTTTAGGCTCAACCAGCAATAAAGAACCTGATGTCTGCTTGCTTGCTCACTCCTGCCCCCACTGTGGGATGGGGAGGAGAAAATAAGAGTGCAAAGCTTATGGGTTGAGACAAGAACAGGGAGGGTTTATCCACCAGTTTCAATCATGGGCAAAACAGACTTGACCTGGAAAAAAAAAACCAATTCAATTTGTCACCAGTCGAATCAGAACAGGACAATGAGAAACAAAACCCTCTCTTAAAATAAATATCTACCCCTCCCTTCCTTCTGAGCCTAAAATACTTTGCTCACAATTTCTCTACCTCCTTCCCCCCCACCCAGCAGCACAGGGGGATGGGAAATGGGGAATGTGGTTAGTTCATTACATATTGTTTTATTCCACTCCTTCCTTCTCAGGGGGAGGACTCCTGACAGCCTTCCCATGCTCCTTCCATGGGAAAGAGTCCACAACCTCCTCTCACATGAGTCCCTCTCTTGAGGTACAGTCCCTCAGGAATAGGCTGCTCCAGTGTGGGATTCATGGACTTCTTTGGGCACAGCCTCCCTCCCTGGCACCGTGGTTCTTCATGGGCTGCTCCACTCTGCTCATCCATGGGCTACAGGGGAACAGCCTGCAATCTCACTATGGGCTGCAGGGGAACTCCTGCTGGGAAACTTTCTTCCCTTTTTGCTCACTGACCCTTGTATCTCTGCTTAAGTATTGCTCTCACCTCCTCCTGTCCTCTGCCCTGCAAGTTTTTTAGTAGTTTCCTTTTCCCCTTTTTAAATATGCTATCTGCAGAGGCAGAGAGCATCCTCAGCCTGGGCCAGAGGGGGAAACAGATTTTAAAGCTGGGGGAGCTTCAAGCAGCTTCTCACAGAGCCACCCTCGTGCCCTCCCCCGGTACCCAGCACAACTGTATTCCTTGAAGGGTTTGGTGCTGCTCAGCATTGGGAGAGTCTAAGGTGCTTCAAATAGTTAAAATAATTGTGGTCTTCTGAAAATTCCCAGTAATATTCAGATTATTGTTTGAGGTGGTTTTGAAGTAGTGCTATATATTGAATGGACATTAATGTAGAAACTTTCATCTGCAGTATCTCTGTCTCATTTGATAGCTTTCAGGATTATTGTATTTAAAGACAGTATATGTACCATTTCACAAGTCTATTGTCAGTCTTTTAAATGTATTGAAGATGATTATGAAATTAAATCTACCTCTGTGGCTTTTGTGACATAGAATCACAGAATCATAGAATCGTCTGGGTCGGAAGGGACCTCTGAGATCATCAAGTCCAACCCTTGATCCACTCCCGCTGCAGTTACCAGACCATGGCACTGAGTGCCACATCCAGTCTCTTTTTAAATATCTCCAGGGACAGAGAATCCACCACTTCCTGGGGCAGCCCATTCCAATGCTTGATCACCCTGACATTATCTTCTTCAAATGAATTAAGCAACACCTTTGCCTCATTTCCACTACTCCTCCCATATTTTTGTTCTGTGAAACCTCACCACTAGCATTCTGAATGTGCTGATTTCGCTATTACCCATCACTTTCCATTTCAGTTTTCTCAAGGTTTTCAGTTTTCTCAAATCTCTTTGCTAGTTCAAAAAGCTTTCTGTCTTTGAGTATAAATGACTTTGCCCAAAGACTGAAAAACCTGAATGTAAAATAAAGTTGAGGCCTAGCCACATTTTATGTCATATCAGTAAATGCAGGAGGGAAAAGTGGTAAAGAAGGAAACATAACCATTTAACTATTAATTTCTGTTGTGAAGGCTACTTTTTTCTTAAGCAATTATTTTCACAGATCTGGGCATTTTTTTTTTGTAAACATTATCATGCTTTAAACAACCATGTTTACAAATGAACAAAGCACTGGGGAAAAATATCCTCTACTTAACTGGCTTGGAAGGATATCAGGGAGTTAATCTGGCACAGCTGATATTTTTCATTTTCATTAAATATGTTTGCTCCATAAGCCAGGCATTTTATTATGTGTACTGTACTAGTATATTACAATTAGTCTGATGCCTTTCTTCTCATCCCATGAATTACATCATGAATTACAAGCTTGATCAATCAGACGGTAAAAATGATGAATGTATCTGTTTATTTCTAGAACAAGTATATAAACTATTTTTTTAAAGTAGGGAGTGGCACTGTTAATGGATGGGTGCCCTCTCTGTACTGTGTGTTATTGTTATTACTAGACATAAAGCTGGACCAGTGCACAGAGTTCATGGCTGTTGGATGCTGATGCTGCTTTATTGGCAACTACCATGGCTGTGAATACAGCTGACTAGACTTTATCTTTAACAGTGTCTCATTTAATCCAGCTCAGAAAGGCTTTATGGTTTGCTTAGTATGTAAATGTGAGCTCACAGTTCCTGATAGCTACAGAAGTGCAAACTAAAATCAAATCTCTGCATTTAAAAACTTCAGTGAGGATAATAGATGACATTCATATAACCTTGCTTTCCATCAGCAAAAAATAATCAAATAACCAGTATGAGGGAATTAATTACTGAATCTACAGTATAGATGACAGTAAAGGAGAGGTCTATTGAGTGGTTCTGTTCCATCATTTTACTAGTTACTAGATTTTACTAGTTTACTAGATGGGGATTTTACTGAATGAATACCTCAAAGGTTATGTCTGTGAAAGGTGTTGATAACCTGAGATTCAGAGTGTATATGGGAGTGAGAACTGCATCTAAATAAGGAAAACAAACAGGGAGGGTGATAAAGAGCATATGTAAGTACTAGGAATGGATTGGCTATTTTAACATTATACCAAGTGTCATCCCTTACACTTAAATATAATTTAACTTATACTATCAGCTGAATGGCTGTGATTTCACTAGTTTGGCACCAGATTTTATCTGTAAAGCCTTTCCAAACTCTGCTCTTTTTAAAAAAAATCATTTCAGGTATAGGCAGCTCTAGTTTATTTTTCCAGCTATCAGAAATGCATTTGGAAGTGAAAAAAAAAAAAAAAAAGGATGATTCACTTTTTTTTTTTTTACTTTTTTTTTTTTCTTTAGTAGAAGCTTTGCACAGAAATGTTCATCTTTGATGGTATTCATAAGATGACTGGAACAGATTTTGTCTGCAAGTGAAAAGGATACAAATTCATATACTGTGTTTATCAATACGTTTAATTAAAAATGAATATTTGATTGTTCCAATCAAATCATAGATCTCTAGGTAACTATGTGTTTATTTTTCCAAAGAAAGACATTTGAATTAATGCCCTTAATTCTTTTCCATACTGGTGTAGATACTTAACTTTTTGTAAGAACAGAGGAAGGGACAGTGTTGCTTACCACAGAGGTGACAAGAGAGTCATGCACTGGAGCCTTACTAGGCTGCAAGGTGACTTCAGCCAGTTTGCTGCCCCCCAGTCTGCTCCTCTCCATTTTAGCAGCTTGTATCTTTCCTCTGGTACTGATCTGTCTGTCAGCATGGATTTTTCTGTGGCTGAGCACATGCTGTTGGAAAAAGAGCTGAAAACCAGCTCATGAAAAAATAGTTTACAAAGTAAAGTGAGAAAGAGTGACTGGGACAAATGGCCTCAACTTGTACTCATGTATGAGAGTTTCACATGTTTGTAGCCAGTGTGTGGTTTTGATGGCAATGTGTTCTTCTGTGCAATTTAAGATAATGCATTAAAATCCATCACTGATTTGCTCTGCGATCTTGAGCAAGTCATTTCTCTGTCTCATGTGTCAGCTTCACACTGGATATTTCTGGAAATAAAGTCTTATATTTTCAATTTTTTCCCCAGAAATTATTTTTTTACTTCCATTTCTACTCTCCAGAAACACTGAAATTCTGTAGGACTGCAGATAGGTTTTGTGCAGCTTGCTAATATTAGCTTATTTTTACTTTAAAGGCACAGTAGCATCACCTGATATGTTTGGTGCAGTTTAGGTTTCAGACTGCCAAATTCTCATTGACAGAGTTTGTGACCTACCATCGGATGGAGGTTGCAACAGTCAATAAAAAAGCAGTGAAATACCTGGTAGAGGACAGTGGGGTCACTGATTATATATAGGAAGAGTTGCTCCAAAAACAGAGTAATATTTGCAAGTGAATAACCTTAAACTGTTTCTGGGGTATTGAAAGAAGTCTTTTTTTTCCCTTTTTTTCTTTTTTCTTTTTCCCTTTTTTTTTTTTTTTTTTTTTTTTTTTTTTTTTTAAATTTCACCATGGTGGAAGAATATTGCTGAATAAGGAATGTCTGATGCTATTTACTTCCCTTATGAGTACTTGGAATCACTTTAAGTGTCCTTCAGTAAATATAGCTTCTTGCCCAGGCCCATTAATTAATTCATTTTTCCGTTGTGTAATTTTGTTTGGTGGTTGTAATACAGCAACAAAACTGGATTTTCAGAGGTTCATTGTTAGTAGCAGTTCTGAAAATTAAGTGTCCAGTATATATAACTGTTAACTTCAAAGCTGTTTCTTCCTACCTGCGTGTAATGTGCCTCTGAATAATGAACAGCATTCCCCTATTTGGTTCATGCCTGAAAGTGATTTTAGAGAATTTTGATTTATCTTGTCTAAAGTACCTTTTGTATTTTTTCTGTCTCATTTCTGCTTAATATATGCAGTAGGGCATTTTGAAGTGGAGTTGAGTGAAACTAATATAACCCATAAAAATAGATGAACGGTGTTAAGCCATTTGATTCAGGCGTGTAATCACGAGCTGCAGTATTCCTTCAGCCTTCGTGTCCTTCTTCCACATAAACATGCTGCCACGTGGCTGGTTTTGATAAATACTTCCCCAGGGCATTTCACTAACCAATGCTGCATTCAAGCAGCCCTGTTTGTCCTGGGCTCCATACAGCTTCAGGAGGCTCTTTAGGGTTTTTACCTACTATAACCTTTGGACTACTGGAGGGAGATGTCCCTGTCACCTACAGCTACTGGAAACTCTGCTGTGTCCAGCTGCAGGCATCTAGGAGCCTGCAGATCACTTGATCATTCTCACTCTGTTCTTCCCTAAGTAATTGCAGCAGATGCAGTGCTGACAGTACAGTTCTTGAGGCAATGTTTGCACTTTCTTAGGTCTCTTAATTATTCAGGAAAAAAAAATACCCCTTTAATAGGTGAATGAAAAATTTGAAACTGTTTATTCCATGCCATAAGACCTACATTCCCCCTTTGCTTTATTGGGTTTGAGATGGAAGGGTAATCATACTTGGCAAAAGTGACTGGATTACAGCTGCCTTTGACTTCCGAGTTTTTTTAGAGCCATCATGTGTGCAAAACACTGTGACACAGTGAAGAAAATGGGACTTGATTCTTTTGAAATTAGAAAAAGAAATGTGATCCTTTCTCTTTGAGGATAATTGCCAAAAAGCCAAATCAGTTATATTTTATTTTTAAGACTTGGAAGGTTTTGACTCTGTAATACCAATTGCTGAGAAGCTGAATCATCCAACTACAACTAGACCAAAAGCGACTGGCAGACGACCACCCTCCCAGTCTCTCACATCTGTAAGTTAATTTTCCTTTTCTGTTTATTGGGTTTTTTTTTAATATATATTTCCCTCCCCATTTGTGTTCCATGGTGGGTTTACTACGTTTGCACAGCCATTCTTTCACATGTACAGGGAGGCAGAGATGCAGATCAAAAAAATCAGTTTCAAATGTGTTTTAAATACTGATGTTTAAAACATTCCCTCCCTTATAAGACTTGGCTGAGGCCAAGGAAAATTCTTTATAAAAATCCTTGGAATAAACTAGTTTGTGCTAAGGATTAAGGATTTTGAAAATATTTCCCAAAAAAAGTGTTTACCTTTGTTTCTCTAGGAGCTTTAGGAGATTTCAAGGACAAACAGGCCATTTCAGCCTTCAGCAGCTTTCCTCGAGCCATCATGTAACTTCTTCTCATTAAACTCAAAATTGTAAATCTAAGGGTGATCTAAGTTCCACTCTCTTATATGTGACTTTAGATGAGCTAAAGATGAGCTTTAGATGAGCTTTCCATACTTTGGAAACTAGTGCTTAGTTTTTCAGTGTCTTTTTCTTTGGGGCATGGGGTTTGTTCATTTTAACACATTTTTCTATTCTGGAATATCAGAGTGAGAGCAACTACTGATGTTACCTGAAATAAAACAAAGTGTAGGGGAAAAAAAAGGATTACTGTGAACCTAATAGAATACAAAGAAGAAAGCTTTCAAAATTGACTATGTACATAAATATAGAAACATACATTACAAGAGAAAAAAAAAAAAAAAAGGCTTTCTCCCCTGTCAAATCCATGGGGAAGGGAACAAAGAGTGGAAAGAAGTTTCCCCGTTTGCACCTTTACAAAGAAGCAGTACACAAGGCAGCCCTTCAGTGCCAGCAGTGTGCATGGGCAGCCAGCACAGGTCCTTGAAAGAGCAGCAAAGTGAGACCTGCACTGAGCAAAGCTGTGGCAGAGCTGGCACCCCCACAGCAGCATGGTGCCCAGTGTCCCCCCCAAGTAAGGTACAGCTCTTCTTTCTGATAGGGGGGTGATACATGGTATAATGTGATGCAAAGGTGTAGAGTAATGTTTAATTCAAATCTTAGGTATATCTTATTAATGCTTTGAAATAGCATTGAAAATAGCTTTGAATTAGCCTTGAAAATAAGGTTTAAAAAGGGAGGGGAGAGAGTCCTGATTTTAGCTTACTTTGAAAATTGCAACTGAAAGAAAAAAAAGGTCATCACATAAATGCTTTTCTTTTTCTTCCTTTGTTAAATTCTGGTACAATGAAAATACCTGCTGTTGGTTTTTTGGGTTTTTTTAACTCTTGTGGTATGTCCATTTGTCTACATAGTCATCCCTTTCAAGCCCTGATTTCTTTGACTCACCAAGTCCTGAAGATGAGAAGGAGGAACACATTTCTATTCCTCACAAAGCTATTGAAGTGTCAAGGAAATCAAGAACTGTTACAATATCACAAGTAAGTTATTTGGAATGTCTCTGCTTAAACTCATCATATGCATCTTTGTTTCTTAGACAGTATTCAAATATTTATTTTTAAAATTTAATTCAGCAATCAGATAGTTCTAGCCCTTTAAAGAAGTTTAAAATTATTAAGTTAGTGAGGATCGTTCCGTGTTTGAAAATAAATGTTTCCATAACCATACTGTGAAATAAATCCTTCCAGGGTAAATACATTTCACAGAATTAGAGACACTCGGGAAACAAATTTTAGAAACAAAGGCCCCCCCCCCCTTTTTTTTTTTTTTTTGCAGCTGTAAATTGAGTTTACATTAGAAGAGTCTCCAAGTGGAGAAAATAAAATTCTTTGACCCACCCTAGTATCATCTGAATTAAAATCTGCAAGTACAATCAGTTCCATACTGTGTAATTGTATTGCTTTTACAGAATTGTGCCATTCTTACTGTATTTTGGTGGAAAACTGTAGAATAGTCAAATATACAGGAGTATGTAGATAAGAGTTTAGAGTTTGGATCTATTTTAGCACGTAAGGATACCTTTAATAATGCAAATATTACATTCTAATAGTATAACAAAAGTATTTGAAAGGTGAAGTCGTGCACTTCTGTGAGCGAGTTATAAGGATAATACTTTGTAATATAGCTCCCTCTTCTGGGAGCAGTTGTGTGAAGGGATACTCTTGGGCCAATATTTGTAAATTATAGGCTGGTATGCCAAGGTTGTAGATGTTGTTCCTGTAAAACAAGATGACTGCTCTCAGTAAGCTGCTTGGGGCTTTAATGTTGATAGCTGGATAAGCTCTGGAACAAGGCGTTCCGTGTGGGTGACTCCAGTTGTACCTCGCTCATTTGATCCAGGTTTGAACTCAGCCAGACGTCTCTTTTCAGTCCAGAGGAAACTTGCATCTAATGATATAAGGATTATTATCCATGAAAGATTCATTTATAGGTACATAATACACATGCCCACACATATGTATAAAGTGTTAAAAGAGTATTATTAAGGTAATGAAGTAAAGCATTCAAGCCACCAGAGTGATTCAGCTTTCTTGTGATTAAAATGCCATTTTTATTTCTACAGTCACACTTCTTTTTCTGCAGAACACTTTTTTAATGCAGTGCTTGCCCAGGACAGGTTCTGTGTTCAGTCACACTTATGCAGTGGGAAAGACCACTAACTTTTCTCTCAGTAACTTTGTCCCACTGATTCCACTGTCCCAGATCTACATCCTACATTACAATGTCTCCTTCTTACCTTATTTCCATTCAGCTTCAATATCTCTCTTCCAAAGATAGCATTGGAGGGTTGCCTGGTGCTTTTTCTCTTACTCTTGGCCTAATCAGATTTTCAGATACTCTGGGTAGCTATCGTATACTGCACACATTAGCATTGCCAAATAGCAATATGATAACTAATTAAGATTCACCTCAGTTGCCATTGTGATAACAGCACTTGGACACTGTACTTGGTATGCAGTGATGCAGCTGGTCATGTATAGTAAGTAGACTTCAGGTTTTCTGTACCTTGTCTCATAGGTAGAGCACTAGATTTCAATTCAAGAAGCGTGGGATCATTCTCAGTTAGCCATGAGGTTCCAGAGTAAGTAGGTTCATGCTGCAGTTTGTTAAGTTCCTGGAGGAATGAAGAGCCATTGATAGTTAAGCGGACTCACAGAAGCTTCAGATAACAGAAAACAGTACAGTACATTTATTTCTTATTAATACATTATGTTTTTAAGCTTGGGACTTAAACCTTATTTTGATATTTTTGTAATGCGAAGTGCAACATGTAACACATTTTTTAATTTTTAAAAAACATGGAGTGTTGGAGATTCCTTCAATGGTTATTTGACAATTAGAAATTTATCTGCAAAAAAATATAAGTTGGATTCTTAGCCATGCAGTCATGTGTTCTGTCCATGGATTTAGGTATGTTCCCACAAACTTCTGAGAGAAACATTTAGCATCTTTCTGTGGTTCATTTCACTGGGTCTGAGAGCTTGGTTATTGCAGCAGTAGAAAGTCTTAATGAAGTGGTCTGAATTTCCATGTCCAAGCTTAGACCACCTTTCACATTCATGTCCAAAGAAAATGACTGTTATACCTACCGTGTTTTGGCCAAAATTGTTCATGTTTGAGCACAGACTTTCAACATTACTGAAGAGCAGCAAAACACTTGGTATTTGTTAGAGGTCATATTTTCATAAACCTTTTTATTTTAAGATTTTAAATGTTACTCTTTTTGTTGCAGGTGTCTGATAATAAAACTTCCTTACCTCCAAAGCCAGGAGGTTTGGCTAGTGGTAGTAATGTGCAACCATCACTATCCCCTTCACCATCACCTGGATTTCACTCAATTGCTATGGGAACAACAAGCCACAGATCAAATTCCCCATCCCTGTTTGGTACTGAAGGAAAGCCAAAGACTGAGCACTTGAGCCAAGGCCAGACTGCCCTGGAGGAGCTGAGAACACAAATTAAGGAGCTAAAAACCATCATTGAAACCATGAAAGACCAACAAAAGTAAGTAATGCAAATGACAGCTGTATGTGGGATGCATTCGTTCATGCATGTTGGTAGAAATTTCTTCTTGAGCTTTCCTTCATGTGTGTTACTGTGTTCAGTTTGCCTTTGAGTTTGTGAGTGATTTTCACCTTCTTTCCTTACAACACATGCACAGATGGATGAGAAGCTCAAGAAAAAAACCACTGGCACTATCTATCTGTAATAGCTTTTTTTCCCCCTGTGTTATGACTTTAGCAGATGTTTATGGAGTGTTAAAAAAGCTACAAGCTATAAGCAGCCAAATAGGTTCTTACGTTTTTTAATTTGCCAGCAACGACCTGCAAATTTATGTGCATTGATCTTAATAAGTGTTGAATTTGTTCTAGTTGTAGTGCAAATTACTACAAATTCCTAAAATTATTAAATCAATTTTTTGTTTGACAGGACATTTTCTCAGAAAGCTTGTACTGCAGAAAGAGTCATTGTGACTGAGACATTTGAAGACCTTTGTATTTATGACCCAGAATCTTACTGTTTTAGAGTTGCACTTTTTTTTTTCTTTTTTTAAGCTTCTGATTTCTTAAGGGAAACAGGCTGGTTTGTAGCTTTTGCTGTTCCTAAGAATATTTTATGTTTTGTAAGCTGATCTTTTACTCACCTTGTCAGCTGTGTGTAGCTCAGGCAAGAAAAGGAAAAGGGAAAAAAAAAAAAAAAGTGTGGCAGAGCAGAAGTGTCCGGGGAGTCTGGGAGAAGATGCGGGAGGGCACGATTCAAGCTGGATTCAGCCAGCAAGCCCCACAGCTTCACCTCTTGGGCTGCCCCCTGCTTCTCAGGTCTCCCTGGCCTTTTTTCCAAGGGGTGCTTCCACCTATTGACTTCTGTTTTAAGGTGAGATCACACAGTGGGAACATGAGAAAGTGTCTGCTCCTTATAGCAATGTTCCCCTTCCAGAGAGGGATGACAGAGAATCCCTATTTGGAATCATGAAGTCTTGTGAATTAAGTTGAAGGTTACATTGTATTGCTGGCATAAACAGCTTTTAAGTGACCCAAGTACCTGGTAGCATGGGCAGGTTTTGTGTTATCAGTTACTACAACCCCCAACAGCTCATCCATCTGCACTTTGTTTGGAAGAAAAGGGAACTGGGTGCTGATGCAGTGTTGGCTCAGCTGGTCCAGAGCAAAGCTGGTAGATGCGGGGCTGTTAGGGGATAATATAATTATTCATTAGCATACAGGGCATGGGGGATTCTGACCTTTACATAAAAGGATTTTCTCTCTCTATTATAGCATACAGTGGAGAAGTGTATCCTGACTTTAATTAGTTGTTCAGAAGGATAAAGGTAACCAGTGAAGCAGGGAGCATATGTCACGAAGAGGTGATCTTTTGTGATTTACTAGTTCAATAATTTTAATTTCAATCTTATTTTGCATTTTTGTTAACAGAAAAGAGATTAAACAGTTGCTGTCTGAGTTGGATGAAGAAAAGAAAATCCGTCTACGATTGCAGGTACTAACATTATTTATCATGTAATGGAAGAATTGACAGGTTTGATTTAGCCTCAGGTACAGGACATGAAACTCTGCTGATATAGTTAGATTCCAGTGAATCAAAAGTACTAACATTTCTGAATATACCTGTTCCCTTTATAGTGATGTCAGTCTGTATTTTATATATATTGCAATTATGGGTTCATACTGCAAAGCTTGATAATTATCTAAAAATTTTCAGCATAAGTAGACAAATTAAAATAAAATTAAACACAGTATGGGATTGAAACTATGATATTTTTTAGTCTCAGTGTTAACAGTTTGATTTTGTCATAAGTGAAATCAGATCTTTTGAAATAACATCTCTCAAAGCTTCTTATTTTGTAGTGTTGGTACGATTTGTTATTTCATATGGCAAGGGTTTTAGGTTGGCTTTACAGACTGTAACCAGGTTGTCTTTACTAAAGCACCTCAAATAATGTAAGAGAAGGTGCTCTGACTAAGGGCCCAGTTACTGGTACCATAGCTCTAGATGTTGTGCTTAGTCTTTTGGCAGGTAGCACTCTGCCCTGCCTGGGTGAGTCTGTGCTAGGATCATTGGCTGGGCTGCTTCAACATGGAATGTTGCTGAAACAGCTTTCCTGGATTTTGGAAAGTGGTGTACTGGATAAGTGGTTTAGTATTGATCATATTTTGTATTTTTATGCTGTAGGTCAACTGTACTTCTCCTAGGGACAGAAAACAGACTTGTAATTTCACTGTGCTGTTGCTGTTCAGTGAAGTCCTTAGGAACATGGCAAAGGGTGGCAGAACTGGGGGTTTTCAGTGCCTGTGC
Source organism: Heliangelus exortis (assembly GCF_036169615.1). NCBI lineage: Eukaryota > Metazoa > Chordata > Aves > Apodiformes > Trochilidae > Heliangelus > Heliangelus exortis. The sequence goes on along the minus strand of NC_092422.1, from coordinate 76,565,533 downwards.
TTCAGGGCTGTCTGTAGGACTTAATTGGTGCAGCCACACTGGAGTATGGCTTCTAATAACACAGAATTCATGTTCAATAAAGCTGAAATTTATTCAGATAAAATCAGTGAACATTTTTGATAGTGGTTATTGATTCAGTCTAACAGGCCAAGCTACATAGAGGTCTGTATTCTACTTCCAAGAATGGCTTTACAGAAAAAACCTACATTGATGGCTTTAAAATGATGATCTTATCATAGAATCCTAGAATTGGCTGGGTTGGAAGGGATCTCTGAGATCATCAAGTCCAACCCTTGATCCACTACCTCTGCAGTTCCCAGACCATGGCACTGAGTGCCACATCCAGTCTCTTTTTAAATATCTCCAGGGACGGAGAATCCACCACTTCCCTGGGCAGCCCCTTCCAATGCTTGATCACCCTCTCGGTCACCTCATAGCTGAATGTTTTTACTCCAGTTCAGATGTTGCTTATGCTGGTAAATGGTCAGATGCTAGCCAAGGTGGCATGATGAGCTTCACATGAAGAGCTCAACAAACAAAAGTTGCATTGGTTTAAGAGTGTTCTGATAGTCCTGAAGTTGCCCAGCTCTCAGTCCACGTAGTAAAGAAGACTGCCTTGATGATACGGTGCAGTTGAGCACCAAGGGTGAGTTTCAGTACATCCAATACCCCTGCCCAAGGGTTTCCTGTGTCTGTCAGAGGGGGCAGGTGTAAAGTTAGGAGAGGCAGTTGTTTTAGCCACCTCCTTTTACCACGCAGCTCTACATCAGTCAAAGCTCTGAAGGCATCTGGATGCTGGTTTGATGGTTGTAGGCAAACACCTTCCCTAAAGGAAGAACCATGCCTGTAAGAGAGAAAGTAGGTTTTGATCCTCAGCTACCAGTGCTCATTATCAGCAGGTCAGTTTACTTGTGCCAGGTCTAAGTGCAGCATCTGCTGCATGGAAACAGTGCTCATTCTGCAAGCTGTAGGGCTTGTTGTTGTAATTTAAAGAGTTTGAAAGGTCTTGTGGTACATTCAATGACTATTCTTGTCAAGCTCATGAGTGGTCATTTTATGCAGCTGTGAAGGTCACCATCATTTGTGAAATCTGTGGTAAAAGAGTAGGATAAAACCCCTTCTCAACACCTGTGGAAAGATGGAACATGTGCTTTTTAAGAGAAATCAGCTGTGCCTCAGTTTCTCAAAGCATCTAATTTCATCACCTTTTTCTTCCTTTTCAGATGGAAGTTAATGACATAAAGAAAGCTCTTCAATCAAAGTGAATACTTTATAGGTGGAATGTTGCATTATTTTTCATGACTGAGACTCAAATTTATGCCCCAGCCAAAATAACTTTGTGCCAAATGATTAAAGAATTGCCTCAACATCCCTTTATTTGAAGGATTAGCACAACAATTTTGATAGCACAACAGAAATACCAACAGCAAGGACAAAATTTCCACCTGAAGCAGTGCTGTGTGGCACTAGTTGTGACTGAAATTGATCTCCTTGTGCTAAAGGCTCTTTACTTCAAGATCCTAGGTGAAATGAAAACTCAGGCAGTTTAGTTCATAGTGGTACTATTTTGATGATATTTTTCCATAAATAAATTGTATTTCAGATTATCTGTTTACAAGCTTTATGATTTTGACTTTTGGTTTTTAATTGTCTTTTGTCACAGATTTTAAAAATGTTTGTACTGCATATAGCCAGGAATGAATGTTAATGTTGGGACTGGAGGGATTATTTTTTGCTTTGAGATAGAACAGCCTACTTTTTGTTATGGGTTTGAGTTCTGATAAATATGCAATTTTATGTCCCCCAAGCCCCCTACAATTTAAACCTACATTGTGTACAGTAATGGATTTACAAGAAGGAAACAAACCAACAGAAGTCTGGTCTTTGCAAATGATTTGTGCCTTTCTTTGCCACACACTGACTGGAGCTGGTTGCAAGCCAGGTCTCCCTAATGTAGCCACCACCACCACAACTCCTGTCCCCGGTGCCGGGCAGAGGTCACCTCTCAGTGTACAGCTGCTCAGTCAGTAGAGCCAGGTTTGTGCAAAGTGGCAGGACAAAAGGGCACAGCTGAAAGCAGCTTTGTCTTGAGCAGCTGTGGCTTTTTAGCTTTCCTGGGTTTGATAGGCCTCTCCCTCAACTTGAATGTTCATCTCAGCTTGATTTTCATTAGATGATTTAAACGCCCACCTCTGTCCCCAATTTTGCACAGAGTGAACAGAATATGCATTATTAAAGGAAAAATAAAAAATAATCTATAAAACATGAATAAAAAGTTGTATTATTTCATGCACAAGGGTCTTGTGTGACATTGATTCATTTGCTGGTTTTATGTATTGTTTGCTGCATTATGTTTTATGCTTATGGATGGATAGACTTTGTAATCCTGCTTTTGAGGAGTACTTTCCTCTCATCACTTTACTGAACCTGATGCTTACTTAGTTTCTTCCAGTTTCTCTCTTTGCTCTCATCCATTCAAAATCAGGTCTCTCATTTTTTCTCTTTCTATTTTTGTCTTCTTTACAAGCAATGGAGTATCTTATACCTTGTCAGCAATCTCTGTTAAAATGTTTAAATAATGGATATTTTTGCACAGGGTGAAGTGAGTAGGTGAGTGATATTAGTGATGCTTCAGAGTGACCAAAAAAAAAAACCAACAAAAAAACACACAAAGGATCTGTTTGTCATCTCATCAAATGTTAAGAGTTTGGCCCACACAAGTCATGTCTCAAGCTAAACACCTTGCTTGCCAGTTGTTCAGTTGGCTGGTCACATTCACACAGAGTTGGCAGACTTCTCTAATCTTTTTTATATGCATAGACATATAAAATGCACACTCCACCATACCCAGATCTTGCTTTATGGGTTTCAGCTGGCAATGCAGAACCTCACTGTTGGGCTGATTTCCTCTGTTGTGCTTTTTTTGTGACAGTGGTGTATGAGATTTAAAGCTCAGATAGTGAAACTTAAGATTTTTTTCTTTGAAGCCCCAATACATTGCTCAGTGTACTCAAACGGAAGCATTAATAAAATATTTTATCACTGAAATGCTCTTATTTAACATTTCCAAATAATTGCATTAAAGTATTTTTATACAAAAGATGATAGTGCCATCGTAGCTTTCCAGCAATAAAGATTTCTAGATTACTTCCATATTTTTTGTGAAGTTAGTAGCAGAGTTAGGAGAACAGGAGGAAATGAGTGATAAGGAATTAGAATTCTGTTTGGGTTTGCAGTTATGCTTTTGCAACATGCATCCAGAAATGTTCAGGCTTCTTTATTGTATCCCTGGAATCAAAGAATCACAGAATGGTTTGGGTTGGAAGGGACCTCAAAGATCATGTAGTTCCAGGGACACCTCCCACCAGACCAGGTTGCTCAAAGCCCCATCCAACCTGGGCTTGAACATTTCCAGGGAGGGGGCACCTCAACCTCCTTGGGCAACCTGTGCCAGTGTCTCACCACCCTCCCACTGACTGTTTCCTCTGTAGTAAATAAGTTCTTGATTTCTGAGTTGTACCTCAGAAGTATAAGAAACATCTCAGAAATGTTCTATTTTTTGCAGATGAAAGAATTTGGCACAGACTTTCCTTAGATTACATTTTAATTTTTTTTTCTCCTGTTGAGAAACCTGTCATTTTATAAATGCAAGTTAAAAGTCCAATATATCATGCTTTGTAAAAGAAGGTTAAGATTTTGTGAAAATGCTTTCTTTTAAAAGTTAGTCTGGGATAAGAGAATTTATGGAAATACCAGCTCTTATTGCTGTATTTCATTATAATAATAGAAAGTATTTCACATAACACATGGGCTTTCCCTTTTTGAAGAGGATCAGTTATGCATTAAACCTGTGGATATAAACTGCTGCTTTTAAGAATGTTTGGGTTTATATTTAAAGAAAACCAGAAAATTCTGGTGAGCTACAAAGTGATTTGGAAGTGAAAATTATTAAATACTGTTGTTTGAAGAGCTGTGTAAAATGACCTTTCATTAATATGCACACACTTAGTCTTCTGGTAGACTTCTTTTTATATGTATAAGTCTGATGTAAATAATGAGGCTCATGCATTTGGATGATAATATGCAAATTCTTTATTTGAAGATTTTTAGGTTGTTAAGAAAACAGGTTTTTGGGTTTTATATGTTCTTTTTTCAACTCTAAAAGGAGCAAGAATTTCTTACTATGGAATCATATCAGTTTAAAAAGTTTTACATGGAAATACTTTGATGGCATTCAAAGCATGTAAGTTCTGATACTTAAATTTCATCTTCTGTGTTTTCCATATTAAAAATCCATTCGTGAATGAGCAAAAGTGTTAGATTAATACATTGTTATGCTATCAAGTCAAAAGCTTGAACACAAATGAAAATTTTTGTTTCCAGGCATACAAGAGCCAGCTGCCAGTAAATCTTGTGAGCTACTTTGTGTATGAAATGTCCATAGGAGGGCCATGCCCTGTGCCAGCCAGGACTAAAATTTTCACTGTGAAAGCAGTGAGAGTGCATAAAAAGACATCCTCAGAAATTCATGTTCTGCTGAAGTCAGAGATTGATTTCAGTCATCTTCTTGTGGAGCTGACTCACATGTGAGCCCTGCTCACCCTCCACATAGCAGCCCTGATGCTGAGGCAGCTGCCTGGGGGTTGCAGCTTTGCCATCCCTCAGGGTGTGGGGGCCTCTCCATAGGTGCAGAAATGCAGTTGCTGCTGTAGGGCTGCCATGGCATGAGGACGTCTGGGGGTTCTGTGAGTTCTTTGCCTGGGCAGTGTTGTGGTCATAGCCATGCTGGCAGCTTTTTCACCCCTCAGCTTGGGGCTTTTGTGCTCCTGCGGGTCTTTCTAGGGAGGGGTGGGAGGCTCTGGTCTGTAGTTTGTGGGTCCCACAAATAAATAGCCGAGCATCAGAAGGCACGCGAGTACATCAGAAAAGTGAGTACAGCTGGGGTGCAGCTCCTGCCTGTGGGAATGTAGCGGCCTCTGCTGCAGTGCAGGGCTGGGAAGGGGTGAGGTTTCTGGCGTCTGCCTTTCTGCTGGAGAAAGGCCCCTGGGGCTGCAAATGGGACAGTGGTGAGTTGAGGAGAGTGTGAAAGCTGGTTAGAGAGAAGATACCTTTCACACATGCAGGGCATATGGCAGGAACACTGCTTAAAAGTCGAAATAGCCAACCCCTTGGCAACTGCTGCACTGCGGAAGCCTTTTGACTGTGTTGGGGTGGCAGTGCTGCCGAGCAGCTGCAGTTCCCATCAGCTTTGGTGAGGAGAGAGTCCTCCAAGCATTTACTTCTGTTTAAGGTAATCTTTACTTAAAAAGAGACAAAAGAGGTGGAGCTGAATCTCCACACTAAGCACTGGGTACTTGTAACCATGGTTATTAACACCCTTCAGCCAGAAATTAGGTTTTGCTTGGCACCTTTGGCCTCAGCTGACTCTTGAGCTGCCCTCAGAACCGGCAGCTGCTTCTGTCCCCCTGGGCCCATCCACCCCCCACTTCCTGCAGCTGCTCCCCTCCTCCTGCCTTCCTGCCACGGTCCCACAACTCCTGGCACTTCCCAGCCTGGAACAGAGCAACTGAGGAAGTGAGACACATCTTAAATGTCCACGGGAAGCTGTGGTGGTGTGTGCACTGCAGGGTGTGAGGGGCTGTGGCACCCACCAGCCTGGTGCTGGGCAGGCCGGAGGTACAGGATGCTCTCCCCTCTGCTTTCCTCTCAGGTAACAAAGGTTGTCCGACCCACTCAACACACATTTGGTGTTGGCTCTTTTAATTATTATGATATTTCATCCTGGCACAAGCTTTTAGCTCAAGTAAACCCATAGCAGCCTCATGAGTTGGTGCTTGAGAAACTCTGTGCTGCCACAGTCAGACTTTTCTTGAACCAGTGATGCAGCTGAGTTTCCTCTTTCAGTGCTCAAAGTTCCATTACCAGGCACCGTGGGATTTGGAGACCAAATAACAGAATGGCTTAATGCTCCTCTGCATTAACAACAACAACAAAAATATTAGAAATCTAAGCATATTTTAAAATGTGTTAGTAATACACGATGAAAAACTTAAGATGATAATTAATTCTGTTTAAATTTTTACCCTACAAACAGGAGAGCTATTATAGTGTATTTTAGCAAGTTAATTAACTGTAATTCTAGACACATCGCTAGAACCATGAGGAAAATCGCTCTGACACACTGTGAAGGTTCAGATAGGTAGGCAGGGCTTACCAGTGTCTCGGCCACTCAGATAAGCAAGTGTTGGCTTATCTTCCTATATAGCTGGTAGTCACAGGAAAACATAAATGGCTTTTATCAGTATGATCTTAAAAATCACATTAGGCTGTTTCTATTGGAGGAGAAAACTTGAAAATTGCAATGACAAAGCAAATTAGACAAGAACAACCATGCTTCATAACCAGTTTTGGCTGTCAAGACACTACAGAAGCATTTATTTTCAAAATTTTCTCTGGCAAAGCCACTTCATTTCACTTCACTTCACTTCACTTCACCCAGGCCCAGCATTTTCATGTGCTGTTGGGAAGTAATTTTCTGAAGTACAGCAAGTCCTGTGTGCTTGCTCTCAGCTGGAGAGCAGGCTTATGCAAAGGAACCCATCAGGCTTTTTTTCTCCTCCTCAGAGCACAACACAGCAATGAAGAGTTTGGGATTTTGTGAGAGCACCTTTTAAGCTCTTAGAAGTGAAAATTCATCTGGGCAGCTGTCCTCACTGTGGGATGACCCAGCATTTGGGTTTACCCCCTTCTGGGGTGGTTTTCTTTATCAAGTTTGCAACAAGTGCAGGAGGTAGCACAGTTCACACAATCTGTGTGCCGTGCTCTTTCTCCTAACACAAAAACAGAAAAATACCTAAGAAAGGCTAAGTGGAAAAGTAGATGCACCTGCATGGAAATTGCTGCTGCTGCGTAATTTGGCTACTCTTAATGCAAAGAGCCTGAGGTACTGAGCCCTGCTGGAAGCAGAGGCACAGCCATTTGGCCAGTAAAAGCAAAAGGCAGGAAAAAACATGACATAAATGTTGAGACCCCAGTAAATGCGGTGTTGGCTGGAGAAAACTAGATCATTAATGGATGGCAAGTCTCTCACCAGAGGTTCAGGATGTTTGTGCTGTGATTACACCATTGTGCCTGGCAGGCAGCACTGATTGCAGGGGAACGGAAAATTTCTGATGCTCTGACCTAAAGCACCTACTCACCTCAGAAATGGAGTAACCTGTGCTTGGGGAGCTCTGACAGATGAAGAATGCCATGTTACTGAAATGGCTACAAGCTTCAATATTGGACTTGGACTCACTAAGGTATCTTAAAGTCAACAAGGCCGATTGAGTCTAAGTGTCAATACAGAGCTCCCAAATGTCACCAGTGCACCAGCTGGAGCAGGACCTCTCTCTCCAGCCAGATGCAAGTCTGGGGTAAGCTCAAGTTCTCCCACTCATATTGTCACTCACCTTCCAGGTCCCCAGACTCAGGCCTCATGCTTCTCCTCTGTAACTATAACCAGAGCAATCTCAGACTCCAGACCTCCTCTTGTCTTGAGTCTGACACCTTCCTGCTCTAGAAATGTACATCCACTGTGACCCACAGGAGGGGAGCTGCCCACCTAAGGATGCAGCCCACCACCTCTGCCCATGTCAAGGTGCTGGTACTGCAGCTCAACTCAACCTGTTGCCTTCTGCAGCTCTGCCTGCTGTCTCTCTGCAGGCTGGACTGAGGTGTTGCTCTGCCTCTGTTAAACAGTAAACAAATGGCATGCTCCATAGGTTGGTTTCATGCTGCAGTGGTGTGTACATATGGAAATGTGGTGGTGTGCCGTATGGAAACCTGCAGCTAATTGATCTTGTCATTTTGGAATTATAAGAAAGTGTATCTGAATTTTTTCCTACCTGTATGTTTATGTCAAATAACTTCATAATTTACCACTTTGTTATTGTGTGAACAGTTGAGAACACTCCAGAGAAATACTGACATCCTGCAGTTTCCCAACTGGATTTAAACTTCCAGAGGAAAAAAAGTCTGTTGGGTAACAAAAAGGATTACCTTTTACCTCTGCTTCTGCAAATTTTACTGCTATCATCAGCTAAACATGCTTCTCTTCAAATATCAGCTGGTACTTGAAATTTCCCAAATTAAAAAAATAGGGTAGGTGCTTCTGCTACAAAATTATTAGCAAAGCAAGTGCTGGTACCTGTGAAAAGATCAGGATGCTCTGTGCCTTCTAGGTGTCTTAAATGAGAACAGGAAGCAAGTTACTATTTAACTTGCTCTTCACAGCAAAGTGCAGGAAGAGACTCTGGTACTTTGACAGAGATGTGATTTGACACAATGATGTGCTGAAAATCTCACTCTTACAGCATTATAAAAATTTTCTGGAATTATTCCCATCACCCTGGCAGATGGATGTCTGAAAGGAGGCTGTGTTTGAATGACAACGTATCTGGCCATAATAATCTTATATTGTTCAGGAGGGATGTGTTATGTAGCAGTGGCTTTAAAAGCCTCGAGCATGTGACACTGCTCTAGCAAAGGATAAATGTAATACAAGTTGACAAAGCAACTCTGGCTGGGTAACCAGGAGAGCTGCAGGACCATCTGTAGACTGTTGTGCTGTAAATGTTACAGATCCCATCATTAAAAGTACCACAAGCTGCACCGAGCCAAACCCAAATATTAAAAAGAGACCCAGTGCTAACAAGCTTGCACTTACAAAGCACGGGCATCAGGCAAGCAGGGAAAAATAGTTGCTGAAGGTTTTGAGAAAAGCTGATGTTGCATTCTGTCTCTCTAGGTGCCTTTAGCTGCACGATTACCAATTCTTGCCTGCTTATCTTGTGATTTCTCACACTGCTGGTTCATGACTGTGAATCACTTGTTGATTTAATAAATAAAAAGGCCCTGCTTTGTTAATTGGTAGACTTCTACACATATCAAGCTTGTTTTTATTAAATGTTGCAATTGGCTTCCTTAAGAAGAAGAATATGTAGGTGCAATTTAAGGATTCCTAGTGAAGTAGTAAATTTCCATATTTGCTTAAATGAGGAAGTTTTCCGTAGTGCCTATTATGAGAGTATCAACATAACAGATGAGAGTGATTTTTTTATTATTATTATTTTCACCTAAAAGCAATTCTTGCCTCTTCAGGAACCCTTTACTTTTCATAGTTGTTTATATCAGAAGTATTGTGATTACAGATATTTAAAATACTTTTAAGCAGCATTACCAGGTTTTGTCTTGATAAGTTTCTAAGCCCCATGTACCTAGAATCTACAGCAATATAAAACCTGCCTAGCAATAATAAAAAAAAAGAACCATGTATTCTAGTCCTCCCCATTGTTTGTACAACGTGTGTACATGTTGTGTTCCCTGTCACAGTCATAATTTTGCTTGGCTTTCATTAATCAGTAAACAGGAGAAGCCTGTTTAACTGCAATAAAAGTGAATACCCAGGTGGCCTTTATCCCAAATATTTCTTCAGTAAGAAATAACTTCAGACAGGCTAAAAGTAAGCACCTTGTCCTAAAATAGTATGTAATAGCAACTGCAATTACAGTACTGAGCCATGACATGTAAAGAAGTCAAAGATACTTTTACCAAGCTGAAAAAAAGGAAAATTAATCAGCCCTGGTAAGAATATTTAATCTGCCTACACAAAAATTTTAAACCAGACTTCTAGAAGTTGCTTCATATTCTTCAAAGAAATAGGTATTTCTCATCCCTAGGACCTGTTGCATTGGATAGACACCTAATACAAGGTTTGGAACTGTGAAAGAAAACATATATATCATGACAAGATGCTGTATGAATGAAAATATCTAGAGCTGATATTGTTAAAGTATTAATATATAGTACTTGAATACTAAAAATTAGAATGATAGAGACAGGGGAGGACTCCATCCTTCTATGCTCAAAATTTTTTTCCCCAAGGCTTTATCTTGATGTTTTATCTAGAATTACTCATCTTAGTGTGAGCTTTCAGAAATTTCAGAGTCTAAGGGAGGTCTTTCTGGATGGGGACGTAGTTTGCCTTTGTTCCATCTGAAGTATAAGTTATTGGAATGTGTTGAAAACTAGAGATAAATGATTTTCTGTTTGACTGATTCAAGCTTTTATTTTGGAGAAGCTATGTTAAATTCTGTCTCTAAGCTAGCAGCTAGCTCCTCGGTACCTGAACTGAGTGAGGAAGGCCAGAGAGCGACAGGTACTTTAATCAGAAATAAGTTTTAGGTAGACTTTATAAATGCACATGCCCGAGTCTTGTGTCATTGATCTGATCTAGCTGTTTGATTGATAGAGAGAAATAATGTAAATAATGCCAGCTATCAGTCCTCTGGAAAGTGTGAGTGCTCTGTGTTGACAGAGATTCAGGAAAGACTGAGTAGGTTTTTTTATCATTCTCTTTGCTACTGTATTTACTGGTGGGTTGTTGGTTGGTGGGGTTTTTGTATTATTAGTTATTTTACATGCACACAGTTATCTACAAGTGAAATTCTGGTTTTGTGGAAGTTATTGAAAAGAACTGCATAATTTCTTCACTGCTGATCTTCACTCCTTAATCTGTCATGCTCCCAAAGATTCCCTATAACTACTCAAAATCCAAGGGCAAGGACTTTAGATTAGAGTGCTGGCTGTGCTGAAAGGAATTTGGAATCAAAACCAATTTTGAAATTGATTACATTTTGCTCTGTGTACTTGTGAGCATGCAGAGTGTAAGTAAAAAATTATCATTCCTCAAGGAAGGCGGAGAGGGAAGAGAAAGGTCACCCTTGGACTAACTCTGCATTTCATTCAATGTGTCACTGTCCTTCATGTCCTTCGTTTGCAAAGGGCAGATGCTGTGTGCAGCATTCTGTGTGCAAAACAATAGATCTGAATAAAGAGCTGCACTAGGGATTCTGCTCTTTAACCCAGAAGTCATTTTCATTGACTTCATTCTTTGTCAGAAGGTCAAATGAGCTTGTGAGCCTTCACGCTCCCCAGTGTAAGGAAAGTGAGAGCAATCCCTGAGATCTGAACCCAGTTCCAATGCTGATTTGGTGGCCCACGTGGTTCAGTTTCACATCACTTGGAGGCATCCAATCTTATCCTTTGCAAAGCAGGTGTGCGTTTCTGCAACCCAGCTTTTAAAGCTTGTAGCACTTGCAGTCCTTCTCTTCATGAAGCTTTTCCTCAAGAATCATCTGCATTGTTTAGTTTTCATTGTACACACTATCTTTTGAGCCTGACATTTAAACAAACCAAGAAATTTATTAGAATTCTAAAGGGAGAATTCACATAATTTAAACTCTAGCAAAGACTCTCCATGGTGACCTTAAAAAAGAAAACATTCTTTATCTGAATAATTTTTATTTGAAAAAAACAACAACTTCCTTTTCTCTTCAGTAAAGAAATAAACTGTTTTCCTCCTCAGCCCAATGACAGCACTATCTACATGCTTACCTGGAGACCTGCTCACTGTAAATGAAAATAAGTGGGGTAGCACACCAACAAAAGAAATACCAAAAAGTCCATTAGCAAAGTGTTTGCTCAGAATAGTTTAAACATCACAAATTGCATTATCTGGTGGAAGGTCGGTGAAGTGGCTTAATAGGAAAGAATTCAGACATCAAAATATTTTCCCCAGTGTCTGATCTTCACAGTACAGAAAAAAATTTCATACCTAGGGTACAGAGTTCACCCTCTCCAGATGTGTTGTGTCCAGGCAAGGCGGCTGTTGCCTTGGCAGAGCTTCCTGGGGCCCTGTCCAGGAGGCTGCTGCCTGGCTCCAGCTGCAGGCTCCCTGCCTGGGACACAAGGGCAGGAGGGAGATGTGGCCGTGGCTCAGGATGCACACATGTGTGAGGCTGGGCAGTGCCTGCAGTCCCTGGAGAGGCCCCTGGGCACCTCCACACCAGGTGTGAGGGTGCCCAGGACACTGTGGGCAGGAATCAGGGAATGCAGCCAGGGCACGGGTGTGTGGATTTGTTCTTCTCTTGGAAGAACAGGTTCCTCGTGGACCTGGGTGTCATCTGGTTTATTTGGTACTTACCTGAACCAAGAGATCTGTGATTTCCCTGACCCTGGGTGAAATGGGAGGACTCTTCTCTAAAGCTGAAAATGTTCCAGTGCAATGAAATCGCAGCCTGACATTTATGCCACCAGTTCTAGTCTGTGCTTTCTTTAAAAAAAGGCAAGCTAAGGTCTGCTGTAGCTGTGTATGCATTAGGAGAAAAGGTGTCATGCCTGCTGTTGATTCAAACTTTGTGCAAATGTCCAGCTCAGCTTTACGGTTTGAACTCTAAGTTTATAGACCTGGAAAACAAAAAGAAAGAAGAAAGGCTTCTTCCCTGCAAGCCCTGTTAATGTTAAGAGAAGCAACTGCTCCTTAGGGATTTGCAAAAAAAAAATAATAAGAAAAAAGAAAAAAAAGAAGAAGAAGAAAAAAAAAAGGTAGTTTCAAGGGCATCTATTTTCTTTGCAGCACTCGCTGTCCTTGCAAATTGCAGTGAATATACTGCTTCTCATGTCTTAAGTGGTAATTAATATTCTGCAGTATAATGGATTTGATAGGTTCAAGGTGCTGCCTAAAAAATTGTGGCATTGTCTTTCATTACTGTGTAAGAGCAAACGTGGTCTCCTTGGGTTTACATGCAGTTTGTTAGGCTGGTTCTGTGCCCAGGTCTTGGAAAGGCACATGAAAGCTGAATGAAGAGGCAACGCTGGGGGCAGAGTAAGTTTTTAATATAACTTTATTACTGGACCATGTTTCCAAAAGAGGATAAAGCACTTAACGACTTACTTTTTTTCTTCCAGATTTAACATTTTTTTTGGTTTGCACAGAAACAGATCAAATATCCCAGAAACTGAATCTCCCATTTACTCAGGTAACTTGCAAGGTCTGAAGATACTGTTGCTCACTGGCAATGTCATGCCATCACTGAACTAACAGTTTCTGAAGACTCAACTGTAATATATTAAAAAATGAAGCTTCTTCCTTTAAAAATACTCCTTATATAATCACAGAATCATTAAGGCTGGAAAATACGTCTAAGATCATCAAGTCCTGCCATCAACTCAACACCACTATGCCAACTAAACCACACTCTGAAGTGCCATACCTACATGTTTTTTTAACATCTCCAGGGATGGTGACTTCACCACTTCCCTGGGCAGGCTGCTCCAATGCCTCACCACTGTTCCAGTAAAGAAATTTTTCCTAATATCCAATCTAAGCCTACCGTGGGGCAACTTGAGGCCATTTCCCCTTGTCCTATCACCTGTTACTTGGGAGAAGAGGTCAACACCCACCTCCCTACAACCTCCTTTCAGGTAGTTGAAGAGAGCAACAAGAACTGCCCTCAGCCTCCTCTTCTTCAGACTAAACAATCCCAGTTCCCTCAACTGCTCCTTCTAAGCTTTTTTGCCCTTTTCTGGACTTGCTCCAGAACCTCAATGTCCCTCTTATAGTGAGGAGCCCAAAACTGAACACAGGATTCGAGGCGCAACCTCACCAGTGCAGTGTACCTGAGTAGAGGGAGACAAGCCTTTCCCTAGACCTGCTGGCCCTCTGATGCAAGCCAGGATGCTGTTGGCCCTCTTGGCCATCTGGGCACACTGCTGGCTCATGTTCAGCCAGCTGTGGATCTGGTCTTATTCTGCCAGGCAACTGTCCTAAGGTCCTATTCTGTCAGGCAGCTTCCCAGCCACTCTTACCCAAGCCTGCAGCATTGGGACTCTTCTGTCACGGCAAGTGAAAAATGAGATGAAAATCTTTACAGATGGGTTTACTATTTCAAACAACATTTGCTTGAGGACTGCAGTTTTCCAGTGTTGCCTCCATCACTGGTAGGCTGTGCTCTTTGCAGGATGCATCAATGTTGGTGTCTTTGACAGCTGATGTACAAGGCCAAGGTAAGTGATTCACATGCAGCCTGCCCTTCACTTTCTCTTGCTGCATAAATCAGCAACTCGCTTAACAGCAGTGCCAAAGCTGAGGCCACCCCTGTCATTTTAGCTAGTAAGAAAAATGTCTTAGGGGCAGGGTGCTCAAAATGTTCTTATGAAGATGCCAGGATTTGCCAGAGAGTTTCTAGGAGCGAATTTTACCATGATTATGGGAAATTTTATAGAATAGAGAAGGAATGGAAGTATGAACCGTTATCCAGACTTCTGATACAGTTTGGCGTCTAAGCAGCAACAGAGCCAGTGGGGTGAAAGCTATTGGCAGAGAGAGCCGGGGGAAGAGAAAGCAGAGGCTTTCCTTAAGTGGGGCTGGCTCTAAAGAAGAGACCCCCGGGTTAGGAGGGGCCCGCGGGGCGGCCGTTAAACGGCTCCCAACGGGTCCTCAACGGCCGCGCGCGTGGGGCGTGGAGACGGGAAGGGCCCCTGAGGGCAGCCCGGGCCGCGGAGTCCCCGCTGCAGCCCGCTCGCCTTCCCTTAACCCCGGTAACCCTCAGAGGAGCCCGAGCGGCGCGCACGGTGCCGCTGCGTAAAATAACTACATCATCCCCGTTAATAACAGTAGAGGGGCGGGGAAGGGGAGTAATAAACAAGGTGTGGACTCCCCGACGGTGTTACCTCCCCTTCAGTACCGCTTTGGTCGTCGAGAGAAACGGGGAGTTTGTCCCGACAAGGAACGGCACGACGGACTCCCCGGCTGTGCTGCCGCGGGGGAGCCGGGCTCGGCAGCACAGCCGCTCCCCCGAGCTGTCCCGCCTGCGGAGGGGGGCGCTGAGCTCCTGCCACGCCGGCCACCTTCACTCCCTCCACTTCGCCCCCGTGCCCGCCCGCCGGGGAGCGGTGCCGCCCAGCCGCCAAAGCGAGGGGAGAAGGGCGGTCGGAAGGAGGGAACCTGCTCACCCTGCCCAACTGTTTGCGATGGGGCGCGGCCCCGCCTGAGCACCTGCCGGCGGCCACCGGCTCCTCTCAACTTTCGACGCCGCCATGGAGAGCCCCGTGGGCGGCAGCGCGACGGCTGAGCCGACGCACCCCTGCGCGGAGCCGGAGCTGCCGGCTGCCGTCCCGGCTGAGGCGGTGGCGTGCGGTGGGGAGGTGGCAGCGGAGGTCGGCGCGGCAGCCCCGCGGCAGCGTTGCCTGCGGGTCGTGTACGTGCTGAATGACCCGCCCAAGGGGGGAGCCGGGGCGCGGAGCCCCGAGGCTGGGGCGCGACAGTGCCTGCTGCGGGCCTGCGAAGCCGAGGGGGCCCAGCTCGGCACTGTCAACTTCGGGGAGCTGGACTTCGGAGAGACGGCTGTGCTGGACGCCTTCTACGACGCGGGTGAGCGGGCTAGGCTCTGGCGAGACCGCAGAGCAGGGGCGCGGGCTCGTCCCTGCACGGTGCCGCCTTCCCGGGTTGTGTGGAGTCACGGCCGGCCGAGCTTCGGTAAAGGTGGTGTCAGAGAGACCAAAGAAGAGGGGGATTGGGGTAAATGTGAGACTGTGAGGGGAGTCTAGAGAAGGGGTGTGGAGAGAGGAGAGCAGCTGTGGGGGGAACCTCGTGTGAAGGGAGCAAGAGCTCAGTCGTTAGGAGCATTCTGCCCATGGAGGTGGAGGGGTGACAAAAAATTCAGTACACCAGATCTTTTGGTCACTAGGATGTGTTGCAGGACTGTGGATCCTGTGGTGCCAGTCGAGGAGTAGCAAAACGCTTGCCAGTGTGTTTTTGCTAAGAACCCTCTTCCAGCTCACAGCCTGATGGGGAGCTTCTAGTGAGATGTAGCATGAAGACAGGCCAGCCAGAAGCCTCTGCTCTGGCTTGGCCAGGTGCTTCATGTTAACTACCCTAACTCCACACCTGGACAGCGAAATTGGTTTCTATGCTGCCAGTAACAGCGTAATCCAGGATTGCTCTGAATGAATGAGTGTAGAAGCACAGCCTGAGGCAGATGACTTGTGAGTGTTGCCCACCCTGTCCATGCTTCAGCTTGTGACTCCTGTCTGATGGTTCAAAAGAAAGCTGCTCTCCCTTCTGCTCTCAAAAAAACACACGGCTGGTGGGGCAGTATGGCATAGAATTGCGAGTGTTTTAAGCAAGTAGAGAAAGCCCCTGATGCATATAGGCATCAGTAAAACGGATAATCAAAGTATGTGGATATGTTTCAGACATGCAGATGTCATTTTTGCCATTTCCTTTTTGCCATTTGTCAACCTTGTTAACATGCTGCCTCTCTCTCTCTTTTTTTTTCTTTTTTTTTTTCAGTTTTCATTTTATACACAACAATTTGTCATTTTTCCCTGAAAACTTTTGTTATGCCCTTCTTGTTTCCTTGCTGTGTTGTTTATTGGTAGGTTCTCCCCCCTCAAGGTTTTGAATACACATCAATCTGAATGTGATAATTGAATCTGATAATTGTTTATATACATGCAAAATTCTGCTACCCTGCCATTTTTTAAACCTTTGAAAAATCAGTCATTTCTATATTTTATAGATACAATTAGGTGTTGCCATATTCATTCCTTGAGACTGTTGACATCTAATCAAGTCTTATTGAACAGCAACGCTAATTCTTAATAACTCTGAGTATAAGCAATCCTATGGGTCATGATGAAATTTCTGTGATAGGAAATGACTATGTATTTACTTTTAAAAAAATTTAAAAATTTAAAAAAAAATTTTAAAATAATGTATTACTGCCTGTGTAAGATACCAAGAAGATGTTTCTCATTCTGAAGATACATATTGTGATGCATACTTATTCCCTGTACACCATGGGAAGAACTTTGAGAACCAGTTCTTCTTGCTCTGTTACGAGAGCAGGAGTTCCTTAAAAAGATGTTTGCCTGTAGCCACCCCTTGGTTTACCAGTGGTAACCCTAACCAGTAAGTATCTACAACTGCTTAAAGGCTGAGCAGTGAGGTCCATCTCGTTGTGAATAGTAATTTGGAGTTCTTTCTTAAAAGTGCTAGCTATTATCCCTTTTTCCCCACTTTCCTTGAAATTGTAGCCATTTACTCAAAGTTGTAATACACTGCCCGCCCCAAGCAAGCTTATCTGTCTCAGGCACTATGAACCTGTAATATAGTGAATCTTGGAATTGGTACCTTTGGTAACAAAGCCAGTAAACTTTAAGGACATTGTGCAAAGAAAAAATATCAATGGGAACCTCTTTTTCCTGTCTGTCTGAGGCAGATTTTGCTGGTAGACAATTTTTCATTAAGCCACTGAATGCTGCAACCCCCCCCTATGTTCCATAAGAAGAGTATTATGTCTCTTTTCTTCTTGATTGTACTCATTACTGACTTCCCATCATTTGAAATCGTCTCATGAATGGAAGTGTGACGTATTCCTGAAGTTATTTATTGCAGACAGCAGGTAATGCAGAGTGACCATGATCTTAAGAAATCACTAAACTCTCTTAGAGCCTTTGCTAAAGGGGAACTGTAGCACTTGCGAGAGCAAAATTAAAGCAAATTGTGGAGTAAGGGCTTGATAACAGAAAGATGCGATCTCTTTGCTCAGCTGTGCTAGAAACAAGCTGTCAACAAAGTAATTTATGTTATGCAATAGTGGATAAAGCTATCTGCCTAATAGAGAAGCAGCAAGTATACTTGCACACATTGTATGCAAGAAAGATGCAATATTTTTAGGCTGAAAATCACAGATACCGAGAATTACGAAGCTCTTTTTCACAAATTAAAAGCAGTTTTACACAGTAACAGTGAGCCTGGGAGCTGAGGATTTTTTTAAATTCTTAAAAACAATGCCCTGTAGAAAACCAATCTACTGTAATGCATTCATAAATAGTTTAAGGGACATGGTGAAAAGGTAAGCATGGTGTGGCTAGTGATCTTATAGACAGTGATTCAGCCTCTTTGTGCTCTCATTTTAGATTCTGAGGATCTTTCTATTCTGGAGGTACTAAGAAAGCACACATTAATCACTAGTTCAAGCTAATGTGCTTCCAGCTCAGCTACACTAGTTACCATGCTGTACATGCTTGTCTTGCTGACTCTGCTATGGGGATTGTGATCTCTGACAGGAAGATGAGAATGACAGCTGACTGTAATAACTTCTTAATGAACTTCAAATCTTCCTGCTGCAATTTAACTTTGCCCCTGGGTGTGACAGTGAACAGTGGGGAAGGGTATAAGGGTTTGTGCTCCCATGCTTACCTCACAAAGCAGGGGTTGCTATTTTTCTGAGGAATAATTATTTTTTTGTCTTTCCTTCCCCCTTCAACTGACTTAATGGTTAGGGGTGTATTTACTTGCACAGAATGCTGAAATGTGAGGACAAGCAAATTGGACATCTTCAGAACTGGCAGGTGGTGACTGAGAGGCTAAGGCTACCTAGATTGGATATTGGGCTGCCGTAATATAATAGCAGAGGGATTAGGTCCTATGTGTTATCTCTGCATGATGCTGCATGTCTAGACTGACTACAGGTGTCTCCAGCAAAGCTCTGCATTGTGCTATCAAACTAAATATTCTGCTAACAAGATCCTGTAATAGGATCACAATCCTTTTATCTCCGAGTGAATGAGGTGAGTTTTAAATGGCAGTAACAAGCCTGATGCAATCCATCAAGAGCTGTATTTTGCTCTGATGGTAGTAGCTGTGATCAGTTTCCAACATGCAGTCTTTCTGCAGAATTGCTTATTTGTGTTCAGAGATTTGCATGCTTTCACTCAGCAGTAAAGAACATTGTTTTCTCTCTGTCACCCATGAAAAAAATTGTATCAAGTCTGTTATTTTTCTGCGTGAAACTTGAAAAGCTTCTCTTGGATTCAACTTGCATATGTTCTATGAAATATCTCTAACGTCAGTTGAAAAAACTTATGAACATTCAAATAAGTAATCATATGTTAGTTACACAAATAAGTGAGTTATGTGGAATTCATTAACTTTCCTCTAATATATTGTCATGGGCCAAATGCAAGATCAGGACTTCATTCAGAGAATGATGATGATGTTAAAAAACAGAAACACATCTTGATTATCTAATGGAGAGAGATTCCATTTTATTTTCCTTTTTGAAACATTTCTTTTTGGTTGTGATAGATCACATAGAAAGAAATACCTATAATAATTCCAAGCTAGGATGAATTCTACCTTTTAATGAATATTTGACTGGATTTACTTGCATCTCTAAAAATCTGGTGCTAGCCATGCAAATTTTGACTTCCTTCATTGTTCCAAGGTGAGGTTCTGTACGTGTGCCTGCACTGTCAATCTGTAGTGACTCAGAAACTCGTAATTGTTTCTCTAAGGATTAGGGTGACTTTTTTTTTTTTTACTTTTTAAAAAATATTTACTAATATGGGTTAATCACATTGCTTTAATTTCCATCCTCCTATAAAACAGTTTATGATAAATGTTGTGGGGTAGCTCATTTAATTTTCTGCAGTCGTGCCCTGCTTTTATCAGTGCAATCATACATTGCTTTTTTAATAGTCAAACTTGAACAAATATGTTGTTGTGCTCTGTAGTTAAAAAGTATCTAATGTTCCTGGTTTTCAGACTGAGAAGCTTGAGGTAAAGCTCTTCTGGTGTGTAAGGTGTTGGTGTAGAACTCAGGTGAGAACTCCAGACTTTTTGGCTTCCTCTATATTCTACAATAATACATGACTGATATGAAGCAGTCAGGATAGGTGTAGGTCCTTTTTTTAGTAGGATCTCAGCATGGTTTGCCACTTGCAGGTAAAACTGGTGAGCAGAGAGGCTCTGTTTGCCCTGCGCTTCAGCATGGTTGGGAATCTCTATATCCTCAGGCTGCCTCTGAACAGCAATGCGGCTGCATGAGGCTGAGCCAAGGCAGGGAGTGCAGCTGTTGCTTTATCCTGCTCCTTGGCACAGACTTGCTATAAACAGCATAGCTCCAGTCTCTGCTGAGGTCAGTGTGATTCAGCTGGCAGCTGAGGGGCCTCATGTCCCACAGTATTTCACCTAGACTGTCTTTGTTCTCTCAGGAGTGCTGCAAGAATCTTCATCTTTTCCTGGAGTGTTGGGTGATTGTAGAGGCATGCCAGGAGCAGAAGCTACCTCGTTGTAGTCTGCAAGAAGAGACCCAAAGCTGGGACATTAATTCTGACAATTAAAAGTATTGGATGGCTGTGTCATGATAAACTGTGCTTGCTTTTTTTGTGTCTTTCCTAATATTCAACCTGACAGCATGGTAGCACTGAAACTTTCCTTTGGTAAAATTTCTGAGCATTTTAACTTTGGTTTAACTTTAAGCTGTTTTGCCTTGGAACTCAAAGCCTAATGGGATTCACAACTGTAGAAAAATATACCCCAGCTTTTATTCTGTTGAATGTACATGATCCCAGCCTTAGTAAGCATGATCTGCCATTGACTGAAGCGGGCTGAAGGCACCAATCCAAAACACTGATGACACCATTAAGACCATGCCCCTAGATTTCTGCTGATCTGGGATGGCATAACTAAATTCAGTATTAAGGGAAGTACTCTGTTTACCATTGCTGAACTTCTGCACATATAGTTGTGTCTACTCTATTATATGCTGCCTTTATGCTTAAATTACGTTTAAAAATTCTTCAACATATCTTTTAAGGAAGAAACAAAGGATAGTTGGAAATAAAGTCATCTTGAGGTTCTTTTCAGCCCTGTTGCACTCAGCATAATCTTTTTTGTTTCATTTTGTATCAAAGCATGGAAGGAAATGTCAAGACTCTCTGGTGCTTATGCTTTTGGATTGTTTTTTTTTTTGTTCAGGAAAACATACCTTAGTGCACTGAACTGTACATAGCTCACTGATGGTCACTGGCCTCAACAATTTGTGAAAATGTGTCACATAGTATCTAAAGCTTTTGAAGTCTAAGCCCAAAATACATTAGTTCTGGAAAAGAACAAGCAAACTCCCTTGTAAATCAGCAATGATAATGAGCTAAGATTTTTCAGTCGCCTACTGGTGTCAGCAGTGCTTTCCATGAATTGTGGTACTCTGTTGCCTCCAAGCCTGCAGAAAACGGAGTTGTAGATTCATGAAACCGATTGTGGGGAAAATAATGGGAGTCACTTTGTTTACACTTGTTATAGTGACTTGTGACTTGATTGCTGTCCCCTCTCCTTCCCCTCTTTAAATATGTTATAAATATTTAGTAGCTAGCTCAGACAGAAAAAATTGTCTGCCTTAACACTCACAGAAAGGCTGCAGGTTTTGTGTAATGAAGGAAAATATCTGCCTGTAATGATTTCACTTGGGTGCAACAAGCTGCATTATCCCTCCTGTTGCTGCCTTTCACTCACAGCAGCTGGAGAAATAAAATATTTTAAAAAATATTTATTTATTAAAAAAATATTTAATCAGGTTTTTGTTTTGTGTATGTGTGTGATTTGTTTTTTTAAATACCACTAATTTGTCTGTGTATTTAGGGGAGAGATTTGTTCTTAGATTTACCTTTGCTCTGAGAGTGGCATGATTAAACTGGAGATGGGAACTGGAAAATTACAACAGTACAAGGCTGTATTCTGCCTGTATGCTGCTTCTAACAGTGCCAGATCATTGATATCTGCTCCTCTAATCCTAGTTGATAATAACAATTCTCAGGAGAAAAGCTCGTGTTTGCAATGGTGTTAGTGCTTGGCAATAGGCTTCCTTACTTAGCAGAGCTTCTATGTGCACAAGCTTGTTTAACTCAGAAGCTGTCTGCTTTTATCAGCATCATTCCTGCCTTTGTGGAACTGAGTTATTTGGGGTATTTTCTTTGTAAATGGATGCTTCAGTCTTTTTAAACTGAGTGTGAGAAAGGAACATGATTCCCAAGCTCAAAGCTAGACACTGTTCCTGTTTGTACTACTCTTTGTTGTTCATACTTGCTAAGATAACTGGCTAATTATGGGTTACTATCAGGTGTCAAAAGTATCTGAATCATACTGAAATGCAGACTGAAAAGAAATTGATTTTTTTGTTCTGTTTTCATGGCAATTAAGTCTCAGAATCTACAATAAGCAAAAAGGTAAGTTTATAATAATGACAGAACAAAACTAGGTAAGTCTGCATATTGGTTTTGGAAAACCAGGAACTGTCTTGACTTCCTGGCTTGCAGTCAAGGCACAAAAGAATGCTTGATTGCTTTGGGGTTTTTATTCTTAATTTTTTACCCTTTAATGTCTCTTCATATTCCTTGTTTTGCATAATAGCAAGTAATCTATGTAACTTTATTTGTATATTGAGCAATTTTAAAGTTGAATGTTCAGAATTTAGGATCCTAAACCTAATCTTTCTTGCATACTCCCACTATGACACATTCACAAGGTAGAGATCAGCAATGCCCTGTTAATCCTTTTCTTTAAATATGACTTCAAATTTGAGTTTTCACATTATCATCCCTGAAAGAGGTGGCAGTTGCTAACCTGTCCAGTCTACTTTATTTATCTGTGGGGCCTCAGATCTAATTATGGTAGTTGCTCAACCCTCACTTTGTCTTGTGCTTCATCAAAGCTGATAAAGCTTTAAGGGAGGATGAAAAATGAATACTGTCATGTATTGAAAAGATCCTGTTCTGGAGCATAGACTGCTGTTATACTCCCTGTTATCATATTCTTTCAACAAATTCTTTGCAAAATACATGATTCAGTCTTTTTTTGCAAGCCTAATACTTAACTTCCAGCCAGTGACCAGCAGCCAAACTTTTGTTCCTAAGGAAAAAGCAGTTAAATGCCCACTTCCAAAGGCATTTGACATAATTTGATACTCTGGCTGTCTCATCGTCGTGGTGCAGTCCAGAACACAGTGAAAAAGATGGTTCTGATGGTGCAGAGGCAGCTTTGTGCCTGGCCTGGCCACAGGCAAGGACTGTGCTGTAAAGCCCAAACTCAGTCTTCTTGCTTGGGCCATAGCTTCGTGACAGTCTGCCAGAGCACTGACTTCAGATGTTCTCCAGCAGAATTCAAAGAATGTGACTGGTGGTTTTCTTTGGAAGCAAGGTAATGCAGGGAAGCATGTTCTGTCTTTTTTAATGTCTTTGAGATTGGTAATAAGATCATCATAAGAAGTATTCAGTTACCAAACAGCATCCTAGTGATGCTGGGGATTTTTTTGGGTTGGTTTTTTTTTTTTCTTTTTTGGTTGGTTGGTTGGTTGGTTTTTGTTTGTGTTTTGTTTTGTTTTTCCTGTCACAGTTAATACCATTGATGTGATGATGAGAACTTTTAATGAGGACTAGTTTATTCAAGTGAAATCAGGCAACATCAGAACTGATGGAAAGATGCTGCTGGTATATGATGAAGGTAAACAGCTCATGTGCATCAAAATACCTCAGGGCTCTGTACAGTGTTTGGATAACTTGATAACACAGATTCCCAAAACATTTTATTAGTAACTGCTTGCCAACCAATACTTCACTGCAGTAGTTAATATATTTCTTTATTCCTCATTGTATCTGGAACTGTGCTTGTAAAACCAGCACACAGACTATAGTGGTATAAAACTGTGTGTTCTCCCTGTTCCACAGCTCAGGCCTTACCAGGCTCAAGCCTTCCTTGTAGGCACAAACCTATGAGTTCTTTCAATCACTTGCAATTAGCTTTTTCTGACAGTTTAATGTTGTTAACTGTTTTTCAGAGGGACTAATACAACAAACGTAAGGGTTTTTTTCAGTGGTGATTTCTGATTTGTGAACTATACTGTACTACAGTGTGATCACGTGGACAATGCAGAGTGGTCCTAGGGATAGAGTAATCTATCTTAGTACTGTGATTTGGTACCCATCCTCTTTATAGAAAATGCAGTACACCAAATTCAGAAATCTTCAAGAGGGAAAATTCTAGTAAATTTTAGTAGAAAAAGTAATAAAAATACTCACTGCTTCTGCAATTCTTTTTTAAATTTTGATTTATTATTTTTTTTTAATTCCTCTTTGCTCTTTGCCCCATAATCTATGATCTCTCCCCAGATAAGAAGGTAAGGATGCTCCAGCTGGAGATTTTGAAGTCTGGTTGTGTCTGTGGATAAGTACAGTGCTCTTATACTGATGATTTAAACAGCAGTATAGAAACTTCAGCTATGGATTCAGCTGTGTGATAAATAGAATGTTGCAAGAAATCAGCTGCAAAACAGTATTTGTAGAGTTAAATTTACAAGGAAAACCCGATCTATCTTAGGATTTATTAAAAAAAGAGAAAAATGCACCTTTGAATATTAAACTGGGATACTGTCAGCATCCATCCTGGGATTTGTCTTGTGACAACTTTGTATCTATGCATACTTTAAGGTGAACCATGCTAAACTACATTTAATAAATGCTGAGGATCTATGTGATTCATAGTGTCTGATGAATTCCAGTTTGAAATTACTAATATTCCTCTGGTTCTGGAGAGATTTTATGATGATTAGCTTTGGGTATCTTACTTATTATAATCCTAGTTAAAATAAGGAAATCTAGAATGCATTTAATGTGATAACAGACAAGCAGTGTTCATGTTTAATATTCCCTGTCTACATGCTGGAAGTAATAATGTGTATTGTATTTATAGGATAGTTAAAGATTAAGCAGATAATGTCTGTTACTTGCTCTGAAAAGGACAGCTTCTACTGAAATTCTAGATTTTATCAATCACTACTTAGTTGCTTGAAATAGATTTTCCTCATTTTTTAATGGATGTTGCCCATTTTTGAAGTTGCAGTGTTCAGTGGTACATAAGTATTTTTTCAGTAGCAGATAGTCTTTTAGGCCAGCACATCAAGCTTAGACAGCAAAATTCAAAGCAGATTGAATCCACATCTGCCCAGCATCCAGAATATTAAATCAAGAACTCTGCATGTGAGAGTGTAAGTGTCTTGGCTCACATAGGATGCTGTGGCTTTATGTAAGCTTTGTTTTCACTGGAACTTAATAATATCACCTTTTCTCAGTTAAGAATTTGTGCATAATTTATTGTGGCTTTATATAGGTTCTAAATAACAGTCTGGGAGTCTATCAACTTAAAGAGGAAATCTGTAATCTAGTTATGAAGTGTTTGGTACCTGGGTTTGATACATACAAATTCCCAGAGTAATGATGGAGATGTCTCTTGATGTTTGTCTTTAAAAAAGTATTTGGGAAAAATAAGGGATTTGGAGTTGTAAAGTCTCATTTATCTTCATATATTATATTTTTAATTCTTAAAGAAAAGAATAAAAGCCTTATCTTAAAGCAGGCTTAGGAAATTTAGTGCACTGAAATATTTTTTTCTTTCCATTGTAGAGCTGTTTATTTTTATTATTTATCTCTTATATATGTTTGGGCGGAAGATAAAGCCTAGCATAATTTTATTTTTTCAAATGTTTTTGATATATGTTGTTGGCCACTGAGTGACCTGTTGGAGATTTGCAGATTTGGTGGATTTTTTCTGCTTTTCAGCCAAGGTTTTCAGCATTAAGTGATGGGTGACTCTCAAGTGGTTTAATTTGGGTAAAGGTCTAAAAGTTTGGAGCTTATCTAAACCTTCCAGGTCTAGAAATTGGTTTGCCTGGAGTCGGGGAGGAAGTGACAGCTTTTTTTGTTTTATTTCCTATTCTTAATTTCACTTTGGCCAGAATATCCCATTCATAATTCATTTTCATTGCTACTCTGACATAGTGTATGAAGTGAACAGGGAAAGTTAAATCAAGTTCACCTTTCTCATTTTTCCCCCCAAGCTACAGGCAAGGTTCAAATTAGGTGAGGGTTGGGGTGTTTTTCTGAACACTCTTTCAACTGGGAAGCTCAGCTCTAGTAAACAATTCAGTGGAAATATTCTCATGTGACACTTGGCGAACGTGTGAAGCACCTGTTTTAAATTCATCCCACTATTTCTTTTCATCTCTGTTGTTAAAAATGGCAGACAAATGACAGGTTTTGTAGAATTAGCAAGCTCTTTGGCTTGCAGAGAAATTTTAGGAAAGAATGTTTTTTTCTTTAATGACCTGGCATAGTGGAAAGTATGTATGATGTGAGACATCTGCTCATTATGGCTGTCTAGCATCTATGTTAAAACTTTTAATATACTAAGAGTATGTAAACATGGTAAATTATTGAAGAAGTATCTTTTTCAGATTATCTGTGGTGGGTATTTTGGTATTGTCCTGGATACATAGATTTGGAAGCCTTTTTCAGCCAGTGATAATGAATGTGGGAAAAAGTGAGCAGTGAGTGACTTCTGGCATCTTCATTCGTCTGTGGTCTGTGAAAAAGAAAAAGGGAAACAAATGTAGATTATTTAAATACTGTCTGAGAAGTTTTGAATGCTACTTCATTAGTATTCATTTGGCTATAGAGATTGAGTGAGCACACAGGAAGTGCAAATATCTGTCTTCTTTGGGGTAGGATTCAGGCACATTTATTGGTCTGGAGAAGCTTAGCTTCCGTTTTGCAGATGGAAGACTACAGATGCTGAATCAGAGACTATTTGAGTTGTAAGCCATGCTGAGGTACAATTGGATGATGGAAGGGAATAGCTTAGGTAAAATAATAGGAATTTTCTTGTCTCTAAAGGCATTCAGTTTGTTACAAACTACCTTTAAAAAGCGAGCTGTTTCACAAAGTCACTTTTTGTGTTCTAGTGGGATGTGTTGATTGTTTCCTCCTAATGTTGAAAATCAGTATCTTAACTGTATGGTCACCAAGTCCATCTGTGAAATCTCAGTTTATGTGGCTAAGTTAGCATCACGCAGCAGCTGTAGGATAGAGAGAGAGAGAAGCAGTGATGTAATTCAGTTTTATAGGCAAGCATTCAGGCTGCTCAAGCCATGGGACTGCCCTTTCTCTTCCTGTATTCTTGTCAGCCTCTGTTTGACTGCTCATCTGCAGCCACTGAGACAAGTGGGATTGGATTTGTTCACCATATACCCCATAGCTGTTTCTTCTGCAATGAGCTGTGGTATTTAAAAAAAGCTTTTTAGAATGTTTGCATGGGTCATGGAAAAGAGATAGGAGTTGCAGGCAAACATATGCATTCATCTGCCCGAGCCATGAAACTACTCAAATGGCTGATACAAGTGATGAGATCTCTGACTTAGTTTCTAACCCAGGAGCTTGAAGACTGTAATTTTACAAAGAAATGGCAGAAATATTAATGTCTTCTGGAAGTTGTGAAATGCACTGTTCATTTATTAGCAGTGTGCAGACCATGGCAAAACCCATCTGGTATGATTGGTAACTAAGGATATGTGACTTTGATTGCAGTCCCAGAGTGAGTACGTTTTTACATTCCTTTCACAAGGAAGATTGGCTGTGCAAAGAGGAGGGTACTGAGTTTTCAGTGACAGTGGCTGTGAATATTCTTTTTTTTTTCCTACTGTGGTCACTGACAACACTGTGAGTTAACTCCCTCAGAATGAGGCTATGTTGTTCCTAGAACTTCACAAGCTATAGTATGAAAGGGAAAAAAAAAAGATGAAGCCTGTTACTAGGCTTATTATGAATGTCATTGCTTTACACAGAAATTGTGATTTTTCTTTGGCTTAAAGGTAATTTTACTGACAATTTAACTTTACTATACCCTGGGCCAGGACTCACTGTTATAGTCACTGTTTCAATATAACTAAACATCAGATTTTATAAGTAGCAGAAAATACTCAGGGCTGAGATAGTAATTGCAGAAACATCTCTTAAAGAACAGTCATCCACACAGTTGTGTTATCATTTCTTGAGTGCCACAACAAAAAACTTTCTAAGCTGGGATTCATAAATGAGCTACCAGTTTTTGGAAAACTCAAGCAAGAGCTCGGTGTTTCAGAGACTCCTTTGCAAATTTTAACTGAGGGTTTGAATTGTGGCATTTCTTCCTTTTCTTTCTCCCAGACTGTGAGTACAGAATTGGTGAGAAAGAGCTGTAGTCCTTCTCTATTGGCCATAAATACGTTTGTCAGCTGTTGGGAACATTTGCGGGGAAATATCTGCTGAAATCATATAATTCTTTATTGAAGTGCCTTACTGGTTAATGAAATTCTTCAAAGCAAAGCTGTGAGGCTCCCTGGAGGGGATCCATAGCATTGAACACCTTTGATGTGATTGTCTGCGTTTGGCTTTGACTCCCTTCATAGTTATTGGAGAGAAATAGTTGTTTCTGGGCTGCTATTCATCTCATCCTAAAGCAGACTTTCAATAGATTATACAAATGGTCTACTAAAAGTGCTTCTCCACATTAACCATGAAGGGAGTGAGGACTGTTTCATCTGAGACCAAATATGTCCCATGTGACTCTGACCACCTCATTCATTGCTGAAATCTTAGCCTTGGAACAAGCAGTGTTCCATGAGACCAACGAGTACTTCCAGAATCCTGACTTGTCTGTCAAATTTCTGTTTTGGTTCTTAGAAGCTTCCTAGGGTTCTTAGAAGCCTTCTTCTAAGGCTTCTTAATTTGGTTTGAGAGGATGTTAAACATTGGCCAGGAAAAAACATTTTTCCAACAAAGACTCAGAAATGGCTGTGTTGTTTTTAATTAATCTTTATAAGGAGAAAAAATGCTACTACCTGAAGCAAATACTGGCAAAGTTAAGAGAACTGAAAGCAAATTTTTGTTGTAGAGAATATTAAGCAAATTCTAAGCTTCAGCATATACTATTTACAGTGAACTATATATTTCCTAAATTCTGCAATTTGGTATTGCAAGAAAAATTCCTTGAAGAATTTTTTCTTGAAGAAAATTCTTTATTTTCCTAAACTGTTAACTGTACAAAAAAAAAAAAAAAAAAAAAAAATTAAACTTTTCTGCTCTCTTCTAAATGACAGGTTATTTTTAGGTGTTTCACTATTGCAGTCACACAATTTTTTTCTTCATATTTTTTCAAAAGCATTAAAAATGCATTCTGAGTTTGGATGCTCTTTATACTACATTAATTGCATTACTTTCTTCTCACACCAATCCTAGTAGGTGGTGGTTGTATTCTGTTTTGGCAAAGTGTGAGAGAAGACTGTCTATTAAAAAAAATCAGTTAAAGAAATAATAAGCACAGGAATGTTCTTGACTCAATTTTTGCTTTTCTGAATCATTAGAATTGCATTCTTAATTCCATGTAGTTAGTGCTTTGCCTTGTTTGAGACTTAGTTTTACTGTGAAGTTATTATATTTTAAACCATTTAAAATGTTTCTTAAGGCTTTTGGTTTTTGTATCCAAGGTTTTTGAAGATTCCTTGCTTTGATTTAATGAAATGTTCCTAATATGCTGTTGCAGGGAAAATAATTCAGAGTTTCAGGTGATGTATTTAGTGACTATGGAAACCTCCATACCTAACAATATATGAGAACCTGGGTTACAGATCAAGTCCTAAAACTGGCAGTGTTGCTCACCTGCTGTGATCTGTTCTTTTCCTTTTAACTAAAGTGCATTTTCTTGGATGATTTAATTTTTGGGGCAGATGGTTATTTTGATATCAAGGACTATGCATCAGTTATAAATATGGCATGACTACTTTGTCATAGTTTAGAAAAATGAATAGTATTAGATAGAAGCTTGTCCTTCTATCTAATGCTGCTGGAGCAAGAAAGATATGTTCTATTTCTATTTCTTCTGTGTGTTTCCTGTACCAAAGGACAGATGAAAGAAATGTTGTAGTATGTGATTATAACTGTAAAGTAACACCACAGTGCTAACTGTGGCTGTAGTTTTTGGATCTGAATGCAACCCTGTTGTGGAGTTCATTGTATGAAATTCTGTACTCATACAGAATTACGAAAGCCAGAGATGAGAAATGGCCCCTCAGTCTTGTCTGTGGTATTGTTTTGGATGATTTTCTGGCTTTCACCTCAGCATCCTGAGGTTGATTTTGATGGATGGTAATTGTCAGTGGATGTTATAACACCGTATGTTACAAAGATAACCTAAGACTATTTTCAATTTTTTCAAATGTTGTTGAAAAAAGCTAGTACTTGAAATTGAAAGAACAGAAGAGTACAGATGAGAACTGATCTCATGAACAAAACATTTCTTTCTGGTTATGACCAAGTATTTATGATAAATATGGGTTTTATATTCCTTACTTAGGTTCAAGTGCTTTCAGGCTCTGTACTTGTTGCTGTGCTGGTTGCATTAATTACTGAGCTGCCTGTGCCTCAGTATCTTCTGCAGTGGATTATTCTGCTGGCTTCTTCCTCGGACTTCACATTGTACCAACGTGGCATGGCTGTCCAGAAAGTACTTTTTCCTGTGCCATTTCAAGCTGCTGGGGAGATTCTCCCAAGGGTCTGAATGAAGCTGTGTGAGGCACTTCAGTGATCTATATATGAAAAGCAAGTGTGCCAGCTTCCTTACCACCACTTGTAGAGTGTAATCCAGGCTTCAGCTTTGCTTCCTAAATTCCACATATTCTGGTAGCTTAAAACCTGTATTTCAGCTTTTTGTCTCGGGAGCTAACAGGCTTGAGTTAAGTGCTTCAAACTTTTTTTATTTGTGTAGGGAGGAGGAGATGCATTGCAGGGCTACACGAAAGGGCTCTATTATGCACCCAAATGCAGTATTTAGAGACAAACTCTTTCTTCTCCTCCTCTATGTGGATGTGCCTGCTTCCCAAACATAGACAGCAGGTCAGCTGGATCCAGCCAGTGAAATGCCAGTTAGATCACTTTGCATAACACAGCTGTTCCCAGATTTGTCTCTGGAGGTGGGACACTGCCAGTTTTGGTGTGTTTGTATGGTAAGTGGAGCAAAGCAGTCGTGCTAATTGTTGGCAGTTGGTAATGCTGTCCTACAATGGAAAAGCTCATGTGAGAAGTAAAGTTTTGTAGTTTCCGAGCAACAGGAGGCTCTGGACTTGCCTGATCCATTCAGTATAATTATTTAACAGCTTGACTTTGTTAGTAAAGAATGCTTTTTCTGAGCAATTAATACGTAGGAAGAATTACTTCAGCATTTGCAGTATTCATGTACACAGAGTTGAATGACTTCACAGGGAATTATGCTGAACTGCAAAATGCAAAAGACAGGTTTGATTTTCCTCAAAGTGCTTGAAGTTCTGATAAATGTTGGCTTTTCTAGGGGCCCCAAGGAGGTTTCTTTCTTTGCCTTCCATTTTGCTAGGTGAGAGGTGCAGCACTGATACATTTTGCTTCCTGGTGAACCTTTCTTAACAATACATCATTTTGTAACATAAAACCTGGAGCAGATGAATTTAAGATTAAAACTACAACTGAATTAAAATCAAGTTACAAGAATACAAATTAGAGGTCTTGTTGTGTTCTTGGTAGAAAACAAGCACATTTTAGAATTCTTCCATTTATTTCCCAGGTGCTCAGAATTGCTAATGCACATAATGCACAGATCCATTAGAGTTGTCCAAAGTGAGGTATTTTTAAGATTAGATTTTTGTTTCATGTCCTAATCAGAGTGGGTGTGAATGGATAATTTGTCTGTTGTCTTTCTAGGGTAGTCATCCTTTTAAAAAGTGAATTAAGAAATATTTGGTGAATATTATGGTTGTTTTCTTTCTCCAATTTGTGATTGGTGTAATGAATAAAATCCACAAACCTCACCTTTTTTTCTCAGTGATTACTGTATGTGAACAGAAAGAAATCTTTTTTCTCCAAAGTAATGTGAAGATTTGTATATAATTTAATTCCTAATATTTCTGTCCTTTGAGTTCTCAGTTCCCGTGGCCTTTGAACTAAACACTCCTTCCAAAGGAAATACCCTCACTGTATGAAAAAGTTGCAGGTTCAGGCTCAGCTTCCTTTTCTGAAGTAGGCTGAAACTTTTTGTGAAACTCCAGCCACAAGTGAGTTCTTGTGCAAAAGTTGATTGCAGCATATATTAACAAGCTTCCTTTGTAGTTTCCACTACTATGGTTTCAACTGTAAATAGTTTCTAACTATTACAGTTAATTTTAATTTTAGTATTTATACAAGAGGCCAGCACTTGGTTTTAATCTAAAAGAAGTTAAGTTTAGTCTGAAATATATGAAATTGTTTAAAAAATGCTATTTAATGTGATGATAATATATGCAAATCTATATTGCAAAATAAATCATTAGTGCCTAGTTGGTTTTTAATTTTGTGACCAATTCTGGCCCTCTTGCAAACCACTCAAGTTAGCAAAGTTCATGCTGTAATACTACAAACTTGAAGAAGATGAATTGAAATACTCTTGGTTTCAACCAGAAGTTCCTAAATTTAGAAAAAGTTGCATATTTATGTTTCATGGTACTTTTATCTTCTAATGCAACTTCTGATTACATTTTTGTATTTTACTATGTGATTTTGAATGATACAAATTCTTCTGTGGTTTTTTTTGTTTGTTTGTTTGTTTTTGTTTAAAGAAAAGTAAGCAAATTCTTGCAGAATAGAATTATTTTAGAGAAATGGTATTTTTAAAAAATGATGCACTGTAAGAGCAGTAATAGCATTACAGGTATTGAGAGTGGTTTTACACTAAAATTGGTTTGTGTTTAGGTTCTAAGGGAAGGCATTGAGATTTTACTGGTATAACAGTGTGAAAAAACTACCTTAACAGCTCTGCTGGTTGCTGCTACTATGCCTTATTCCCTTGAGCTTTTCTATCTCCCAGTTTCTGGGAGTACAAGATTTACTGAAGTTGAGAGTGTTGTGCCTTTTGTTTTAGCTTAAGTGAGAGCTTCAAATGGTTCCTAGTTTTTGAATACACTGTGAATATGTTTCTCAATAAAAACATAATAGTTTCTCAATAAAAAGAATTTCGAATTCTTTCCTTTAAAGGGCCTTGCATTCAAGCAGAAATAAATTAAATGAGACTCCTTAAATTATGGATTCTTAAAGATAGTTATGAGGATTTTTTTCTTAGAAGCATTGTTTGTCAGAAAAATAACTTATAGAGATTCCTCCAGTGTATTTAATGGATAAGAAATTTATTTACTGTTAAGGAAACTGATGCAAATTGTCCATCTAAAGCAATAGTAACCTGAAGGTTCATAATTTACCAGGATACTAGTGAATAAAAGGAGGCAGAGTTCTGCATTTTCCTGCAATAACTTTTCTGTTGCCCTTTTAAAGTTGTTTATTATTTGTCTGGTTTTTGGTTTGGTGTTTTTTTTTTGTTTTTTTGTTTTTTTGTTTGTTTGTTTAGGTTGTTGTTGTTGTTGTGTTTTATCTATTATGTATAGATAGGTCCCAAATGTTGCAAAATAATTAAACCATAATAATGGACTAAAGGGTCTTGCTCTCCACAAAGGTAAGGCTGGATGGAGGTGAGTCTTAGGTTAGGAGATGAAAGAAATACAGACTTCTTTCTGATTCTTTCCTCTGTCGGTCCTCCTAGATTCCAGTTTACTTCCAGCATATTTCAAGGTATTATTGATTTTTTTCTTGTTTACTATTTTTAACTTAAAAATCCCAAAACCTGATGCCAAAATTTTCTTTTTGTTATGGGCAATGCTATAAATCATTTAACAGTCACATGAAAACTCCTGATTTGCTTAGATCATCAAGTTATGTGATGCTTTCAGGTGCATTCCAGACAGAGACATTCCAAACCAGCCCTCTGGTTTGAACTGTGTAATGATGTTTTTTCCTTTAGAATTATTTAATAGCTTCATTGTCTCCTGTTTTATCCCAGGGAATGATCTCTAATCTTAATTTCAGCTGTCATTGCTATTTATCTCTGCTCTGCCTGGTCTCTCAAGACAAGCTAGTGTTAAAATATGTAAACTGTAATATAAGAAATTATTCATGTGCCATCTGCTGCAACAATGCAGAGACCTAATCAAGGTTGTGCTAGTAACACTGATAAATTACCTTAATACACTAAAAAAATATACACATACTATAATTGTTTTACAATAGAAAGAAAATCTCAGACAAATTAACTGCAATTAGATAGTAAAGTGAGATCAGTTTTTGGGTTCATAAGAAAAGTGAGCTGTTTTCAAGATGAAAATAAATTAATGTGCAACAATAAGAGAGCAAAACCATGGAAAAGTCTCTTATGCTTAAGAAGAAATGAGGAAGGATGCATTTTTATGGTTATGTTTTTTGAATGTGAGTTGCTGCTGGTGAAACAAAGCAATTAGCTTAAATGTTGTTTCAGAATTATCCAAAATTGGTCATGTGTAACATTAAGCATATCTCCACCTCTGTACAGCCTCTGGTGGATGCATTGTAAAGGTCTTTGTACTTCACTGGAAAGCCTTCTGTCTTTACAGAAAGAATGTACCTTTCCCTGCTCTTTTCCTTCTAAACACAGGAAACTATATCCATTGGTATTTTATAGCTACATTAAATGTTTAATTATTGCAGTCATTACTTCATTATTCTTTAAGTTTATAATTTGTTAAAAGATTTGATCAATGTTGGCATTAGCTCTTGCTCCAAACTTGTCTGTAGTGGAGGAGGTTAAACCTAAGTTTGGAAAGGAAGCCCAGAAATATGTTTGGCTTAACAAGCTGTCCGGATGTGGAGGATGGGAAATGAGAATGAAGTGTGATTAACTTATATTTCTATTCATAAATCAATCTTTGGGAAGCAGATACTAGTGTAGTATTTCTTGTTCTGTATCTCAGGAAGTTTAAGGGAATTCTTATCTCTTATCAGCCATCCTGAATATGTCGTACAGGGCTCCATGTCTGTGTTTAAAAAACTGTAGATAAAAGATTTTAGCATAAATCATAAGAAAAATGCAAGACATATGAAGAAGAAGTATTTGTGGTGGTCCATATTAGCACTTTTCATTGAGCAGTTCCCAAAATTACCTACAGCAAGGAGAGGTGTAACCCTGAAAATGGTAGTATTGGGTGGTAACACTAAACACCTTGCTCTCAGCATGCAGAACTCTGAATATGTCTTAGGAATCTGCTTTTTGGGAAGCATTTATTGTTGGTCATTTGTTCTCCACCCACATTTGCATTTATTTCCTGTGTTCACTGAACTCAAGCTGGTTTATTAGCACATTAGTAAAGCTGGTTTGCAAGTAGATGTCTTTCCTCCCTGCTCCAAACCTGCTGCTATTACTGCTGGAGAAAAGGGTTTAGGGAGCTCATAGGGAATGCAGCCTGTCATCACTGCTGTAGGTCACTTGTGATGCTCTGCTTCTGTCTGCTGTCATGTGCTTCTGTGTCACCCCTCAGTTCCCATGAGCAGATTGAATCCACTCAATTACCTTCTTGTTTTGTTTTTCTTTTTGTTTTTTTTTTTCACTTTCATGCAAATTCTTGTGTTCCCATCTTCATCTCCTCTTCTAGTCTTCAATTCGGTTTATTTGTATTTTGTTTTCCTGCATTCACGCTCACGTTTATGAGGGGTGAATAAACAAGAAGAACTAATGCTCATAAATCTTTTTGTCAGTTTGAATGAATATCTAACTTCTTCTTTCTGATTCAGATGCTTACTTCTGGAATGCCCTTTTAATGTGTTTCTGATGCTGTTCACATCGTTACCTTGTAGCAGGCAGTAGAAGACAAAATTTCAGTTGTAGACAACTACATATGGCAGAGAACTGCCTATGGCCTTGTTTCAATAAACTGAATAAACTGTTACAGAACACTGCTCATCCCTGTATTGTAAAATGTGCTATCAGAACACATTGTCTAAATTCTCTTACCAGGAGGGTGATTTGATTTCACAGCATTCTAGTTCCACAAAAAAACCAAAACCAAAACCAACAACAAAACCCAAAAAACCCAACAACTTTATGCAATGTCTAAAACCAGGCCAAACTGTTTGACTTTTTATTTTTTTTCCTCTAGGTTTGCTCATTAGTTTGTCTTAACTTTCGTTTTATAGAGAATTCATTTTGAAAAAAATAAATCTGCAATTTTATAGTGTGCTGTATACTGAGAATCTTGTCCACACTGCAGAGAGCTGGCTGAACAGGAGCTCAAAAGATCTTCAGTAGATGGTGCAGAATTTGAGGTTCTACAGGAATAAGGGGATTTTCTCATGTTGCCATGACTTTATGTTGTGGTTTTGGGTTGGGTTGGATTTTTGTTTGGTGGGTTTTTTGTTTTGTTGTTTTTTTGGTTTTGTGGGTTGGTGTTTTGTTCTTTGTGTGGGTTTTGGGTTTTTTCTTTTTGGGGGGAGGGAGTGTTTGTTTGGGTTCTTTTTGGGGGGGAGGTGAATGCACGTTTGGATTTTTATGTAGTTTTGTTGAGTTTAGATGTTGATGGGTTTTTTGTTTTTTGGTTTTTTTCTTTTTTCTTTTTTTCTCTTGAACAGTGATGTTTTGGTCTTAATGCAGGCATTGTCTTTGGACTCAAAAGGTTCCTTGTGCTTTAGTCTGTTAGTAACCAGAGGGACCAGCTGACCCCAGTGTGCTGTGTTAGCATAGCCTGCTGTAGTTGTACTGCGGTGTGTATTCACTGCAGGCTTTTCCAAGAACTTGCATACTAAGAAATGAGATATTGATGCATGTAAAAGCCTAGGTAAGCTTACTTATTTGTCTGGATATTATATCCCAGATCTGCTTTTAGATTTCTCATTTACTGGTA
Source organism: Heliangelus exortis (assembly GCF_036169615.1). Lineage (NCBI taxonomy): Eukaryota > Metazoa > Chordata > Aves > Apodiformes > Trochilidae > Heliangelus > Heliangelus exortis. Next base: position 76,529,246 of record NC_092422.1, on the reverse strand, counting down.
GCTCACCCATGTCTGTCATTCCTCATAGATACGGGCACTTTCTGTTACCCCTTCAGAGATGTAGGATTTACTGCCCAGCTGTGCTGAGTCTCTGGAGTCTCTTTTTTGAATCTCAGGCTCCCCTGTGGTTTCAACGCCAAGGCTCTAGTCTTATGAATATTTTGGATTTATGTTCATCTATCCCACACCAGACAGACATAGTGATACAGACCTTTAAAAAGCTTTAACACAGAATTTTCTTGGATAGCACAGATATAATGATCAGGATAAAAAACCTCAGCATTAAACATCCTCTTCCCCAGTTAGCTCTGTACTGACCTTCAGGCTTACGTGAAAACTAAATGGTTAGCTCAGAATCTTTTGCCTGTGTCTCAGATTTTCTGCATAATATGGGATATTTGTCCTTACCTGTCTGTATAGGTCATCTTCCAATGGCATAAATTATTTTGCTTCAGTTTCCTACTGGAATAGTACCCAAGAGCAGAGGAAGTCTTGCTCTGACTATTTGTGGTTCAATTCCCTCATTTGTGCAACCTCCTATCTTGAACATCTTCCCTGCAGCATTTAAGAGTCAACTTTCAGAGTTATTTCTTTTTCTGTTGTTTAGCAATTTCCTGTTCTCAAAAGCTCAACCTCTTAAAGTAAACTTAGTCTCACAATTTTCCCTAATGTTTTGCTACATTATTGTTCTTAGACATATCCCACCTGAATGTTTGGAGCCTTCCATCCTATTGGGTGTTCAGGCTACCAGGCCTAGGTCAGAGAGCAAATACAGAACTGCTTCTTCTTCTGAAGTATTCCTAATGCATAAGCTCTGCCTCCTGGTTGCTATAACACTGACAATTTCGTATGAAAGGTAAAATATATCTGAATCATGAGCAAATGATCCTTATTTGAATATATTGATTTTGTCTGTCAATATGTATGTATAGTTTCAGGATTTATTTTAAATCCCATGTAAGAATAAAATTAGTTTTAAGATTATTATTTTTTTAGCACTTTCCCCCTTTCTCTCTCTTTTCAGATGTTGCAGTTGTGGACATGAGTGATATTTCCAAGCAGCCATCACTGTTCTACCACCTGGGTGTGCGTGAAAGCTTTGACATGGCTAATAATGTTATACTCTACCATGACACTGATGCTGACACTGCTCAGTCACTCAAAGTAAGGTTCTCATGTCAAAATGTGCTTCATTTCAGAATTATCTTTGTATACCTGGTCCTGCAAATGTTTTGTGTTTTTCTGAAACTTCCTCTAAATGTGATTTCCTGATAGCTACATAACAAAATCATGCTAAGAAAAAGAGCTGCTAGCAAAAATGGTAATTATCAGAATAATATAAAAGGTTATTTGTGAGAGAAGGTCCATAATGATGATACTGATTTTGCTTCAGGTGGTTAAACATGGAAGTGAGAGTGCAGGTGTCAGTATCTCCTTCCTTTCCCTCTTCAATACAGTGCATGTAAGAAAAGTGTTATGGCCTTTATATTAACAAAATTTAGGTAAGGACTGCAGCCTACTTCTACTATGGAAACACTTCTCACAGATGAAGTTTGTATCTTCTAGGTACTGAGTAGCTAATACTACAGTAATCTTTTTATTACTGTTTGAAGATAAAGAGATTCTCACCAAATCTTTTAATAGTCTGGCTGTTCATTTTTATAGTAGGATAATACGTGCCATACACTTAAGTCCCAGAAATGCTGCTCTCAGTGCAAGTAATGTATTGTGGCCGTTTTTTTCTCAGTGTAGGTTCTCTTTGTTTCAGAACACATTTAGACTGTTATCTTCTGTGTCATTATCTTTTGCTGCTTTTAACGTCATCCATTTTCTTGCTACCTTCTCTGAGAGCAAGCTTGTTCACACTTTGTGGTTTTTCCTTGTTTAGAGTTACTGCCCCTAACTACTTTATATTTTTCACACCACTACTGTCTACAAATCCTTTTTTGAATTCTCCAAGCTCTGTTAATCCTAGAAGAATATTAAAATTGATGTTAATTTTGTATGAGTCTCCTCTTTTCACATAGAAGTTCTATTCTATCACAGCTTCTCTTTCCTCTTTTCTGCTCTCAATGTCATTGATTTTACTCTGATGTGTCTACTATCCCATACTTTATTCAGGTGGTGGTCCACTACACATTCAGGCTCCACGTGAACAGGAGTCACAAGGACTCAGAGTCGAATCCTCTTACGTGCTTTGCTTAGAGATGTTATCCATGCAGATATGTGCCAAGGTGTATCTGCATACCTTCTGTTCCTTGGATAATTTGGGTAGGAAGGCATGCAACTTTCCATCCTGCACGGTTAATACAGTGGACCTCAAAGAAACCTTTCATTTTTATTTTTAATTTTTACCCTTTTTATGTTGTTGCTCAGATGTTCTGATCACCTTGGTTCTTTGACTTCATGTCAAAGTCTGGGAGGCACAGACTTGTCATCTTCTGTTTGTCTCTAGCCAGTGAGGACCTCTTTGGATACCTTTGGTTTCTACACTTTGTGCCAAGCACATATGCAAGCACTTGCTCCGTATCTAGAGTGCTGAATGACCTCTAGAGTTCCATCCATCCATGGGTTAGGTCTTCAGATTGTTTGTTACCAGAACTTTTGAGTCTTTGAGGTGTCAGTTCTGGGACTTTTTTCCCAAGGATATAAAGCTTAAGGAGAAGTCTGGGGACCTGGGAACACTGGAACACGACCGTGTCACTTAAGGCTAAAAAAAATGTTATATGCCATCATTTCTTTTGTGCTAGAAACTCTGTCAGTGTCACTGATCCCTTCCTCATCTCCCAGTTGTTTGCATAACCTCCTCAGCTCATGTAGGCCCCTTGCATGTTACTATGGGGTCAGAAATCTTGATTTAAGTTGCTGGAACCAAGTAGAAGAGATCTTCTGGATCAAGAGTTGGAGCAGTTTAAGCAGTACTCTGGGGTGTGGTTCAGTCCCACCCTGATGTCCTTGATACCTCTTCTTCAATAGAGCTCCAGTTCAGTGTTGGATACAATTCAGAAATGCTAATAGTCCTTTCTTAGGATAGGGATTGTTGTGGTCTTTCAGTGAAGAGCAGTTGATGACATGTTTAATTTAAAGGTTGGACCACATGATCCTTGAGATCCTTTCCATCCTGGCATTCTGTGATTGTAAGACTGATTCATGGCTTAGGTGCCAGATAGTTCTCAGAAGAGTTTGCTTCTCCCTGCTGAGACGGATCTTTTTCTGCAGTAGATAAAGTTCTGCTGGAGATATTTGCTCAGCTGTGTAGACGTTAATTTTCAGATACATGATATTTCAGATGTCTAGGCCTTCCATCACACTTGTTCTATGGTATTTATTTGGCTTAACAAGTTTTAGTTAATCAGTAGTTCTGTTTAGGTTTTGGTACTTTATTATGGATTTTTGACCATTTTGATTTTTTTGCTGGTGTATCTTTGTTCTCAAGTTTATGAATAATTTGGCCAGTTTTTTTTTTACCTTGCCTTCAGGAACTTTTTACTTTACTTGTGTCTAAGTTTCTGTGCATACTAGCCTAAGTTATAGAGGCAGTATTAATGACTGTTATTACTATTCTGGGAAGATCTGTGAAGTACAGGCAGCCTGAGTTTGTATAGCTTACTTCTTAGGGCCCATCCTGAATTTCTTCCAAGAATTGTCTCTTCAGTATGGGTGTCTGCATGTATATATACCTATTATTTTTATTGGTAATAATGATTCCCAGTAAAAATGAATACAAATTTTTATTCTCTCTCTTTTTTGTTTTTTTTTTTTTTTGTTTCCCCTCCAGGATATGGTATCTCAGAAAAACACAGTAAGTATTGAATCCACATTAATTTTAAAACACAAAATGAAGACACTACATTTGAAGCAAATCTAATAGAAAACTATATATGTTCTGTGTTGTTGAAGGAAGTCTGTATTGCCTATATAGAATTCAAACTAGTGGTAATCTTGTTGATTTCATTTCCAAAAATTAAAAATATAACTTTTCTTTATAAGTTCATTCTTAAGGTCTAGTTAAGTGCTAGTATTTATATGTTATATATGTAGGTTGATAGATCAAAATGTAAACTCAGAAATTCAAAATCTCTCCTTGCCTCTACCACTTTCACCCAGCTGAGTTAATGTGTGTGTGTGTGTTGCCTGGTTAGGCCTTACTCTTTTCACTCGATCACCTTTGGCTACTGTATCCCCATCCTTTTTCTCACAAATTCACAGATTTTATTTAGGAATGCAAAAGCTTATTTCCCAAAGTAAAAACATTCTTACCATTAGTGCAAGTAACATTAAGTAAGTAAGTAACCAGGGTAAAATTTAGTGGCTTCTTTAGACTTATTGCAGTATGGCGTGGTGTCTTGGACAGATCTATTATGTCATGCATCACATCCTGTCAGTGGTTATTTTCATTAAATGTTCTAAACTGTTATTCTGAGGACTACTGAATTTGCAAAAATCTTAAACTTGCATTTATTCCTTTGTTTCCTTATATTAACCAAATACTTTTATTTTCTTCTGAAGAGTATAGACTAGGAGTAAATTAGTGAAATGTTCTTAAAGTTTGCTAATAATTGGAAATAGAACTAGAAGAGATAATGCATTACACAGCAGTTTATTTTGAGCTGCATTTATACTTGGCCAGAGTGCTGCATGGAGGCTAAAGATAGATCAGGCTGAGCACATGAGTAAATCCCGGTCATTTTCCTGTCTGTCTTGGTGATCTCTGAACTACTTTCACCCGTGGAGGGTGAACTGCGTGTGCTGATCTATAGCTCTGTGAAGGGTGGCTTCAGAACGAAGCAGATTTGCTTCTGAATGCAATTTTCACCAGCTCGTGGATGAGCAAAATGTCACAAACAATGTTTTTCCCTCCAGAGGTACAGGGAGAATTTATGGCCGAGTCAGGTGGTGGTGCTTCCGGAAAGAGTAAAGGCAAAGAGAATGGTGGCAAGTTTAGCCTCGGCCATCAGGTTTGCAGCCTGCAATCTTTTCTTTTGTCACGTTCTTTCTCCCACGGAGGGAAGTGTTCACCTTTATCATAGAATCATAGAATTGGCTGGGTTGGAAGGGACCTCAGAGATCATCAAGTCCAACCCTTGACCCACCGCTGCGGCTGCTAGACCATGGCACTGAGTGCCACATCCAGTCTCTTTTTAAATGTCTCCAGGGACGGAGAATACACTACTTCACAGGGCAGCCCATTCCAATGTCTGATCACCCTCTCTGTAAAGAAATTCTTTCTAATATCTGACCTAAACTTCCCCTGGCACAACTTAAGGCCATGCCCTCTTGTCTTGTTGAAAGTCGTCTGGGAAAAGAGACCAACCCCCACTTGGCTACAACCTCCTTTCAGGTAGTTGTAGAGAGTGAAATGTGGAAAAGAACAAAAGATGAGTCTGGTGACATGGTTTCTTTTGTGTTATTTGAAATAGTTCATGTTCTATTTTATTAGATAATTGTAGTCCAGTATTGCATTCTTTTATCAGTTTTTTAAGTCAGCAATTGGAACAAATTAATTAACATGCCAAATAGTTAATGGATTGAAACTGTTTTTTGTACATTAGAGTAGACTTTAAACAGACAATGCCTTTCCCCTCCTTTCAGACCCAATGAGAGGTATGTAGTTTGCTGCTGTCCCAGCATGGTACCACTGCGTCATTGCTTGGTTAAATATTTTACAGCTGTATGGATAATGTCTTGCTGAAGTTAGTTGCTAATGAAGGTTTCTTTGCTAGTTTAGTTGGTACAGAATTAGTGGGAATTTATTGTGTCCAATCATGCATACTTACACTAACATTTCCAGTGTAAATACTAAATATTTGATGCAAGACTTAAAATCACTGCACTGGGGCTTTCTATTGATTGAGAAATGCGGGAATGCCTCGGCTGTAGCTGTGGAATAGCAGAAAGAGCTTAAATGGAGACTTCACTAGAGTTTGGAGATGTGTTGAGAAGAAGATAGATACTTGATCCTCTAAGCCTTCCTCCACCCCAGAAGTAGCCACAGAAATACTATTGCTGATTTTATGAAGTCTGCTACAAGTTTTGTGTCCACACATCTGCACTGTGTATGAGGGAAGGGAGACAACTGAGATTTCTACCAGGCACAAAGCACCATTTTTCCAGCAGCAGGAGTGAAACTTCCTATGCAGACCACTGGAGCTAGGAGCTTGCTTTGAAGTTTGTCTACCCTCACCTTTGCTATTTATCCTCCAAATCTCAAATCAGCTACAAAACTGCAAAAAATATCATAGCATAGAACAGATGTGGAGCCATGTTAAAGATACAGAGAAGACGAATGTCTAGCATGTGCTTTGTGTTAATTTTCTTTTGTGTATTACAAGTAAGCCTTAAAGAAAATAGATGTTTTCCTTGTAATGACACTGTTATGGTAATTCAGCATCAAGGAGGAGGCAAGAGTGAGGAAACAGCTGAAAACAATGCATAGAAAAAAGGTCTGAAATTCATTTGGGATTTGGCCTAAGTACAGCTGATTTAATGGTGAAAATTATACATCAGTGTGCTGTGGTCGTGCAAGTCTGAGAGATTTAATGGCTTACTGTCTAAAAAAAGAGTGTAAGAGTAGGAGTTCCTACTGTAGTGTAAGAGTAGTTTCCTTCCTTCTGTCACTCAATAGTGAAGTTTTCAGGAAATAAGATAAGATGTGGAATGTGATTCAGTTCTACTTGACTCCCCCCAGCAAGTAATTAAAATTCTCTATTGATAATTTATTGCATACCAGGATACAAAAGGAAGAGTTACTGGCTATGGGAGTTCAGTTCCCAAGAAAGAATTGCCCTGGCATGAAATTCAAGGTCAAGGTTCTGTGTCCAGTCAGCTATATTTCCTTCTGTAGATCTCCTTTGAGCTTTGTGGGCTATCTTCTGCTAATTTTACTTAGTGTATATGCATATCTTCCTGGTGTCTGTCAAAATTAACATCAATAAAATAAATTGCAAACGTGCAGTGTTACAGAACAATTTGTTTCCAGTGTCACTATGGAAAAATCCAGGCAGAAGAGAATAAATTTTTCTGTGGAAATTGGTCTTGATGGTGATTTGGAGTGTCTTTAGATGTCAGAAAAACAGTGATTTATTGAGGAAATGAAATCTTAAGGGTTTTCAAAAGCAAAAACTTCTTAAAAATAATATTCTCCCAATCACTGTAATAGACAAAATCCATGGGAAAATTTTTGTATTTCGATACAACTCTTTGTTGCTTTGGCAGGGAAGTTGGACTAGAGGTCCCTTCTAACCCCTAGTATTCTGTGATTCTATGATTATGCTTGATTTTTTAATTCTTTTTTTTTTTTTTTTTTTTTTTTTTTTTTTTCAATTGGGAAATTTACTCTCCTTCTACAGAGTGTTAAGGAATGGTGCATAAAAAATCACCGATGGAGTGAAGGAGAGAGTGCACAAGGGACTTCTTTAAAACTGCTGGAGTCAGGAAGCAATATGTACCTCTGGCAAGAGTTCTAGCATTGGTTCCACCTGGTTTGAGACACATGCTTTGATACATTCTGTTGGCTTGAATGTGACACTGAGAATAGGAACTTCCCACACTGGGGAAAAAAAAAAAAATGCAATTATAGGACATGAGAAGAAAGATTAAATAGTTAATTTTTCTTTAGTTGATGGTATGCCTGAAGAAATTTGAATAACCCTGTTAATTGCTTGTGGGAAGGTATTAAAGGAAAGTAATCTGGCTATTAAACTGAAAGGTTTATTATAGTATACTTAGGCCTTTGGGTCTGAAGTACTTTCAGAGATGGTGGTTTTTTTTTCCATTAAATCCTGTAGCAGCTCTAATAGTAACCAGATAATAATGTCTGGGCCATGGAGGAGTCATTAGCAAAAATTCTTATGGATCTGCAGGGAGTAGGTAGGCAATTTATCCTTGCCACAAGGAATCTTTACGTTGAAAAATAACTTTCTATTGTAATTGGCAGTAAGTCTCTTCAAAGTTTCGGTAGCTGTATAAATTAGACTGTACCAGCTATTTCAATGCAATGAACATTGAAGAAAACAAAACAGAAAGATTTTAGTGCTTGCACTCATATTATCGAAGTTAGTATCCCCAGTGGATTGAAATGAGAGCCAAGAGTCTAAAGTGTGATTACACTATATGACTTTAATAATTTGAAGAAGTAATGTTGCAGAGTAGCTTTCCATTTTTTATTTTCTGATTTATTTTTTTTACAATATATAAAATTCTGTATAACATGATAATTTATGATAATTTAATTAAATATTTCTAATAAAGCCTGGAGCAGCAAAAGTATTAAAGGAGTTTCCTAAGGCACAGAAAAAAACAGAGAAGAAAGAATGTTTTACAGACAATAATTTTTCTGTGTGTGCGGGAGAGTAGTACAAAGACAGTTGGTAACCTGATAAATATTACCTTGATTTTCTCTACTTATGAAATATGCTACTCTTACTAATGATATAATGAAAACTAAGGCTTTTAGAATTCATCTATGAAAGATTTTATGGAAAAGTTACTGTCTCAAGGGATGCATTTTTGTAGTGGTTGGATTAAGTTATCTCACATTCTGGGTAGCAAAGTATTGAACTGACTTCTTGGCCTTGTAAATACAAATTTGCTGTACATATCTATTTTCATTTTCTGTTGTTTCTTTAATAATTTCTCTGTTCATGTGTCATGTCTGTCTTTTTGATTCTCATGCTGTTTTGTGATGGTGTTTTACTCTTTGTTATTTTATTTCACTTTGGAGTAGGTTGCCAACAGCAAAGCTTTTCTTCCGGTTCAAGTACCTCCTGAATACCACAGTGGTAATCTGATAGGCAAAGTATGTATCACTTTAAATCTGCTTTCTGTTGAATAGATATAATATCTTGTTACTGAGTTTCAAGGCATTTAAAAATGTATAAGGCTACTTTAAAAATAGTGCTTGCCAGGGCCTTTCCTTCAAAGGGATTGTAATCTTGGGGTACTCATTCTTTGCAAGGTAGAGCCCAGGCATTTAGTACGTTTGGCTTGTGATAACCTCTCTTCACAGTCTTTACATTAAAATACTGCATATATTCATCTTCAGAAGAGGAAGTGGCTTTTAAAGGTTTGTAATTTCTTATACCTATATAGCAAGATGAATAGGAATGTGATGTCACAGAAAACTACTGTGAAAACCTTAATTCTTAAGGCAAGAGTGGATTAAACTCTCTGAAAACTCAAGAGTTAGTGACTTCTTTGATTGAATGCAATTCATTTTCTGTTATCCTATGTAGTTTCCTTTGTAAGGTGGGGTAAGCACCCCTAATACTCTTAATGCTGGAGTAGGTGGCAAAATTAACTGCATGGCTTGAGTAAAATAATGGTATAATTAGCTGTGCAGGCATAATTCCTCTTTAAAAATGCAGATATTTTACTCAGTATTATTATTATTTGAAAAATAAAGCCTTTTAGTTCTAGTGTAGTTGCACTGGAATAACTGTAGCAGTACAATTTAGTAAAATGTTTATGTTATTAAGGTGAAAAGTTTACTTTTAATAGTAATAAGAAAATTCTTAGGGGTATTTTAACAACCAAAAGCTCTTTCTAGTTGGCCTGTCTTGCATGGAGCCTAAAAATGCCTTGTATGATCCTAACTCTTTTCAACCCTTCAGCAAAGGCATGGGTCTGTGCTTAATACTTTTAATAATTTTCCTCAGAAGACCAGGTCCTTCTCTCAACTTACTTAGAGTAACTTGCTATTTTTTTAAATATCTTCCTAAACTTCCTAAAGTTTTGCATCTTCTTGTGACAGATTTTAAAGTGTTACTGAATACAAAAGTGTCATTGCTGGCATATTGGGCATACATCATTTACTGGAAGATAAGCTATTGAGAGATTACTTGTTTCCTCATACTGCTTGGATATTTGTATTTTTAACTTAAGAATTTATCAAAATAAGACAAAAATAGTTTAACTACCAATCCTGAAATAAACCAACTCATCATACAGTTTTTATAAGATAGGAAATCGTTGTTCTACTGAGTTATACTGCAAGTAAGCCATAACTTATAGATTATATATATTTTCACTAAAATTATTATATGTTAGTTCATTCATACCTGTGTTATCTTAAAAACAATAGTTGATTTATGACAGGACAGTAATTTTCAGAATTATAAGCTTTTGGGGTCAGAGACCAGCATCTTCAGTAGACTATCTGACAAAGCACAGATGATATTTTCAACCACCTCTAGCCTTTGATAGTGTAAGAAAAGCAGATGGGCAGAACTGGGTTTTTATGTAATGAGGTAAGACAGACTCCCTTAGGCCACACACACTGTATGAAGGGGCTTTGTAATTTATTATATGTAAATATTGGACAGAAGAGGGTAGAAAGCTGGATCTGGTTGCTTTTCAAACGGGGCATGTGCTCAAATATGTGCAGGGTTCCTGACTTTTGCACACAAAAATGTGTCATGGATAAAAATGTGATTTTAATTGCATGGATTTCATTATCCAAAAAACAGCAAGTCAGATGAGGTGTTGGCTGAATAAGATTAATACAGTGTTTCATGTGTGTGATTTAATTTTTTGTCTGAAAATTGCTTTTCTTTTTAAGTAGATAACTGCAGCTCTCTTTGTGTCATAAGATACTTTCAAATGGGATTTTTTTTCTTCTATTGCATAAAGAGCTAATTCACTGTTACAAGTTTCATAATAGAGTTTATACACAAGAAGTTTTTGTGTTGCATTGAACTCTTTTTATTTTAACAAAGCTGAGAATAAATAGCTTTAGCATACTGCTAGCTTAGGTTGCAAGTTTTCTGACTTCTTTAGGAGGAAGTAAAGATAATATTACAACAGATAATTGATACTGTTACAACAGAGATACTGTACTCCAGGGTGTTTATCTATTAGAAATAATGTAAAATTTTAAATCCTTGCTGAGATCAGTCAGAGATCAGCAACAGGATGTTACTGATACAGGTTTCTTTTCCTCTTTTTTAGTAATTACATGCCATACATTGTTACTTTCTCTGAACAGATTATTTCTCTTGTCTAGGTTTTATAATGTATATAAAAATACCTAATCTTCATATCAATTTTTCCATCATGTCAGCATTCATCCATTGTTCAAGATTACTTTTATGGCTTTACTGCAGGTTTAAATGATACATAAGAAATCAAAGTTATGATTTTGGTGTATTTGATGTCTTGATATCTGCAAGATATAGTGATTGAGGGGTGTTTAGTGATAGTTGATTGTGCTGGAAGTGCCATACTCACCCATACTGCAGTGCTCCCATCTAGTTACTCTGAAATGCAAAGTTTACTTTTCTTATAAACAGCAAAGAATTGTCATAGCTCAAAATGGGATACAGGTGCTTCTGGTAACTATGGAAGGTTTTGCAGTTGTCTTGTTTTTTAGGGCTCTTGCTCAGAAGCTGAACACTGACCTTGCTGGCTTTGTGCTCTAAATAACATTTCCTATTTCTTCTTTCAGCACCCTGATCATGTTTATACTTTTTATGTTGCACGTTAAGTGTTTTGGGGTTTACTTCTAGAATTTTGTGTTAAAGGTTTAATATATATTACAAAACGTTTCAAAGTTTCATTGGGTTTTTTTTTTTTGGTTGGTTTGTGGATGCTTAGTAGGCTCCTCGGAATTAAACATTTCCATGAAGTCCTTCCAATGTCTGCGTTTTGTATTTCTCTCTCTTTGTGGAGAGCTCTGTCTCATGTCTTTCCTAGCACAGTCAGCCTAAAGGATGCAAGTACATCTCTGGTTCAAAAAAATTGGGAGAAGAGGTTAGTTTGTAACTGTTAGACCCTAACATGGTAAAAAAATGAACGCTTTTGTTGTATTGTCTCTTAACAGATCTAAACCCTTATTCATCACCCTTGTTAATTTTTCTAACGCTTGCTCAGAAAATTCTTTGGTTTTAATGCTTGCAAATCTTGTGTTAAACTGTGCTAAAGCTTCATAGTGCACCAGCCCTAATCTAGCTGTTCTTTCTGACAGTAAAAGACTAAGTGTATGCACAAGCATATTCCCACTTTCATTTGTTTTCTAAACTGTGTCTGTTTTTCTTTTAGGCTTCCAGTGGCAATTATTATTTTATTCCGTACATTGTCACTCCTTGTGCTGATTACTTTTGCTGTGAAAGTGATGCCCAACGAAGAGCTTCAGAGTATATGCAGCCCAGTTGGGATAATATCCTGGGGCCACTTTGTGTCCCACTGGTGGACAAGTTTATCAGCCTTCTTAAGGATGTTCATGTTACGTCATGGTAATATTACAACACAAGCACCTCCGGAATGTTTAATAGTCTCTTTTTTACTGTTATGAAAAATACAGGGTCACTGATAGCTGTGTGGGTTTGTTTTTGGTTTTTTTCTCCTTTTTTCTGCACTTAACATAGTGTTGAAAGGAACTACTAACTTTACTGCTTCCTGTAGTGATGTTCTAGAGCTGCTGAAGTTAACTAACCAGTATTGTACTACAAAGTGATTTATGGTTACTTTCTGAAATACCAGTAGGCAAAGTTATTCCATGAATATAAGGTAAAAACTGCTTAAGTATAAATTATAGTACATAAGGCTGTAGTAGGAGATAAGATCACAGCCTATTTATAGTGCTCTAAGACAAAAGCTGTTCTCTCACTTTCTATCCAGAGAAGTGTATATATATTTGGCAGAGATGGGCAATTGAATGTAAACTTCCATGATCTGGGTTTTTGGTTTGGTTTGTTTTTTGTTTTTTTTTTTAATTTTAGTATTAGCCTTCTGATATCACCTTACAAACATGGTACTGTTCAGGCACTTCTACAACGGACTGTTGGAGTTTTGAGGATTGGGGCTGGAGATGGAAATATCTCTTTCTTGATTAGTCACCTTATACTCTACAGATAGTCTGATTTTGTTTGTATTTCTGGAAGACACCAGGAGAGACTGGGCTTCCAGGCTGTTTTTTTTTTCACAGTGTCTGAAGCATGAAGTAGCACTGAGAGCCCTCAGATTGCTTTTTCTTTCTCCAGTGAAAGGCTCACCTAAAAAAAAAGCCTTTTTTCACCTGGTCCTACTCTTAAGATCCCATAGATGACCCTTGTCCCTTACACCTCCATCCATGGCAGGTCTGCTGTTTTCTGGCTCCTTGCTGAATGGTCACTGGGATGCTTGAAGAAGCACAAGATCCCTGCTGCTTCTCCAAAGCAGTGCTAGAGGAAAGGCTACATGCAGGCAACACAAGGCCCACTTTGAGGAAAGGAACAAGAGGAATGGCAGAAACTCAGTAAAGTTGATCATCATACAGGAGAGCTATGTTTGGCAGTGCACACTCATGAAACTGGTAGCACAGTTCATCCTGGTAGTATTATATTTTGGTAGTACTGAGTGTTTGTGTCACTTTGAAATGATACTCTCGGCACCACTTCTCCCATGTATATAACTAAGTATGTACTGTTTTATAAGAAATATCTAACAGTCTTCTTCCCACATGTCCATCTTTTATATTTTTTTAGTGCCTACTACAAAGAAACACTGCTAAATGATATTAGAAAAGCTAGAGAGAAGTATCAAGGAGATGAACTGGCTAAAGAGCTGGCCAGGATTAAGCTTCGAATGGATAATACTGAAGTGCTGACTTCTGACATAGTCATAAACCTGCTTCTTTCTTACAGAGATATTCAGGTATGTTCCTAAAGACTAAGGAAGACTATTTTACCATGAGATTTTGGCTCCTGTTCTTCTATACTTTATTGGTTGTTAAACAGTGATCCAAAGGTGACAGTAAATTATTGCATTATTTAACAGTCTGTTGGGAAACTTTAGGAGCTTAATACTCTTATTTATTTTGTCTGTGAATAAGAGACACAGATTAGGAAACTTCCTCAGATCTCTTCTTTTATTTTTAGTAATTTTTAACCTCCTTTAAAAAAAAAAATCTCCTACTGAGCAATACATCCACTTTTCCCTCTCCTGACAATATATATTTATTATTTATATTAGTCAAATATATTTAGAAACTGATAAAATGGAGTTGTTGTGGCCATAATATTAAACAGAGGTGCTCAAGTTGAGAACTACCACTCAAAAAAACCTATCACCTCTCCTTCCTGAGCTGGGGTGTGGTCACTCAAACTGTCCAGAGTAATTCAGTCATTTGGGAAGTAGAGTTGAGGTGAGGAAGTGCCAAGTACTGACATGGATAGACAAGATCCCTGTTTAAATCCTTACACAGTGTTTGTGGCTGTTTCACTGATTCCTCTAGGAAAAGTCAGCTGAGATACTGTCTAGTAGTCATGATCCATTTTAGTCTAGTGATGCTTTCATCTGCCTTGGTTCTTTTATCTTCTTTCTTTTTTTCTTCTTAATTCATACCAGGACTATGATGCTATGGTGAAGCTGGTAGAAACACTTGAAATGCTTCCTACCTGTGATCTGGCTGATCAACACAACATTAAATTTCATTATGCTTTTGCGTTGAATCGGTAAGGATGATTGATGGAGATTTTTTCATTTTATTGCTGTTCCATATGGTCTTATATATAAATTTATAGTGCAGAAAATATCAGATTCTTTTCCCTTTCTGCACAGACTGGTATTTACTGGTCATTTTTCCTTAATCCCATACTTCCTGTACACCACCAAGACAGCTTGTAACATTTAAAATGCTTGTTTCCAAATCCCAGCATTTTGTCAACAGCCTGACAAATGTGGATCTGTTCCAAAGGCCACCTGAGTAATTGTGAAAGATTCTGATTATACTAATGGGTTCTTGGTCAGGCTGAGATTGTTTATTCTGAGTCACTGATTATTCTGAACATTTTGAAAACAGAGTGATGGGTGATTTATTGAAGTAATAGGTAACAAGCATTGCTTGATCCATGAATACACATTCATGACAGCTTCCTTGAAAGTCTGACAGATGATCTGGATGTACAGGCATGAAGCTGGAATAGGAAGCACAGAAATATTCTTGACCTCTTCTAGTTAGCTATAGATTTTGGTAGTATCTTTGTATAATAGTTATTTCTTAAAAAGCCATATTACAATTGTATTGTAGAAATAAATTTTATACAGATGAAATAACATGTAATAATCAAAGTTACTGGCTAGATGCAATCCACACACTATTTAAAACTGTGTCACCTCTATCCCTGGAAAAATGATGGAGTGGCTCATTTTGGAGGTCATCTCTAAGCACATGAAGACAACAATGTTATCAAGAGTAGTCAGCATGCATTTACAAAGGTAAAATCATGCTTGACTAATCTGATAGCCTTCTATGATACTATGACTGAATGGGTAGATGCAGGGAGATCAGTGGATGTAGTCTACCTTGACCTTAGCAAGGCTTTTGACAGCTTCCCAGAACATCCTTGTGAGCAAGCTCACAAAATGTGGAATAGAAGAACCTGCAGTGAGATGGATTAAGAAATGGCTACGCAATAGAACCCAAAGAGTGGTGAGCAGTGGTGCAGAGTCCAGGGGGAGACCTGTGACTGGTGGAGTCCCCCACTGATCAGTGCTGGGTCCAGTCCTGTTCAGCATCTTTATCAACAATCTTGATGGTGGGACAGAGTGTCTTCTCAGCAAGTTTGCTGATGACACAAAGCTGGGAGGAGTAGCTGACACCCCAGGAGGCTGTGCTGCCATTCAGAGGGACTTAGGCAGGCTAGGGAGCTGGGCAGGGAAAAATTTAATGAATTACAACAAGGGCAATTGTAGAGTCTTCCATCTGGGTAGGAACAACCCCAAGAACCAGTACAGGATGGAGAGTAAGTTCTTGGAGAGCAGTGAAGGAGAAAGGGACCTGGGGGTGCTAGTAGATGGAAGGATGACCATGAGCCAACAATGTGTGGCCAAGAAGGCCAATGGCATCCTGGGGTGCATTAGGAGAGGGGTAGCTGGTAGGTCGAGTGAGGTTCTCCTCCCTCTACTCCGCCCTGGTGAGGCCACATCTGGAATATTGTGTGCAGTTCTGGGCCCCTCAGTTCAGAAAGGACAGGGAACTGCTTGAAAGAGTCCAGAGCAGAGTCTGCAAGATGATGAAGGGAGTGGAACATCATCTCCCTTATGAGGAAAGGCTGAGGGAGCTGGGTCTCTTCAGCTTGGAGAATGAGGAGTGACCTCATAAATACTTATATATTCATAAATGACAAGTGCCAGGAGGATGGTGCCAGTCTCTTCTCAGTTATGCCCAGTGATAGGACAAGAGGCAACAGATATAAACTTGAGCATAGGAGGTTCCATATAAACACAAGGAAAAAAATGTTTACTGTGAGGGTGACAGAGCACTGGACCAGGCTGCCCAGGGAGGTTGTGGAGTCTCCTTCTCTGGAGACATTCAAAACCCACCTGGACGTGTTCCTATGTGACCTCCTGTAGGTGACCCTGCTCTGGCAGGGGGGTTGGACTCGGTGATCTTTTGAGGTCCCTTCCAACCCCTAACTTTTTGTGCTTCTGTGACCTGCAGTCTTAACTAAAAATTAGCAGTGGGCAGTATCAGGATGGCATACATCATTAGCATTAAGAACATAATAATGCAGCTTGAAAAGCTGTTCCTATGGCATTTTGTGGAAAGCAGTAATAAGCCTACTGCCATTTGACAGTTTTGACAGACTTAGAAATGCAAAATGATTTCTTAGAAAAATATTGGTTATCACTGCATCAGTTCTGTGTCAAAGAATAATCTTGTCACAGCATTTTATAAACTGTATGCTCTAAAAAAAATAAGTCATTCTCAGTCAACTAAGTGCAACATCATACACCTATGGGCAAAGAAGGCGGTACATGCCAACAGGAAAGTTCAAAGAAAACGGTGATTTTTGAAAAGAATCATCACAGAATCACAGAAAGGTTTGGGTAGGAAGGGACTTTAAAGATCCTCTATTTTCAACCCTCCTGCATGGGCAGGGACACCTACCACTAGAGGAGGAGTTACTCAAAGCTCCTTCCAAGCTGGTCTTGAACTCTTCCAGAGATGAGGTATCCACAGCTTCCTTGGGAAACCCATCCCAGTGTCTCACCACCCTAAATAATTTCTGCCTAATGTCTAAGCTAAATCTGCCATCTTTGGTGGCTTGAAACCATTACCTCTTGTCCTATCCCTAAGCAACCTTGTAAAAGTCCCTCCCCAGCTTTCCTGTAGTCCCTTCAGGTACTGAAAGGCTGCTATAAGGTTTCCCCAGATCCTTCTATTCTTCAGGATGAACAACCCCAGCTTTCTCAGTCCATCCTTATAGCAGAGGTGCACCAGCCCCTTTACCATCTTCATGGCCTCCTCTGCACTTGCTTCAACAGCTCCATGTCCTTCTTTTGTGTTCCCCTGTGAAGGGACTTCAGACCTTGACATAGTACTACCAGTGGGGTCTCATGAAAATGGAGTAGAGGAGGATAATCACCTCTCTCAACCTTCTGGCTGTGCTTCTTTTGATGTTCCCCAGGATACAGTTGGCTTTCCGGGCTGCAGGTGCGCATTGCTGGCTCATGATGAGTTTCTTATAAAAAAGCACCCCTCAGGGCTGTTCTCAATCCACTATCTTCTCAGCATGTATGTGTGCATGGGATTACCCCAACACAGGTGAAGGACCTTGCACTTGGCCTTGTTTAATTCATGATATTGGCACAGGACCACCTCTCAATCCTCTCAAGGTCCCTCTGGATGGTCTCCCTTCTCTCCAGTATGTTGACTACACCACACAGCTTGGTGACAGTCACCACAAACTTGCTGAGGGTTCATGCTAATGCACTGCCCATGTCTCCAACAAAAATGTTAAACAGCACTGTTTCCATTACTGACCCTTGAGGAACACCACTCATCACTGGTCTCCATCTGGTCATCAGCCTGTTGACCACTACTTTTTGTGATCATCCTTATCCACCGAGTGGTCTTTTCATCAAATCCATATCTTACCAATTTAGAGACCAGGATGTCTTGCAGGACAGTGCCAAATGCCTTGCACAATTCAGATGACATCAGTTGCACTCCCCTTGTTCCTGTAACCTCATAGTAAAAGGCCACCAGATTTGTCAGGCACAATTTGCCTTTTGTGAAGCCATGGTGGTTTGTTAATAGGCTGTGATCTTCTGAGTGATGCAGTGGCAAGTAGCTTAAAGTGATCTTTGAAATAGTGTACTAGGAGTGATGCAGAGTATGTGAAGTATTCATCAGAGGTGTGACTTATACTGTGCATAATTCTAATGCCCATGCTTTTATGCCAGATACCTATCGAGATCTTTTTAAAGGGTGGAATTAAACCTATTGAAAGTGCCTTTTTTAAATTAAAAAAGAAAAAAAATATGTTCTGAGAAGTGAATTGATTATAATGAGAACTACCTCTTTGAAAAGGAATGCATCAGCTGTCAGACAATGCTCAAATCTCTCACAGAGATATCGAGACCCATGTTTGGATCTTTAATCTAAATTTAGATGATGACAAAGCCTTTTTAGTAAGAAGATTATTGATTAATAGTTAGTTCTTGATACCAAATATGTCACTATAGTTCCTACATATAATTCAGTTTATAAAGGTGTGGGGTTTCTTTAGACTGGAAATGAACACTGAGTATCTTGATTATCCACTCCTGATACCATAGACCATTAAATCTTAGATGATTAACCATCTACTGAGTCTGTTGACCTATTTTGCTTCAGTGTATCTTTCAGAACATTTTGACCTGAATACATTAAGGCAGAGAGAATCCATTTACATAACTTACAATTTGCTTTGGTATTTATCACACCTAATGGAAGAAAATTTTTTCATTAGGCTGCCTTAAAAAAAAAAAAAAAAAAAAGGAAAAAACGAATTTTTGGTAAGAAATTTTTAATGTACAACAAAAAATAGTATTTTGAAGTGTCTACAAGTAATCTGACATTTCTTGTGATTATGTAAATTCTGTAAATGCTCTTGGCTGTATAGCTATTACTGTTATTATTCAGTGGTATAGTTTTCCACCTTTTCTCCTTCAAATCCTAAAAATGGCAGACTTGATCTTATAAAGCTTCTGAAATTCAAGTCTTCTTAAGATATTGTACTGATGTCTTGAAAAGTAGCTTTAACAAAAAGGATTTAGCTCCATTTTTTCAGAAGTTTATCCAACTTTTAATTATTTCTGGAATTTGACTCAATTTGCCAGCATGAAAAATGCTTTCCCATCCTTAGGAAAGAACCCTGATTTGATCAGTTTTTTAAAATTTTTAATTTATGTGTGTATAATTGGCAAACTGTGCTTTACTCATTAACTTCAAGTTCTTTGTATTTTGAGTATCATGTGAGCTTCATGCCATTAAATCTTTTGTTTTGGCAGTGTCAACAGTGCCCTTGTAACACAAGACAGAATTAATTGCTCATGGACTCACTCTCCCCATCAGTAAGCTCTATTAAATCAGTCACTAGCCTTAACCAGTATAACTCTTTTTGTGTTCTTCTGGGGAAAAAATTAATAATTCTACAGAAATTTTTTTTCAGAAATAAATGACCAGTTTTACAACAGCAAGAATGCAGAGTTTAACTTCTAGAGAAGTTTTTGCCATCTTGAAACAAAAGTATGGGCAAAAGTCCAAAGTTAATATTTGGACATTTTCATAATTTTCACGTAGTTCAAAATGACCCCTGAAGTGTTGCTTTTAGCATCTGCAGTTTTGGAATTACTCATTTAATCTGTTTGAAATTAAAGTCCTTTTAGCAAGTTCTATAAGATCTATTTATAAAAATAAAGGACAATGTTTTCACTTAATATTCTATGATTTTTGGCTTAAAGAACAGCATTAATGTTGCTCAGTACAAATGATTGAGTCCACCAGAAACAAAATACATCCTAAGAAAAACAGAATTAGCAGCTGTAAGAATGTCTGACCCTACAGAAGTTAATGTTTGCTTAATATCATTATGGAAGTGTAGCAGAACTGTCATTGTAATCGACAGAGAAAGTAATTTATTTGCTCTTGGATGCTGTAACTGGATTCTGTGGGCAATTAATTTCAGTTAGCATTTTCAAGGCAGTCTTAGCTCTAGTGCTGCACAGAGTTGGTGATGTGGCAGGCAAGTGGTGGATAATTGCTTCTTTGGGTCTTTGCTGCTACATCAGGTGGGTGTAAGCCCAATCTGAACTCCAGTTCAGTTGTGTGCAGTTTGGGGTCCAAGTTAACAAGTGGTGCTAAGGGAAAGGACAGGGATGTTTTGCTTTCGACTCAGCACTGTGCCAGTTTAGCTGCATGTATTCTGGTTCAGAGCCAGCCCAGCCCTGATCTGGCTTGGGTTGTAAGCAAAACAATCCTAGGCCTGCCTGCAAAGAACTTAGCAGGAGTGTGAACTGTGCACAAATGTGCTGAAGTACTTGCTATGATCATATTTCCTCTCAAATAGCTCTAGGAGATCCTTCTCTACCAGAGGGGGGTGGACTAGGTGATCCCTAGAGGTCCCTTCCAACCCCTTACTATTCTGTGATGCGTGGGGGAGGCAGACGTTTTCATGCTAATTTCTGGCACCCTGATTGACAGAGCGGGTTTGTAAGCACAGGCCCTCTCCTAGATCTTTGTCTTCTTGCCAGGTTAGCATTTCAAAGCAGACCATTGCGGGAATCTAAGATTTGTCATGTCTTACTTTTGATAAGAGAGGCTAATCATGAATGCTTGCAATGACAGGCTTGTGCTTGTTTCCAAGCCTTGGCTGCCTAAATAGGTCACCCTCCTGGCTCCTTGTTTACAAGCCCTAGGGAGCAAAAGGCCATTCCTCTGCCAGTACCTTGAGTTAATTAATTTTGACTCCACAACCAAGTGGAGCAGGGTGTGCTGTCTTTCATACAGATGTGGACTGGTTTAAGATTTTTCTTGTTGCCTCCCAGCTGAGATTTAGGCATGCTCTTATCTTAAATTTAGGCATAGGATGGAACAAATCTTTAGGTATAAGTCCAGCCTAAAAGTGCAACATTGAATGTTTTCAGTATTTGTATTCACAACATTGGTATGAAGATGCTGTGTAATTAAGCGCTGTGTGTTTCAGAGGTAGATGGCTGTTTGCTTTGGCACTCCATGGATATACCTAGCCTGGGAGGCAAACACTGAGTAAGCAGATGAGATATGGGAGCTGTCATGAAAGATTTTTCTCATAGCTCCAGATTCTTGAAAGCAAAGAAATTTCTGAATTAAGACTAATTTTTATTTCCAGCATTTAAAATGTATGTCAAATTGAAGGCTCTTTTTTTGTTTGATTGGTTGCGTGGGTTTTGGTTTGGTTTGGTTTTTTTTTCGAGAGCTTTGCCCCTGGTGTGGTGCAGTGTGGAACAGTTGGAGGTGAGCTGGTCGCTATATTACATTTTGTGTTGATCTGCTTGTTAAAGAGGCAAGTGCTGTATGATAAATATCATCTATTATATGGCACAGTCCTCTGCCCCACCCATGAAGTATCATTAGTTCCTTATGGGTCCTGTCATGTTTATTGTTGTGATACTTGAGTAATTCATCACTATATCATGGAGAAATAGAACATTGGTGTTTACTTACATTTACAGATGTGGAAGTAACACACAGATACATGGAGGCCGGTAATGAAAAGTTCTTGGCTTGAGCTGTCTACAATTTTTCTTTTGCAGTATAAAGTATCATGAAATGTATTTTTAAATCCTATTGTCTTCAATAAATGTAAATCCACCCTTATTAATTAGCCTTCAGGTTCTCAGGCTAGTGTTCCAATAAAATTAGGGCAGCAGATTTGTGTAGCAAGTCTTTGGGTGAAGGGGCCCACATAAAACATAGTCATGCAGAATGGCCTCCAGCTGCTTCAGGTGTATGCTTGTTCTTTCTCCTGCAGCTCCTCTACCTGCATCCCAACTCCCAAGTTGAGGGCCTCAAAACCAATACTGAATGCAAGTCCATGGCAGAACCTCACAGTAAAATTGTCTCTTAGTGAGATTCTCAGTGGTCATGTTTCATTTAAACAAAAAGAAAAAAAAAATAAAGAAACCAAAACCCTGCCTTGATCCCACAGTTTAATTTTATATTGGCTAGTACACACATGGGGCCTGAATTTACATTGTAATGATGACTTGAATCTCTGTTTCTTCTGAAATTTTGAGAGTTTAGCACTTTTTAAAAAGAGTGTTTCTATGTGTTGTGCTATGGTTTGTTTATCACTGTTACTTTTTTTCCTATGTGACTTACAGCTACAGTTTGTGGGAGTGAATTAGGTTAATAGTGATGGCTTTAGAACCTAGCGCTTGCCAGATGAGCTCATAAAGTGATTTAATGTGCTTTATTAATGCATTATATATGCATATGTTCATGCCTTTTGTTTCTGTAATAACAGTATTTCAATTTTTTAAAGCATCATGAGGATTAATTGCAAGCAACAGTTAAATTTTTGATCCATATGGAAAAACCACAAAACACTAAAAAAAAAATAAACCTTTAACATCTGCTTTCAAAATTATTATTGTTTTCCACCAGGTAGCAATAACCAATATTACATTTTCTAAAGGTTCATAGGACCTTATTTAATAATTTTAGAATAAAATTAAACATTCACTATTGTGCTTTATATTGCCTAAAATTGTGGAAAAGCATTGAGCAACCCACGTGAGCAGTACAAATCATGATCAAAGCAAGTGGGACAGGAACGTTTTGCAATGCATTTCTGTGAATTTTACATGCTTATAATCAGGTTAAGAGTAATACAAAAAGATGCTAGTTTGTTCTGCATTGTTTCCTGTTGCTTTTCTATGTATATAGAATCGCAGAATGGTTTGGGTTGAAAGGGACCTTAAAGACCATCTACTTCCAACCCCTCCATCATGGTCAGAGACTCCTTCCCCTAGATCAGGTTGCTCAAGGCCCCATCCAACCTGTCCTTGAAGGCTTCCAGAGATGATGTGTCAACAACTTCTCTGGGAAACCTGTTCCATTGCCTTACCATTCTCATAGTAAAGAATTTCCTCCTAATATCTAATCTAAATCTCACCTCTTCAAGTTCTAAACCATTGCCCCTGTCCTCTCACTACACAGATAAACTCAGTCCTACCACAGCTTTCTTTTAGACCCCACTCTAGTATTGGAAAGCCTCTATAAGGTCACCTCAAAGCCTCTTCTTCTCCAGGCTGAACAACCTCAGCTTCCTCAGCCTGTCTTCATAGGGGAGGTGCTCCATCATTTTAGTGTCTCTCCCCTGGACACACTCAAGGAGCTCTATGTCCTTGGACATTGAACTCCAGGTGTGTTCTCACAGGAGCAGAGTGGGAGGGGAGAATCACCTCTCTTGACTGTCTGTCTGTGCTTCTTTTGATGCAGCCCAGGACCCAGTTGGCTTTCTGGGCTGCAAGCACACATTGAGGGCACATGTTAAGCTTCTGGTGCACCATCATCCCCAAGTCCTTCTTCTCAGGGCTGTCCAAAATTCTTTCTCCTCTCAACCTGTATGTGTGCATGGGATTGCCTCAGCCCAGGTGCAGAACCTTGCACTTGGCCTTGTTGAACTTCATGTTAAGTGTTCTTGTCAGCTGTCTGCTTGCTTTAGGATCTACTTCACTAACTTAGCACTTCATTGGAAAATTGTTCATGATTTGCAATACGCTTATTCTTGGGTATTTTCCATCTGGCCTTGTTTACCAGGACTGGAGTTACAAAGTTCTGGAAGCTTCCAAAGGGGCCAAAACGTATGCCAAATTCTGTTTAAAACAGAGTACATTTTAAAACCAAACCCAGCTCCAGCATGAGGCCAAAGCTATGAAGACTTTAGTCCCTTTCTAAGGCAATTCTATCTTCATTTATATTAAAGACAAGGGCATCTGCAGTTGCTGTTATTTAACTCAGCATGCTGTGTTTTAACAAGCACCATATTCCAGTACAGTAATAAAAAAGACAATTAGCAAGTGAAGAGCATGACAGGGTGCAAGTAGAAAATCACTAGTAATTGTGAATAATAGGAGCCATAGGAAATTATTCCCTTTGTAAAACACTGGGTTATTTAAAATGTTCCATTCTGTGATTACCCAGATTTAGTAAAAAGCACATAAAAAACCCACCTCATTTTTGATGAGTGGCTGGAATGAAGCACCTGAAGTGTATGTAAAAGGGGGAGAGGGGGAAGGGGATAGGGGAAAGCTTGTTTTTCTTACTGTCATGTACAATTTCAGACTTGCAAATTTAGTTCCAATCTCAAAGACTAATTTATGGTCTTGTTTTCCTCATTCATTGTTTTAGATATTGTAGGTTCTACAATCAAATTGCATCCTCCATGAATTGTGTCTTAACTCACAAATTCATTTAATGTTTTAAGCAAATGTAATAACTCCACTTCAAATTAGTTGTGTTCCTTAGTAATTAAAAAAAATATTTTTTTGCTGTAGATTTCTGTACAATTAGTAGCAGTTCAGATCATCTACTGTAGCGTCATTAAGGCATCCTTTAACAGTGTCCAATTTTTATGCATGAAAATTAAAGATATACATTTCATTATTGATATGTCATTGCTGTAAAAAAAGGTATCGTACATAATAATGTAGCTAATAAATGACCACAATATTGCATATGATGCCCAGTTATTTTATTGCACTAACTAAGTTGTCTCACTGACATTTCCTCTGCAATGTGACAGTGAGATCAGGGCTTTTTTTAGTCGTAACATGCAGTAAACTATTCACAGTGTTAGGGATTGGAAGGGACCTCAAGAGATCATTGAGTCCAACCCCCATTGGTTGATAGCTGCTTCAAGGCTAGAATTCAAAGAAAAACAAGATTCATATAGGAATAGAGAAAACAGTTTACTCTTTGAATGTACTTTTATACAGGAAACATTTTCAGGATTGATTTTTGGTATGGTTTGATTTATTCCCATGGAGATTGCTCTTCAAGAAATCTACTTATAGAAGCATTAATAAGAGATCAAGTCAATAAGTCAACATGACATATAGAAGAAACCAAGTGGATTCCCTTCAGCAAATTACTTTTCCCTGGCATATGGTTTTCTGTATTACATAGTCTTCTGCAGCAAGACAGATGAAAATAAGCCATATAGGAAAAGATGTGGAAAAAAAAAGCAGCTGTTATCTACAGAGTGAGATAATTCTTGTCCCATTGAAAACTATGCTCTTCCTCTTGACTTTGTTGGACATAGTCTTGTTTCACTAAGCATAGTTCTGGTTCCTTAACCATGCCAAAGTTTTAAAGCTGGTAAAATCAGCCTATGAAGGAGGAAGAATTTTAGGGAGAGTTAAAACTAGGACTCAGTATAGTAACGGTGGTAGAGATATTTTGGAGAAGAGACTTCAAGGGGGAAGAAGGAAGCCATGAAATCAAAAAAGGAAGAAAAAAAATTAAAAATTATTATTATTTTTTTTCTATAAGGCTGTGTTTTTCCAGGCTGTCAGTGTTTGAGGATGAGGAAAGACAAGCATCTTAAGGATGGCCATATTGGCTTAAGGCACAGTTTCTTCTACCCTGGATTCCTGTCTTTGACAGTGGTGAATAGCAGACACCTGTGAAAGAGTATAGTGGTAAATTGTCCTAAATATTCTGACTGCTTCTACCAACTTGTGGCTCAGGGAATTCCGGAGACAGCAATGGTAAATTTTGTGTTTGTCAAGTAAATTTGGGAAGGGAAAGGGAGGATAGATATGTAAAGAGAGAGTGCTTTCAGCAAATGATGATTCACTGCTGTTTTTGTAACTTCTCTCCATTAGCACAAACTCAGAGAAAATTTGGACAAACTGAAGCAAACCTCTACAAATTGTTCTTGCACTTTGGAGCAGGAGAATCCTAGGAAACTGCAGGTGGTGGATGGGGACTGATCTGTGGAGAAAGTGTTTCTGGTACCCTTAGCAGTTTATGAATTTTTAATCTAAGAATGTCTCAGATCCCTTAACTATATGTAGCTAAGGATGTTGTGTGTATGATAAAAGACCATGCATATATTCTCTAGGACTTACTGCTTGGTTCCCCCATGGAAACAAGCAAGGATGTCGCAGCAGCAAAGAGTACCTTTGGACTTCTAAATCCAAGCTACAATTCTGGTGACTGAAGCTGCCAAGTTGTGGGACAGCAGCTTCTTTTGGAGAGGGAGAAGAGAGCGTGGAGAAATGGGGATGGGGTGGGTAGAAAGGGAAAAAATCCCGTCATAACTTAGTAATAAAGTTTTAAATTTTACTGTGTTTTTGGAAGAAGTGATATTGCTTTGTTTGACAAGTTGTCCCTTATCTTTAGAGTGAAGTGATTTTAGTCGAATACCTCTCTTAATGAATAAGAGTGTCTGACTCCAATCCTGGGTTAAGACAAAATATGACATTGAGATGGCATCAAGACCAGCAAGTTAGAACATATGATACAAAACTGAAGTTGCATCCTAGCTTGGCCATGCCTCAGTTCTGCTTGTTCAGTCTATGTATTTGTATGTACATACTTAAAGATTTTTTTTTTATTATGCGCTAAGCTGTTTTTAGCAGGTGTGTAGCCCTGTAGAGTGCTTCAGAGAGGTAAAGGAATTAGTTGGTATCTGGAAAGGACAAGGAAACAGATAAAAGAGGCTTGTATAGACAGGGAAGTGAGAAAACTGCTTCTGTGATTAAAGGAACATGGTAGATTAAGTACACAGATAAATCCTGTGGCAATGCTGCAATGAGCAAATTGGCAAGTGAATCAGCAGCTTATGGAGGATGCAAACTATCAGGCAAAACTAAATGAGCAGCTGAACATATATACTAATTTAGAGGAAGCAATTAGAAGCTATAAAGGTGTTGTGCCTGACAACATATTTTTCTTTTCAGAGAAAAACCTTAAATAGCCAGTTGTGTCTCAAAAGCCTTATAAGGTTTATTGAAGCATTCCTCACACAGAAACTGTTCCATGACATTGATCTTTCTTCTCTCCCTTTGATTATTTTTTTTTCTTAATTCTAGTAGTTTAGTTTCTTCTTCAAATGTACCCTGAAACTGCACACAGTACTGAAGCTTGGCATGTCTGGTATTTGTAAAAAGACATCATGATGATTTTAATATTTACTCTCTGTCCAAGACATGAGCTTTGTTTTAACATAGTTTCTGAATAAATTGTAATAGTATGCTTTTTTTCCTAGTACATTTGCCACTGAACTACATCATGTAAAGGTGCAACTGAATTTTGAAAGAATCTTTAAATTGTGGTTATTGACTTTTAAAACTGCTTCCCCCAAACCCAGACAAACCATGAAGAGTAACACATAACTGGGAACTACAGGCCAGACAGTCTCACCTCTGTGCCTGGCAAAATCATGGAGCAGATCCTCACTCTGCTAAGGCACATAGAAAACGAGGAGGTGGATGGTGGCAACCAACTTGGCTTCACTAAGGGCAAGTAGTGTCTGACAAATTTGATTGCCTTTTACAACGAGGTCACAGCATAGAGCAGACAAGGGAAGAGCAATTGATGTAATCTACCTGGATTTATGCAAATCATTCAGAGCAGTCCTGCATGACATCCTGATCTCTAAATTGGAAAGATATGCATCTGACAGATAGCTTGATGTTCAAATGGGCACCAGTGACAAGGGGGTGGTACCAGGGCATTGCTGTTGAACATCTTTGTTGGAGACGTGGGCAGTGGATTTGCATGCACCCTCAGTTTGCTGACAAGACCAAGCTGTGTGGTGTAGTTGACAGGAGACCATCCAGAGGGACCTTGAGAGGCTTGAGAAGTGGTCCTGTGCCAACCCTGTGAAGTTCAGCAAGGCCAAGTGCAAGGTCCTTCAACTGTGTTAGGGCAATCCCAGGCACAAATATAGGTTGGATGGAGATTGGATTGAGAACAGCTCCGAGGAAGGGTTCAACGTGAGCCCACAATGTCCATTTGCAGCCCAGAAAGCCGTCCTGTGCTGCATCAAAAGAAGCATGGCCAGCAGCTTGAGGGAGGTTTTTCTCCCCCTCTGTTCTGCTCTTGTGAGACTCACACCTGGAGTACTGTATCAAGTTCTGGAGCCCCCAGCACAAAATTATAGCAGCTTTACAGTATCTAAAGCAGCTTACAAGAAATCTGAGGATTAACTTTCTACAAGTGTAGCGACAGGATGAAGGGGAATGGTTTTAAAGTGGAAGAGGGTAGACCTAAGTTAGACATTAGGGAGAGATTCTTCACTGTGAGGGTGGTGAGACACTGGCTCAGATTGCCCAGGGATGGTGTGGATGCCCCCTCCCTGGTGGTGTTCAAGGGCAGGTTGGATGGGACTTTGAGCAACCTGGTCAAGTGGAAGGTGTCCCTGCCCTGCCTAGTTGAAACTAGATGATCTTTGAGGTCCCTTCCAACCCAAACTGTTCCATGATTCTGCCATTTTCATTGCATGTGTATGCAGATGTGTTTAAGATGGGATGAATCTTATCCTGAAGATGGAGAGACTAACAGATTGTATGCTGAAGAACACTGATGACAAATGCCTATTTCAAAATTATGTTTCATTCTTAGAGTGACTAGTTTGTGTGATACCATGAGAAACATACATATTTCAGTGGAAGCTGATCTATAACCAAGGAGCAGTAAAATGAACTGGTAGTATCCTTTCTGTAGTACTGCCTATTGGGATTCTGGACTTAAATCAGTTCTTGTGTGAGCTAGAAGTAGAGTCACATGATAACTGAATACATCTGTTTTTTATCAATCAACAGTCATATATTGGTGTAAATAAAGCCAGGTCTGTATGTAGTAATGATAGATGTGCTGTAAATAGATGGCAGATAATGTTATTCCACCATCTTGCAGTTACTGTTTCAGATCTGAACTTATTTATTTTATGTATTTAATTCCAGAAGAAACAATGCAGGTGACAGAGAGAAGGCACTGCAAGTTATGCTTCAAGTTCTGCAGACTTGTGATCACCCTGCTCCAGATATGTTTTGCTTATGTGGGAGGATCTACAAGGATATGTTTCTTGATTCTGATTGTAAAGACACTGATAGTCGAGATCATGCCATCGAATGGTAAAAAAAAAACCCATACAAAAATCTCATCTTAAAACTTCTTTCAGACTTTTGTTTAGGAAAATCAGGACTGTGAGAACTAGAAGACCAAATATTCTATTTGTCCTGTCTTTTTTTTTAAGTGTCCTGTTTGTGTAATTGGCTTGCTGAGTGCCAGTTTTTTAGATATATGTTTCCTTGCTTCTCTTTATAGACCATCACAAATATGGAACGATACATACAGTTTACTGAGGAGGACATTCATCTACCTTTTTGTAGAGAAAATATACAGCTTCAAGGTCAAAATGAAGTGCAAGTGTGGTCATACAAATTACACTGGTCCTTTGTGCAAGGATATTTTCCACCTTAGAAATGCAATTATCTACTGTGTATAAAGATATTGATAAACTGCATTATTAACCTTCTTAAGACAGTAAGGCATGCATGTGCATGCAAGATTTCACTGACATACTGTTCATATATGTATTGCTGTATAATCATACAAACTACTGCTGACTGCAGTAACATTAGCAATGTATGGGTTGTATTGTAACTGAAAATATTTGTCTCTCGGTCTTCTTTTTTCCTCCAGATCACTTCAACATGGTTAGTGCAACATAGGCAGTAGTGAACTCTCAGGCTTCATATGGATCTTTTTATTTATAGCACCAGCTATTGGCATGCATTCACCCATTGTCAACTGTGTCTCAATTACCTTTAGTGAATGTGAAGCTTTAAAACAAAAGACTTGGATTGGAGCCTTTTTGTAAAACTTGCACTGAAGACTAATATTTTCATTGCTTCTCTCATATAAGCTAAAATTATGTTCTATGGCATTTCAGAGTTTTGCAGTAACTGGTTTTATTCTAACTGAGCGACACAAGGCAACGGGACATAAAACTGAGTAGCAGGTTTTCTTTCTCTCCATAAGACAAAAAGCTATTTTCTTCCAAGTGCTTTTTGGAAAGAGTGTCATTGGTAGCAGCTAGACATATAGTCCTTATAGTAAATTAATAGCTTAAAACACTTAACAAAATTTTACAGTATTTCAGTTCTTTTATACAGGGAGATGTGAGCTCTTGACTCCTCTCTGCAGGTATCGCAGAGGATTTGAACTCCAGTCAACTCTGTATTCTGGAATTAACCTTGCAGTTTTGCTACTTGTTGCAGGACAACAGTTTGAAAGCTCAATGGAGCTGAGAAAAATAGGTAAATATCCACAGATGAGTTTTCTGGCCCTTTCCCTATGAAGGAAACAAAATGTTTTTAGCAATGGGTTGTCTAGATGAAAAAGCAGTTCAGGTTTTTTGGTTGACAGGTCCTAGATGGCAGTCTAAACACTGGGATCTTGTAGGACTATTTTTCTCTTTATTGCCTTGGAGCAGATTTCTGCTAATTTGGTCCATCTAAGGGGTCCCAGAAATGGGAGAGGAGCACAGAAAGACCAACTTCAGCACATCTGTTAACTGCCTTTACTGCACCACAGAGATTGCCCCATTGCAAAGCCAACAGGGAACAGAGACGGGAAGTGACAGTCTGGCCCAGCTCTCCCCAGGGATGCCAGGAGGCACCCAAAAGGTTTCTGTTGTCCCTGAACTGAGGGATTCACAGAAAGTAGCCTCTGAAAGGATCTACCTGGACATTAACTAGTTTTCTACCCAGATTTGCATCTTTCATGTAGGTGCTAAGTAAAACCCACCACTCCACATCTATAAAGATATCATAGGCCAGAAACATATACAGCTCTTCGTAGGAAGATAACAGCTGAAAATTATATTTGGAATCAGGTCCTGTCTGAAACTCATACTTGAACCTTAAAGGAGAAGAGTGCAAAGATGGCTTTAAATCATTCCCCTGACCTTACTCTGGGCTGGGCTTGTGTAAGCCTCTACCCATTGAACTCTTACTGCAGATGTAGATCTTGAGGACACAGAAATGTGGAGCTGACACTGAGCATCAGGAGGCAGATAGCTCATACAGCACAAGCTGTCACGCAGATACCACTGTGTGTGGTTGGAGTTCTCTCTGTCTGAACTCTATTTGGGATGTTATTTACAGACCCAGCCTCTGTGCTGTGCATATTTGTTTTCCTCAGGAAAACTGGCTCTCTTTATTATCTGTAATACCTAATCAAGTCATATTAGTCTTTCACTGATAGACTTATCAGCAGAAAAGCACTTTCTAGTGTTTTACTCATAGAAAAATATGTTTTTAATTGAAATTTTACAGGTGTACGGTTAAACAGTTTGTTGGGAAGAAAAGGAAGCCTAGAAAAAATGAACAGCTACTGGGATGTGGGACAGTTCTTCAGTGTGAGCATGCTGGCTAATGATGTTGGTAAAGCAGTACAAGCAGCAGAGAAACTTTTTAAGCTGAAACCTCCAGTATGGTATGTGATAGAAGGCTGTAGCTCAAGTACCCAACAACAGGGTTTTAAAACCCAATACAAGTTTTAAAAATCTTGTAGACAATTAGATAACTCAACTGGATTTTCCCATCTGAGGTTGTTTGCAACTCTCTACCTTTATACTCTGTTTGCTTCTTTTGGGAAGGAAGGGAAAAAGTAAGAAACTAAGTTATGTGTCATTGTTGGATGTAGATCCTATTGAACCACATGTTTTATAGGAAAGAATTTGGAAATTAGTGAGGACTCCTTGTAATACAATTGGGAAAAGATTGTAAAAACATTCTTTACACTGTTATATAGCTGCTCCCCTTTCTCACCATGTTCTGGCTCATAATATCCTATCTAATTACCATATAACTACCAGTTCACACAAAGACATTGGTCATTAAATCCTTGTGAACTTAAGGTTTTGACTAAACTTGCTATTCTCTCCAGAAATCTGTAAAAATCAACACAATTTTTTATATTACGGAGGCTTTCTAAGTACATTTAAGCTTTGCAGCTGATTTTTTTGACGTATAAGTAAGTTAAGTGCTGTCAGCATCTGATCAAATTTTGTTTCCTCTCTGCTAACTCCCTAATTCAATACATTCTAGGTACCTGAAATCATTAGTTCAGAATCTGATGTTAATTCAACGTTTCAAGAAACTCACCATAGAGCATTCTCCTAGACAAGAAAGATTGACTTTCTGGCTAGATATAATTTTTGAGGCAACGAAAGAAAAAACTAATGGACTGAGATTTCCAGTAAGATTTTATGTCCAAACGAGTTTTGTATGTCTTATGTTTCTGGATAGGATATAACAAGAATTGAAAGATCCTAAATACAATACCTATATACTTAACTGCTTGCCATTTCATTGCATGAACTGGAACGCTGTATTCTACTAATTGTTGCTTTTTAAAAAACATTTAACCCTAAAAGCATTGTAAGAACTATTTTTAAGTGTCCTACAAAAAAATCATGGTAGTACTGTTTTGTTGTACATAGAAATATAGCTTTTTCCTGCCTTCTCTTGCCCTTCTCCCTCCCCCTGGAAATTTGTTGGGCCTGACATTGGGATTATTCATTATCTGTGTCAGAGCATTAGTTTTTCTGAAGCTATTGTAATGTATGAGCTGCTGGTTTGTTAAGGAAAGGTGTTCTCTCTCCAGGTTTTGGTGATAGAACCAACTAAAGTCTACCAGCCTGCATATGTTTCAATCAACAATGAAGCAGATGAGAGATCTCTCTCTTTGTGGCACGTGTCTCCCACCGAGATGGTAAAACTACCAGCTGATGTGTTTCATTTATTTGGGTTCACTGTGCTTAAAATCACTTTTTCACATGTAGATTTTTAAATACTTAGCCATCATTTAAGGTTTCCTACATTACTGTGAGGCTTGGTCCTCAATATCTTTTTTGTGTAGTTATGAAAGGTGACTTTTTTGCAGATAAAGTAAAAGGAGGGGCTATGATTAGAACTATGATTTGAACAAAGGGTTATTTGTTCTGCTTATAATGCTTCTCATGTGGGTTTTGTCAAGATGCAGTTCAATTCCAGATTGAAGTTAAAACAGTACTGTGTTTAATGCTTAGAAATTTAAAAATTTCTACAGTTAAAAGATTTGAAACTGAAGAAAATGACAGCCTGTAACAAATGTCAAGAGATTAAGTATTTGGTTTACTGGAATATTGAATAGGGCACACGAGGCAAGGAAAGGAGTAGGTACAGTTATGGACAATATCTTAAAACTGAGAAATAGTCCCAATTTCACTTTGGAAGACTTGAAACCTGGCAATGTAGATCCTCACCCCTCCTTAGCATCAGAAAAAAATAGGTGGAGAATAGCCTAAAAATGTAGAGAGGAAAAGTTGGAAAAGAAGCACTCTAGAGCAAGACCTCGATCTATGAACTATTTCAGTACACTGTTCTACTTCACTACTTGGAGTAAAAGTATCTGACACAACTTTACTTTATGGAACAAATTCTTGGTACACGTGTGGGGATGCTAAATAAGATCCATCTATTAACAGGAGATTTATAGAGGTCTATGTTTCTAGGCACAGGGTGCCCTTCCTCTCTTTTACCTTCAATGTTCTCCCTGTGCCAAAGCTGTTGGCTCAGCACCTCTTTCTAGATGTATGGAATTTACCTTCAAGATTAGAGAAGAGTAGGGTGTAGTCTGTCCCATGTTTAATATGAAATATTGAAGTATTGAGTAAAAATAAGATGCTTGGTAAATTGTACTTTAATATTTATTCCTCAAATTTAATTTTAAACGAGGAAATGTGGCTTCTTTTACAAAAATATAACACAAATTTATGGCTCTTCTTTACCGATGCATCAAACTTATTAGGAATCTGAGAGGAAAGGGAGAGAGATGTGTTAGAAAAAAAATTATTTTGCTTACTGTACTTTGTTTTCAATAGTCAAGGTTAAACTGTGGTTGTTTACAGCTCTTTGTTCTTTGCAGAAGCAGATTCATGAATGGAATTTTACAGCTTCTTCTATTAGGGGAATAAGGTTTGTATGTCAGAAAACAATTAAGTGGTTTTTTTTGCTTATGTTTTTTATTTCCTTTAAATAAGAAATCTGGATTCTGTCCTGAATTTTTGCTTTGCATTGGCTGTTATTGAAGCTTGCTCTGTCCAACCTGCCCTGAAATATCAACACAGAAGAGTTTGCCTATCCATGCATGGGCATTTCTCAAAAAGGGTGTATGTGAGTGTGTGTATTCTCTGGTAAACTTCTCTGTTTCCAAATGTGTACCTGCTTTTTATGCACTTTTATACTTTTTTATATGCTTTATATACTTTTTTTTTAACATATAATGCCATCTCTGTCTTTAAAATCATGGAGGGCAGAAGGTAGCAAGCCTTTAGCTCTTCTTGCTTCCTTCCTTAAGTGAAAGAACCTTTTACCTGTTTTCCATAAAGAAAAGGAAGCCATGGTATCAATTATATGTTTGGAATTCAGAAACGCTTCTGATAGTACTCTGTTAAAAAAGCATATTAGCTATAACTTGGATTATTAGAGAAATGTTGAATGAAGCATGGACATAATTTGTGCTCAGCAAAGAATTCTTGAGCTGGAAGGAGACTGATAGTGGAGTTTTTAAAGGCTTAGCCTTTAAATGGTTAAAGTAGTTCCATTTTGTGATACCTGGAATAATGAAAACATTAGGAAGAACTAGTTCTGTCCATCAAATAATACTATGAAAAAAGATGAGAATACTTTATAGAAGGAACTGGATTGATTTAAAACCTAAAAGGATAGGAAAAAAAATCACATTTATTATTTGAAATTAACAACTGCAAAATGCACTGCTACATTTAGAATCTAGTTTATATATCTGAAGTTGAGCTACTTGGCTACCAGAAAGGTTAGAGGCAGAGTACCAGAAGATCGAAAGAAGGCAAAAGCCCAACTCATGCTCCGTGTGCTCACTCTGGTTCTTAGCTACAGCCTGCATAAAATAGGCAAAGACCAAGAATGGCACAGACACACTGGCAGCCTCTACAGATAGATTTAATTTTTTTGAGTTAGTGAGTCACTGCATTGGTGGATTCTGCCTTTTTGGGACATAAATGACTGAGGCCAAGTGTGCATAAGCTTAAGTGCTTGAAAAACTTTCTGATTCAAGTACAAGGATAAATTCAGGTTCATAATGAGTTCTGTAGTTCTCAAAGCAGACTGTTACTCGGCTATGATTTTGACCATAAACATCTACTATTTAGGTTTCAAGTTTGTATTCTCTGAATTTATGTAATTTGCTTGACCAGATAAGCTCAGTGAAAAAATATTTCTCTGAATAAGTTAAGTGATGATAGGCATGAAATCCTACAGTTGTGGATTTGGACAGAAATTCTACCACAACTTTAGTATTTTGTTCTAAAACAAGCATATTTTGGTTAAAATTATTTTAGTGTAATATTTTATCTTACTACTTCAATGCAATGCAAGTGGATGTGAATTTGTCATTGCTGAAGTCTGTGGAGCTGACTGAGTATAACTCAGCATAAGGTTTTTGAAACATTAATTACCTTCAGTCAACACAGTGCTGAGAAATTAATCTTTAA
Organism: Heliangelus exortis; assembly: GCF_036169615.1. Lineage (NCBI taxonomy): Eukaryota > Metazoa > Chordata > Aves > Apodiformes > Trochilidae > Heliangelus > Heliangelus exortis. The sequence continues at coordinate 76,493,922 of NC_092422.1, read as the reverse complement.
GAAAGATGACCTTTAATTAAATAGCAGCAAGCAATTCATTTGATTTGATTCTTGATCTCTGCTGAAGATTACAAAGCTTGAAGAGGCAACCTTTTTAAACTTGGTGGAATTAGATGTTTGCTTTGGATGGGGCAACCTACAACTGCTATACTTTTGAAATTCCATTATGTTTATTAAAGAACATATTGGTGGTTTCAGTTAACTTGAACTCTGTCAACTCCCCTACACTGTACTGATGCTAAACCAGTTCATCTTTACATAGCACATGCATTACACTGTTTATAACACAGTATTGTTGTGCCTTCTCTATCTATATTTGCCCTTGGAAGACACACAGATTTGCCCTTTGTCTCTCAGTTCTCATGTCAGTTTAATCCATCTTGCTACACTGAAATTGCTATACCAGAACCAAGCTGCAAGTGTATTTTCATGTATTTCTGAATTATTTTTTTTTTCCAGAAAAAAAATGTCCACGTAGATCATAACAATGCTACAGGAAGTTGGTCTTGCAGCATTCATCAACTTTACTATAGTCTGCTTTTCAAGCATTTTAACTAAGTGGCTCAACAAGGCTAAGCAAAATCTGAGACTTTGACAAAAAAATGAGGCATTTATTTTAAAAAAAATTATTAATTTAATGCACAACAGTAATAATACTACTAGTTTTTAAGCTTAAGCAAAAGGCTTTCCTGTTAGCTAGACTAGTGTCAAAGCATTTCCCATATAGGTGTCATTATACCAAGAAATCTGACGGAACTGCATAAAGATGAAAAGTGATGCAAACAATAAACAACTCTCAGAACAGTTAAAGTATTATAGAATTGTATCATGGAATGCCAGGTTGGAAGGCACCTCAAGGATCATCTGGTCCAACCTTTCTATGTAGGAAGATGGCTTAGATGAGATGGCCCAACATCTTGTCAAGATGAGTCTTAGAATGTCCCGTGTTGGGAAATCCACCACTTCCTTGGGGGAAGACAAGTCCAGTGTCTGATTGTTCTTGGAGAGAAAAATTTTTTTCTGATGTCCACTTGGGATTGTCACAGAAAAATTTCACCAATGTAAGCAGTAGTTTAATCATTTATCAAACTGGAGATAGGATTATAGAATATGTGAATAAAGTCCAATCTTCTAGTTGAAAGGAAAATAAATATAATTATATACTGACTCTCTGAGGTAATTAATTGTGAAAAAGATGTTAGCTATGTGCTCATAATTGAAAAAAATATAGCTAAAAATATAACTCCTTGTTGCTCTATTTCTTCTAGTAGTTACATCCAAAATAATATTTTCTTAATGTGAATTTTACAGCATTTCCAAGTTTGATGAACGATGCTGTTTTCTTTATGTTACTGACAACTCTGATGACTTTCAAATCTACTTTTCTACAGAAAGCCAATGCAGTAGGTAAGTTCATCTGGTGTCACTGATATGTTACTGTCTGCACCTGTATTCAAATATTTCCTGATTATATGTTATCTCTAAACAATAAGTATGCTAACTCAAATTCAGGCATAAATCTTTACAGAACAAATTCTTTCTGGGGGCTGATACTTGACTTATACATCTTCTGAATGAAGTAGAAGTGATTTTTAGTACACTTAATATTTGGGCTTGGGTGGTATGTTTGTTATTCATGTATTACAGGGAATAAACTCGGGTTAAATAAAAATATTAGGTCTGTACAGTGCAGTATGGAAAAGGTAGGAAACACCAAAAATAATGTTACTTGCTCAGCCTTAATTTGACATTGCAGTTTGTGTTATGAAGCAGTCATGTTTTTTATGTCTTCAGTGCACAACAGGAGACTGTTCCAGAGGTGTTCCTCTGTTAGTCAGCAAAAGACATGCAAATATTTTATATTATTTGTTTAATAATGGTTAACCTTCTGTTATAGAAATTGGAAAAAAAATTAGTGGCTCAGGCAGAGGACAACAGGAGATGGTCAAAATTACAGCAGATTACTACAGGAGATGAGTCAAAACTCTTCTTCAGAATATTACTACTTTCATACTCTTGGCTCTCTGGATGCCCAACTAGAAATCACAAAATCTGATTTTCAGAAATAATGAGTAATCACACTTGCAGCCATAGACCACAGGATCCTTTGAATTAAAATGAGGGTAATAAAATTCTCATCACTAGACAGAAGGAAAACCACCCAATATGATGCTGCAAATTTAACACCAGCAAATTGAATAATTGAAAATCAATACTTAATTTTTAATAGCTCAACTTTTTAACTAGTTCTTTTTTTGTAAAGACAAGATCATACTTAGCACTTTCCATCAAAGTGTGCACAAAAAATACTTATAGTTGACATGCCAAGATTTTACTGTGCAGTTACAATAAAAAGAAAGTATTAGGCTCTGCTACATGAAATAAAAAAAAATTATAAATAATTAGGCTTTTCAATGTGTGTTTGATGTTCTTCCTCATTTAAAAAGGATAAACACAGACAAAGGAAATAATGAAAGAAATCTATGAACATGCTATGCAGTTTGGCAGCTTGAAAGCAAAGCCCACCTTGCAAAGAATTTGTTTAATCTCTTTCAAAAAAATTTTTTTTCTTTGATCCTGTGCTATTTATTGCTTTTTAGATTCTGTGGGCTGGTGAAAGAAATTCTGTCTGATGCAGCTGGCAGTACTTTGGAACTAGAAGGGGAAATAGATGGAGACACATTGGAGGTATGTCAAGGAACCTAGTAGCTGTATGCTTTCTTTTTACTCACTACAGAGGGAAAAAATACAACTTGGAGAGTGTTAATTTACATTTTGTGTGGGCTCAGACAGGTGAACCCATGTTTTCAGAAGACTGACTCAAAGTTCCAAGTGCATATCCTGTGCTTCTCTTTATTTGTTTTGAAATCTGAAAATCCATCATAAAGTATAACCTGTAACCTTTATTTGTAGCCAAGCAAATTCAGTCAATCTGATTAATGAGTGTAAAAACCCTTCTGTGGTTTGTTTGAGCTGGGTATCTTTCTGACTGTGTCTCATTCCAGCAACTCTCTTAGGCTTGCAATTCAGAGCAGCTCTTTATGATAGTGAACCTTTTTTTACTACCTGAAGCTTCAGAAGGGGATTAGGAAAGAAGATGACCCTTTCCTGTTCTGTTGAGTGTAATTGCATTATAGTGGGGAGATGAGTTTTTGCACTGAAGGTTGTGTAGTGTGGCCACAGAATTCTCTCCTCAGGTGGAAAGGATGAGATAGGCACATCTATTAAGGCCAGCTTAATCCATACATCTGTGGTCTCTGCCTAGGACCAGGGCTCTGCCCAATCTGCTCAGTCTATCTATAGGTGTAGATTTTATGTTGCATACTTCCATATTTAGTTAATCACAGGACAATCTCAAGACATATTTTCAACTGTGTAGTAGTCTCAGAGGAAGTGAGTACCCTGTGGCTTGAGCCTTTCTTTTAAAAACTGAACTGGAAGAACCACTTGAGAATGCACAGAAGGGAACAATCCGGCATCAATCAATGATGCTTGAATAGATCAGTACATAAATTAATTTTAAATATTTAAGCTATATCATTCTACATTTCTTGAGGTCTTCACAGTTATCACCCTGTACTCACTGTTTTAGGTCAGGACAGTAAAACAGATACCAAGATACAGAAGGGGGAAATTGATTTGTTTAGTTTATAAATGAGCTAAGACAGTTAATATCTTTCTGCAGCCTGAGATATTTAAGAAAAGACAGCATGGAAAACAGAGCCTTGTATGATCTTGATAGGCTTGAAAAATGCAGAGAAAGAAGTTCTTGCTATTAGTAAACAACTGTTTATCTTTGGGGAAGAGGAATAAATAACCTTGAGCACAGCCTGCAGAACAAGATATTATTTAAGTCAGAATTCTTATGAGAATGTTGTCTCAAGGGGCTATGCATTTTCAATTGCAGTATTATTTGAAAGCAACTACAGCTTAATTCTACAGTTAATTAGGATTTGGAAGGAGAGTGAGTTTTGCAGTCCTTTCTACCTTAGGGTATATGATTCTGGATATTGATGTTGGAAAAGTTCTTATCACTTTAAGAGTACCCACTGCACCCCAAACAGGATCTACTAGAGATCCCAGTCCACCTTACTGCTTTTATGCAGAAGGTCAGCAGTGAACCCTTGTTTATTCATACCTACTGGTTGAAATGCTTATCCAGTGGATCACATATTCAGCCTTTTGGCAGCTAGATTTATTCAAGCTTTGTAGCTGCTGGGAAGAGAGGAGGCAAATGTAAAGTAAGGTCAAGTATATAGGATAAACAAGTCTATTAAACTGTCTACTAACTAGAATTGCAATGATTTTCATGTATCATGGGACCCAGACTAGAGAAATAGGTTTCTCCACGATAATTGGAGTTGCCTTAGGACCAGTCTATTGAAGTCTATCGGGTTGCTGTCAATCTTAAATTCTGCAATGTGACTGCTGTCTTTTCTCTGCACAGTTTTGTTATATGATAGCTCTGAAAGCAGGATATGCTCCTACCAAAGAATGTGACAAGTTTTACATAGGGTGTTTTGGGTCAGTTATGCCTGTCATATAATGAGTTTATCTTATGAACTGTGAAGTGCTGAAACATGGAAAATGAAATTTTAGCTGTGCTAACTCAAGTTCCACTGAGCAGAATGTGCTGTTAGGCTAAACAACAGTTTTCCTTTAGCACCTTCTATACAGCAGCACAAATCTTGTCATTTTTACTGAGGTGAAAATAGGGACTGTCAGTGACACATGGACGTTGCAATACCAGAGCTACAGCATGAACTGGGAAGACACTTCAAAGAAATATATCACAGGAATTTCTTATTGGATGAATCAGAAAAAGTGGTCATTGTCAGAAATTTCATAAGTTATGGCCATTGTAAAATGGTTTGTTGGTTTGGTTGTGTTTTTTAAAAATAGAGAATGAATATGAAGATATAGAGAATACCCTGCAGTTTTCCTCTATGGGACATCCTCTAGGATTTGGGAAGTTATTAAGTAGGGTCTGTACTCCTGATGATATCCAAGGCTATGAAACTGTCCAATTCCTCTCTTAACTCTTTGCTAAAAAAAGTGCTTTTTAAATATCCGTTATCAGATCTTTGATTTGAGACAGAGGTGTGCTGCCTAACCCACCTTCCAAAATTTGGGGTTATTTTGTGTCTGAGATGTACTTTTGTTAAGCATCATTCCTCAATAAGTTTTTCATTGGCCTTTATAGTTGGAGAGCTCTGTGTTAAGATCATGATACGGGACACGACCTTGAGGTGGTAGAAATTAGTATAGCTGTACTGAAGTCAGCAAACAAGCAGTGACTTACTCAGGTGGCAACATGACCCAGCACGGTTTCAGCAGCAGTTGGAACCACCATGTCATATATTTATCCTGAGAGAAGATGAGCATTTTTTTTCACCTTTTGGAAAAGTACATAACGAGGGGAATATGCCAGAAATTAGCTTTGCTGTGGCTAAGATAAAATGAGAGCTTAGGGTCTTAAAAGAGTTTGCATTCACTGTAATGAAAATATAGCTTATATCTATTTATTTAAACTACTGTTCTGAAAATTATAGGTTGTGTTCTATACATTTGCGTATTCTAAAGGCTCAGTCAGCAATTCTTAGAAATGGCACCTGAATGTGTTCTTTTGTCAGCACCAATTCATTGAATTGTCTTTATTCATGGAATTCATTGAATTTGGTCTGTTCAAGGAATTCACCTTCTTTGGGTGAATGCATTTGGAAGCTGATTAGGGAGATTGTTTTGTAAATCAAGTAATGTGGAAATTTTACAAGCTGTATAATGTACCAGGCTGGTGGGTAACCTACTGTACTACAGCTATACTACAGTAACTATGCTGTACTCAGTATAGTACATAACTATTGCTAAAGCTCTCTGTAATATCAAATATTAGTGATAACAATTTCTGTGCTGTTTTGTTTATCTTTTCTGTTTGCAGTATGAATATGATTATGATGAGAATGGTGACAGAGTAGTTCTAGGGAAAGGTACTTATGGAATAGTTTATGCTGGAAGAGACCTTAGCAATCAGGTCCGAATAGCCATCAAAGAAATACCTGAAAAAGACAGCAGGTAAGTCCTAATTTGTTATATTTGTATATAATGCTAATGAAGCTGCAGTTGTTTGCTGTAAACCTTGCTCTTCTTAGTGTGCATTCCTATGTGGTTGGTTTATAAAATCCTAGCATACTAAAATATTATTTCCACCTAGTACTCAACATCCTCAACATCCTTTTGTGAATATGAACTGTTGTTTAATAAATAATACAGTTTGATAATATGTATGCCTATAAAAATGCTAGAATATTTATAAATAATGCTAGAATATTTGGATTTTAAATTGCAGTTTTTTCTCATCTGTATTCTTTTTGGGGAGGGGGAAAAGCAAAGAAAAGACTGTATAAATTCTTTGAGAGCCAGTTTCTTCTTCAAGGGGTCCTCTGAGAATCTATTCTGAGAACCTTTTCTGACATGACGACATACTCCTAGCTTTTTGTTTTGGTTTGGTTTTATTTTAATAGGTATTCACAACCTCTTCATGAAGAGATAGCACTACATAAATATTTAAAGCATCGGAACATTGTCCAGTATCTTGGATCTGTTTCAGAAGATGGATACATTAAGATTTTTATGGAGCAGGTGCCAGGAGGTTTGTATCATTCTGGGCTTAGTCTCTCAAAGGAATCAAAAGCAGTTGGGACTCTAAACTCGGTGAAAGCCAACAGATGTGCATTTAATGTATGTGCAATGTATATGGCTTCCCTGTTGAGGTGTTACCTACAGGTGGCATTCTTCTCATATAAAGAACAGATTTGAAGTGTACGGTTCCCCTTTCTGTAATAATTATAAACCTAGAGAAAAGACATTGAAAGTATTGGTGTTAAGGTAGTATAGTCCACTTAGCCTGAACATCAGAATGATGACTGGAACTTTTAGGCTGGAATCATAGAATCATAGATTGGTTTGTGTTGGAGAGGACCTTAAATATCATCCAATTCCAACCCCCCTGCCATGAGCACCAGACCAGGTTGCTCAAAGGCCCATCCAACCTGGCCTTGAAGACAGCCACAGTTTCCCTGGGCAGCCTGTGTCTGCTGAGCAGTAAAACTCATTGAGCAATAAAGTATTATTTTGTAACTACTATGTTCAAAACATTGCTGTTTCCTAGGTAGTTTAGAGATTAAGTTATATGCTTCCTTTGTTCATAATTTCAGGTTTTGGTTCTCTAGGCTTTTCTACATTTTAAGGTGTGAAGTTATTCTATATCCTCTCTAGGTTATTTTTTCATCTCCCTTTTGCTATTTGCTTTTCAGTGTCAAATATGTGTCAAAATGAGTTTTAAACTCTTATATAAAAATAATTTGCAAAATAAAAACAGAATCAAGAGAACCAGGAAAAAATTAAGGTTTTCTAGGGAAGGAACAGACACAAAAGGGCAAGGTGTAATTACATGCATCTGGGGCATAGGAAAGTTGTTTGTTTTTTTTTAATTCCCATGACCTTCTCACCTGAGGGTATGATGCATACAGACTTGATGAGTTTATACCAACACTTTGGCTTGTTTTCCTGCACTTGCTGAAAGTATCAGCTGATGTTTACCTGCCTTTTTTTCCCTGTTCACATGTGTATAGTTGAGTGTGCTCTGATTACTTCTAATGTCAAGATATTACTGAACAAATTCAGGTATTTTAAAACTCTGCAATCAGTCTTAGAAAGGAACCAGCTGTTCAGATTATGCAAGATTCTTTGAGGAAACTTCACTTTGGAAAGATGTTGGTGTGGACTGGTATTTCCTTTAGTTGAATTTGACCCATTGCACTTAGCTTGTTATGAACAAAAAAAAGCAAAACTGTCTTAAATATGTAAATCACAAAGCAAAATAATGCTATTTTGAAGAAGATTAGATTTATTAAAAGTAGGAGAAGTGTGTATGTCCTATCTCCTACTTTGAGCTTCCATTACTTAGTTTCTTTTGGGAGCTTTCTTTCCTCTGTCTCTGAATATTTCCAGAAGTTGATTCAATATTTGTGAAGAAAAGACTCTATCCTTTTTTCTTCTCCCATCCCTGCCTCAAGTAAGTCAGCTTCTCTGCCCATCTATGTGGTTCTTGAAGTATAGTGTATAAACCACATGGTGTTACCTTTAGTCTTTTTTTCATTAGGGGCTGAATGGTTGCTAGTCCCAGTCTCACCAGTTGTTAGACTGAAGTGAGGGTGGAAGCTGAACTGGCAATAAATAAATACTGTTAATTTTGCTATCTTGGGAATACTTTCTTCTTATCTCCTGTAGGCAGCCTCTCAGCTCTGTTGAGATCCAAGTGGGGCCCAATGAAAGAACCTACAATTAAATTTTACACCAAGCAGATTCTGGAAGGCCTCAAGTATCTCCATGAAAACCAAATTGTACACAGAGATATAAAGGTAAATTTTCTTTTAGTGTGTCTTTTGCATTTGCTTTTTATCTTACTTCAATTAGTTTTACTCTAACTTGAAGCAGAATTTTTACTTGGATTGGAAGCTTAAAACAAAAGGGAAGAATAAAACAACCCCTTCTCTATGGTGCTCCTGGAAAATCCCTTTGTGGAAAGGTATATTACCAAGATAACCACAAAGTTGAAGGAATGTTGAGATTAGGATTTGGAACTTGTACTCATCTGCCTGCCCTTCCCCCTCCATCCTTCTCTCTCTCATCCCAAACACAGGGGGACAATGTTTTGGTGAACACCTATAGCGGCGTGGTAAAGATATCTGATTTTGGTACTTCCAAACGGCTGGCAGGGATCAATCCCTGCACCGAAACATTTACAGGTAAGATTAATCCTGCAGAGTTTATAAGGGTTTTCATGATAGATTTAGAGTTGGAGCCAACAGAGTCTTTAGATTTGAGATGGAAACACAATTAGGTCTCTGTTTTCAGGGAAGAGCGAATGGGAGTGTGATCACCAAAAACACAGGCTTGCTATCTTTTTCCTTTTTTTTTTTTTTTAATGTAATTTTCTTCCATTTTTCTTCTAAATATTTTTCATTAAGTAGCAATCGATTTGTTGCAATTACATCTGGAAATGCTTGAATACAGCAACTTTTTCATTAAATAATCTTGATATTAGTAACTCATGTATGTGCATTTTCTTGAGGTATGTCTAAAAATGCAGCAAAACAAACACACACTTTCAGTTTTGAGGCATTAATTGTAAAACCCAGCTAACTGGCTAACCTGATGTAAACAGCAGTAAAAAAAACAGTTTACATGAAAATACAAGGCTAACACATTACAGAAAAGCTTTCATATTCAGCATGGTGGTAAAAACTAGAAATACTCACGGAAAACAAAGTTTGCTGAGTAACAGCTGAGACTCCACATTGAAAAATGAACATATAGTCATATAATTACTCAATTCTTTTATCTTTCTCCACTTGCAATTCTTTATTTTGGGTCTACAGGTAACATGACATTTTCAGTTGTTATATGATCATATGCATAGGCTGATATCACAAATCATAAACCTCATATTGGCTGCAGTAAGTGAATGGTACATAGACAAAACCACCTGTCTTGTGTGGAAGAGAAAAGACAACAAGTCTATCTAAGTGATAATGAAGGCTTCCTATTAACTTCCCAATAACTACCTGGTGGTGAGGCTGCAGTTCCTCCAGCTTTCTTACACATGAAGGCAATAAAAATTATTAAGGTTCTGAAATAACAGCTTTCTACCACATGCTGTAGTCCAACACGTTCCTTTAAGCAGGTACACTAATTTTCCCTAACAAATTATTTTTAAAAAATTTCACATTAATCATCTTGCTTATGCACTAGGTGAATAATTCTCAAATGTGTACAAGTCCCTTGTACACAAGTGTCAAGGAAAGTATAATTTGTTAAACTGGTTCAATGCAGTTGCACTCCATGGGGAACACATGCACTACAGAGTGGCCTGGTGGTTCATATATTGTGTAGAAGCTCCACTGTGGTTCTAATTTCTAAAGGATATTGTGGAAACTTGGAGTATGGAAAGCAGTTATGTAAGGTAAAAATGAAGTGATAGTCCAAAATTTGATTTTGGCCCAGAAAGTCACTATTACAGCCAATTGTTATTATGGCTGGAACAGGTACTAGAGGAAAATGACTCTGTCTTTGACTGTGTTCTACATACTCATTAGGAGATTTTTAGCAACACATTGTTATTGGAGATGATATACAGAGAAATAGTTGTCTGAGAAAAAAATCACCCTACTATAATAAAAGGAGGTAAGTGTTTCCCTGTGCCTTTCTTCTTTGTTCTCTTGCACATTTGCTGCCCTGTTTGTGACTCAGAGATATGATTTACCATGAGAATAAAAATTTTACTTAAGATGTCATTTTGGATTTAAAATCATTACGTCAGTAGCTGTATCCCAAATGGTCTTAGAAGCTTTCTTGTAATTTGTTTTGTTCCTTAACTCAGTACATAAACTCTGCAGATTCTCAATGTTATTAAATACAATCACATGACTGAAAAATCAGACTTCTGGTGGTTTACACATTATATCTTTCCGTTCCAGAGACAAAGCCTGAGGGTAAAGCTGTAGCTGCAACTTTTGTTCTATGGCAGTAATATTTAATGAACTTATTATTACCCTTTTATCTTTACCAAATGCCCTTTACTTAACAGTTAACTGCTTGACTGCAATGTAATTTTATTGCATTCCTAAGAAGAAAAATAATCTAATTTAAAGATAGAGCTGCTATGAATCCATGTGGGGAAAGTACCTTAGTGTTTGAAACATTCTCAGAACTATCTGCTTCCACTGTTGGTGTGGGCTGTCTTCTGGTGAAGACTTTTTGTTAGATGTGTTAGTATGGGATTGAATATCAGCAATTCCAAATTGACTGTCTTTTATTTCATTCTTACTTTTGGATATGTTTTTCAGTACTGTAAGTGGTATTACAGCCATGTTATCTACAGGCAAACTTTAGAGATGTTCCAGTTCACCTGTTAAGAGCCACCCCTAAGCTTATATTACAGGATATTATTTTGCCAACATGTGTAGCTTTAGAAATTGCAATAGATTTATTTATTTGCTAACTTTGGATGGCAGAAATGCCAAGCACACGCAAAAGACTTTCTGTAATACCAATTTATGATGGGTTTCCTTATTTTTCTATTAATCATGTGATTGATTTGCCTTGATTACAATCTTGATTGATTTTGTCTAAAACTTCTGGTTTCCTAGATTTTTTTCTTTACACTTTTATATTTCCAAAAATAGCTTTTCAAACTATTTGAAATTCATTGTCACTAGTGTTCTCATTATAGGGGTAAACATATGGAAAATTATTCTCATTAAGACTGTCTGCCACTATCTGCAGGTTTTCATCACCTCTTACATGCATAGTCTTTAAAACTTTGCATCTGCAAAAATTGTTTGATCAAATTTTACATTCTGAGGAAGCAGTTGGATTATCTGGTGAATATGCTTTTGGTGGTTTGAAGTCCCACCTTAGAAAGGGGAAAAAAGTTTACAGAAAAAATGCTAAAACATAAGTTTCCGTCAAGTGTTTGGTGCTGATATTGTAAATCATGTATCTTGGCTATACATGTTGCCTTTGGTATTTTTTAGGCTGCTTAGTGGTGTGTTAATTCTCTTCAACAAGAATGAATCCTATAACCCTTGACTACTCTTTTTGTCCTGACTAGGAACCTTGCAGTATATGGCTCCAGAAATCATTGATAAAGGACCACGAGGTTATGGTGCACCAGCTGATATCTGGTCACTGGGTTGTACCATTATTGAAATGGCAACAGGCAAACCTCCGTTTCATGAACTAGGGGAGCCTCAAGCAGCAATGTTTAAAGTAAGTACAGCTTTTTTGCTATAAATTTTATGAAGTTGCAAATAGTAACATTTTTTTAGAATTAATTTAGTTGCTATTAACCTTTTGTTGCCAGGTTCATTTGGCAGGAAGCCACGGTCTGACCTGTGTTTTTAATTCACTGCGTGATCATTCCCTCCTCTAAACTGTATTGCTCTTGGAAGTAATCATTTATTGTAGTGCTGGAAATAGGTCATGACTCAGAGCAGCAACCTGAAAAATGACTGAAGACTTATGAAAAATAATCTCTACTGTCTTACTTCTGTCATCTCCTGCTCTTTGTTTATGATTTCAGTCTTGGCAATCAGTCTCTCCAATGATGACAACAAAGTTATTTCTGCTTTATTAAGGCTTTTTTTTTTTTTAAATGCACCTCCGTCCCAGAGGATCTGTTTTCCTGATCTCTGCAACATGGTAGGAAGTGATGGTGGAAGGGGGGGAGAGGTTAAAAATTTTCCAGGATTTCTGGTATGTACTGAAGGAGTAAAATACACTGTATTTTCCATCCTAAGTCCTTTTCATCAAAACTATATCCTCAATAAACTATTGCCTCTAATACTTGTATTCCTTTTAAGGTGTCCATTTTCAAATGTACAAATTAACACCTAAGAGAATGCTTCAGATAGTATTGATAATAAATGTATTTGAAAATAATTTCCTTGGCCTAACTCTAAAATTAACAGTAGTACAAAAGCCATGATATGATATGTCAAATATGCAGACTGAAAATTTTGGTCCTTTCACTGGCTTGCAATAGACCTTCAGTAAACTGCTTAAGTTTTCACTTATGTTTCACTTATCCTTATAATGGGGGAAAAATTATATTTGTAACCTGGCAACCTGCTTCAATTATCAATATTGTAAATTTTTTTGTGTGTGTTGTTGAAAGTCACTGTGTGAGCATTAGTATAATTACTACTGGAACCACTGTAGCAAAATCAGATCTTTATCAATAAGCATAGCAAGCTGGGCTGCAATTGAGTATGGCACATAACACCCTGTGTCATGCTAGGCCTGTGAGTTGTCCCATATACCACAGCTAAAAGGCAAAGAAAGGACTGGTTATTTCAGTGGTGTAATATGTCACCTTGGTGCTGTTGATTTGTGACACAGTCCTCAAAAGAAGCTGCCTGGGTGGACATGGTTTGGTTCACTAAAGCTTTCCTGAGGGAGCCATGAAAAGAGACTTTTTTTCCACTTCGCTGTAAATGTCAGGTGTTGTTCTGTCAGGAGATGCCTTTTCATCTTGTATATCTGGCACGTAGTTGAACTGTTCAGTGAGTTATGTGTCTTATTTTTCAGCACAGTTTATTGAACTGTCAGGAAACACTGGTTCAGTTCTGGGTGCTTGATGAGCTCTGCACAGGCTCATGAGGTGAGCTCTGGCAGGGTTCTGCGTATCTCTGTATCCTGCCCATGAGCACCTCCAGGTCACAGAGCTGTGTTCTGAAGTCTCAGAACTGACATTTAAAAAAATAAGTTTATTTCCCTTCTTTCTTCAAGGATGTGGAACAGCTTTTAGCAGTTAGTGCAGACTATGTTCATGGACTACAGTCAAGGATTTATTTTTGTTTTCTGTTTCTTGGCTCTGCTGAGACCTGCTTTGTATTGCTTCTTGCTGGGCACGATAAATTGCAAACTGTTTTCTTTTTTGCTGTGTAAAAAAAGTAAGAAAGCTGAGAGTGGGATTTGAAGCCAGGAATTAAGCAAACTGAGCACGCATGTGAAAATAGGCATGGAAAACTTGGGATATCAAACTTTTGAATTCCCCACTTCCACACATGCATACTCTGTCATGCATAGGGGCAGGTGGGGAGAGGGGAGAGGGAATATCTGAGTGTATCTGTGTAGTCAGAATAGTTGTAAATAACAAGAGCTGGACAAAGTAGAGAAAAAGGGGGCTAGAGGAAGCAGAACTGAATAATTCCTGGCTGAGTGTGCATTTTCTGGTATTTCAGCAGAATGTGTGCATCTCTGTGAAAGAACTGTAAACAAATGACATGGAATAGAGACAAAGTAAACTAATGTTGCCATAGGGTTTCTGAATGCTTGTGATGAAACTTACTGTCCTTGAACCAAAGAGATAAAGATTAGAGACATGCGATGAGATTTCCTGGTCCTGGTTTGGACTGTGCTGGGCTTTGTTTGGTGTGTAAGGGTATAACCTAGGTCCGCAGTGCTATCTGCTCATGCAGTGCCCCAGCTGAAGCTGGCTTGTGTGAGCTGATCCCCAGAGGGGCACAAGGAGGACTGGGCTCACCACGGGGACAGGCATGTCAAGAGCAGCTCTCAGAGCACAGCAAGCAGGTGGCTGTCCTCTCTCTGCTCCAAAGCAAAAATCTTGCTGGGCTGATGTTTTGAAGTGGTGAAACTGTATATGCTCTTTATAAAGCTCTGTCCAAAATACACATGACAATTAACAAATCAGATAAAGATACTCTATCAGACTGAGTAAATGTTTAGATGTGGTACCCTGCTAGCAGGACATAACATCAATTGATTATTTATTCAATTTCTTTATTAAATACATCAATTTAATTGCAGATGTTAGCAAGTTCCACATATTATAAGCGTTACATGCAGGAAAGAATGAGTTTTGAATGTGATTAGAGTCATGGTTTGGAAGGGCTTCATGCATTATTAGCGTTTTATATTCTTCCCTGTCATTTGAACAGAAGCATGACTGCTCAGCATTTTTTGCTTCAGCTTGCATTGAAGCTGAACCACTATTGTGAGTGCCTAATGGTGCCACAGTGTGTTAATGCAACTGTATAATGAGATTATTTAAACAACTCTTCATTTTATCAAGCAGCTGCCACTTGTTTAACTGCTGGGCTACTATCTCCCTTGTGGCTACTATCTTTCTGCTTGTTCTCCAGAGCATGTTTTCTGTAAAGATGCTGAGACTGCAATCCATAATCTTGCCAGATAAATGCCACACGGTGCACACATGTTACACAACTCTCACTTCAAAACATTTATGCCAGATTGGCATTAGTGAATGAGGCAGCAGTGAAGAAGCTGGAAATGTCACTAGGGAGCAACCTGTAGACGCATGTTTTTCATTATTAAAAAAAAGAGTGGGGTGGTGGTGGTGGTAATGCCTTGTTAAACTTTTGGGCACCATGTGATTTTCAGTTAAATAACACTGGAAGGCTAGGAAAGACATCTGGCCCCAGTGCCAGGGGTAGTGACAAGGTCTGGCAAGGTCATTGTGAGTGTTCTTACATGGAAATTTGGCAGCAGCAGGACAGAACAGGTGCAGGCCCCAGGCAGTCAGTGCTAGAGCAGGAAGTTATTCCTGTTTCTGGGAACAAGTGTGTTGGAGGAGTCGGCAACAGAGGGGGGCAGTACTGGGCAGGAGTGATGGGAACTGCATGCCGTAGCTGGAGGGATTGAGGCTGATGGGAGAAGCAGCATTTGAAGCACTTGGTGTAGATAAATGTGCAGATCCCAAGATTGCCTGAAGGCAGATGGTTTGATACATCCATAACTTAGTATTTGTGTAATACCACATGGACATTCACGCTGTGTTTACAGTAACAGGATCAAAGCCTTGTTGTCACTCCACTGCTTTGTGTGAGTACCTGGATAGCTCCTTTTCCATGAGAGTCATCAAGAGTGAGAGAGGTTATACTGAGAAAGCTTTGGCACCTCGTCTCCTTGTAGTTGCTTACTAAAAATAAGTTGTATTTGTGTTTTACTTGCAGGTTGGGATGTTTAAGATTCATCCTGAAATTCCAGAATCACTTTCTGCTGAAACAAGGGCCTTTATTTTGCTCTGTTTTGAACTTGATCCTAATAAACGTGTTACAGCATCTGATTTGCTCAGAGAATCCTTCCTGAAACAAGTAAACAAGGGCAAGAAAAGCAGAATTGCATTCAAGCCTTCAGGTAAGGAATTATCAGCCAAGTGCAAGTCAACATCATCATTAAGCATTATATAAAAGATTGGAATCATTAAGAACTCTCTTTAACTAAGGACATTTCTTGTGCCAGGAAAGCAGCAGGAGCTCAACTGTTGAAAGTGCCTGTGATTTGTAATTAGACATATTTAAATTTAACAATTTCCACAAAATACAGTGACTTGTTTATTTGGTGTTTTGCTTATAGAAACCTCCCAAACCCATTTTTCCTCTCTGCAAAACCAAATGCCTCATTTATAGTAAATTAAAGTTAGAAAAATGACATTTGGTGAACACTTTACAAAGTAATTCTGTATTTTACATTGCCAGTTACATACACCTGAGAGACATGAGTTTTATAGAGTTGAAGCTTGGCACCTAAAAATGTGGGTCTATTGGGTGTTCTGACCAGCATTTTCAAACTTGATATGTAACTTAGAAATGTGGCACATAAGTGCTGAAGTAGCTGTTCAGTGGGTTGTTTTGCTTTATCTGCCTAATGTGTTCTAGCCTCCTCATTACATCAGCCACTCTCTCAGTGATAACAAATCTTAACATACTCCTGCCAAATGCACAGTGGTTGAAGAAACTGCCCATTTAAAACCAAGCAAAGCTGTTGGTCTTGCTGCTTCGCATGCACACATGCACACACTCCCAATGCAAATTGAATTTTTTCCTGTTGTGAGCTTTTTCCTTCTCAGCAGGGAACATTGAAAGGGAAAAAAACCCCAAAAAACTAGCAGAGAATGTATAAGCTGAATTGGTTTCAGCAAGGAAATGGGCACATCATCTGACCTGCGGGGCACTGAGAATTGATGTTCCTGCAGTTACAGAGGGGTAACAGGAGAGCTCACACTGCTCAGCCAGGGCAGTGCCAGTCAGGAGCTACTGGCAGGCTATAACCTTCTGTGCCATGGTAACTATGCTTTCCTGGGGCCTTTTTAGCCCTTGCCTGTGGATATTTTCCTGGAAATTTGTGTGGCATTAGAGAAGGTGGAGCTTGCCTTGTTAGCTGACTTGGGAACAATTGGCTCTTTGTAAAATACCAGACACCTGCACCTTCTCCCTCCTACCTTCCTCCTTTTTTCTCTTCTCCCTCTCACTGATGAGCTTATAGATCTCCTTCAGAGTACCCAATGATCTTGTGCTGCAGATGTTTAAGTGCTGGCCTGCAGCAAGAAGCAAGCTTAGTGATGGCCACGGTGATGAGTAAAATGGACAAATGCTATGAAAACTGTCTAATGGGTGAGAGGAAAGAAAAGCAACATGGCTGCAGGCAAACGAGCGGTTCGCTGCACTGAATCATAGAATACCAAGCTGGCAGGGACCTCGAGGACCATGTGGTTCAACCTTTCTTGCAGCTGGGGAAAGCTGTGCTTGCTGCTGCAGCCATCTCCAAAGAGAGTTTAGGGGCATAAGGCAGATTGCCACAGTTGCCAACAGTCTCAGCTGCAGCAGTTCACTGTCTCCTCTCTCTAGATTCTCTCACTGCCAATTTCCCTCAGCTTTGTCCCCATCTTTCTATCCTGTCTCCATCCCTGTTTTCTTTCCAATAATAAAGGCAGCCCAGAGCCTCTAACCGGTTCTCAAAAGGTGACATACATTGTTTCCTTTCTGTGACTGTTTAACCTCAGCCTTTTGAACATCACTCCTGTACCTTGGAGTATGTCAGAGCTTTCTGAATAGTTTTTAACTTCTCGCCCTCTCCCTCTCCCACCTCCACCTAATTTGTAGGGACAACCCTCAAGCTCCACGGATGTGTGCACGCTGAGCTGACAGGGCTTCTTCCTTGCCTCTCCTATCACACAGCTACAAGCTGGCAATCAGGATTATAGCAAGCTCTTGATACCTCTTATTTTTATATTTTTCCTTACTTTCAAAATTAATTGGAAGGGGACAAGATATTTCCTTCAGGTTAGTGCCAAGAGCGAGACTGATTGCTGAGGCCAAGGAGACATGCAAGCAAAGCAGATACCTTGGGTGCTGGAGAGGGAACAAATCTATGTCCATTGACAGTCAGGCAGAGGTAAGGAGGATGAGTAGCAGAGTGGTGTCTTTTTTAGAGATATGGCTGTGGTAGAGCAGCTGGTGATAACCTATTGGTTTGATTCAAACTCTTTCGAGATCTGTATCTCCCATTGTACCACCTGTGGGACCAGCACCAAGGAGAAGCATGTGTCTATGTACTGTGTGTGTGAGCAAGAGAGGGTAAGGAAATGGGATTTCATTTGAGTATTTAGCTGCTTTGGATTCAGCAGTAAGCTCATTCACACCTTTTATTGCTTATGCATATAATGATTTTGAGTTGTATTACAGCTTTCTAGCAGCAAGGTTACCTTTCTCTCAGCCATTTCGCAAAATGAGATCTTTATCGCTGAAAATGACCACAGTTGTTTCAGGCCTATTGCCTTTTTTCTGCATAGTTCTGTTACATGTTGTTTTACAATGTCTGTTCATAGATTATAATCGTAATACATCCCTACCTCTGCCAGTCCATGGAGAACAGGCTGGCAGTAGCAGCAGTGAGCATGGCTCAGTTTCACCAGACTCTGATGTTCAGCATGACATGTTTTTCGAAAGGCCAAAGAGATCAATTTCAGAGATTCAGACAAAGCATCCCATTTCCCATTTATTAAGGTAATGCATTTGCTTGTTTCTTGACACCCATGAGGGACTAAGTGGATTTAGGTCACATGATATTTTATCTGAGGGCAATTTTTTTACTCATTGACTAAGTAAGCAGCAAGGGACCTACATAGGGAAGTTACCAGTTAATTTAAATATTGTCTGTATTTTAATGAACAATGCTTATTTCTCCTTAAGGTTTCAAATAAAGGTCAGTCTTCTTACTGACTGAGTGGATATGGATCCAGAAGTTAGCAGGAGAGTTAGTCCTTCCATGTACTCATGAAAAAAATGTGTGAAGGTGGCAGCAGAAAGACATTTCCACTGTTCAGAGAGCACAAAGCAATATTTTTAAAAGAGTATGTTACAGTATGGGGCCAGAAGAAATTAATAGTTATCTCAGTCCAGAGTTTTCAGTTTTCTTCCCCAAAACTAAACCAGTGCTGGGTGACATTAATGCCAGCTGCCTAGCAGGTTGAAATCAGCCTTGTGGTTTTGGTTTCAATGGGGTTTGCATGAGCTGAGGCTCTGAGGCATCTTGTCTCAGAATAATGTTTATCAGTCTGATCAGCCTGCTGCTGTTGTTTAACTCACTTTTTACCCTCTGAAGTCTCCCTGCTCACTCTGACAGTTCTGCTGTGTCTAACCCTGAGGTCTCTCTTGTGCTTGTTGCTGATGCAGTGTGCCTGATGAGGGCTCAGCCTCAGAGGACAGGAGCACTTTTCCTTCCATTGAGGATAAGGATTCTGGTCTGTTTCTGCTGCGGAAGGACAGTGAACGCCGAGCAATCCTGTATAAAATCCTTAAGGAAGAACAGGATGAAGTTGCTTCCAATCTGCAGGACTGTATTGCACAGGTAATTTCTCCTCAGCTCTCCTTTTCCTGTGTCAAAAGGAAAATGACAAGCTAGGTAGCATTCCTTTTCTGAAAGCTAATAAGTGATGGTGCTTGGATTGTTCCTTCTAAACAACTTCAGTCTCTAACTATGTGAGACGTGCTGCTGTTGAGTGAAGAGCAAACATCACCTTCTGCCTGCTGCTGGGCTCTTGTTTTTGTTGGGTTTTTGCTTTTTTTCTGACAGGGAAGTTGCTGGGGGGTTGAGGTTGGTGGGCTGGGTGATTCTGGGTTTTTTTGGCTTTTAAGGCCATGGAAATGGACCACCAGGTAGTAATACGAATGGTTTGCTTTAAGGACAGAGAACTGATTAATAGTTTTTAATTCAAAGCATATGCAAACTAGATGCTGAGAACACAGTACATGAATCTCAAAAAAGCTTCTCTTACAAGAAAGGTTGAAAGAGCTGGAATTGTTTAGCCTGGAGTGGAGAAGACCAAGGAGACCTCATAATTGCCTACAAGTGTAAGGAGGATGGAGCCAGACTCTTTTCAGTAGTGCCCAGAGACAGGACAAGGGGCACTGGGCACAGGTTGGAACCCAGGACATTCCATCTAAACATGAAGAAAATCTTTACAGTGAGGGTTATGGAGCACTGGAACAGGCTGCCCACAGAGGTTGTGGAGTCTCCTTCACAGGAAATGTTCAAAACCTAGGCAATGTGCCCTAGGCAATCCTGCTTTAGCAGGGCGTTGGACTGGATTATCTCTTGAGGTCCCTTCCAGCTCCCTATGATTCTGAGATATGGTGATTCTGTAGAAAAAAGGGTTTAATGGGGAAGCTTCATGATTGTAAAGAGGAGCAAGAAAAACTGTTTGGTTAACCCATAGCCAAGGCATGCCACACACCAGTAACATAGTTGATTGCTCAGCCTTTTCATCCTCTCTGCTGACTGATGTTATCTATTCTTGTCAAAGCTGTTTTTTTTTCCCAGATTGCATTCACACAAAGGGGGCCTGCAGACACCTGGTGTCCCCAGCCAGTGCTAGCTCTTGGCACAGACACTTGGAGCACCCCTGCCAAGGGCCCTGCTGCTCCTGGGGCAGCTCCAGCCTGGTCTGGTGTGGGCACCCAGCTCCACACAGTGTTCAGGATGGTTCCAGTCCTTGGCTCATTTTTCCTACAAACTGAATCATGGTGCAGATCAACTTACCCCAGACCTTGAGGGCTCCTGTGGAGCTTTAAAGCAGAAAAAGAAAGGCTGACAAACTCAGTCTGAGGAAGAAACTGGGCTGAATTTCTGCTTTAAACTTGAACTGCAAAATAGCCAAGGCTCTAAATATTTTTCAGGATGAAGAAGGATTTTTTATTACCAGCAAGTTTAATCTCAGTCTGCAGCACTTGGACAGCTTTAATTGTAGGGTTTATGGATTGCAAAGCATAGAATGAACACTTGAGTCTTACCTCTGTGTAATCTTAGACCTTTTTCTGACTTATGATAAATGTGTATATAAACATATTTTTTGCCTTAGGAAATCAAATACCTGGATATTTAGATATTAATTCAGATCCAGCATATTGGAAGGATAAGCATCTAAAAAATTTGGGTCTCTTACTGACTCACTCTGCTCTTTTCATGGAGGAGAGCTGCCCTCTGCAGTACATTGCAGAAATCTGTAGATAGTATCTGGACTCTTCCCTTTGTGACAGGCACAGTAGCAGTAGACTTTACCTATTGGACAACAGAAATTACCATTAAAAAAAATTAAAAAGATAGAAAGGTTAGAAAGACCCAGAAAATAAAGGCTTTGCAGAAACAGAAGTTCAGTCATTTCAGTTGGAAATATACATGGGCAAAGCTCTAAATTGTAACCCTGAAAATACTGATGCTACAAATCAAATGTTCAGTAACTCTACTTTCATTATCTTTTCTCCAGAGCTCTGAAGAATTGCAACTTTCAGTGGCTCACATCAAACAAATTATTGGGATTCTAAGGGACTTCATACACTCTCCAGAGCAGAGAGTGATGGCTTCTACCATTTCAAAGTTGAAAATGGATTTGGACTTTGACAGCACTTCCATCAATCAGATTCATCTGGTGCTGTTTGGATTTCAGGATGCTGTGAGTTACTTGCCTAGCACAGGGGGAGAGGAATTGTTCCTGGACAAAGCACACCCCAAGGGGTTGAAGCTTCTCTACCCTTTCTTAAACCTCTTCTTCCTTGTGCTGTAGAAGGGTTTGAATGCCACAGTCTGGGGATGGTTTGAAAGCTCTGGCCTAGAACTGTCAAATCTCCTATGTAGACTTGCAAAGGTGGGAGGGTTTTAGTGACTCGTGCAGTTGTTACATGATAAAATTTCATCTAGTTTGCAGCTACTCTAATTGCTTATTTGTTTATAGGTAAACAAAGTATTAAGAAATCACTTAATAAGGCCCCACTGGATGTTTGCAATGGATAATATAATTCGCCGTGCAGTCCAAGCAGCAGTCACTATTCTTATTCCAGGTAAATAAAAGCAGCTGACATTATTTTTTTTAAAAGGTTGTTTGCATATCAAAGAGTTATAGCAAATAGAGCAGTTTAGAGTTTTAATCTGTCAGAATGCCATTAGCTGCATCCCATGTGCCACTACATCAAAGGCACGGGGTCTCAATGTTGTACAGAAAGGAGTGTTGATCTGGAGGATTAATGCTGAACGTGCAGCACCAAGGCACATAATGAGATAACCAGTAATACTGCACCATCAGTGTGGTCCAACCATGGAAAAAAAGGGCAGATTAAATTCAGTACAAGCTGGAGCTTTTCTACTAAGAAAGAAAATTACTCTGTAGATTTTATTGACACCAAGGTGGGTAACACAGCACAGGTCTGTCTACGTGTTCTGAAATGTGATTATGAGCTGTGGAACAAGTGCATAGAAGGGGGTAGATTAATATGAGGGAGGAATATGATTTTAGCCTACAGATAGCAGGAAAAATCACCACCACTGAGGAGGAGTATAAATGAGTTGAGAACTGTCCAGGAGTTCCTACCTGGAAAAGAGGAAAGCTTTGTAAACATTTTAGTCCAGGACATATATTTTTTTTTTCTCTAAAAAAATCCAAGGGCTTCTCATTAATGCATTTGACTATCTTATTATTAATTTCATCACAAATCTACTTGTCACCTCTACAGCTGTAATCTACAGCTACCAACCTCTACTGATGCATTACAGGTGAGCTATTACAATGCTGCTTAGTTCAGAATTGATGCCAGAGAATCTGTGGTTCAGATCACATAGGGCTCCTGCAATAAGGCACATCGTGCCAACAGCTCACTTCCTCAGCTGAAGCTCCACCCACCTGCAGCAACACAGATGAAATTTTAGTATTTCTAAAGACAGACTTGCCAAAAAACAATTCATAATCTTACACTGTTTCCTTTCACCAGAGCTTCGAGCTCACTTTGAGCCAGCATCAGAAACAGAAGGTGGGGACAAGGACAGTGATGAAGTGGAGGAGAGTTACCAGCCCGCTGAACACAGTGGACCTGAGGATCCTGCCAGCACACCAGGAGTCGGCACCCCTAGTTCTGTGGTTTCACATGAGGCTCAGCAGCAGCTTAGCCTGGAGTTGGGCAGACTGAAACAAGAGACCTTAAGGTAACCCTTTTATAAAGACTGGATTTGTTTTCAGCCAGTCTTTGAAAAGACTGGGAAAGCCTTTGGACTTGGGGAGGTGTGGTTAGAGAGCTGCAGGTTGGAAAGGGACCTGGGGGTGTTGGCTGACAGTTGACTTAATATTGAGTCAGCAGTGTGTGCAGGTGACCAAGAAAGCCAGTGGCATCCTGGCTTGTGTTAGGAACAGTGTGGCAGCAGGGACAGGGAGGTGATCATCCCTCTGTACTCAGCCCTGGTGAGGCAACTTCTTGAGTCCTGTGTTCAGGTCTGGGCACCTCACTATAGGAGGGACCCAGAATTGCTGGAGCGTGTCCAGAGAAGGGCAACAAAGCTCCTGAAGGGCCTGGAGCACAAGTCCTGTGAGGAGAGGCTGGGGGAGCTGGGGGTGTTCAGTCTGGGGAAGAGGAGGCTGAGAGGAGACCTTAGAGCTCTCTTCAGCTTTCTCAAGGGAGGTTGGAAGGAGGAGGGAAACAGCCTCTGCTCCTTAGGGAACTGTGATAGGAGCAGAGGGAATGGATGGAAGCTGCACCAGGGGAGGTTTAGGCTGGGTGTTAGGAAACATTTTTTCCACTGAGAGGGTTGTCAGGCATTGGAATGTCCTGCCCAGGACAGTGGTGGAGTCACCGTCCATGGAGGCATTTAAAAGGTGTTTGGACCTGGTCCTTAAGGACATGGTTTAGTAGTTGACTGTGTTGTTAATCAAAGGTTGGGCTGGATGAGCTTGGAGGTCTCTTCCAACCTAAACATTCTGGGATTCTGTGAAATGCCCAGACGTTGTGCTCTACAGTGACATAAATGACATAAATACTCCTCACCTGGTATTGCCTCATGATAAAGCAGCCCGTCAAGGAACACAAGCAGATTCAGAATATGCTGGCAATACCAGTCTGACAACCTTCAAGAGCCTTCAGTACAACTTCTGTTTACGTGTAATTAATGTTTGGGGTTTTTTTGTCAGAATGGCATGTTGGATTTTTACTGTTAAGTAATTAGGTTTGTGCAACTGTACCAGTTTCCTTCCTGCTTCCTTGGATGCCACCTGGGCCAGCAGCAGTGCCCTCAAAGCTGTTCCTGCAAGGGAAAGGCCAAAGCACCTCTGTCCTGGCCCATCAGAGCTGCCTGCTAACTAGCACATGCAGAGCCCCTGTCCTATCTCTCATGGGTTACATTTGTAGGCTGCTGCCAGTGTGTTAGCAGCTGAATGTTATGTACTTTATGGATGTGATGTAAATCTGTGAGCAGAAAGTTCCTGGTAAAACAGTGCTGCACTGTTCAGCAGTGCATTACATTATAAAGGCCAAGGGAAGCTGCAAAACAGAACTTACAAGCTTTTTACTAAATTCTGCAAAGGTGAAAGTTTTCAAGTGCCACCAGCTGAATCTCAGACAAAATGAAGTCTGGAAGCCATAAAATGTTACTTAAGACAGTATCTCTCAAGTGTCTTTGGTAGTTACTAAAAGTGGTTGGGGTTTTTTTCAGCTATACTTCTTCTAAGTATGATTCTGTTTTCTCTCTCTCATATGCTAACAGACTTTTGGAGAACCTTGTGCAGAAGGAGAAAGAGTATCAAACCCTCTTACGACAATCTTTGGAGCAAAAAACTCAGGAATTACGCTTGCTGCGATTAAAACTTAAACCCAAAGGTATGAGGAAATTATGCAGACTTTTGAAAGTTGCACACAAATACGTTAGATCATGTTTCAACGATAAAACACCATCTGTTGTGGTCTGAAAACCACCACTTTTGCCCTCTTTTAGAGGTGTATTAACCTGTATTTTGTTTTCTGTCAAAGACTCCCACTGGTCTGCAGCAACTTGTAAAGAGAACGCTGACCCTGAGCTCATGAACTGGCTGAAGCAACAAGGAGCAGACTTAGATGCCATTAAAAAGGTAAAAAAACAAACAAAAAAATCACTTTTAAAAACAAACAAAAAGGTCATTGTAGTCATAATTAGCTTTCGAAGGAGAATTATTAATTTAGGAATAAATTTACCTTTTAGTTTGCTGAAGAAGATTATACACTAAGTACTGTCCTTAATGATATCACTGAAGATGATCTGCGGTATCTTCAACTACAGTAAGAAAGTACTTCTTAGTTCATTATTAAGAGCTTCATTGAAGTAGTTTGTAAAAAAAAAAACTTTAAAAAGTTAAGTTATTCAAATAGGCTGCTGATACTTCCATGGCAACTACTGTGAATTTCATCTCTGATTTTCTGGTAGTTTCTCACATCTTAACAGACCCAGTGTAACAGCTCCACCTAAGGTGCATCACGCCATCTAAGTTTTGGTCTTCATCAAGGTTGGGAGCTATTTTTGTGCCATTCAGGATGATGCAATCATAGAAAAGAGGCAGAAAAAACTTGTTTTTCCTACCCCTTGATTCCTTTAATTCAGTAAACCCTGGCTCATCTGGAAGAAGTTGTTTAAGGTTATGGCTAAAAGTACAGCATATTCTATCTACTGTTACAGTTGGTATATCCTTGCTATATTTCCAGACCTTACTTCTTGCTCACTTTAGCTGGAGTTTTCCCTCACTGTTCTCTGTTCTTCTTCATACAGGGGTGGTCTCCTTGGCAGAATTTGGAATGCAATATTAAACCACCGGAAGACCACAGTGCAGCAGGTGAATGCTTTGGAAGGAGAAAAAGTAACGGGAATAAACAAATAAAAGATACATTCCTAACACTTTAGGTATTAGATGTATGTGTATATGTATGTATGTATGCCTTGCAGATTTTGCACAATTATAGAGCTTGTTTGACCATCAGTGTAATACACAGTGAATAGAAACAGCTTTCAGTCTGTGTCAATGCACTTAAATTTATTTATGACAGAGCAATGCAGAAGACAAATGCTTATCAATGTAGTGTCAGACATTCACTGAGGAAAAAAAAAACCAAACCTTTTCTGCCAAAGAGGAATCACACACCTGAACTGGCTTTAGCATCATGAAAACTGTGAACCTAATGTGTTACATTTCTGCTGGCTGTGAGCAGGGAGGGGACACGCTCAAGCACCTATCATCCCTTCATAGCTGAATGTACATAGCTTTTTGTATTAAAGCTACTTTCATTGACCTACCAAGAAAAGCCTGGTGTGATGTTTTTGTTTAATAACTTTTCCATAGCTGAAACATAGCATCTTAGTGGCTTTTTGGTGTATTTTGGGGAAAATGGTTCATCACGAAATAAAGCAAACAGACCATCAGATAAATGTTGGTAAAGTTTAATATTTTTGTTTTCTTTTTACACTGTACATACCACATACAGCAATCCAAAGGAAAGTGAGTAAAGCCAATATATATCGATTTAAATAAAAGGCTGCTTTGTCTTAATTTAGCTCCTTCTGAAACAACATTCAGTGTGTTTAAGAAAATCCATACTCAGATGGATTTCATTACACTTTTCCTCTTTTTGAAAGAGCTTTTAAATAAGCTTAAGGTTTGTTTCCAAGTCATTATATTTCCTGTAAATACATTCACTTTTCCTTATGAATAAGTTACGCCAACAAAAAGGCCCTTTAGTTGCTGACAGATTTGTACCTTATCCACTGGTTTGGGCCACGCACTTCAAAGGGTGCCTCATTGAAGAAGATGTGGTTACCCAGATCTTCCACTGGTGGCTCTGGGTCAGTGGTAGCGAACTGAGCCGCTTCCTCAATCTCCTTTCTTACTGCCACATCAATTTCCTACATAAAAAATAGATGCTTATCATAAAACAGCTCAAAACAAGCAGCATAATTTTTAATACAAACACAATGATGAAGTCTGTAAAAATACAGAGAGTGTCCGTGTAATTTTTTTTGAAGCAGAGTTGATAAAAGTATTTACAATATTAGCTTAGAAGCCTGGCTTCACTAGGATTTTTTACCTCTGATAATTTCAGTTTCAGAGACCTACACCCTCCCTAGGTAGCTGAGAGAGCCTGGGTAATTTTGATTTCTCCATGCTACTGTATGACAAGAGCTACATTTGAAATACACCCATACAAGCAAACACTCAGGTTACACTCAGCACCCAAAAGCAAAGTTCCTTTCCATAGGAGTGCAGCATCATTAGTCTGCAATGGAACTTCCCCAGGAGAAGTGATGGTGTAACTAACTTTAAAGAACTTAAAAAAAACAGGTGATGCCCTATGATGTGCTTTTCAGAGAGCATTAGTGTGAAAGCTTAAGATCTTGCTTAAATAGCAATTAAAAGCCATACCTTTAACTCTTCAATGCTAGCAAGGTTAGTGTTGACCATTCTGTCCTTCAGCAAGGTAATGGGATCACTTTTGCTTCTCACTTCTTGAATTTCTTCTCTAGTCCGATAGCTACAAGCAAGACAAGGGAAGACATGAACAGCAGTATTCTTAAATAGAGGCAAAGCTCTAGACACAGCTCATGTTTTAGAAAAAAAAAGGTGTGACCAAAGACTTCTCAGGAATGTAAAGAAATACAACAGTATTAATCACTCAAAGGGTGGCACAGGTACAACTAGAACGCCTCTCAGACCTGTAAGGAGCAACCAAGCTGAAGTAGCTCCAGCCTTGAGTATAACATAGGCAGGGAAAGAGGAGCAATCCCAGCCTGAGACAGTTAACACAAGGAGCAATATTTCCTCCTTTTCATCTCCCCTAAGGGGTAAGGTGAGGGGGGGGAAGATACCCCTGCTTCATGTAGACTGAGTCAGATTTGTCACCTGGAACAACACGAGTCTTTTTGGCACCTATATATTTATATTTTTAAGAGATGTTCTACTTGACCAGACAGTCCAAACTGTCCAAACTGTTCCTGTAATTTTGGCTTACAGGATTTTAAATGCTCTAAAAAAGAAAACAACAAAACAACAACCCTGCAAAAACATGGTGCTTTTCAGTCAAAGCTTAATTAGAACACACCATAAAGTCACACAGAAAATAGAACCTATTAATAAAAAGTATAGAACTTTAACTGATTTTTTGTGCTTGTTCTAAAACTAAAATCTCAATACTGCAAGTAAAGCAAGTATGTTACATGACTGTGGATTATCAGCCCAGTAATGACCTGAGTGATGAGACTGCTCATAGCAATTTCATCATAACCTTAATAAGCAGCTCACAGGGGATTTAAACACCAAATGCAAGGGTTTCAGGATTTTGGCCATTAGTACTTTCTGTTTTCAGTGAATGCCATTAAAGAATATCACAGTACCTTATTCCGGGGTCACTCATACTGTGGCCATGGTAACGGTATGTCTGTAACTCCATCACAATAGGACCCTCAAAAAGCAAAAACAGTGTTACCACCTTGAGCAACTAATTTGTTGTTAGAGCAGCAAGTACTTACTATGGGTAAACTGCAGCAGTGATATTTTTTGTTCAATTTTTTCTCAGTTTAATTTACATAACATCTCAGTAAGATGGAACTCAACTCTGTTCAAATAGACACCTACACTGATACATTTCAAGCATTTACTCTCATGTTCCTATTGAGCAGCATCAAACAATTTTTTCCCTTCCAATGCCCCCTTTACTCAGACTATTTCACACTGCCTGTTGTTTCACTGTAAGTTTGTTAACAAAATCTTATTCTTCTCTATGAACACTTTTTCTGGTTTAAGTTCCCAGCACAGACAGTTTCACCAAATACACTCATCTTGAAAACCAGTGTATCATACTTGGGTGACAAACACTAATGCTGACTCACAAAGATTTACTTCACTTTCCATTTGTTGTAAATACAGAATTATCACTCCCTTCGTTGATGCTTCCCCTAATTAATCTCCTCACAAAGAACATGACTGCCTCACAGTCAAAACACCTTTCACAACAGAATTTAATTGGAGTAGGAATGGGGAAAAGGATGACAGAGTATACAGGCATGGTTTTTTGTTGTTGGTTGTTGGGTTTTTTTAGATGCTTGATTAATATCAACTGCATATTAATAAATTCTAACAAAAGGAAAGAACCGTGCAATTGTTTACAGATTCAACTCTGTGGAGAAAAAAACTAAATAAAGGTTAAGTAAGATTTCAGCAACAGATGGAGTAAATGGTCTACAAAAGGAGCTTTTTATGAAGCAATAATCTGGCTGTGGAAAAGGAATGATGACGGCAGACTTACTTTTCCAGATCTACAGTACTCAGTTGCAAACTTTGTTGCTTCTCGAACGCAGAGAACGTCCATACCATCCACCTGATAAACAAAAACCACAAGTTAAGGCAAAAAAATGGCAAACTTTGAACTTCCAATTTCAGTGCTTTTATAATTTAAATAGGACTTCAGTTAAAAAAAATCCTATACTTAAATATTTATAAATATATGTATAAATAAAATACAAATATATATATGCATTGCACAGGTGCGTGTGCATATAGGCTCCTCACACTTCCACCCATGACCCTGCAAAAAAAGCTGGGTTTGTCCTCACCCTGAGCCCTGGAATGTAATCTCCTCTTTTGTAGTAGTCAGTACTGGCTGCAGCTCTTTCAACTGAAGTTCCCATTCCATACCGATTGTTCTCACAGATGAAAACACAAGGCAGCTTCCATAAGGCTGCCATATTGTAGGTCTCAAATATCTGGCCCTGAAAGAAAAAAGAGCAAGTTACATCCAGACACGGAGCTCACTTAAGCAGTAGGCACTAGCAAAAGCATTTAGTTGCAGAAGTCAAGCCAGAAGAAATTTTAATACTGAAGGGGAAAACCAACCACTTGCTGCAGCTCAGCAGGAATAAAAGAGAAGCTGCACCTTATAAGTTTAATCTCAACAAATTGTTCATAGAACTTAATTTTTAAACCTAGTTCTATATTTCTCTTAGGACAGCACAAAGCCTTCAACCTTAATGCAAGTATTTCAGCTACAGTCACAACTGACTGACAGGATGCTGCTACAGCAAACTGAAGTTGCACCAGTGACTGTATAAGCCTTTGTACTTAGATCAGACAGGGAAAACCAACAACTGTTTTGAAAGTGGTAAATTATACCAACAGTACATTCTAAACCACCATATTTTTACCTGGCTTAATGTCTCTGCTGGTAACACAACAGACCAGCTGGAATGTCAGTAGTAAGTGGCTCTGCAAGGTGCTCTGTCCTCTCCTCTGTCTTCAGAAATGTTTCTCCCTATTCAGCATCACCATCACCTACACTGCTACCACTCAGAATTCTCTCTCCTTACAGCACAGACACTTCAGGTGTTACACTTAGGTGAGCCACTTGCAACAAGAAACAAGAGTAACTGGAACCCATTCTCCCATGGCTGGAAACACTGTTCCCATAATCAGCCACTATCCCGACCCACTTTCTGAGTATCTAGAGCACTCAGTCCAGAGTAGGAGCTGAGAGACATTCCCTCCACTCAAATGACACGGGCAGAGTTCAAAATGGGGGTGGGGAAGGACAGACATTCACACAGGTCCAAAACAGGATAAAAATAATCCAGCCACATGCTACATTCCTGATACATGAAGACAAACTAGCAATTAACTTTGTAACTGTTCATCTGAATCACCCTTCCAAGGACTATCCAGTACTTGAAACGCACTCCTTCTCAAACACCTAAGGCAACACAAATAAGAGGTGCTAGTGCCCAATATTTGCACATTGCTCAACCATCTACACAAGGCTTGTCTCAGTGAACAGCACTTCACAAAAAAAGCCCTAAGAAAAACTGCAGGATAGAGGCTGTACATTGTCTTCTCTCTCCAGGACTGATCTTCAGTATCAGTGGACTCCTTTAATAAAGCCTCCTTGCAGCAGAAAGCCCAACACAACAATCTTTGCATACGTTCTAAATCAGATGCTGCTTGGTTTGGGGGTAGTACACAGGCAGGGTGAAAGGTGCCCTCCCACCACCCTGTGGAAAGGCAGAGCTCACAGTTCAGAGAAGGAAAATTGATACTCACAGTCACACACTCCTCCCCACAGAGCCACACAAGACAAAGCTCATTTACCTGGTTGGCTGCACCATCCCCATATAATGTCAAACAGACTTCGTTTTTATTGAAGTATTTGCAGGCCAGCGCAATCCCAGCTCCAAGAGGAACCTATCAGAGGGGACAGGACACACCAGAGTTTTAGACCAATGTGTAGAGGAGCTGGAAACAGGCAGCTTGTGGACAGTAAAGACGCTTACACGTATATACCTGAGCACCAACAATACCATTGCCACCATAGAAGTTTTTGGTATACATATGCATTGATCCTCCTTTTCCCTTCGCACATCCTCCTTTTCGACCTGAAACATGAGTAACAAGCAATTTATTTTTTTGGAGGGAAAATACTATACAAATGGGAACATCAGATTCAATTCCTAACGGTAGTAACACGAGACCATTTTGTTGTCTCTGGATCTATGTGGAGTTAAGGCACAATGGCCTCTCCCCAAAGAGTTTATGGGAAAATATACCACAGAACAAGTAAGACAAAGGGGAAAAAGAGAATGATCACGAAAACATAATTCAGGACATGTGGAATAAAATAAAGAAAAAATTTTAAGGCCAACCAATAAGTTTCAGTGTCCTACTATGCAAAAGAATTTTCTGAAAATATATGTTGTTGCTTTTTTTAATAACCAACATGGTCTGTATTTCTCATACATCTTATCAGTAAGAAGTATTACTTAGAGTCCTTATAACTTTCTGGCAGAAGCCAAAAGTAATCAACACTGTTCCAAATCAGTTGCAATAATCTACACTTGTCTTCCCTGTGACAACTGGAACTAGATGATTTTTAAGGTCCCTTCCAGCCCACACCATTCTATGATTCTGTGATTAGATGGGGCAGTTAAAAAAACAAAACTAATAAAAAAAACAAAAAAAAAACAAACAAACAAAAAAAAAAAACAAAAAACCAAAAAACCCACAACCAAAAGGTCCCAACCAACAACTCCCTGCCCCATGATAAACATTAAAGTCTCCTAGCCCAGCTTTTTTCAAGCTGTAGTTTGAAGAAAACTGGTGGTCCATGAAGCACTACAACAAACCCTATAAAATGAACTGACCTAAGAACACAGAATTTCTCATCAGCCCACTCCATTTCATATTTTAATCTGTATTGTTAATAGCCACGCAGACTTCTATTTTATTTCTAATAAACACAGCTTGTTTGGTCGTCTTTTTGCCATGGCCTTGGAGTTTACTTTAGAATTTGAAACTCCCAAAGCTGGAAAGGCTTTCTGGAACTTGTACTTTCCTTTCTCCTAACAGCAGATCATTTTTATTATTTGTCTATCTCATCCCTTTCGCATGCCTATGAACTGATTTCATGTGAGCTTCTACGGCTTCTGCCAGCTACATCCAATGCAAGTAAAAGGGGGAAAAAAAGATTGCCTAATTTTAATTAGAAAACTATTTTTCTTAAGTGCAATTAAACTCCAGAAATCTCCCCCCACTATTTGTACAATCCTTTCTTGAATTTTAGCTAAGAACTCCTGACTGACCAATGTCAGTTTTTGCGTTACTTTCCAGTTTTCTTAGAACACAAATCCATTTCTCAGGGAGATGCCAATTTCCCTGGAAAGTCCTTTTCTGTAGTTTGTTTTCTATAGGGTCTTATCTATTAGTCTAAAGACTTTATTTTTGTCCTTTCCTGATCACTGTAACTCTGGCTGTCTTTCAGGTTGGCATTTTCAGTTTAGATCTTTGTTTTCAAGAATCAGTTCCAGCAGCACTCCCCTCTAGACACTCGTTGGCAAGGGTATTTCTTGGAATAAAAGCCCTTGTGCTGCAGCTGCTCTTTCCCAGTTAAAAGAACCCCACTAAACCCACAGACAACTGCTACAGAAGATGATGTGTGACATGGAAATAAATCATTAATACAAACCCACATCATCACTGATACTTGCAGTTTCAGGGCCCATAGTAGACTTCAGCTGTGACAATCTCCTCCTTACTTTCTCTCATATATCAGTATCCAGTGGTACTCGAGCATCCACTACCTTATGGGCTTTTGTGCACGTAATTAATATGCATCTTAACACACATATATATTCTCAGTATAGGAAACCTCACCTCTACCTCCAAAATGTGCTTTCCTATATTAATGTCTCAAGAATGCAAATGCTCATATCAAGACTTCATTATACCAATGATTCCTAAAGGCCCTGGAACTCCTTGTTTTTTACTTCTGGCACCTAAAGCCTAACAAACAGTTCAGCAGGCTGATCCACTCCTCTCTTCAACCCACACTCCACTCCACCTACAGCCCTACTATGAATAACCACCTCTCCTTTCTGCAAAATCTTAAACCTGTCTAGATTACTCTCTAATATTTTTTTTTTGCAGTCAAATTTTCCCAAACTACTCAGTTTATCATTACAGACAGGGTTTGTTTAACAGTCTTCCTAAGACTTCAGGAGCATGACTCTGAAAAATCCAAGTTCATCTCCTAGGGAGGGTAATGCCCTGTGCTATTGAGAACACTTAAACAAGATGCTGCAGCACAATACATAGAGCATACAGTGGCAAGAAAAATTTTCTGAATTTGTGCTTTCAAAATATGAACTATACTACTACAACTTATATTCTATAAACGTGTATCATAAAATTACACAATTCACAAAATTACACAATTCATTTAATCAGCTATGTAATTCAACTGCTTCCATAGCTCCAATATACTTTGTGCACCAGCATCATTTTGAATTTGAATAAAAAATTCTGACCTAACATCATCAGCATATGAATCCTCATTTGACTTAGCACAAACCTGTAAGTTCAGCAAGAATTTCTCGAATAGGCACTCCTCGTACGTAGGTGAAGCCATGAACTCTGTAAGCTGTTATCACATGGTCTGTTGGCTTTATAGCAACTTCCAGCCCCACACAGCAAGCCTCCTGTTACAAAGGAATGAAGACAATCACACAGTTTTCATGGTCAGCAAAGTGGCAAGGGTTAGGTATGGTTCCAAATACTTCAAGTACCATCAGAAAACAGGAAGAACACAAGATAGAGGAGACTGCCTTAACTTTCAAGGTGAACAGGGCTCTGTTTGCAGAATTTGGAGCTACAGTAGCCTTGGGCTCTAAATTCCAGGCTGTCCTGATTTCAACTAATATAAGCAGTCAAGGAGGGGAACCAGAAACTGCACAGATCTTTGGGCTTTTTCTACACCTATCTCCCACATGAAGCATCTAAATAACTCTCGTTCAAAAACAGCACCACAGACTGGACAGATGGCAAAGTTTCACTAAGTTCATGAAGTTTGTTCTCCTGGCTATTGCTTTTTAGTGGGCACGTGACCTATGAGACATGGGAACAAAAAACATCAATCAAGCTTGATGAGGAGAACGTGGGCCTCCAAATGTGTTGAACTGAATATGATGCAGTTGCTCATTCCTCCCACTTAGCTATCTTCAGCTGCACCTTGCCTTCTCTCTTTGCTGCTGTCCCAAGATCTCAGGGATTCCCTTGTGTACTAGGACCTTGTTTTTAAAGAAACAATGAACAAAATAAATGGATCCATTGACAACTTCCAACACTGTACAGGGATACTTAGTTCTCGATTTAGTTTGCACTCTATTCAAGTCCCTACATTAAGTATGGAAAGGCAATATAAAGCCTCTTAAGAAAAAAAATTCTTACCTGACCATCATATAAGTGGCAGAAGCCACGAATAATCTTCTGCTTGTACAGCTGGTCAGACTTCAGCTCCATACGCCGTATGGTCTGCATCTTCTTGTAGTAATCGAGTCCCTCCTCTCGGGTCAGCACTGCTGTGGTACCAGGGCCTTCTTCCAGGCGATGGAGGTCACATTTCTGCAAAGTTGAACAAGTACTTGTTTCTTGAAAGTAGTTTATTCTATTGATGAATATCACTTTTTTATATATATAATGTGCCGTTTTCAAATTCAGACTTACTGTCTTTTTTTAAAAAAGCCAACAAAACTTAAATTCCTAAGTCGAAATAGTTGTACAGTTTGCACACTTTCCAAGTTTGAGGAAATAAAAGTTTTACCTTAGTAAAGCCCAATTTCAACCCATAAAATGAAGCTGTGTAGTTCCTACTAGCAGTAGACAAACTAAAGTCCTCATAAAATGAAAGAGAGTTTCTTTTATCAACTCCTGGATGAAAAGTCAGCACAAAAGCTACTGTCAATGGAAGCACTGCCACGGTGGAAAGCTGACAAGACTAAAGTGCACATTTTTTGAGCAGCACCAAATCAAGCATTAAAAAGGATGTAGTATTTTTCCTCCAAAATCCATACAGACATCAATCAGCTGCACATCTGGGATATTGCACCCATGAATCCATAAACAAAAGGGAGATGGAAAGAAAGGTAAGCAGCTAACACCAGCTATTTGGTTTAAAAGCATTATGGAAAAATTCATGCTTTTCTTCTCAGAACAGAAAAGGTTCTTAAGCTCCTCTGTGACTCTTTTCTCGCAGCTGCTTTGCAGTACCACAGCTGCAAAGAATCACAACTTCACATTCTTAAGAAACAGGAAATCTTGATACAGATACCCAAGCACAGGACTGCACTTACAGAATCAAGCCTGACAGTGAGGGGTTTGGTTGTGGAAATTCAAGAAGTACTTTCCTGCTTGAAACTGTAAGGCAGCAAGTCCATCATATCAAGACCTACAACAAAGACACTGAATGCCAGTATTAAGTGTTCAGTTTCTTTACCTTAATTTCAAACGTAGCTTCACTTGCAAAGTCTGCATAGTTTCGTGATGCTACCATCACTCGAGATGCCTTGAAAGAAATAAAAGACAAACAAAAAAGAAAAAATGGTTACCTGATAATTATCAAGCAAAAGCAGGTGAGTTCTCAAATAATTTTTAACAGTAATCTCAAATTGAAATAATTTTTGAATTAAACTTGCCAGTGGCATATCCTTATAATGCCACCATGGAGCTTTTATTTTCTTCATATATGCTAGAAGTCCTATAAAGCCCAATATTTAAAATCAAAAAAGAGAATGGAATTTTAAATTTGTATTGCCTTTGATTATATAAAGCATAACCAGTAAGTTTCAAAAGACTGTGAGGAGAATCAAAACTACAAAAATAAATATTTTTTCCTTCACATGGCAGATTGCCTATATGAGTAGAGACAGCCAATGCATTATTGAAAAAAACCAAAACAAAACAACCCATCAGTTTTCTGGAATATGAACTCCTGTCACTATTTCTTTTCAATAGGAATAGAAGCTGGGGACATGCAAGGCCATACAATGAAAACAAGACTATCATTTGAGTGGATAACATCATAGCAACTACTTAAAAGTTATACAAAAAATAGTGACATACCTGAGGATATATGAAACACAGAACAACAGAAAGGGTGGTGTGGTAGAGAAGAGGCAAGAGGGATGTTTAAAAATACATTAGTGTTCTGTCTTAAGGAATAAGCATAGGTTACTGACTGATGAACATCTGGTATTTTTAAGATAGCTTCAGTAAGCTTCACTGCAGCACCACACTTGATGCTCACCTGTCCCTTTATGCACTGTGGCCACAGCATAAGGAATGTGTAAGTATTGTGTGCCAAAATTGTATTGATAATTAAGTTACACATAAGTTTACTAGCTTATTCAACCATGGAAATTGTGTTCATTTAGCTGAAGGTTCACTATTTCAAAATCTTGAGAATGTCCAGGTCATTGTGTCCAAAAAACAGGTCTAATTGATAGGTATAAAACTTGGAAAAAAGTCAGGAGAAATTTTTCAATCCATCTCGGTTACCCACTCTGTTGCATATTTGATTCAGCAGTTACTATACCCTTCTCCATCCTGCCCCATTACCAGATTTAATTTTAATAGTATTTAATATAATAGTATTTAATAGTATTTAATATAAAGTTTCTGCACTGTTTATCACAATGTGTCCGCATTAGTGAGAAAAAGGCATTTTACTTATAGGGCTTGAAATAAAGCAAGACTTTGGGATTTGCAGAATCCCAGAACTGCTGAGGTTGGAAGTGACCTCTGTAGGCCATCTGCTTCACCCCCCCTGCCCTGAACACCACAGAAAAGCAGCAACACTGAGAATTCTGGTACAAAAGTACATGGCCAGTAAATATATCAAAAACAAACCTTGCCAGGATTGATCGAGGCCTTACCTCACTAACAGCTCCCTACGTTAGCAGCATTTGGAAGGAAAAGAAAAATAAGAGTAAGTAACTAAAACAATTAGGGAAGGAGAAGTCAGCAAATTATTAGCCAACATGGTAAGAGGTAGCTACCTTACAGGTGAGCTTTGGGCCATGGAAATCCACTTTGCAATATGCTCAAAGCATACATAAATTACTGCTTTATGGATTAAGACTGCTTCTATTTATCTGATAATTTATACCTTCACTATAAACGCAAAGGCACAATTCAAGACAAATATTTACATATTTGGCAATCGCTAGGGTATAAAAATCTCTTAAGATATCCAAACCAGATCTACCTTGAAATTCCAGGAAAATGCAGGAATGTCAGGAGCAGGCAAAGTATTTGCAGTAAGGGACTAATTTTGGGCACTCATGTCTGAAATTTTTGATATAGATATTTTACTTGTAAATTTATATATATAATGCAAAAACATATTTGGGAAGATCTTCTGGTAAGCCTGCTCTGTCATGTCATTCTCGTGAATACATTCACCCACCTACTTTTTCCATAAGAAGTTAATGCTGAGGTGAGTGAGCTACTTCAGAGTTAGAGGCAGAGTAACAGATTTGCTCTTATTGGCAAAAAGGCAGCTCGCTTCCAATCATCAAAAAATGCCCCATAACACCTACTTGATCTTGTCAACAGTGTTTTTCAGCAGGGTTAATTCTTCCTCATGGCCACAGTCATTGTCGTGGAATAAGGAGGATGAAGAGGTGAAAAATAAGTTTTGAAGACTTTTTCAGACAAAAGAGATAAAACACACCAAGTGACACACTCATGTCAAAAAAATAACAAAGTCTGAAACAAAATTCCAGAAGAGATGAAAAGAGACTGTTGTTTAAACAAAGAAAGGTGCAGCAGCTCAAAAAGTCAGGTGTCTGAATTCTGAATGTAATGAGAAGCGTCTGTTTAATCCCCCGGTTTAAGATCTGACCCGTGCTGACAACCAGAATATACATAAATAAAGAGGCCCAGAAGAGGCTGTCAGAAACTAATCAAAACACTTTTTTTAAAAAATACAAACAGGAGAGAGACGACTGTGCAGAGAAAGGACAGAGGGTCTCTGGGTTGGGCAGCTCCAGCCGCCCGTTCCCTGCAGCCCGTACCAGCACAAGGGCTGCCGCTGAGCGGCGCGTCCCTCACATGAATTTTAATGTCACGCAGAAAAAGGGGTCCCGCAGGACCCTCCCCCAGCCCCGGCAGCAGTGTCCGCCATGCCTCCCGCTTCGGCGGCGCTGGGGAAGGCCACGACACGCCCGGCACCGCGAAAGGCACCGGTATCGCGAGCTCCTGGGCGCAGCCACCGTTTCGTTCCCTGGCGCCGTTTCCCTTATCCAAAGGACAAACCGGGCCGGGCCGGGGCGGTACCACCGGGCCAAGCCCCGCGCGGCCTCCAACCGTCCCCGATCACGCCGCGCCCTGACAGGGCTCCAGCTCGCGCCAGCACACGCGCCGGGCGAGTGACGGAGCCACGGGGAGGGGAGGGGGAGGAAGGGCGGCGTTAACGGCTGAGGCGGCACCGGCACCGACGCGACCCTCCCCTCCCCCCACCCTCCGCTCCCGCACGCTCCCTTCCCCCCCTCGCAGCCCCCCCCGAAACACACACATAAGGGAATGGAGGGGGGGGCAGCCCCGCCGCGCCCGTTGAGGCTGCTGCTGCTTCTTCCTCCCCAGCAGCGTTCCGGCCGGGCAGGTAACATCCGCACTCACCGTCCTACCGGCTGCGGCGGCAGCATTGGCCGCGGCCGGACCTTGCAGCACCCGGGAGAGCGCGGCCAGCAGCATCTTGCGCATGGAGCGGGGAGGGGCGGCAGTACTGGCGCGGGCCCCCGTCCTCGAGTCTCCTTCAGCCTCCGCCGCCCCGGCTGCCACCGCTCACCGCCCGCCCCCTCCGGCCAACCGACGCCCTCCCCGGAGTGGCGGCGCTCCAGACTCGCTGACAGGCGCCGGGCCGACCGATGCCTTTCCCGGGGAGTCGGGGGGGGGAGCCCTCCTCCTCCTCCTCGGCGCGCATGCGCCGGGCCCGGCTGCGACGGCGCTGGCGGGAGTAGCGGGGAAGAGCTGGGGGCGGGCGTGTGCGGGAGGGCAGGGCGGGCAGTGACGGGCGGGACACCGGGCGAGGTCACTTCATCCCGCACCGGGCCAAGCGCCGGCCCCGCTCCGTAGCCTCCGGACAGCGAATGAGCTGTGTGCGGGAGAAGGGGTGGGGAGGGGAGGTGTCATCGAGGCTGTCCCCGTCCCCCGCTTCGCCTTCCTCTCCGGCCCTCACCGGGAGGGCTGACGAGCTGATCGTTAAATGGGTGAAAGATTAATTTGTTCAAAAAACAAACCTTGGAGGTCAGCAAGCATACCTGGCTTGATGCTGACCTTGGCCAGCCTGATGTCAAAAAGAGGGTTTTGGCCGTGCCGCCTGTCCCTCGGCCGGTTCACTTCCCCAGCTCTGGTTGTTGCCTTCGCATAGCCCATCCGGCACAGGTCAAGGCAGTGGCACAGGACTGGGTATTTCATGCTCTGCTGCACCTGAGTTGGTTGGTCTTTGTAAGACTGTTCCCTGACTGTTTTTTTTATGTAAAAGGCAATTAAAGTGTTAAAACATCGGTCTCTTAATTTCACAGGCATCCCACCACGGGGAAATGTGCAACAAAGTTAATATTTAACTAGATGTTGAAAAGTCCTCTCCTCATATCACATCTGCTGACCTCCAGCTCGCCTCCTATTTGCTTCCCACCCACTTAGAGGTTCACACGGAGGTTGCAGCAGAGTGCCCGGACCAGGTTAACCACTCCCCGCGCCATCCTGGCTCCACACCTGGGCATCGGATCCCCCCCTGCTCTGCTTCCCTGAGCAGCGCTGACATGAGCACCCGCTTAACCCTGTAGCTGAACACTGAACTGATGCAGCTGAAAGCTGAAAACTTCCCCCAAAAACCCAGTGAGAAAATAAATTATGGTCACCTGTTGGTATCACAAATGTTTGTGTGTGCTGACTCCCATGGGCTAAACAGAACTCAGCACATTTCCAGCACAAGCACAATCCTCAGCCTGCTGTTGAGAGGGTAGAAAGAGGGCATCCGTTTCTGAAACACAGCTCCATCTGGATCCCCAATGCACTGCTCATCTCTTTCTTAGGCTGTTCACCTGTTCTATTACAACACTTAATCTGATTTCCTCCTCATCTCTCTAACACAAAAATAGGTGGCCATCTCTGCGAAGAGATGTTATGAGGAAGCTTAACTGTTCATGTATTTGGCTAGTTGTTGATTGTAAAAGCAAACACAGGCTTGGCATCAGTTTGCTGGAGGACTGAAAATGAACAAACTTTCTTCATCTTTAAGTACAGGTGCCAGCACAGTGCACGAGCAGTGCTGAGCACCCTACCTCTGTGCAGCAATCCCGTAGGCACTCTAAAGATATGCTGTGCCTTTGCACTGACTGAGATGTATAGGAGAAGCAATATAAAGCCACCAGTTTTCACATCTAAGGAATGAAAACCTTAAGTCTGAAAGTAGTGTCACTTTTGCTATCATGAAATCCACCCATGGTTAGACAGATGGTGCTGTTTTCACTAGGGCCAAAGCATTTCTTGCTAATACACCAGGATAGGCAAGTGTACACAGAGGCTTCTTGTGGAGTCGTTTTTGGCATACAGCTTTTAGAAAGTTTGCATTTTTCAAGTCAGCTCTGCACCCCTGAGTAGCTTTAGCCATTGTTCATGAAGCAG
This sequence comes from Heliangelus exortis, assembly GCF_036169615.1. Classification (NCBI taxonomy): domain Eukaryota; kingdom Metazoa; phylum Chordata; class Aves; order Apodiformes; family Trochilidae; genus Heliangelus; species Heliangelus exortis. The sequence goes on along the minus strand of NC_092422.1, from coordinate 76,453,259 downwards.
CAAGAGCAACAACAGCAGCTGGCCTCCAAGAGAACAAAAACTGATGTGAAAAGGTTTGTAAGTTGCTTCAGAATGAATTTTTCCTAGGATATCTTCAATCCGTATCACTTCTCATCTTGGAAAGCAAGCACAGACTTGATGCAGATCCTGTTCCACAGGCAGGGTGTGGCTCTGTATCTGGGGAAAGCATTATCCCTAAGGTCTGTGTGGGGATTTCCTCAGGTCTGCTGAGGTACCCACCAGCCTGAGAGGGCCCAGGCCACTTCTGAAAGGTGTATCAATTCCTGCCAGTTTGAAAACTGCACTTTTATCAATTGATACTGCAAAGTCCGGAGAGGTAGCTAATGGAACCATGCACACCAGTGGTGTTGATACACAACCAGTTACAGGTGCGACTCCAGAAACACGGACACCGGCAGTGTCCTGGCATACTCGGGTCTCTAGCAAAGCCAAATGGGGTTGCGGTGATTCCTGCTGTCAGCAGGTGGCAGGATTTCCTTTGCAGCCGGAGATCGGTAGGGAAAGATGAGGCTTCAAGGCATTACTCACGGTAACCTTGTTCAGATTGGATGGTGGCAGTTATCTATCTTCCTGACACCAGTCACGGGAGATGCTACATTTTGGGAGAGATGTGCAGAAAAAGCCATCCATATGAAGACCACAAAGGGGCCAAAACTGCAGCAACAGTAGCATCTTTCTTCTTTCCCCAGTGCTTCCCTGTGAGGAGGGAATAATGACTGACTAGGCAAAGGAGCACTGAATATGGTGCTTTGTGCCTATGGTTGAATCTTCCTGCTGCTCATTCCCTCCCCTGTCCCTAGGCCTTGTTCAGCTTCCCCACCTGGTCTCCCAGTTGTGAGCAAAATTCTCTGATTCCTCTCTATGTGGCCCCCAGTGCTGTTTTTAACTTCTCTGTTACTTTGAACAAGCTGTTCCTTGTCCTGTCTTCTCCATTGCACTAACTCTATAATCTTTTCATCTCCTTAACACCCAGATTTTATTCTTACTAATCCATATTTTTTTAGCACCTCTCATTTGGATAACTGGCCTCTGGTCAGAGCTGGGGGGGATGTGCAGCATAGGTAGTTTTCACTGGGGAAGATGGTGAGGCTGTCAGAGTTTCCTGCTATACATGGCAACAAGGATTTGCCACTTTATTCTGTAGTTTTAGCATTCTCTAGATGCAGCTTATCTGCTTTAGCTCAGGAGAATGAAGCATACTGGTATTTTTATGTGAGACAGAAAGCTTGTGGTAAATGCATGTGTCACTTCAACACTGAGCAGCACTATGAAATAAATGTTTCAAGAGAGCTAATAATAATTAGCTTTGGACATGGTCCTGCTCAAAGAAAAATATATTTATTATTATAAAAAAAGAATGAAGCCAAACTTATTTCACATTCAGGGTCATAACTGTCTGGATGGCCTGGGCCAAAGAGTTGTGGTGAATAGAGTTAAATCCTGTTAGCAGTCCGTCACAAGTGGTGTTCCCCAGGGCTCAGTACTGGGGACAGTTCTCTTCAACATCTTTATAAGTGACCTGTACAAGGGGCTCAAGGGCATCCTCAGTAAGTTTGCAAATGACAATAAGCTGGGAGAGAGTGTTGATCTACCAGAGGGTAGGAAGGCTCTCCAAAGGGACCTGGACAGGTTGGATCATTGGGCTGAGGCCACTGGTATGAGATTTAACAAGGACAAGTACTGGGTTCTTCCCTTGGGTCACAACAACCCCATGGTGATGCTACAGCCTTGGGAAAGAGTGGCTGGAAAGTTGCCCAGTGGAGAAGAACATCAGGGTGGTGGTCAATATCTGGCTGAATATGAGACAGCAGTGTGCCCCGGTGGCCAAGAAGCCAGCATCCTGGCTTGTATCAGAAGTAGTGTGGCCAGCAGGACTAGGGAAGTGATTGTCCTCCAGTATTCAGCACTGGTGAGGCTGCAGCTCAAATACTGTATTCAGTTTGGGGCCCTTCACTACAGGTAGAGCATTGAGGTGCTGGAGTGGGTCCAAAGAATGGCAATGAGGCTGAAGGGTCTAGAGCACAAGTCTTAGTAGGAGTGGCTGAGGGAATTGCGTTGTTTAGCCTGGAAAAAAGGTGGCTGAGAGGACACCTTATTGCTCTCTACAGCTGACTGAAAGAAGGTTGTGGTGGGGGGGAGGTCAGTCTCTTCTGCCAAAATGAGACAAAAGAAAATGTCCACAAATTGTTTAGATTGCATATTAGGAGAAATTTCTGTACTGAAACAGTGGTCAGACACTGGAACAGGCTGCTCAGGGAAGTGGTGGAATCACCATCTCCAGAGGTTTTTAAAAGATGTGTGGATGTGGTGCTTAGGGACATAGTTTAGTGGTGGACATGGCAGTGTGATGCTAAAGGTTGGACATATTGACCTTAAAGGTCTTTTTAAACCTAAAAGATTCTATGACATTTTTACTTTGCATAGTATTTCATTAACATACATTTTCTACATTAAAAACTGTTAAAACATCCTGAAATTACTGAATTGTCCCACAGAAAAATAATGCAAAAAGCTAATTCATGAATGAGGTAAACAATGAGAAGGAAAACATGATAAAATCATAAGCAGAGAATGACACTAGAAAACAATTTAATGAAAGATGTAATATTTCATAATGGAGCACCTTGCCATGTGTGACTCTAGTATTACCACATCAAGGGTGTGTTGCATGGCAGTCAGCCAAAACTCATTGTTTTCTATTGTTTTGGGTGTGATCCTGAAATATTATCATTTTTCGGGTTTCAGCTGCTGTTTCAAACAAAACAGATGAAGGGGAGCACCCAGTGTCTGGGACTTACCCCAGCTCACCATCTAACTGCATCCATGTGAAAGCAGTCATTGACTCATTTCTAGGAGCCAGAGGCTTTGCTGCCTAATTTTTCCTTCTCACTGTGCTGCTGGAGATCTAACTCACAGAAAAGTAGGGGAGTGATCTACAGCTGCATTTTGACCACTTCTGCATTTTGAGATTGTGTGTCTTTCAGCCATACATAAAGGTACAGTTTTATCCAAAACCAAGATCTAAGACTTTTTGTCTGGAAGGCTCAACGAAATGCTCTAACCAAACATTTTCTGAAACCTCTGTGTACATAGAAAGCTTTTTAAAGAAACCAACTGCATGTACTTCATTCTTTTTATAGAGGCCTCCTCCTTCTGCCGTGTTCTATTTTGCATCATATTAGGGATAACATTATCAACAATACAGCTCTGTGTAACAACTGCCTTTTTCCCCACTGGCATAATATTTTTGTAAGACACTGACTTGTGACTCACTACAGTTTGGAATTCTTGCTTGCCAAATTGTTGCCAGCCCCATTTCAGAGTCCCCATACATGCTGA